>NC_136071.1:242326053-242942303 GCF_964261635.1 Lissotriton helveticus
GCTAAAGGCACTCGTCAGGGTTGCCCACTGTTACCCCTACTGTTTATATTAGCATTAGAACCTCTACTAGATAAGCCCGGACTCTCGCCATGCAGAGAGGGATAGTGAGAAATACAGTAACGCACATGGTATCAGCTTACGCGGATGACATAATCCTATACATTAAGGACATGCGGGCTGTCTCGATCCTGTACCGGAGATATTTGATGATTTCCGGGTAATATCGGGCCTTGCGATAAATGAAACTAAATCGTATGGCTATTGTTTCACTGCCACTACGGGGGACACGCAGATACAGTTTCCCCCGCACAGGTTCCAGATGGCACCTACGACCTTTAAATACCTAGGGATTCAAATCTACAGAGATGTCCAGGACATATTAGACGGTAACTTGGGGAAGGCGATTCATGCCCTCAGGACACAAGTGAAGTTCTGGAACACATTACCATTTTCTGTGGCAGGGAGGGTGGCAATCGCAAAGATGGTAGTGCTGCCCCGTTTAATGTACTTCTTTACGAACCTGCTGCTCTTAGTCCCAACACGCATCTTTAAAACATTGAACACATTACTAACGGAACTGATCTGGGGATCGGGTAGACGACGCATTAGCCTCGCCAAACTGCAGCTGCCGACTGCCCAGGGCGGAATGGGGGTCCCTGATATGACAGCGTATGGGTACGCTTGCCAACTCCAGTGGCTAGCCTACTGGCTAGCAGGCCGAAACCTCCACGAGTTGGACATGACTGAGACTGATAAGGTGATAAGGAGAATGGCACCATACACAGACTACTACTACCGAAGGTTAAGGTTCCCAGCTCAGCGCCACACTTACTTAGACTTGCAATTAGTTGCTGGAAAAAAGTGGTAAAATACACGGACACGACGACCTACTATGCGCCCACTATACCCTTATTACGGCTTTCCCTAGGAACAGGTACACTGACAGAACACAAGCTCAATTCCTGGCACGACGCAGGCATCCTGCAGGTTGGAGACTTTTTTGAAGATGGCACTATCATGCCACATGCGGCCTTCACAAGAGCACATCAGACTCCTGGGACGTTATTTTTATTATACGCACGGGTCAAGCACTACATAACTATGACCTGGACACCTACAGGCGCAGAACCACCCACGAACCCGCTACTTACTATGCAATATTTAATGGGGACGGGCAGCCACTTGACGAAATGGATAACAAAAGGAATTAGGGCTGGAAAGGCGATCTCACTCCAACCCACCCGTGAGCGGTGGGAAAGAGATATAGGTCGGGCACTTAGGGACAAGGAATGGGAGAGGATCCTGAGGTTTCCCAAAAAGGTCTCACGGAACCCTAAATTTAAATGTATCCAGTTAATGGTCATGCATAGAGCGTACCTCACCCCACACCGACTACATGCCATGTTCCCAGCAACAGCAGACACGTGCCCCCGCTGCAGGGCTGACAACGCCGGACTAATACACATGCTATGGGACTGCCCTAAGATAGGATACTACTGGGAAACAGTACACAAGATATTAACAGTGGTAGCATCCGCCAGGCCCTACACCGCTCTGACATATAGCATATTGGGCTTGGGCCCTGCCGAAAAGAAAAAAAGCGTCATTACACGCTTTAATGATATGGCCCTACTATTGGCTAAGAGAACACTCACGACGAGGTGGAAATAAGCTAGACCCCCGGACCCTGAGGACTGGCATAGGGAGGTATTACGATGGGGGAAGGCAGAGGGCACGGAACTGCAGAGGGAGGAACGCAGAGGCCTCCGCAAAACTCCCATATCAATGGAATGGAATGCAATGCTTTTGAAATTTGAAGCCTGTGCTGACACTGAGCTGGATTAAAGGATTACCGTTGAAACTAGGGATGTGGCGCACCAAAAGAGAAATCAAGTATACACGCCCCCCCCACGTTGCCCCTTCTTTTTCCCTCTCCCCCTCCCTCTTCTTCCCTCCCCCCCCCCACACACACACACACGATATTATTCCACATAACCAACTCGCCTATACGGGTTGCAACTGCTGGGGACGCATGAACAGGTGCAGAAGAAGGATGACAAAGAGGTAGCCAATAATGGGACGGGAGTGGCGGTGGCAAGGAGGTACAATGAATGTTATTACTCTGCATACTACAAACACGGTACAGTGCAAATGTAAAAGAGACTATCAAAGTGCAAGGGAAGTTGTGGGAGGGGGGATTTCGAATACAGGGACTTACAGAAAAAGTAACTGCAATGATATGTATACTGTATAAATGACTATACATGTGACATGCGATGTGATACGGTTACAATGACTTGTAATTGGAATTGTCAACGGAATGATGCAGCATTAAAAAAAAAACAGTAGACACCACATTGTTGTAGGATGCTGCTGTGACAGATCAGATGGAGCCTGTGACCACTTGTGCCTGAAGCACTCGCATTGCCAAACCATATCGGTCATTAATAAATTAGACTGTTAGCAGTCATAGTCAGGCAGCCTTCTTGGTATAGGTCAGAGAGAGCACAAATCGATTTTTTTTCATCAACACCTGAGGGCACTGACGATTTTATGCTATTTGTCCTTTGTATAGCACACACTGTCACGTATGTCACATCGTAGCGCTGTTGACTTATCAGGGAGGACAGCAGTTAAAGCCTTCATGTGGAATTGGAAAGTGTGGGTGTAGAGTGTTATAGGTGGAAAGCGTTGTGTTTTGGTCCATTTCATGCCACAGTCCTGAAATGTGTAGATGTGGAGATGTAACAGTGCTGAGTAATAGATTGTTATATTGTGTACTTATATATACCTCTATGAGTCTCCCTGGAACCATGTTTGACACAGAAGGGTTCCTCTATGGCGGTGGTTTTAGTGCGTAGGACTAAATTGTTCAAAATCTGGAGGAGGGGATCGGTAAACATATAAGGGTTTGCCGCAGAGAGTGGTCCTCCTGCAATTTCCAGATGCAAATTGAATATAGGATGAATGACTGAAGCGCTCGATGATGGGTGTAGGGTTTGAACAAAAGGATTGGAGGAGGACATGATGAAGGGGATAAGCTAGTATATATGGGTAATAGGAGCTGGGGTTTGGAAGAGGAGTGGGAATTGAGAAAAGTAAGTTAGAGTGAAGTATATGAGAATGGAGAGGACACTGGAGGGAAACAGGAAAGGGAGATTGTGCAACAACCTCCCCACAACAAGACAAGAGTGCTGAGGGAGGGTTGCTGATGTGTACTTGCCTGTAGCCATCTTTGCTGCAATGACAACAAGCCAGTGACATGGCTGTAATTTGATGCCTGAGTATCTTGTTGGAGGTTATCCAGGAGGTAAGTACCCCTGTCAAATCCAAAGAGCTGACAGTCACTCTGACCTCTAAGGTTCTGTCAGGATTTCCTGCTAACAGTATTTTCCTTTCAGGTCCACCTAGATGCAGTTGACAACGCAGCTGAAAATTATTCAGGCCTCAAATACCCATATCATTCCTACCAGATAAAAGATACTGAGCTGGTAAGGAATACCGGAGGCGTCCAGCACCTCTGTTACGTGCACCGGATTCAAGATATTGAGGCTTTCATTAATTATTCTGGTCTTGAAAACTCCACAGGGGCAGGATGTTCCCATCATTCCCAGCTAGATTACTGAGAATCCTCAAATTCCCCGTAGCTTGTTTATCTTATGATCTTGAGGCAGTTAAGATTAGCTGAGCCCTTGATGACGCCCACCTACTTTCCCCTACTTTCAACCAGTAGTATGTTACTCCAGTCAAGTACTCCCAAATGCAAAATGTAGTGATGGCGGAGAATTATTCAGGCCGTAAATAACACTGTCAAATTTACCAAGGGCTAAGACACTCCAGTCATGTCCTCCAAGAAGTAAAGTGCAGCTGAGAATTGCTCAAGCCTCAAATACCCGCTTTAGGTTCACTAAGGAGTAAGATACCTCAGTCAACTCACCCAGATGTAAGGCTCCCAGCTAGCTGACAGTTAAACAGGTCTCAATTACACATGAGATCTAAATCTCCTGTAAGCAACTGCTGTAAGAAATTAAGATGGATGCTGCTGCCTAGACCTGCTGGGATTAGATGGTGTCAAATGGGTGGAGGTCACTAGCATCTACTCAAAATGAGAAATTAAAACGAACGGCCAAGAACAGTTCTCAATAAAGGTACTAGTAGCAAATTTGCGGCCAAGTAATGAAACCCGCTTCTTGACTGGAGTATGCTGAGGACATCTGATTATGGATGGATCTTCTCCTAAGTCTTCTGGAGGAGACCAGCAGATTTTGTCAAGGATACTGGTATGGTTTGAAGAATGTTGAGCATTTAGGCATCTGCTATAGTACAGTACTTTAAGGACAGGGAGAAACATTGGTCTCAATGACACTGAGGACTAAAAATTGCCCATCATATTGTGGAAAGGTTTCAAGCTATCTAGTGGGAAGTCAATCATCATGTCCTGCTATACGTTAGATAGATTGAAACATACGTGTTTTATTGTATTCATCCTGTAGGTTGTGCATCTGGTGGCAGTGGCAATCCGGTCATGTGACTGATTAACCAAATCCAGAAAACATAGGTTTAGAAAGAGTCTATAGATCTTGTGCAGGTTTATAGTAGGAGGAAGATTCAAAATTAAGGATCTTGCCTTCAACAGTCTATTGACGATCATAAGATCATCCATATAAGTCCAGACTCTGGCTGGTCCAATTATTTCAGATATGTGCAGTAACATCTGTTATCACACATATTGTAATTTGAAGTAGTGTGATAAGCACCACATTCTTGCATATTTACCAAGTTAATCTCAGCAGATTCAGACCTGCCAAAATTTACTGTGGAAAAAATGCCAAGTAAATAATCAGGGGTTCAAATGTTGCTGCACATATTATTTCCCATTTTGAGGTCGGTAATCCTAGCTAGGTGCTATTCATGACATCCGATACATTTTGACCCTTGCAGTGCCGGAATATTGGTGATTCTGACCGCAATCAGACCACAGCCAAGGGATAAAGTTAGATCATAATCACCGTTCTTCCTATCAGTTAGTTAGATGTTTCTTGAACTGATTTGTGCTCATGTTGCTTTCTTTAGGATAGAAGAGATTGGACAAGGCTGCTTATCTCAGAGGATTAGGAGATCATGAGAAGCCAATCTCAAGAAGCAAGAAGGGCAGGATTGCAATATTTTGCAACCAGGAACATGTGGTTTGGCCATTTGTAGACTCTAAGAATCATTCACAGCACCTTGAATTTTACACAATTATGGCCTGGAAGCAGGGTTGGATTGGGATCAAAAATAGGCCCGGTCAACCTATAAAAAAAGTCTCACATTCGCGGATTGCGCCTTCTTGCAAAACACTGCTTCAGTGTTTTAAATATAATGAAAAGAATAGGGGGTGAAGTCCCTCTAAAAGACGCATGTTTTTTTTACTTCACTGAGCTGAAAAAATGCAAATATTGCCAGAATAAATTGTGGAGATTAATTCATGTACGAGGCCAAAGTAACAGGTAATTGTACTAGTAGGTATAAAACAAAACCTACATGGTAATATTTTTTCAGAAAGAAAAAATCTGAGGCATTGAATAAATCCACATATTTCTAGTTGCTTTGTAAAGAACCATTCCATAATTTAAAATGACCGATACCCTTTAGTACTAAGGCGAGTAAAGCCTCTCTTTCTGTTCACTATTAAAGGGTCAAAATTAAAATGTGGAGTGAGCACCTTGTTTTGCAGGTTTTCAACTGTTATCAGACTAACCCTAATTTTTGTTTCCACCTTTCAAGACCACCGAGATCACAACCTCGGGCAGGGAACTACGTCATCAGAGAAACGTGCAATCAAAACCATGAATTAAATGAAAAAAAATCAGCTCTGCAAAATCGTTTTTGTTAAATTATTATTTATATATCAGCTAAATAGTCACTGAATAGTTAGGGTCAGATATTGTAAGAACATTAATTTGAAATCACAATTTATTTATCCCCCTGTTACTTTTGACTTCCTTTATCAATGCTCTGTAAACCTGCCTAATGAAAACAGCCATTTCAAACAAAACAAGAGAACCTCTCTGATGCCTAAGGACCAAGGGTAGTCAGAGGTTATAAAGACTAGCCGTCCCTAAGTGCTATACAAAAAAACCTACTCTGGGTATACAATTAATGCCCAGGAAAAGTAGTACTCAATCAGTAATTTATTCAAAGAGAAGATAAAAACAAGTTTGAGGGGCAACAACCTCCTGTTTTGTGGGTCTGGCAACAACGGGTCTTTTTTTAATCATAGGCAACACATTTGTGACAAGAGATTACTTAAAGTAGTAGTGTCACACTTAGTATTCCAACATCACTACTACACCCATGGAACCAATTAAAGATAGACATGCGCGGCAGAGTGAATCAGTCAACGACATTTCAATCCAATATCAATATGGGATCATCATCTTGACAATTAATAATTTGTCTGAACCCATATTACATATACATCAAAGTTAAAAACCTCAATGTAACTTTCAAAAGGTGGAGGATCTCGAGTCGCAGCTTCTTTCCATTTCAGTTGTAATACCCAGTGTCGCAATTTCATATAACGAAACCCTGAACTCCTCTTAACATCCCCAAAGGATTTAATGTCCCCATCGGAAATATATCTGAAATCATAAGACAATCCCCTTCCCACCACCACGAGAATGGGGCTTGGTGTAGTGCTGGTGTGAATGGTCTACATACATTTTACAGCTAGTATAAACTACCGATATCAGTTTATTTTTCAAGGCATTATAAGCATTAAAGACATTGGCTTGGTCATTTATAGGGTTATAGACATTTTAGAGTCTGACATCAATGTCATCTCTGAACAGTGGCCAAAAAGTGTCAAATCCTAAAACCAATGTTTCGACTCTCTATTTAAGTTTCAGTGAACTATTTAGACAAAATAAGTTAGGCCAAATCTGTGCACTGTTCTCATTCAAATTTGCCAAATTGGGACAGTGTATTCTTGTGGGAATTAAGTTGATGGCCCAGTGTGTGCTTCGTATTGGCTACACCTGGTGTGTATTTCTGGGAGACAAGTATCTTGAATGTCCTAATTATACATCTTAATAACAATTTACTCTTTACTGATGTTGTCATAAGTCCTCACCACCTGAACTCTTAGCACTACATGTATTGTCTAATTTTTCCCCTTGAAGCAGTGACCTCTTGAAGGTCTGTGTCTTGACTTTCTGGCAAGTTCGTTACGATGTTGCTCATTGCAGTTTACTGCTGAGACTTTTATTATCCTAAAAGTAAAGGGAATTCATAGTTGCCTTCCTGACATCTTTCAATCAATCATTCGATCAATCAATCATTCAATCAGTAGATTTATATATATATATATATATTTTTTTTTTGAAAACCTTTATTTGCATCAATAGGATATACTTGCGTGGGCCCACAACCAATCCGGCCGGCCACAGGTCAAAAATGATCAAAAGTCAAAATAAGCGATACAAGGCCAGCTGGCAGGCAGGCAAACATATTCAAAACAGTGCTACGGAAAGGACAAGCGACATCAACGGCCCAATATCAGGAACAGTGAGGTCCATTTTATAATAAGGGGACAAGGCTCATGGCAGACTCATAAAAATACGGGAAAAACAATAAACAGAAATATACCCACGCCAAAATGGGAAGAGGGGGGGGGGAGGCGGATGTGAAGACACAAGTCGATCGTAGCACAAAACAAGCGCAAAATATATTAGAGAAGCATACAAGTACTACCAGCATCTCATGCCCCCCACCCAATAACACGCTAACAAATGCAAGGGGAGCGGATAAACTGCACGATCTATACCTACTCGCCATACTAGCCTGGGGAAAAAAGGGGGGGGGGAAGGGGAGGGGAGGGAAAGGGGGAAAAAACAGGGGGGAAACTGAGGGGAGGAAACCAATAAGGGCAAGAACAGGGAAAGGAGAAGAGGAGAAACAAAGAAAAAGAAATATAAAAGGAGAAACACAATCGTGCAAGATGGGCACCACCCCGGGCCAAGCGTCCCGCGGCCAATAATACAGAAGAAAGTGGAGAGCTGGCGAGAAGTAGGGTACGGCAGTCGCGACGGAAACACCGAAACTGATAAAAGTGGCAGAGCAACAGACCCCGACCCACTATGCCAGAGAAGCGAGGACAGAAGCGGCGCCTCTATAAAGGGATAGAAAAGGGCCATAGAACCAAAAAGGAAACATCTGAAAGACCCCGCCCACCCGTCCCACCCCGCACCCCTGCAGAAGGCTACGGCCTACCCTCCAAACAGCGTGCCTGTCGCTCTAATCCGAAACCCGAAATATAGTAAAGAAAGAAAGTAGAATGAGGAGATAAAAAGAAGGAGGAAAGGGAATATGAAACAAAAATAAGATGTGAGGGAGGAGCCAGAGGGTACGAACAAACACACTCGGCCACGACCCTCCCCGGACCATCAAATGAATAACTATCAAATCAGTACTACACCTTCACATACAGCAATAACCCGCAGGGGGGGGGAGGGGGAAATTTGAACATTTCACAATGTCGAGAGTACAAGCATCAGTGCAAAGGACAAGTAAACCAGCAGTCTATCAGTGTTGCGCAACTTACCCCCAGCCCTTCCTAACCACGAAACCAACCCAATAAAGGATAACATGGAGCGAACCACCCAGCACAGAATAATCGCAATGTTGACCAGGGTTACGGCAGTGATGTAGATTAGGGAGAGCCACCATACCAATGGAATACAAAAAGTCAATGAAGCAAGTCAATTGTAGCAGCAACGACAGGGCAAGCAAAGGCAAGCCGGAGTCCAGTTTCGCAGTTCGACAATGCAAAGGTACCCCTCCAGGGCAAAAGTTCGAATCCATCGAAGCGGGAGCAAACAGCGGTCCACCATAGTTCCCAGTTGTCTGGGATGGATCAGATCTCCGCGTCGTGTGCAAGTCCTCGAAGTCCGGGCGGTGAAAAAGCGGAGGTTCAAAAGTCACCGGCCCATCAAGCGGCCGAAGAACAGCGGCAGCAACTCCTGGCGCAGCCGAAGGGGGCGAAGCAATGGAGGCATCAGGACGATAGGGGTGCATGAAAGAGTGGCGACCCAAAATGGCGGCGGGCCGCATAGGGTCGGTAGAAGCACCGGGGGCCAAGACAGCGTATAAGGACATCAAGGCGTCTAGGACATCTCCGAGCGTGGGCGCTCGAGCACACGCCCAGGCCCCCGCGCAATCCGGCCAGCAAAGTTCTTCGGTGCAGAGCGGAGCACCCCCCACGTTGTCGGTAGCCATTTTGTGAGTTTCGCCGCCCCGCACTCCACCGTGGGCCCCCAAACAGTTCCCAAATGTAGGACTTTACAGACCTCCGGAGGTTCCCAACAACGGCCTCACCGGCACAGAACGGGTAGGCGCTCGATGGGGGGGGTGCCCCCTCCGAACAGCGGCGGGCCCTACAAGCAGAGCCAGGCACGGGGTCCAGGGCTGCCGGACAGAACAAAGGCGAAGGGGCCTCTTCACACAGTTAGCCCCCAACACATCTCGTCCCCCTCCAGCCGCACGGTCCACAAATCGGGGCCGGTTCAGGATCACCGGGGCATACACACAACGGCTCCCACCAGTGGCTCACTCTCGCGGCCGGGGCCGGCAATCTCAGCACCGCCGGTCGGGTCCCACAGGCGAGGTCCCGGTCTCAAGCGCCCGGAGGCCCCAATCCCACCGAGGGCACAGCTGCGGACCCACAGCACGCAGGAGCTTCCGGACCAGACGGTGAGTAAGAGTGGGTCGTTAAATTCCAAAATCTGTAGTGAAGTATCGTCGCAGTACAGGATATATAGCAGGATATTCGAGGTTGGCCGGAGGGCCGACGGAGCCGAGCTAAAAAGCGGCCATTACGCTCTCAGGCTAGGCTCCTCCCTCAATCAGTAGATTTATAGAGTGTTTCATGTCACCTGTGAGGTGCTTGCAAGGTCCAGATGATTATCCCAATAGCCAGGTCTTCAGGGACTTTTGGGACTCTGAAAGAGATGGGGAGGTCCGTAGATGAAAGAGTAGCTCGTTCCATGACATCGCTGCTAGGTAGGAAAAGGAGCGACCTCGGCATCTGCTACGTCGGATGTGGGAGGTGAGGGTTAGAGAAAGGGGCGCAGATCAGAGGTGTCTGTAGAGCTGATAGAAGTTCAGGCAGTGGTACAAGTAGGCGGGTAAGCAGTTGTGTAAGCCCTTGTATGCATGTGTCAGGATTTCGACCTGCCATCTTTTTGTACGGGGAGCCATTGGAGTTCCCTGAGGTAGGGGGTGATGTGGCTTCGTCTGGGGAGATCCAGGATGAGCCGCGGCATTCTTTGACATAATATTTAATTTCCATGTCTATTTGTAGGAAAGTGGCTTTATATATACTGGACCAAAGTAAGGTACAGTGTGTAAAGAGTCCCCAGTCTCCAGAGGATTTGCAGAGGCTAAAGTTAGATATAACCTTACTCTCTAAAGTGGTAGCTTGGTCGAGCAGTAAAGCAGTATCAGAGGACAGTGTAAAGCATTTGTTGTACACACTCAGTCAGCAAATGGTCTCACACACTCAAGAACTGAACTCTAGGCCAATTTTTTTGTATCAAAAGATATAGTTGTTTTTTTTAGAACCAACAAGGTATCAAAATATACTTTCTCAGGATAAGTTACTTTAGTTAAATACTTTTCAAAATAGGCAATAGACTTTTTGAATGCAATAGTTACCGTTTGTTGCAATAGGCAACACAATTTCAAACACAATGGGAATTTCTAGTTAAATGCAATTAGTTACTTTGTAGATTACTTTTCTAACCACAGGACTGGATCCTAGATTCAGTCCCGGGACATGAGCAGTAAACAGTTAAGTAAAAGTGTTTTGGTTACAGTAGTGATTTTTAAGGAATATTATTGTATTTTAAAAGTTGACAGAATCTTTTTGAGTTGAAATTACCAATGTTATCCTATGGAAGGAAATTCAATTTGCAGGTAAAGTATGTTCACGTTACTGTTATAATCCAGTGCTGGACTCCTAGGTTCAGCACTGGGACCTCTATCTACAACAGGCAAGTAATTACGTTTTTATCGTTGGCACGATTTTCAGAGAATATTTGTAAGTTTCAAAAATCGACACTTAGAAACTTTTTCAGCCAAAAGCAGGCAATGATATCCTATGGAAGATAATTCAAGTTACTGGTAAGTACAGTTAGAATTACTTTTCAGGGTCAGTTCTGAGCTCAAAGATGCAGCACTGAGGTCTCTCCTGATAGCAGGTGAGTAAATCGGAATTCGTAGTTCGGCTGATTTTAGATGAATATTTTAAAGTTCCAAAACTCCACACTTAGAAGAATTTCCATGTGAAACCAGTCAATGTTGCAGCACAATTGAAGCAAAGAGAGGTTGGTATGGCTATCCCTGCTTTACAATCCTCTAAGGGTTCCATGTTAACATGTCCTCAGGATATTGCTAATAAATTTGCCACATACTATAAATCTTTATACACTCCAGACGCCCATATAGATCAGGGTAAAATGTTGTCTTTTTTAAATGGATTAGAATTACCATCTCTTTCTGATGAAGATAGATCCATACTGGATGAAGACATTAGTAAAGAAGAGATTTCTCATGCTATCCTTAAACTTCCTTATCACAAAGCACCAGGAGAGGATGGTTTTCCAGCAGAATTTTATCGCTGGTCCGGAGATAAAATTATAAACTGTTTGCATGTGGCATTTCAAGAAGCCAAACGTACTTCCACCTTAGGTTATATATCAAATAAAGCAGTAATATCAGTTTTACCAAAACCAGGAAAAGATCCACTTCTTTGTAGCAGTTTTCGTCCCATTTCACTTCTTTATTGTGACATTAAAATTTTAGCTAGTATTCTTGCTCATCGTCTGCGCAGAGTCATTCCCTCTCTCATTCATAATACTCAGGTGGGCTTTGTACCTGGTCGCTCTTCCAGAAATCATTTACGCTCCCTAGCTCACACTCAAATCTTTACAGGATGATGCTATGGCATTATCATTATACGCCGAAACTGCATTTGATAGAGTGGAGTGGGATTATTTATTCCTAATCTTAGAAAAATTTGGTTTGGGAGAACAATTTATAAGAAAGATTAAATTGTTATATGAACAACCCACTGCTTTGGTCAATTGTGGAGGATTTACTTCCGATACTTTTACTATACAGCGAGGCACCCGCCAGGGATGCCCCCTCACCCCGCTTTTATTTTTATTAGCCATTGAACCTTTAGCGGCCGCTAATCGGCAATCTTCCAATGTGGTTGGTATTTCCTTACCGGTGGGTGAATCTAAACTTTATCTATATGCAGATGATATAGTGCTCAATATTACTGATTTAAACAGATCTTTACCATCATTACTTCAAATTATAGAGGAATTTTCTTCTTTTTCTGGGTATAAAATAGATTGGGAAGAGAGTGAAGCACTTCCCATCTCAGATGGCACCTCAAGGGATGTGATACAGGGATATCCATTTCATTGGCAACCTTCTCGGTTAAAATATTTAGGTATCTTGGTAAATAAGGGATTGGACGCCATAGTATCAGATAATTTAGGGCCTTTAATCATTCAGATGCAACGAGATTTTGATAAATGGAAAGTGCTGGGTATGTCTTTATGGGGTAGAGTTCAAACGGTGAAGATGGTTACGTTACCACGCTTTCTTTATATTCTTGGTATGCTTCCTCTTCATGTTCCCTTATCCACATTGCGCCTTATAGATTCCAAAATTAAATCTTTCATATGGGGTTCTATTAAACCTCGTCTAGCTATACATAAATTCAATGCTCATCATTCCTATGGTGGTCTCAGTCTTCCCTCCATTGAACATTATACCATTGCCTTGCATTTATCTCAGCTCTCATACATGCTCCAAGATAATTTAAATACACCACATTGGGTCCATGTTGACCATCATCTTCTCTCTGCAACAAATGGTCTTGCAGTTTTATATGGATCTGGTTCAAGCCGCATAGATCCACACAACCCCCTATTGTCTGCATTGTGTAAGATATGGCAAAGAGCGCATCCTATCTTGGGCATTAATTCTCGATTACATGTAAAGGCTCCTATATGGAACAACTCCAGCATACGCATTACAGGTGGAAGCCTTCTATGGCCTCAATGGAAATCTGCAGGCATTCTCATACTAGACCAAATTCTCCATGACGGGGATCATAAACCTCTATCACAGTTAATGGATGAATTCAACTTACCCCTGCTGCAGCATGCCAAATACGATCAACTTAGAAAATCTCTTCTCAAAGCTCTTGGTTCCACACCTTGGTTATTATCTATATCACCAATAGTGTTTTATTTACAAATTTGGGGCAAACAGAAAGGTGTCATTTCAGGTCTCTATAAAACAATTACATCTCAATTATTTTCAAAACCATTATCCTGCGCTCTCCGACATAAATGGCAAACACGTTTACAGACTTCTTTTTCAGATATGGAATGGATGAATATACTAGATGGTTTGGATAAGGGAGCTTGAGAAGCTCGTTTAAAGATTTGCTTATTTAAAATTCGACATGACTGGCATTGGTCTCCAGTTAGATTACATAAGACAGGCTTGTTACCGCATTCCAATTGTTGGAGATGTAATGCTTCTGGATGTGATATTTTTCATATTCTTTGCACGTGTCCATTGGTTAAAGATTATTGGTCATACATAGGTCAAACCTTACATAAGTATATCTCACTGCATTTACCCCTTTCCACAGCTTACATTACATGATTTCAGAAATGTTCCCACTCTTTCTAAACCACAATCTCGTTTCCTACATACCGCGCTTGCAACTGCTAAAATCTGTATAGTAAGACAATGGAAATCTTCCACTCCACCATCTCAAGAGTCCTGGTTATCTGCTATGATTCAAAATGCTTCGCATGAAAGGATTATATATAATATTCAAGATCAACTAGAGTTATTTTCACAGATATGGAATCCTTTTCTACTTTCTTTGCATGTTTGTATTTGTTATCATTTAGTTTTTAACACTTGATTGTATATGCTTTTTCAATCTTTCCTTTACATATTGTTATATATATTTATTGTCCTAGGTAGCATAATATTAAATTTTGTTCTATATATGGATTTACTTTTTAATTTATATCATATGATCCTTACCCTTATTACTTGTATTTGAGTTTTCTTGTTTTTGTTTAATGATTCTGAAATGCTAATAACAAATTTCAACACAAAAAAAAAGAAACGAGTTAATGTTAGCCTATGGAAGAAAAGTGAGTCATCGGCTTTTAGGTAAGTACTCGACTGGCAGAGTTAAGGTTCTGGGCATAGACTCAGGGATCTCCCAGGGTCAGGTAGGTACAGTTGGTACACCCTCAGCGGCACAGGGGCAGCCGGGTGCAGAGGTAGTTAGGCCCAGTGTTATCCAATGAGAGGCAGGGGGCCTTCAGTTGGTGGCTGCTGGCTAGCAGGCCACGCGGCTGTGGGAGCTGGGCTCTTGGTTACTTGCTCAGGGCAAATGAGGAAGTAGATTAGGGCAAAGGGTGCACTGCCAGAGGCACTCGGGCGGCTGGGTGCAAGATGCTTTTGAGCCGTTGGGCACTTAATGTTATTTAATGGAGATCTTGAAAAGGGAACAAAGGCTGCAGGCTCGGGGGATCTTCTGGAGCGACCAACACTTCGAGGGGTAAGTTGGGATCTTGGAGGGTAGGTAGGCACCCCGGAGTTGGGCACAGGAGGCCGGGGGGCGCCGGGTGCAGGGGTGTCTTTGGACATCGGGAAATCTTACCCTCTGCTGGTCGCGGTTTGGAGGGGTCCCTGGTTCTGAGTCTGCATGCGTCGTCTGGGTCGTCGAGGGGGGTCCTTGGGCACTGTATTCCAGGTCAGAATCGCCAGAGGGACGTCCTCAGGGTCTTTGTCCACTCGGGGACAGGCCGGGCTCGCAGGTGCAGAGGGGGCTGGAATCGCGGTTCCTGGCTGGCACCAGGGGTATTGTTGTTTAAGCAGAACCACTGCTCATGGGAGTCCCAGTCTCTAAGAGGGTCAAGGCAGGCAGGTCCTCTGGGTTTTTCGAGGTTGCTGTCTGGGATTTAGCAGGAGCAGCTTCAAGGATCAACAGGCCTGTAGGGCTGGGGCCAAGTCAGTTGGTGTCGTCCTCTTGTTAGCAGCTGCATGGCTGGTCTTCTTCTTCTTGGTCTTCTTTCGTGTTTTGAAATCGGGATCTGAGGAAGGAAGGTTCAGGGTGCCCCTAAATACTAAATTTCAGGGCGTTACAGGTAGGGGAAGGGCAGGGACCAATAGGTTCCTGTCCTGGGGTGAGTACACCCCCTATCCTGCTCCTCTCCTGTGGGAGGGGGCAGTAGCCTATCTCTGATTGGGCAGGGCCCCCCATCCTCAAGATGGCCCGGAGCCAGGAGTTGTGCTTCACCTCGCCTCTCCCACCTGAGGGGTGGAGTTGGCACAGGCTGGCACACCCCCTTTCCTCACTTAGGATTCCCGCCAGTCTTCCCGCCAGAGTGGGGGTCAGAACCAGTGGGAGCCAGTTGCTGAGTACAGCAAGTGGTCTGGAGAAGCTCACAAAGGTGGTATGCCTTTGAAGCTTCCCCCTGCCCATCCTGGAGGAGGAGACCTGGCACCTAGCCCAGGGTGTGCATTGTTGCAGGCCCAGGAGAGCGGGGGGCTCTCCACTCAGGTGTCCAGCAACATGTCTGCTCTGTGGCAGCCTAAGCAGCTCCTCTGACAAGATATGCATTGAATGTTAGGGTTTAGGGGGCATCTCTAAGATGCCCTCTGTAGTGCATTTTATATTAAATCCCACACTGGCATCAGTGTGGGTTTAATGTGCTGAGAAGTTTGATATCATACTTGTCAGTCTTCAGTGTAACCATTATGGTGCTGTGGAGTTTGTAATGACACCCTCCCAGCACCATATACTCTTAATGCGCCCTGATCCTGCTAGATCTATCCGCGGCATTCGACACGGTGAATCATGACCTACTCCTGTCGCGGATCTCTGACCTAGGGATTCAGGGCATGGGGCTAGCTTGGCTCACGTCTTTTCTGAATGGCCGCTCCCAGAGAACACAGCTGACTGACGCTGTGTCAAGACCAGGCACAATTCCTTGCGGGGTCCCACAGGGGTCGGCACTGTCAGCCCCCTGTTCAATGCCTATCTCCAACCCTTGATAGCTGCATTGAATCAGATGGAGTGCAAGATTTATAACTATGCCGACGATACCCAAATTATCATTCAGATTAATAATTCTCCAACTGCCCATGCAAGAGTTCAGAACATCCTTAAATTTACAGTCAACTGGATGACAGCCAACTCCCTCAAAATCAACCCAGTTAAGACAGAGGTGCTGGCCGTCACCACGGATGCCAACCCTCAGAGCAATCTCTTTTGGCCACAAGAGCTAGACAAATACCCAGAGCCAGCTTTGGCTGTAAAAAGCCTGGGTATTAAAATCAATGCCAAGCTGTCCATAACTCAACAGGTGTCGGCAATAGTGGGCACATACATAGGCTTGCTGAGACAGCGACATAAATTGGCCCCTTCTCACGTTTGACATTCTCAGACTAGCTGTATCTGCCCTAATTATATCAAGATTAGATTATGGCAACTCCCTCTACCTTGGCCTCCCGGGAACGCTACTGGCAAGATTACAGATAGTAATGAACGATGCTGCCAGACTGGTCTTTAGAGTGCCCAGACAAACGCATGCCACACCGCTCCTACGCCAGTTACATTGGCTCCCAATCAGGCAGAGGACAAAGTTCAAAGGCCTCTGCATCGCACATAAAGTCATCTTTGGCTAAGCTCTGAGATATATTAAAGACAGTCTAGCCAAATACAACCCAAGTAGAACGCTACAGTCATCGGAGGCCAGTCTGCTAGTCTGCCCCCGCTCTTGCCTGTCCCCCATTGGAGGAAGAGCGTTTTCCACTTGCATCCCTCAAATCTGGAACAAGTTGCCTGAGAATGTACGAAAGGAACACTCTCTGCTCCCATTCAGGAAAAAGCTCAAGACAATACTCTTTCAGGAGGCATGGGGCACACGGTAATTTACTCCACTCCCACCCGGGTTTAGGCAGCACCCTCTCACAGCGCTTAGAGACCGTATGGTGATACCGCGCTCTACAAATAACAATTACAGATTACAAATTAATGGCATCACTGCACATACAGTGCCCAGGAATGGCCCTAGGTACTGTAGGGGCACAGCGCTCATTCACCTGTGCCCACACCACTGGCATAAGGCACCCAGCTAGACTGGTGACTGATGTATTCCAGGGCAGTGAGTTTGTGGGCATGGCACACAGGGATGTGTGCCACGTCAACTCTCTGTTTAGTTCTGCACCAGGACACTTAGTCTGCAAAGACAGTGTGAGTGTCAGGGTGCAGGGCCCCTAAGGGTGGCACAATAAGTGCTGCAGCCCTTATGGGTCTTCTCTGGTCACAATGCCCTGGGTACCTAGGGTACCATTTACCAGGGGCTGACATGTGGCCAAAGATGCCAATTGGGTTTCAGCTTCAATACAGTTTTTAGGGAAGGAACACAGGCCCTGGGCCCCTGATTGGTAGGAGCCCAGGGCACACTCAGTCAATGCACATCAGCAATTCAGCAAAAGGTGGGGGCATACCATGCAGAAAGATGGCACTTTCTCACACTATACACCTGAGATATTTCTAAGCCTTCTTAAACATTAAATGATTGGTTACCAGATACATAGTTTGGCTCTGCTTCCTTGCTTACTCTGTTGCTTCTTTCACAAGTGCTCATCCTTGACTAACCTAATGTTTTTCTTGTTATTTTGCACATCTTTTTGCCTTCTCTTCTTGAGGAAAACCTTTAGTAGTCTGCTATGGGATAATCGTTGGCCATTGTGCTTATATGTTTCATATTCTGTCCTGCTCAGTGCCTCTGAGTTTTGGGAACTTGTACTAATATTTACTGATATCTGTCAAAAATAAAGAAAATTGGTGGTCCCCATCCCCCTCACCCCTCCCTCCGGTTTTTACCACAATTGTTAATGGCTGAGAAATCCCTGACCTCGGAGCCATTGTTCTGCACCAACTGATTTCTCCCTTGCTCTGAACTGGTACTTGGGTTTTTAACCATTAGAGCCTTCAAACTCAGCACAGCAGTCCAAGTTTAAACTCCACTGAAGAGCTTTAATTTAAGCATAAAACAAAATTTAAGGAGTTTGCCACAATGAAAGGAGGTTTCCTCATTGAAAATTGATCAGTGGTAATGTAATGTAGAAAATGTAAGGGCTACATCTAACCCAGTTCTAAGAGATCTGATTGAATTCACACACTTGTGATAAGTTCAGTGCTACGTTAACTGAGTGCTGCCACAACTTGTGCTGAAACCATGGTAGCCGGGCTTGTTTCTTAGGTGGGCAAGTTACCCAATAAATGTCCAACCTACATGAGGTTGGCGTGGTGACAATATCTTTAATATTATTTCACCCTGAGTGGGCAAGGAGGAATCAAATGAGGTCTGTACTATATTGTTGTGTTTTCTAAATGAGTGCAATACCCGTTATACCCAAAGAGAGTATTACAACTGTGGCCACTGTAGTCTTTTGAGTTAATGTAGTACACAGCACTGCCACTCTATAAGCATATGATCTGCATCTCCCATCATCCAGCAGTTACAAACATTATTCTCCAGCCATTCTTCTCTCATGAGAGTCACTCAGTCTTGAGAAAGGAATTTGTCATCTGCTGTAAACCATGATTGTAACTACTTGGTTTTTTAAAATGTTAGAAGGCTTCCATACAGTGCATTAATAACATTGCCTTACTCTAATTTGGGAGCATCACCCCTCTCACCTTTACCTTCCACACAAGAACCACAATGGTTTGGGCAGCGTTGTGGACCAGTTTGCACACCAAGAGGGAGGAGTTGCCGGACTGCATTATTTATGATAAGACCAGTGTGTATTTGGAATTTTGTCCTGCCCTTTTGTTTAGGTTTAAAATATTTTATTGCATCATTGAAAAACAATACAAACAAATGAATACAGTCGTCTCGAACGAGGTGGTGCAAAGTTTCCGCCACAGGAGCGCAACCAGCGTGCATGGTTCTGCAGTTATAACGTCCCTCAGAGCATGGTGCCAGGTGCGTATGCGGTGACGACAATTTCAAGAACCAACACCCCCTTCCCCAACTCCCCCCTCCCATCCCACCCACTGGGTCCCCTTCTTCCCTCCCCCCGTACTGTGCTAAAGTCGCCCTCTCTTACCACCTCTGCAATGTGCCCACCCCTCCCGCCCGTCCATCCTCCCAGGCATATTAGGTGGATGGGGTCGCCAGGGATGTTAGCCGTAGCAGCCGGAGATATCGGGGACAGGTAAGTTCTTTGAATTCCGACTGTAGTAAGGTATGGAATGGCAGCCACAGCTCTTCAAACTTATCCACCTCCCCTGCCACCATGAAGGATAGCTTCTCCATTCCCAGGACATGCCACAACCTATGCAACCAACCAATAGTGGTGGGGAGCGTGGTGGTGCGCCAGTAGATGAGTATGTTCTGGATCGCCGAGCCCAAGGCGATCGCTATCTGCCTACCCTTTCTAGACCTCAGAGGATACATCAGGCCGTTGGGCAAGCCCAGCAGGACATAGGCAGGGAAGCGAGGCAGTTCAATGTCAAAGCACAGGTCTATCTCGTCCAAGAACTCCTTCCAATAGGGACTCAATAGAGGGCAATCCCATAGAACATGTGTAAGCGTGCCGATCTGTCCACAATCTCGCCAACAGGTGTTCACAATGTTATGATTCATTTAATGCAATCTCTCTGGCGTGTAGTACCAGTAGGTGGATATCTTAGTGAACGTTTCGGTGAGTCCGGCATGGTATGCGGAGTGGCGTGCCCGGTAGAAAATGTGGTCCCAATCCGTGTGGCTCAGAGCCCTTCCCAGCTCCCGTTTCCAGCGCTCCCGCCCGGGATTATAGCTGTGAAAAGGGGGGGCTGCAGGAGCTTATATAGATCTGAGATGAGTTTGGAGTCCGAGGAGCGCGTCGCCAGCCACTTCTCGTAAGGCGTGAGCTTCCGGTCAGCTAGGTCACGCACCTGCGGCTGAAGCGCCCAGTGACGCACCTGCATATACCGCATCCGTTCGGTCTCAGGCAGGTGGTATTCCCATCTGAGATCCTGGAATGATATGGCACCATCCGGGCCGTACATGTGAAACAGCGCACTGCATCTAGCCGTCCGCCAGTGCGCGAAGGCTCCAGGTTCCATCCCAGGATGGAAGTCCGGGTTCTTGACCAGCGGCGTAAACGGTGATGGGAAGGTAGTGAGCTCATGTTTAGCATTCACGGCGTCCCAGACTCGCAACGGGACTCGCGTGATGAAGGACGCTAGAGGTTGGGGGGACGGTAAGCTCTGCGCAGGAAGGGCACTTCCTGCAGAGTCCTGCCTGCCACTGCCTGGTCTTGGAATAGCCAGTGCTTATCAGATTCCCACCTGCTCCACTCCACCAAATACCGTAGTTGCGTCGCTTGAAAGTATTTGTCGAGATCCGGTATGCCAAGTCTCCTGGACTCAGGTGCCAGCGTGGACAAGGCTCTCTTGAGTCTGGGCTTGCGGCCCTGCCAGATGAAGCGTACGATATCCGCCTGAGCCTGCTTAATCCACCCCTTCGGGGGGTGAAGTGGTAGGGCCCGAAATAGATATAGTACCTGTGGCAAGAGAGTCATCTTCACCGCGGCTATTCTGCCCAGCAAAGGCAGCATTCCCTTGTTCCAGCGGGTCAATTCCTCCTTAATTTTTCTGCCTATGGCTGCGTAATTGGCTGTCACCATGGCAGGTAAAGAGGGCGCCAGTAGTATGCCCAGGTAGGGCACCAGGACTTTGGACCAGCGCATGGGGAAGAGGCCCTGCAACTCGATTCTCGTGGCAGCGGTCAGCGAGATGTCAAGGGCCGCCGATTTCCCCATATTCATCTTGAAACCCGCCACCACAGCGAAGGTTTCCAACTCGGCGACGCAAGCAGGGAGCGCCTTTCTCGGGTCTTCAAGTGTCAGAATCACGTCATCCGCGTAGAGGCTAACGGTGTGGATATACCTCCCCATCCGAACGCCCGACGCATCGGATTCTGGCGAATCCTCTGGGCAAAGAGCTCCATATAAAGAGCGAAGAGTAGCGGTGACAACGGGCACCCTTGTCTGGTGCCCCGCTCTATCGCAAATTTTTGGGAGCTGCAACCATTCACCCGCACCACTGCGGACGGAAATCTATAGCAGTTGAATACCAGGGCGCGAAATTTCTCCCCATGCCCATTTTGCATAGTACCCTCTCTAGGTAGGGCCAGTGTACCCGGTCGAAAGCCTTCTCCGCATCAATCGAAAGAAGCATTTGTTCCCCCGGAATTCGGGAGGCCTTTTCCAGGATATGGACCACTCTCTTGGTGTGATCTACCGTTTGTCTACCGGGGACGAACCCCGCCTGGTCCGGATCCACCAGCCCCGGCAGGTGAGGTGCCAGGCGCGCCGCCAGGATCCCGGTGTACAGCTTGAGGTCCACATTCAAAAGTGAGATCGGCCGGTAGGAGCCGCACTTAGTCCGGTCTTTTCCCGGCTTGGGGATAACCGACACCGTCGCTTGGAGTAGGTCCAGAGGGATAGCCCCCAGCTCAGAGAACGAGTTGAAAAGGCTCGTCAGCAGCGGCGCCAATTCTGGGCAGAACGTTTTATAGAAAAGTGGGGTGTATCCGTCGGGTCCCGGGGCCTTCCCATGTTTGAGTCTGGAGACAGCCGTGATCACCTCCTGGATCCGAATGTCCCGTTCCAAGTGCTCTGCCTGTTACGGGGTAAGGGAGGGGAGATCAACCGAATCCAGATAGTCGGCCTCGGCTGGCGCCGAGGAGGGCGCGCCCGTATATAGATCGGCGTAGTATCGGCAGAAACAGTCCGCAATCTGGCTATCCTCTGTGGCCGTCACCCCGTCGGAAACCGATACCTCCTGCACCCGATGTTTTTGGTGCGCTATACGGAGCTTATTTGCTAGGAGCCGGCCGCACCTATCGCCGCCGGTGTAATACGCGTGTTTCAGGCGTAACGCCGCGTATTCCGCCCTATCCATGTCTAGTGCAGACAGGAGTTTTCGGGCAGCTTTAAATTGCCTCCAGACTCTGGGGGCCCCGGTTCTCTGATGTACCTGTTCCAGCTCCCTCACCGTGCACGTAAGTTGGTCCCTCTTTTGCTGCCGTTCTCTATTCTCCGCTGAGGAAACGGCGATAAACTCGCCGCGGAGCACCGCCTTCAAGGTGGCCCACTGTGCCGCTCGAGTGGTGTCACCATTAACATTGTGCCGCTGATATTCGCTAATCGAGTCTCGTATATGTTTCACTACTGATTGCTTATGTAGTAGGGTGTCCCTAAGGCGCCAGACCCCTCGCGAGGGAGACACTGGCGGCAGCCGGAAAGTGCCCACCACCGGGGCGTGATCCGACAATGAAAGAACCCCCATATCGGAGGCCGTGGCTAGTTCGTAGACCGGTCCCGTCACCAGGAGATGGTCTAATCTCGCGTAGGTCTTGTGTGCGTGTGAATAGTAGGAGTAGGCTCGGGCAGTAGGGTGGAGGCGTCGCCACAGATCATGCAAGTCGAGATCTCTCATGTGGGATTTGCTCAGTTGCGAGAGCTCCCCTGTTTGCGGGCGCCGCTGCGCCGATCTATCTAAGGACGAGTCGAAGACCATATTCAGGTCTCCACCAATTATTATGTGCCTATCTGGGGTGACCGCGACGTCCTCCAAGGCCGAGTGCAGGAACTGCTCTTGGTGGTCATTGGGACTATATATCGAGCCAATAGTAAACACCAGACCTCCCGTCTTGACCCTATAAGCTAGGAGTCTCCCTTTCTGTTCTGTCACTTTATGCAAGACCTCCCCCTTAAATTTTCTAGACACCAAGATTGCAACCCCGGCTATTTTAGTAGCTCCGGAGGAGAAGAACTGTGTCGGGAATTTCGGTGACCGCAGCCTGTGGCAGTCTTTGGCCAAGAGGTGGGTCTCCTGCAAGAGACAAATGTCTGCCTGAGCATTGTCAAGTAGGGACAGCACTGCCTTCCGCTTGACCGGGTTGTTCAGCCCTTTCACATTAAGGGTAACAATCTTAAGGGCCATCAGTGATAAGGGTAAGGGCAATGCTTAATGAGCCGGTCGCGGCCCTGGAGGGGCGGCGCCAGTGTCAACAATGTGAAAAAGTGGTGTGAGGTTAAAGCAAATGCAACAACAGTACAGCACGGTCCCCGAATCCCTCCCTCCCCCTCCCTTAGAACGATCCTCCAACAGCCCAACTCCACCCCTCCCCCTACCCTCTCTTGCGACCCTCCGAGCTCAGAACCCCCCCAACCATCCCCCTCTCCCACCCCCCTTGCACCCAACCGTTCAAAGAACACCATTGTCCCAGTCTGGTCCGTAACGGACAAGTCCGTGGAAAGTTATTCAAGTGGACGTCCAGCCACAACACACGCCCTCCCGCCGCCCCCCATCCCCGGAACCCTCGCACCTGCAATGATAATGAGGCCAAAACGATCTCCCCCCGGAGTATGTTCAGGCCGCCAAGGCCACCTCACCAGACGATGTGTCCCTGGTCACCTCTCGTATTGCACTGTCCATTTCCGCCCGGACAGTGGGCGAGTCGGGTCGCAGGGGCGAAGGTGGGGATCGCCGCCTCTGGGGCGTCTGCCAGCCATCCCTGGTGCTGCGTCGACGGCGAGGCGTGGGAGCGTCTTCATCTGTCGCTGTGATTCCCAGCACTCCGCATATGTCCTGGAGGGACCGGAGCTGATGCAGAGTCCCGTTCCAACGAAAAATGAGCCGAAAGGTGTGGTCCCAGGAGTACTGTGTGTCATGTTCTCGCAGGAAATCCGTGGCTATTTTGAATGCCTTGCGTTTCTGCAGAGTGATCGCCGACAAGTCCTGAAACAGGGCCACCTGATGTCCCCAGAAACGCAGGGATTGCTGTCGCCGCGCCTCGCGGAGAATCCGTTCCTTCAAAGGGAAGTCCGGGAGGAAGGCCAGAATATCCGGGGGTGGCGCCGAGGCCCGTCGTGGCAGGCCCACTCTGTGCGCCCTATCAATTCTAAGAGGGAAGTCTCCAGGTTCGCCCAGTATTTCACAAAACAGGTCCCTCAGGTAGGTGGCTATGTCGTCTCCTTCTTCTTTAGATGGGACTCCCCGGACCCGGATGTTATTGCGTCTGGACCTGTTCTCGAGATCCTCGGCGTGGGCTTGGAGGTCGATCTGCTGATCTCTGAGTCGCAAGACCTCCTGCTGCAAGTGCGCGATCTCCTCATCCCGGGAATGGCCGGCATCCTCCACTGTGGACACTCTTTCTCCAAGGGAGTCGACCTCTCTCCTCACCTCACGGACTTCCCCTGCCACCTCCTGCTTCAGCGTTTGGAAGTCCTTCCTGAGGGAGCTGAATAGCGACTCCCGGCAAGACCTGGTTACCTGAGGTTCCCCCCCCCTCCGCGCCTCGAGAGCTGTTCGAAGGGCTCGGGGCAGGCTGACCCCTATCCTGTCTCGGGGCGCCCCTGCCTAGCATTTCCGGCAAGGTGCGGTCACCTTTCTTACCCCCTCTGTTGCCTGACATCGTGGGGGTGGGGAGGTGCGGCAGGCGGGATGGCGCCCGCAGGGATCAGCGTGATGTGCTAGTGCCAGAGGCGGGGTGTCCTGCAAAGTCCGGGCACAACGGCACTCCCACGGGTATCGTCGTCTAGTCCCACTCCAACCTGCGGGCACTCCGGACAGCGAGAGTGCTGACGCAAAGGGGGGCAATCGTGGTCCGCTTCCAGTAGAAGGTCGCCTCAACTGCGTCGTGGAACAGGAGTAGAGTTCTTGTGGTGTCGGTGGCAGAGTAATCCACTCCTTCTCCGTGGGCGAACCAAAGCGTGTTCAGGGCACTGACCGCTCCACTGGGCTGATACTCGGGCAGCGCCACTCCCGCTGGAATCGGGATCGCCCCCTACAGTGCGAGAGTGAGAGGTGCCACGGTCCGGTCCTCCTCTCGGTCTTCGCCAGCCACGTCGATCACCGCACCTTGTAGCGCGGAACTCAGGGGCGCCCCACGTCTCTGGGGGGGTCACCAGGGGAGTTCCCGCCTCGATAGCTGGGCTGCGGCTCCGTAGGGGGAGGGCGAGCAAGCAAAGGCCTACATCCGGTGGAGGCCGCGGGCTCGCGTAGTGACTCTGCGCCCCAGGCCCAATGGAGAAGACCACCCGGGAGCCCGGCCAAGGCGGAGGCCGATCGCCGCGCCTCTGCTCTTCGAGGTATCCGCAGGCACTCCCTGGCACACACTCGTCCCCGCCGTCTAAGAGGGGCTTCTGGAAGGGGTCCGGGGGATGGCGTGCAGATACAGGCCCTCGGGTCTGCCTAATCCCCGGTCTGGCGTAGCGGCCCCTCGCCGGCTCCTCCCCCACCTCACTCCGGCCGAAGCGCCGCACGTTCCGCTCAATGCCTCCGCCGCTGGTCCTCACAAGTGGCTCGCTTCCTTCCCTCAGGTCTCCGTTGTGTCGCCGATGCCATTCTCGGTCGCTCCGACAGGTAGCGGCCGCCGGCCCTCCGGGTCTCCGCCGGCTCCCTAGCCGGTCCTCGCTCCGGGGTCCTTCCGGCGCTGCGCCTCTGGCTCTGCAGGGCTATGTGCGGCTTCGGGCAGTGCCGCTGTGTTCTCTATTGCTCTAGGCGGCAGATACCGCTCGATCCGGGGGAGATCAGCGATACAGAACGGTGCAGGGCCCCGGGATCACGGGAGCTCACAGAGAGAGCGTCCTCTCAGCCCGCCATCTTGGCCACGCCCCCTGCCCTTTTGTTTAAACTTTTTTTAGCACATTGAATCTCAATGACATTATGGAAGTAAACAGATAACATTGTTTGGCTTGGTTTCCTATATTTGTCTGGTACAACTCTGAAATAAACTTACTTTATTAATTAAATAGGAACATTATGTATTGCAAATTTACTTGTTTCATATTTGATTGAGAGGATAGAGGGAGAAGGGAAAACACCCCAAGTCTTTGTGCCAGGGGTTTTGGGGTTTTTCTAGAGTTCCAGTAAACATCAGGTTGGAGATAGTTTTAATTCCTCTGTCTTAGAAACGTATAAAAAGGTTTCTTTTTACAACCCTCACAGATAATGAACCAATCTGAACTATGATCCATTTATCATTACTTTTGCCAATTATATTTCACTTTAGGCTTCAATACCTGTACCATTACAATTGTTAATTCATGATTCATACTCTAATATTCACACCCAGATCAGTATCTACCAAATCACTTTTATACTTTGTCTTATGAGAAACAATGTTCAATTCAGATCTCTCCATCTTCGGTGGTTATCATACTTCTTATTGTATTTAAAATATTATCCAAACTAGTTTGGCATGTTTATTTTTTACTAACACATTTCCTGAGTGCTCCAGTACATTTCCTCTAATTAGCTGTGCAATCTTATCTGTAATTGAAATCAAGTTTACTGGAAAGTTATTTCCAGGATCACTCATTTCTCCCATTTTTAAACTAAATCCCCATTTGCCCTTTTCCTGTGATTTGGCACTTCGCCTTCCATTTTACAAAAAAACCTCTGCTATTGGATTTGATAGCATCCAACCCATTTGCCAAAAAACTCTAGTCTGTAGGTTAGCCTTAGCTTGCAACTGCAGGGTTGCACCTCTGGATTGCAAATATTGGAGGCTCAGGTCTCACTCTGCAGAGCTATCACTAAAGTAACACAGAATTATGGGTAGTGAGTTTAAACAATTCTTCTGACTTTGCACACAGAAGGTAGACTTTTATTCGCTAAACGACATCTTGACAGGAGTCTTGAATTGAATTTGATGTCTGATATCCCAAAAACTATTATGAATATGGTTAACAGAATGTTAAAACAAAATAATTATTATCCTTTCTACTGCAGTCCTGGTATAGCTCTAGGGCTTTTTAGCAAAAGGGGAACAGAAGAGGACGATATTTAATGGGGTCCAGTGTACATGTCCTAAAGTAGAGCTAACAGCAGAGTACAAAGTTCCCCAGGGGGCGTTAAACCGTGTGGAGCAAGGAGTTGGTATTATGAATACCGTGGCTGTGAAGAAAGGGTTCCCTAGTCGGAACTTAGAGAGCCTCACACACCCAAAGTAATAAGCGTGAAACACACCCTTACTAGAGGGTGTCTGGTGTCATCATCGGCTCACTGCCCCTCGTCAGACCGGCGCTGCAATATCTGACGGAGTCCCCAAAGGTACTCTTTTGACGGGGTTCTTTTAGTTCCTTGCCGATGGTGGATGTGGGTGAGGATGAAACGAAGGTGTAGTCAGTGCAGTGGTGAGTGAAGGCGATAAAAAAGGTAATCAGTCCACTTGCAACTTTAATAACGTGGCTGATTCCTTAGTTAAAAGGGGTGGGAGGGGAGTTTAGAGACCGTAAAAGGTGTACAGAACAATAACTCTACCCCCTAGTGTGGTCAACATGTTTCTCGCCGAAAGGCGATTCGTCAGGACCTAAAATAAAGTACTACACAAAAAAAAGTGAACTCAATGCTCAATCTATATAAAGAAAGCAAATACAACCTCGCTGGGTCGGAGGACAAGAGGGCCAAGGGGTCCTGCTCTATTTAGGCGACCTAGAGGTAGGGGAACACAATATAAAAACAAAGAGAACAGCTCAAGTCAAATGCAATATAGTGACTCAATGTTCAAATCGTGCAGCGTGACTCTTGTGACACAGGCTCCACACTGTGAGAAGTGAAGGGGGGTGGTGTGGAAAGGGAGCATACACCACCCAGATATCACAATTGGGGAATTTTCATTGTGTGTTTTTAAAAACAAACTGTGGTATATAACCGAAGCTTTCAGGATAACAACCCGCCCCTCCGGAAACAACAGTAGGCGTGCAGCATTGGTCAAGTTCTTACCCTAAGGGGATTGAGAATGGGCCCCGCAGCAAGCTCCCGTGAGGCCAGCGTAATAAGGATTGGATACACCTATTGGATGTAAAAATAGGTAGCTGGTAACTGAGACAGGTAAGGTTGAAGTGTAAAGTGGATGTGAATGGTGGTACACTTAGTATTGGCAATAGCGGCCCCAGATAGCGCGTAGGACCCTCTCCCTGCATCAATTCATTCTCTCTCTCTCTCCCTCACCCGATTATGAATTGATGCAGGGAGAGGGTCCTACGCGCTATCTGGGGCCGCTATTGCCAATACTAAGTGTACCACCATTCACATCCACTTTACACTTTACACTTCAACCTTACCTGTCTCAGTTACCAGCTACCTATTTTTACATCCAATAGGTGTATCCAATCCTTATTACGCTGGCCTCACGGGAGCTTGCTGCGGGGCCCATTCTCAATCCCCTTAGGGTAAGAACTTGACCAATGCTGCACGCCTACTGTTGTTTCCGGAGGGGCGGGTTGTTATCCTGAAAGCTTCGGTTATATACCACAGTTTGTTTTTAAAAACACACAATGAAAATTCCCCAATTGTGATATCTGGGTGGTGTATGCTCCCTTTCCACACCACCCCCCTTCACTTCTCACAGTGTGGAGCCTGTGTCACAAGAGTCACGCTGCACGATTTGAACATTGAGTCACTATATTGCATTTGACTTGAGCTGTTCTCTTTGTTTTTATATTGTGTTCCCCTACCTCTAGGTCGCCTAAATAGAGCAGGACCCCTTGGCCCTCTTGTCCTCCGACCCAGCGAGGTTGTATTTGCTTTCTTTATATAGATTGAGCATTGAGTTCACTTTTTTTTGTGTAGTACTTTATTTTAGGTCCTGACGAATCGCCTTTCGGCGAGAAACATGTTGACCACACTAGGGGGTAGAGTTATTGTTCTGTACACCTTTTACGGTCTCTAAACTCCCCTCCCACCCCTTTTAACTAAGGAATCAGCCACGTTATTAAAGTTGCAAGTGGACTGATTACCTTTTTTATCGCCTTCACTCACCACTGCACTGACTACACCTTCGTTTCATCCTCACCCACATCCACCATCGGCAAGGAACTAAAAGAACCCCGTCAAAAGAGTACCTTTGGGGACTCCGTCAGATATTGCAGCGCCGGTCTGACGAGGGGCAGTGAGCCGATGATGACACCAGACACCCTCTAGTAAGGGTGTGTTTCACGCTTATTACTTTGGGTGTGTGAGGCTCTCTAAGTTCCGACTAGGGAACCCTTTCTTCACAGCCACGGTATTCATAATACCAACTCCTTGCTCCACACGGTTTAACGCCCCCTGGGGAACTTTGTACTCTGCTGTTAGCATAGCTCTAGGGCTTATCTGAGATTCTTTCAGTATCATGAGATAGTTTCTTTATTGTGAGATAGGCTGGATATCCTGGTTCATATAATGAAGATTTATGCGTAATCGCGTACAGTAGGCCCCTGGCTACTCTTGGTTAATGTTTTCTGATTCTGTTGGTTGTCGATTTAGGCCCAGGAAAGCTTTGAAGTTTTATAGGAAATATTACTGCATAACTAAAAACTACAAAGAAGATAGAGGAATGGTTTGTGGGAGATGTCACAATCACCTGCATTGGAAAGAGTAACCTTCCATGCTTGAGACTGACCTCCCATGTTTGTTGGTACATCTCTGGAACATCTCGAGGCTTAGTTACAAGCCCCTTTCACCACTTTTTGTGACGCACCGCTGGCGCAACCTCCTGCCCCATATTTACAAGGACACGTAAAGCCACCCTGCGTGGCTTTCCTGTCCTTGTAAATATGGCCCCTTGTCAATCAACACTTTGTGTGAAGGGGGTGTGACATGGGCATTCCCATGCAACACCCATGTATTCTGCCGCATTTCCAGATATATGAGACTTCGTAAACCTGGAAATGTGTCAGAATGCTGCGCCACACCAGGGCTGGCTGAGCGAGGTGCAACAAGAAGAAATTTTTACATTTTTCATTGGTTTTTTTCCTCTTTCGAAGGGTGCTGCATTCGGCAGCACACATAGGAAGAGGACATCACCTCTATATTATATTTCACATACAGAGCAGGTATCCACCCATTTTAGGTATCATAGCCTTGTAATACAGCAGATTGGAAATCCGTGACATTTATGATGTTATGTTTTGTTATGTTAGAGAAATTTTTAAGCACAACGGTTACCCTAGGGTGTCCTGGCGCTAGCTACAGTCCTCCCAGTGATACATAACTTGCAAGATGTATTACATGATGTTATATCCCGACTGCCAAACTCAAACTAAGGCCCTTGAGCTCAAATTCTTTAAATAATATTGTGTTGACTTTTCCACGTAAATTCTCTAATCGTCCATTGGGTGTTTCTATAATCCATGTAACTTTCCTGCTAAAATTGATCCAGATGTTTGTACTATCTTAGCGAAGCCTATGCCTGATTTTACAATTACTGTTTGCCAACTGGCGTAGAGTAGGGTGACCAACCGTCCGTAAGTGTCACGGGTCGTCCGTTATTTTAGTATGATGTCACAAGGCGTCCGTAATTTGAGGTCCCCAAATTACGGACACCTTACAGACATCATACTAAAATCGAAATGGGAAATTTCAGTAAGATATGATGTTTCCCTACGAGAGGCCCCGAGTGAAAAGCTTTGACTCGGGGCCTCTCGCACCTATCTTTCAAACTGTAGAGGCTGCCTGCAACGGCCCCTCCTGGACCTCGCGCAGACTGTGGAGTGGCCTATTGTCATTCTAAGAGTGCAGCTGATTAGCACTTATAGAATGACAATGGCCCCAATTGTAGGGACAGCATGCGCCTAACAATTTGCCGGTGAAGATGGCTGACGACAAGGGTTCTACAGAAAAAGCTGAAAGATCTGGCTTTTCTGAAAAATAAGTTGGAAGGATCGCAAGATTTGGTGGAGGAGGAGGTGTAAGCTGGCGTGACCCAGGAAGGCTCGTTGCTAAGTTCTCCATTTCTGAAGGGCTTCCTTGTGGGGTATGTGGTGGCTTAGCTCCGAGCCTCAGCTGTCTCAGGTTTTGCTATTTGTGCCTGGTGCTATGCAGCTCAGAACTATGCTGTTCCTTTCGTCAAGCAAACTATCAGTGATTACCTTAGCTCTTTCAAGAAAGGGCGGCCAGACGAGCAAAGCACCCCAGATATTGCAGCTCTCATGCTGCTAACCTTAAACAATTTGCACAATGAAATATGTGCACACCTTCTTAAAGAGAGAATTGTATGCTGTTTTATTGTTGACTCGGAAAGGTGTTTGACAACTCAGCCGGTCTGCTCACACACTATAAATTAGGAGACTTGGGGGGTCATTATGATGTCGGGCGGATTTCCTCCGCCAGGCTGGCGGTGGCTACTGCCAGCCGGCGGAGGAAATCCGTCCGACATGATCAGCCCAATTCCCCCCTGCCAGATTTGGATGGCAGGAGGGACCGTGGCGGTGTGAAACACCGCCTGCCTGTTTTCCGCCCCGGTCGCCTAGCGGCCGGGGCGGAAAACCAGTAACATGGTGGCGGTGTCTTTTAGACACCGCCCGCCATATTACAATGGGCTTTGCGCAATGCATTTCCGTGGCGGCAATGCCGCCACGGAAAGGCATGCGGAGACTCCCTGCGGGGGCCCCTTGCGGGCCCCCTGAGAGTCCGTGGCTTGGGGGGTGCACATGGGGAGTACCTATGGTACCCCCCGCATTTCAAAGTGCAACATGGCAGGCACCGCGCGGTGCCTGTCATGTTGCGCTTTGAAAAGCACAACGTGCACTTTTACCATTGTGGCGGGCGGAGATTCCTGCTCTGCCCGCCGCAATGGTAAACATACAGGATGCGCCTGCCTGTGTGGTGGGCGCATCCTAATGCCATTGTCGGGACCCCCGCACTGTTAGCGGGCGGTCCACTTCTCCGTTAGGGTGCCCGCCCGCCATCCTAATGGACCCCTTAGTTTGGGGGTCTATACTGGAACTAAGGAGCCTTTTCATTTCCTTTTCTGACCTGAAGACTCTAGTTGTACTATTTTAATAGTTGATGTATACAGATGATGCTTTTTCTTAAATTCTAAAGTATCTCTGAATTGCAAAGCAGATGAGTGTGGGCTTCAGCCAGGTTCGTACTCTGCTTCTCAATGCTACGAGGTCTCTGCTGCAGTGTTTTCGTTTGGGAACATAACTTCTGTCGCCTAGTTTCTTGAGAATATGGTTATGTAAGAGGCTGCAAATAAGAAACCCTCCTGCTCTATATTCGGCAAGTGGTTTGTTGCCTTTACTTTATTGTAGCATTGAAGTTTTGGGTCGAATTTCAAGGTCTTCAGTTTTAAGGCTTTAAGATTTAGGACGGACTTTATTAAGTTTGGCCCAGAATTATCACAACTATCTGCATGCTTACCAAACAAAGTGTATTGTTCCACAGGTCTGAATTTGCTGTAAAACGTGCTGTTCCTTTCTTGCTCTGCTTAATAAATTATGTAGAGAACTTGGTAGTGACAGCATGTGGTGTGCCTTCTCCTGCATGGGACTAGGGCAAAGCATTCCGTTTTTGTCTTGGCACCATGCTGGAGAAAATAAAATAACTAACTGCGTTTTCACTGTACAGTTAAAAGTCAGATTTCAACATAGAAATAAAAAAAATACTATTTAATGTTTATTGTTACATTAGCACAAATCTTGATTGCGGAAAGGGCCTAATGTCGCTTTGCAAAGCTGCGCGCATTCTGAAAAACTATGGAGTCCACGATTGTCTCAACCTTATATAAACTTATTTTAACTTGTATTTATTTTGGTTGTCTATTTACTTACTTACATAATATTGTGCCACCTCCTCTGATATGTCTGTAAAACGTATGTTTTGCGCCAAATTATTGTCCTGAATTGTGATCTTCTGTCCTGAATTTTTGTCCTGAATTTTGACCCTTTGTCCTGAGTTTTTACACTGACCGTCCTGAATTTGCACCCATGCCAATGGTCACCCTCGCGTGTGGTTAATGTTTGTGCATTTGATTGCAAGGTACATCTTTCAATACATTTTGTTATGGAAAAAAAAGGAGATTGCGGTACTGTGGCTTTACATGGCCCCTCCCGCCCACATTTAATTCTGTGAGGCGTCTGCTCGGCTGACATTCGCTCACCCGTGACTGCAGAACGGGTGTTTCCAACACACACTTTGCTGTTTTTGGTACTGTTCAATTTAGATGTGAGTTCTGAACGTTCCGAGAAAACCCCTAACCTGTGAGGGGGCAATGCCAGGTCTTTTCCAGTAAGGGATGGGTTTCCTGGAGGGTGAGGTGACGAACAAAACCACCTTTTCGGCCTTTTACTGATTCCATGTTCTGCCCATGTTACGACTGAACGGCAGTTTGTTCTCAGCACTCAAGTGGAACCGAGCGGCGGGCGCCATTTTAGTCACTGTCCTTTTCAGGCGTTTATTTTTTCTTCATTTTTTTTAGCTTTCGCACTCCTCACTGAAGCATATCCTCCGCCTCGGGAGGTCATATTTGCAAAGTCATGGTTTGCTTTAGGTTTCATTTCAAATTAAAATCTGTTTCTTTCAGTGAGCCCCCGGGGGGCGGGGCCAAAGCACCTGCTGCACAATTGATGGCCACGCCCAGGGAATAAATCATTCATGGAATTGCCAAATCACCAAACAGGGCGGGAAAAAGTCTTGAATTGCTTACAGGGCACTTAGAAGAGGCTATAAATGTTAACTTGTTTGTTATACATAGCTTAAAAGAGCAGTTTTACTTTTACCCACTTTTATGGCGTTCGATTTACCAATCTCAGAAGGATGAAAGGCTGAGTTGTCCCTGCAAGAACTCAAATCCATAAACTACTGGTTAAAACAGATGTCAATGCCAAGCATTTAATTCACTCTGACATTTTGTTAGCTATGATCCTGATTATAAACCGGGCCAGTAAATACGGTGTTAGGGTATGAAGCGGTAATACCATTACCGAAAATTGTTTTCAGCACATTCAGTTCTGGGGTTGGCAGGAAGCTGCTGATGACATCTCTGAACATTTCTGGAAGATGCAGTGGTATAACTGGGTCATATTCCGATATTACCTTTTCACCTCCCGGTAATAACAAATATGATTCATAATGAAGCGGGGTGAAAACAATATCTGGTAGACCAACTACCTAACACTGTTGCTGCACACAGCTGCTGGCAGAATGGTAATCTGTTCCCAGCGGTGATATGCCCAGGATGGTGAAGAGTATCTCTCTTGTAGCCCAACGTGCTCACGGATTGTCTAATGGATGTTCTTCTAATGACACAGAAAAACAATTAGGCTTCCATCGTTTTCTGTAAGCAGTACATTTACTTCGAGAATAAAGTAATTGAAAATATTTTTTCCTGGTAATAGAACATCTGAATTCCAATTGGAACTCAAATTTGATACACATCACATTTGGGATATTTGAAGAGCCATCCTTATAAGTGTCATTATAAAGATCCTATTTTATGAAAAGGAATAAGAAATTATATATTTGTGATGTCTGCTTTTCTAATCACAATTTTCTTCGATGCTTATCGCTCAACCTCGACCGCCATGGTTTAGGTTTAAAAAAAACTCAGATATCCTTAAAATGCACTAGTGCCACCTAGTGCGAATAAATAGTATTTCAGTGCAAAACACCGGGATGCTCTCTTCAGTCCCAGTGTTGTTTGGGTACTAAGGGATATATGTACAGGGGAATTGAGAGAATTGGAATGTCATTTTTTAAGGCATGCAAAAAAAAAAACAAGAATTTGAAATGCAATAGGTCTCACATTTTGAGAGTTCTAGCTATGACGTAGTAAATAACAATCCGTTTTACCTTGCATTTTCCCCCAGAACTGGCAATGCCAGTATGTTTGGCTCTCATGTAACGAACATTTGTGCATACAACACATGCAAACAGCATTTTTTGAATGCCTGTGTTACATGCTTTGGCACAAGGGTAGACCTGTTGGGTTTGCCAATACTTGCTCGAGTCTGTCTGAGTGATAGGTGATCTAGGGTTGGGAGCAGTGGTGGCGACGGGTGGATGGGGTTCTATATAGGTCAGCATCGAGGACAGGGAAGAGGGAGCCTTGAGTGAGGCGTTAGTATGATGGTACAGAGTATGTGTTTGGGCTTGTGCTTCATCTTAAGTGCATGTGTGCAGTACCTGGCCTCAGTGCACATATACGATGAATGAAAGCACGTAGAGATTCAGTGCCACAGATTACTTCGATAATGTGAGTGCTTTAACATGGTCACTCCAAAACAAAGAACACCACAGATCTAACTGCAGTGTTAAAAATGTATTTTACTGTCCCGCTGATAACCTGCAAAAGCATCCCCAAAAACAGTCTGCTGGGACTGGAGTGCACAGCAAGGGCCTCTGCCCTACAGCACTCTGGACACTAGCAGAGGTGACGAATTAATGAAAAGAACTGCCTCAGCCCAGTGTGGGAGGTCAAGTTGATGTTGCACTCCAGAGCACCAAATTTGAGAGCCTTGGTATAGAGTAGGCCTCTGCAGCAGGTGTGGTGAAACAGCTTGGGGTTAGCAGCTGGCTCACATCAGCCTAGTTCTGACAAAAGGAGCAGAGGAGAACAGCAAGAGAGAGAGCGAGAGAGAACCATGAGCGAGCCCGCTGCCTCTGGTCTTCCCGTTGTGTATGGCTCATGCTATATAACACTGGAAGCGTGAGGTGATGAAGGCACTGCGGGTTGAGTGCAGTGCCTGTTGAACACGCCTCAGAAGTCCCAGACAAGATGGTCAATAAGTGAGCGCTGTAGTTTCTCATGACTGACCAAAGCGTATGAAAATACAGGATTTCGGTGTAAAGGCCACGACGGGCGGAAAGCAATAATTTTAACAAGACCTTGAGCTGAGCCAATCAATTAACGTGCATACATATGAAAGGGTGGAACAATTCCTTGAATTATGGCATGCAAGCATATAAAAATACAGGCTTTCGGTGTAAAGTCCACGACGGGCGGAACGCAATCATTTTTAACAAGACCTCCAGCTGAGCCAGCGAATTAACGTGCATACATAAAAAAGGGTTCTACAATTCCTTGAATTATGGCATGCCCCTAAACCACTGGTATAAAAGGACTTCACCACTTACCGTCTGATGATACGAACTGTCCCACGGCTGAGGAGCCACCCTCAGTCTCCACGACGGGGGAGGGAGGAAAAGCGAAAGCACACGACCCGTAACCGTACGCCTACACATCTCCTGTCCGTACGTGTGCACATCTCCTGCCCCCTTTGGAAGAAAAATCAACGACAATAGACCTCGCCAAGCGAGCAGCACATGTACTGCGGCGCTAGGTGAGACCTAAAAATGCCCCAGAACAGGTAAATATAAGAACGGTTTAGGTTCAACGTTAATGCCTTTAACCAGCAAAATAAAAGCATGTACAGTTTGGGTACAAAAACAGGTGCCCCATTACCAGAAAGTATAATTTGCACAATAATAATAAGTAATGTCTGCGTGTAACCCAGTACAAGTAAAGGCAAGTATGGTTTGGGCGAAATGCAAGTGCCCATCAACAGCAACGATAAGTAAGTACGGTTTGGGTTGCAAAATCCCTGCCCCATCACCAAGAACTGTAAGAATTGATTGGGATGCACTAACTATGCCCCAGCTCAAGTAAAAATATGAAACATATAAGCAAAAAACAATACCCTCACAGCAAGTAAAAGAAAGTATCATTTGCCCCAGATGTAACACTCACATCCTATACGGTATGAATCCAAGAATAGTGCTTGAAAATATGCCAACTTGGCATTAACAACACATGCAGGCAGCAATTCAGCAAAGCAAAATAAATGTTCGAACTTGGCATTTCAACACACATCCAGTCAGCATAGCATAAATAATTAGGCATTGACTCATGAATAACACTCAGAAACATGCTAACAAGGCATCAAAAACGATCTCAAAATGGCATAGATGTATACCCAGCAATAACAAGAAATGCTGACAGTCAGACCCTTTTGGTAGAAAATCATGAAAAGCCCCCAAAAATATGCCAAAATACTACTTCACACAATCTCCAGATGACACAGCACCATATCCAGCAATAGCAATGAAAGTTCTTGCTGAGCACTACACACAATATCTAAAACAAAATGGTAAGCGTTTGTGGAGCAATTACCGGAAGACCTGGAGGGGAATGACACTTTTTTTACTCTGTTGTGGAACTAGTGCACCACTCCCAAGCACTTCGGTCGGGCCTAGATCCCACTATAGACCCATCTATATATATCTGTAGGCTAATCATTTATAGAGATCGTAATGCAGCCTTTGCTGCACTGCGCTTACTTTTATCGCGCTACTGCTTTTAATTTACCTGTTTTGTCTCCTAGTTGTTTGCTGCTAATTTAGTTAGTCCCCTGATTTTAGAAACACCACTGTCGCATTGCTGCATTCTAAATTGTGCCCTTCACCGCTATTGGAGCGGGCCGGACCCTCGCGTTAGCATTTTGGCGGGCGCCATCTTGGGTGGGTGCAAGGGAGCGCCAACATTCGCAGCGCTCTAGCAGTCAGGTGGACTGGCTAGAGGCAGCGCGTGGTCTGTCACTATAAAGGGGCTGAGGTAAGAACAGTCTCGGCCTTTGCTGCACTGCGCTTACTTTTATCGCGCTACTGCTTTTAATTTACCTGTTTTGTCTCCTAGTTGTTTGCTGCTAATTTAGTTAGTCCCCTGATTTTAGAAACACCACTGTCGCATTGCTGCATTCTAAATTGTGCCCTTCACCGCTATTGGAGCGGGCCGGACCCTCGCGTTAGCATTTTGGCGGGCGCCATCTTGGGTGGGTGCAAGGGAGCGCCAACATTCGCCGCGCTCTAGCAGTCAGGTGGACTAGCTAGAGCCCTATATTAAGCAGTGGAAATGACGCGCAGCGTGTGCGCGCAGCGGGTAAGCCGTCGCTACGCCGGAGTCACGCCAGAGTCCAGCCCGTCTGCGCCCGTCCGCGCTGAGGACGGGCTGGACGGCGGGACCCATAGGTCGGTCATAGGTGGGCATGGTGTTTTAAAATATTCTTTACAGGATATTTTGCGCCTCCGGCCTATTACTGCACCATGCTTCCACAGATTCACTCCTGAGGACCTCTCCGTGTCCAAGGGATGTGGGTGCTTCAAGACAGATCTGGCCGGCGTGAATTTCGTTCTTCCCGTCCCCCCCCCGGGAGCCTCGCTCGCCAGTATCTCCGAGTAAATTGAGTGTTAAGTGCTTGCTCCTTAATGCGCGCTCACTCATTAAAAATAACATCGTGTTCAAGGAGCTGGTTTTGGAGAAGAATCCGACATGGGTTTTTATTACGGAAACGTGGGCTAAGGACTCCTCGGGCCCAGACCTCATTGAAGCGGTTCCTGATGGGTACTGCTTGACTCGGCAGGACAGAGTAGGCCGAGTTGGTGGTGGATTAGCCATCCTGCATAGGGACAATGTTCAATGTCATACTATGCCTCTATCTGACCTCAAGGATGCCACCCAGGTTCTGTACTTCTCATTACAGGATGCTTTTAACTCTCCTTTTAATGGGATTTTGGTCTACCGTCCGCCCGGGCCAAGAGCAGATTTTAGCCTAAAACTGCTTCAACTCCTGGAGCCCTACTTTGGTCGGGAGAACCTAACAATTTTGGGTGATTTTAATTTTCACTTAGAACTATTGGAATCGCATGACACTTCCACGTTGCTGGAAGCACTGTCAGCATGTGGACTCACCCAATTGGTGAAAGGTCCTACCCACCGAGCTGGACACACGCTCGATGGGATTTTCTCTAACGACCAGAGACTTTTAGTTACGGATCCCTTCTCCCTCTCCTGGTCAGATCACCTGGCTGTCCCTTTTAACGTGTCTTTCTCTAGCCATGAAACTCCCAGGAAAGTTCCGAGTACTTTTGAAGTACGTAGGAATCTCAAAAACATCGGGGAACACTCTTTTGACCCATGGATTCCTAGTCTGTCTCCTATTTGGGAGATGGATCCCTCTTCGGCGGTCGCGCACTATGACAATATTCTTATAGAGGCCTTGGACGAATTGGCGCCGGCTCGGACGTGCCATTCAGCCAGGAAAAGACCATCAGCTCCCTGGTTCACGGAACAACTTAGAGTCCTAAGGCAGGAAGTCAGGAGGCAGGAACGGCGATGGCATGCAAGTTGGGATCTCAAAGACAGGGAAGCTCATAAAGCCCTGCTCAAGAGATACAAGTCGGAAGTCATTGGGACCAAACAAGACTACTTTGTGACCCTGACTTCCTCCCTTTCATCTCCCAAAGAGCTCTTCAGGATCGTGGACTCCCTTACATCTCTTCAGGTCCCCGATCCTGTTATTCCATCTCAGGAGCTCTGCAATGACATTGCCCTCTTCTTCCAGTACAAAATATCGGACATCTACACTTCCCTGGAGTCACAGAGACTCTTAACGGCTGAGCCTCCGGCCATTGCAGTCCCGGATGTTTCCGTGGCGGAGCCTCCCGTGGCCGACTATTTGGAATCTTTTCCTCCGCTCTCCCTACAAGATCTTGACATGCTGCTTGAGAAAACTAAGTCAGGGTCTCCATTAGATGCTTGCCCTCTTAAGATCATGAAGCAGTGTAGAGGATCTCTTTTACCCCCGTTACTTGAGATCATGAATGGGGTTATGAGGGAGGGTGTTTTTCCACAGCAGTGGAAAAATGCTGTGGTAAGGCCTCTCCTTAAGAAACCCTCCCTAGATCCCGGGGTATTAAAAAACTTTCGCCCCATCTCACTGCTCCCGGCCCCTGCAAAGATGCTTGAGTCCCATTTAAATGGGCATCTAGCTGCCTTTGTGGAGAAGTCGGGCTGTTTGGACCCTTCCCAGCATGGCTTCAGGAGGGAACATAGCACCGAGTCCGCCCTCACTTTGGTCCTCGACTCTATCCGTATGAGTGTGGACGAGGGTCGGACATCCCTCCTGATCCTTCTGGACCTTACGGCTGCCTTCGATACCCTATCTCCCCGGGTCTTAACATCTCGTCTGGGTGAGATTGGGGTCCGGGGGGCAGCCCTGGGTCTGCTCTCCTCCTTTTTAGATCATAGGGAGCAGAGGGTAATGCTGGGAAAATTTCTATCTCCATCCCTGTCTGTGCATTGTGGGGTCCCTCAAGGGTCGGCGCTTAGCCCCACCCTTTTTAACATCTATGTGACCCCCCTTGCCAGACTTATTAGATCTTTTGGGATGGAGGTAGTTTCCTACGCGGACGACACTCAGATCCTCGTGTCTCTCTCCCAGTCGACAGAGCTGACGGCCTCCAGATTTAGATCTTGCATGGAGGCCGTCGGCCAGTGGATGATTTACAATTCACTAAAATTGAATGGGGAGAAGACCGAGGTGATGGTGTTCGGCGGAAGGGAAGACATTTGGTCCATGGAGTGGTGGCCTGACTCGCTCGGTTCCTGCCCTAAGCCCACCTCCTCGGCTAGAAATCTCGGGGTGATGATTGACCCTATTCTTGATATGCACCAACAGGTCAGCAGGACGGTATCTACCTGCTGGGGTATAATCCATGTTCTTAGGAAAATCAGGAACTACCTCTCCCTGCAGGCAAGAAGGCAACTGGCTGTCGCCCTTTTGGGGTCCCGTCTGGACTACTGCAATGCGCTGTATGCTGGACTGAATAAGAGTCAGCTGCAGCGCTTGCAGGTAGTCCAGAATGCGGCAGCCAGGTTTGTTCTTGATCTTCCCCGACGCTCTTCGGCAACGTTGGCTAGAAAGCAACTCCATTGGCTACCGATAAAGGAGCGCATTGTCTTTAAGTCCATGTGTATGGTCTATAAGGCCTTGGCAAAAAGTAGCCCTACAGGCATTAGATCCATCTTGACCTATTATAATCCTGGCAGGAACCTTCGCTCCTCCAACTATTTTCTTCTTCATGTCCCTCGCACTCGGAAAGCCAGATGGGGTGGTAGGGCTTTTTCCATCTTGGCTCCTAAATGGTGGAACGACCTCCCATTAGAGCTCAGGTCCCTCCCCTCCCTGCAAACCTTCAGAGCTGCTCTCAAAGCCCGCCTCTTTGTCCAAGCGTATGATTTAAGCGCATGAGTGCTAGCTTTCTGATCTTTTTTGTTAGGCGCCTTGACACCTTCGGGTTTTAGTTTGCGCGATACAAGATGCATAATAAATAAATAAATAAATATTCAAAATAATCACAATATCCAAGCTGCGCGCATCGGCGTGAGAACCCTTTGCGCTTGCCAGGTTTAGCAGTTGCACTCCTCTAGCGATTTATTTATTTTACCAATCCTCCTGGATGACTCATGCACAGCTGTACAAAGTGTGTTGTGTTCAGATGACACACAAATGTCCGGTTACTCACCAGTAATCTTCATTACTCCGAGTCCTGGTCTTCCCGTTCCATTCCTTAACAGTGAGCAGCTTGTCTGCGCCACAGAAACCCTGTACCTAGCAGTTTTAACACTTCCGCCAATATGGTGCCACCTAGTTGGTGAGCATAAAGGGGGAAGCATCCAGCTGCTGCGTTGTTGGTTACCAGGGATACGACGCAGAACAGCCAACCTTTGACGGCCTCCCGGTCTTCTTGTTCCACTTCCACGGGAAGAGAATGGAGAGAAGAGGGCACGCTCAGCTTTTCAGAAGTCGCTGCTCACACATAAGCGCATATTTGTCCAGTGCTGATCACGGTTCACACAGCTGCTCGCGTTGCAACGTTTGGCATGTGACGCTGGGCATCATTTTAAACTTGTAGCGCCATGGCAGCATTTAAAGCTTGTAACACAATGACATCATAGCGCTAGCGCCAAGGAGATATGAGTCAAACAGCAGTAAATTGATTATAAAGATTAATCAGCGCTGCAGATGCTGCCTAACCACTAATAGCCACAAGAATGGCAGTGCTTTTAAAGATATCCCAACAGCCCTGTAGAAAATGGCACATAAATCACATGCTCCAGGGATCAACTATGTACCAAGAGAGTTCAGAGGGACAAATCTTCAGGACCTGCAGACTGTAAAATGTAAATCCATTAAATCCCAATTATATACAGTTCCATGACATAGTAGGCACGGTTACCGGATAATCACTCAGCTTTAGGGTGAAACAGGAATAAAACGCCTACTACAGTATAAATTACTACAGGCTGACAGAAGGACTGTCCTTCTGTTGCTTTGTTTGTCAGCCGGCATGTGCTGGATAAACTTAATGAAGAGCAGGTTGAATGCCCAAGACTACAGGCTGTCAGTGGTTGAAGACACCAGTGGAGCCTTAGGGCATTTCAATACCTTCAGGTTTCAAATTTTTTTTTAAGTATAAGGATTGTTAGTTTCTTGTAATGGTTCAGTTGTCCTTCAGTTACAATATGTTCTCCTCTCCTGTTCCTGCAGAAGCGCTGAAGTCTTCACGCTGGTCCTTTCTCCACTTGTTGCCATTGTGGTAAATGAAGATGACGGGTAGCTAGTAGTAAGGTGATAACAAGATCAGGTTTATTCATGAGACAAGAGTCTCAGCTAGCTTACAGGTCAAGATGGTAGTAAGGAAGCCCCACCAGGAGCAGCAACCTAGCTGCTCAGCCCAAGCACTCCAACTCATATGCACTCAACCAGGCACATATCAGCATTCTAATTACATCACAGTCCCCCTGGCCGAGCAGCAAGGGACAAAACACTAAGAGGAGAATGCAGGGCATAGATGACGATAGATGGTGATAGCTTACGCACAACCTTGCTTTCTTTGAACCCTTTCAGCGTGTTTACTACTTACTGGGGTGCTCCAGGGGTGATGTTACCGTCCTATTAGACACATCAAAACTTCACTTTAGCCAATTGTGCTTCCAATAACGCTTGGTTGCATCCCCCTATGGGCACTCTCCTTAGCTTCCGTTGAGGTTATAAAATAATCACTTCTGATTTGGTTATTTTTCTGCTTGATTTCTTTTATTGAAATTATTTTCATTTCAATTCTCCTTCTTTTGCATTATTATTCATTGCTTTATTCATGAAACTCCAATGCATTTCGAGCTTAGCCGCTCTTCATCAGGGAGCAGTTCTATAATAGAATCATTACACACTATTTATATACACTGTCAATAAAGTTATTTACTCATTGCTTTGTGCATACATTCAATTGTATTATATTTGATTAGTGAATTTAGTGAATAAACAACAGGCCATGTGGTCAGATTTGTGTGCCGGCTTAGTGATGTGCTTTGTGTACACGTGATAAACGCGATGCGTGTATGTTAATTAACCCATATTACGAACTCGAACGTTATACTCACGTGTTCAATGCCTTCTTTTCTTGTACTTGCTGTAAAAATTACCTGGAAAGATAAACATTAAACTCAAGTTTGTTGAAAACAGAATATGATGCTCAATTCTGCTCGCGTTCGTTTATGAACAAAGTTTCTACCGCGATCTTATACCCGCGCTTGTACTCACTTGAAGACACTTTCTTAAACATCAGTCTTCATTATTGTTGTAAATTCTGGCAACGTCTCGGTATAGCTCCAGTTACTCTTTTGTGTACGCTGTGTTTCACTTACGGTTACCATCTTAGGTGTGAATTATCGCTCTAGTATTACCACAGCCTCAGTTCAGCCAGTTAGAACATTAGTTCACTCTATATGTGTACAAAGCTTATGATCATTATGTAATAGAAACATTATATGGCACCTGGGGACCATTGTAAATCACTGTATAGTAATGGGTGACTGAAAATCAATGTTACAGTACAATTCTTTTTCCAACTATACAGTTCCTCTGAACAGAACAATTCTATAATTATTTATAGGTAACATGCATATTCTATGTGTTCGTTGAGACCATTCGAGCTGCACGTTTGCATTCTCATCATCCAGTAATTTTCCATTCTTAGAAGGTATTTGTTGTTATCTCTTCCTTCAACCTTCTCGATTATCTCTAGTGTGAGGAATCTTAACTGAGATATGTTATGTTTTGCCTCCATGAAGTGGGTTTTGCAAACGTCGACTTGGTGTTTTTAGTTCTGATGTTCGACTTATGTTCGTTGATTCTTGTCCTAAATTTTCTTTCCGTTTTTCCCATAAATACCTTGCCACATGGGCACTTTAACAGATAAATTACATTTTCTGTGTCACATATAGCTGTCACGTAGAGTTTGATTGTGTGTCCTTTCATTGGGTGGTTTATTTTAATCCCTCGTATGATACCATTGCAGTTATTGCAGTTCATGCAATGTATTGTGCCCCTTGGGTTTATTATCGTTCTAGACTTCTGTTTAAGCATTTTGCCTAGGTTTCTATTTCTGGTATATGCAAAAATCGGTGTCTGTACAAACAAATTCTTGAAATCAGGTTCTGTGGTTAACATAGGTCAGTGTTTAATGATGATCTTTTTGAACATTTTACTCACTGTTGAAAATTTCGAAACTATCACCGTTCTGGTGTTTTTTTGTCTGGTCTTTAACAGTTCATCCCGTGTCTTTGATTCACATCTTTTTTTTGCGTTCTCTAAGATTGTTGGAGGGTACCCTCTTTGTTTAAATCTTTCTTCCATTTCAGTGATTCTCTGTTTATATTTCATTGGGTTTGATACGATCCTTTTCACTCCCATCATCTGCGATGTCGGTAAGTGAGTTTTCCATGATAATTGGTGATAACTACTGTAATGCAACATATTCTTCCTATCTGTTTTTTTCCGATAGATATCTGTTTCTAATCCATTCTCGGTTCTAGTGACTGATACATCCAAGAAGGTTATGTGGGTCTCCGATATTACATCTTGACAGGGCTGTTTCTACTTCTTCATGGGTGACTTTCCACAACATAAATATATCATCGATATATCTAAAGGAAGCTTTTATGTGTGTTTTCCATTGGGGGTTCGGCCATATGTGTTCCTCTTCAAATCTCTGCATTACTAGATTAGCGTACTCTGGCGTTGTACAATTGCCCATGGATGTTCCCGTGAGCTGGAGGTACCATTAATTTTGCCACTGAAAATAACTTTGATACAGAGTGAAATGTATTAGTTCCATAAGGAAGACTTGCATTGATATTTTGAGTTAAGATCGTGGTAGAAACTTTATTCATAAACGAACTTGAGCCGAATTGAGCATCATATTCTGTTTTCAGCAAACGTGAGTTTAATGTTTATCTTTCCGGTTAATTTTTACAATGCAAAAGAAGGAGAATTGAAATGAAAATAATTTTAATAAAAGAAATCAAGCAGAAAAATAACCTATTCTGAAGTGATTATTTTATAACCTCAACTGAGGCCAAGGAGACTGCCCATAGGGGGATGCAACCAAGCGTTATTGGAAGCACAATTGGCATAGATGAAGATACCACACTTGTCCCATCTGTTACGTTTGAAAAGAGAACATTAGTTCCTCAATTATTACAACCGGAAGACAGTAAAAATATTGTGAAATCTGTTCACACCATGTTTTGCCCCAATATAAGTTTTGTTTTGCTCCATGCTATGTTACACACGAAACAAAAATGGTGCAAATGAATTTGCCCTTTTTCTTTTTTACTGCACGGCATGTGCTATGGTACTCTGACTTTGCATATTTAGATTTCTGGTCTGGCAGGGTGCTGCTGAGTTTGTTCGTTATATCCTTGTATGCGATGCAGCAGAATTTGAAGATGATGGCGCTCTGGAGGTGCACTAAGTGCTGGTTCATCAAGGCGGGAATGATGTGTTCATATTTTGTCGAGCCTTTGACGAGTTGGGCATATGTATGTATTGCGGCTTTCAGTGGCCCCAGCGAGTAGTCTAGGACAGTGGTTCTTAACCTGTGGTCCGGGGACTAAGGCTAATTCTACTCAGAGTGTCCGCGAATGCTTTGGAAATCTAATTATATTAACAGATTACTACCGTGTATATGAATAAAGAAGCAACATTGAAAATCAAAAGTTTTAAATCATTCTGTAAAGGGAAAGACATTTTAAATTGGAGGCTAAACATTACTTTAGTATACTCATATTTGTAAATTAAATCAAATATTTAAGAAAGAATCTGTGAATTTGTTGATGAATGTTGTGTCTGTAATTTTTGTATACTGTTTTGCGGTTCAAGTAATTGAAAATGCTAAGGCCGGGGTCCCTTGCTTCCAGCAATGACTCAGTGGGGATTCCTGGATTCCAATAATCATTCACTGGAGGTCCCAAGTTCCAGTAATAATTAAGTGGGGGGTTCCACAGAAGTTAAAAGGTTAAGAACCACTGGTCTAGGACACTGGCAAATACCTAATCTAGATAGGAGAGGACAAAGGCTTTGCTGGTGGTTCTGACGTCTATTCCTGGCAGGTAGTGTTGTATTATGAATAATAATTTAACCTGATACCTGGTTCTCTGGATTTTTTTTCTGATGCGTATTAAAGGAGACATCTCAGTCATTGTTTGATCTGAGTAATAGCCAGTAAATTTAATCTGGATTCCCAAAAATCTTGAATCAGATTTTGGGAGAATGAAAACATAAGTAGTTGATCTAGGATTACAAATCCATGGAATACCGTGCAATCCTATTTTTCAGTTTATTGACTAATTGCACCATTCAATCATTTCTGCAGATCTAAGCCAATTAAATACCCAAATTTGTGACCATGAGGAGCTGCTCAGAACAGGAGTACTCCGACGACCTTGTGAACAAGTGCATGCCCTGCAAGCTGAGGTGCCACAAGTCTGCATTCAGGAAATGCTCCACTTTCTGCGGTGAGTTTTGCAAAGGGCCTCAGCTTATATTTTCCAAAAACATTTTATTGCAGGTTTTTTAGTTAAAGGAAACAATGCATACAACATGTCATCATCTTAAGGTTGCCAAGGTAAAAAGGAGTGGAAGCATACCAACAACACATGTGATTTGTCATACCTTCCAATGTATCACCTAAGTCATTAACCGCCCCAACAACTTGGAGATAGCACTTTAGACATTAAACAAATTATATCCCAACAAATGTTCCCGCCACCATTAACCTATCACCGAGTAATAACAAACATTACTGCATTTACGGTACAGAGGCTTGGAGAGAGAGGAGTACTGGCTTCCCTGGGCAGTCTGGAAAAATCGTCTAAGATCCTGTTGAGGGTGATCGATTCCCTCTGGATTTAACTATCCCTCTGCATAACCCGAACAGGGGCTGGATATGACTACTATTACTATACCACAAACACGATGTGGACTACCCAGTCCTGTGAGGTGTGAGTAGGACCATCAACCTGCAGGCACCCTTAGTAGGTTGCTTTTCACCCTTCCCCTTATCCTGAAGAAGACCTGTATGCTGAGGATGTAAATTTCCCTCTATGCACTAATTCGGGTCGAAACGTCGACACTCGACCCCTGGAGGGCCTGTACCTTTTGTCACCATTGCCCTATCCAACAGATTATACTTCTCTGTAGTAGTATTTTGTAAAGTACCAAAAACAACCACAAAAATTATAATTTAAGGACAGGCCATAATGAACTGGTGATGTTTTGACATAGAACCAGTGCCTATCTGAATTATTGCAATTTCTATGTTTTGAACTGTGTTCACTCTGTGTAACCCCCCCCTATTCATCCTTATCTATCATCAGGATATATTGAGCTGTTATGTTTTTTCTAGTTGATTCAATGCCCATTAGATTCCCAATGTTAGATGAATGTTCTGATTTGTTACCTTTGCAGGATCAAGTTTGTGCTATATAAAACTTTAGAAATAAAATAAATAAATATCACACATTTTTTTTTTTTGCAGAGTTTTATAAAGCGCGAACTAGACCCGAACTGAATCAGGTATCAGAGCGCTTTACCTATTTTCCAGTTACGTTACATGAGGACACACATGAGCACTACTTCTTACCGCCCCCTTGAAGCAACCTCTCTTTAACTAATAAATAATATAATAATGTTGTTTATATTTTTATTATATGTTTCTGTGAATAAAACAGATAATCTTTTGTCTTGAAAAACCCTTGGGTGCCAATGTTCCTTTTCTTTCATTTGAAGGTGCTATTTTGAGAACTTTTGGTGCATTTAGTACCTAGTGCTGAATTTATTTATGCCCTAAATAATGTTATGAATCATTTAAATTCTTTGGACTAAAACTGCACAACAAGTAGGTCTAGGACCATTGTTTTTCTATAATACTTGATACCCAGGTCCGTGGACATAATTGGGTTACCCTATTAGTTTATAATGGCCCGTAAAATTGAGGTCCTCAGCCTGTTCATGCTGTTCACTTCATGTTCTGCTGTGAAATTTGTGCCTGCCAGGCTAGTTTTGATTTCCCCATCTGCTGTGGGCTGTTTTTTGTTTTTTTTACCAACTCTTTTTATTGAAAGATCACTATACAAACGCATCACTCCGAGCCCCGAAGGCACTGCAATCAAGTCATGACATCATCAATTACGATCCATAGTGCATATAGTTATACCCCCAAACTCCCAACATCCCCCCACCTACCTATCCCCCCTTCCTTAACTCCCCCCCACCCTACTACCCGCCTCCCCCATACAGTGTTACATTGTCCCTGTTCAGTGCAGAAGCAGAATACATATACTAAAACTCCGTGTACTACCATGCCCCTTTGCACCATCACATTGGCCCCCCATTATCTCTAAGCATTGCTGGCGTCTCCAGCCATATCCCCCAGTAATCTGCCCATCGTTTCCATATTTTGTAGTGTTTCTTAGGGCATCCTCTGGCTTCAAACACCGGCCGTTCCAGTCCCATACAAAAATCAAAGCCCTGCTTCCATAACGTCACTCTTGGAGCCCGAGGATCCTTCCAGGCCTTGGCTATATCCCTTTTCGCGACCGTATGGCCCAGTAATAACAGATGTCTCTTATAGAGATTGCCCCCAACTCCCTCAAGGACATGGAGAAGCCCCAATTTGGGGGTGCGTGGGAGATCCCAGCCCAGCACCTCCGACAGGCAGTCCCAGACACCCTTCCACCAATGCATCAATCTGTCACAGCTCCACACCGTGTGCAGGAACGTGCCAACTGCTTGACCACATCTCAGGCATTCGGGGGACGCAATCAAACCTGCTTTCCATAGTCTCTCTCTGGTGTAGTAGGCCCTATGCAAATATTTAAATTGGATAAACCGCAGGCGTACAGCGATAGCCGCTCCCCTTGGGGCCTCAAGAGCTTCCCGCCAGTCTTCCGTAGGCTGTTTTGTGATCCTTTAATTTTTTGCGGAATTTTTATACAGCTCAAAGCTGACCTGAAGGTGTCTGAGCGCTTTACATGAGCACCAGTTGCATTACAGACTGACACATAAATTTTTGTTAGGCACAAGTAGATTAAGTGATTTGCCCAGAATCACAGGATGTTGAGTGTCCCTGCTGAGGCTCGAACCCAGTTCCCCAGCTTTGAGGTCGATGCCTCTAGCTGTTAGTCCACATCCTCTTTGAGCGTTGTGTGATTTGGCTGACTGGGTCATGAGTAGGGCAGAAGCCTGGCCTGGAGTAGGACACGCACACAGGCAGGGGTCCTACTTCCTGCTACCTCTCTGGGAAACAAACTGACAGAGGGAGGCACTGCGCTTGGATCTTCCATAAGAAGTAAGACATAAACTCAGTTCTTCTTTCCCCTTGAACTTTGTTAGTTGAGACCCTCACTGTTAACCCCTTGGCTGCGGCGGTAATTCCACCACGGCGCTGGGGGGGAGGGGGGTCCGCGCGGCGCCGCCATGCTCGTGACGGAACCACTCCGTCACGAGCCACGGGAACGCTGTGCTTGTGACGGGGTGGTTCCGTCACGGCCCCGCCCGCTCAATAGAACGCCTGTGCAGGCGCGGAATTCCTGCAGCGTGGGCGGGGCGGCCGCACCGTGACGGAACCATTCCATCACCAGCACAGCGCATCCGTGGCTCGTGATGGAGTGGTTCCGTCACGAGCACGGAAGAGGTTAAAGTGGCACTGCCAAACTCTTGGGTCCTCATTTACAAAATTGTGATGCATGGCAGCGCAGCTAGCCTTCATGCTGCGCTGCTGTGCGTCAAAATATAAGAACAGGAATGTGCTGTAACTACAAGATACGGCGCAGAAGAAGAATTATCCTTCTAGAAGGAGCCTTTCAAGAGTGTAGCCAACTTGGGCTTCAGCTAGCTCACACCCTCAAGAAGATGAGAGTCATGAATATGGTAGTAGGAACATTCTAGAATCCCATCGCCTGTTACCTGCAGATATATTTATGTCGATTTATGACTGTGGCTCATTGCAGCAGAGAAAGCCTGAACTTTATACAGGCCGGCTCCTTGAAAAGTAGGCAATGTTTCTGAGCCCCAGCAGCAGCAGAGAGAGTCATACTTTACACTATATGTATATGCCCACTATAGGCTCAGAGTTCAGCAGAAGACAAGGCGTTTGTAGAAATATTCAGCATACACCAAAGCTTTTACTTTTAGGATTAAGGTGTAATAAATCACTTAAAATGTGAAATATAGAGGGGGCGTGGCCAAGATGGCGGACTGATCAGACGTACGATCAGAGGCTCCCCGGCCCTAAACCCCATTAGCCCCTAAATAATCGCGGAACACATCCCCCCAGCCTTTCAGAGTTGTCTCGCCACTGTCCGGTGTGGCCCCAGCCCCTGCTTTGGCCGGCACTCGGACCGTTGTGGCCGCTGACAAGCCGGAGTAGCTGCGACCGGCCCGCGGCTCTGCTGCCCGTGAGGCTGCTGCCGGAGAACACTCGCCGGAGGGAGCGGCTGGCGGACGGCGCCCGACTTTTGCCGCGACTGACGGAGGCGAGAGGCCCCCGAGAGTACTGCCCAGGCACAGCGGAAGCCGTGGAGAGGCTAGCGGGGCCCGCTGCACTGACGACGGGTGAAGCCCCGTGAGGAAGGCGGCAAGCCGCAGCAATCGAGGCCCGGGACGCGGGGGCGGTGGCCAACGAGAGACGCCCTAGGTCGGGGCCAGACCCGGCTCTGAGGAAGAGTTGAAATCAAGGCCCAGGCTTTGGGGCCTACTGTGGAGGACACCCAGCGACGCGCCTGCCGGCGACGGGGGACCCGGCCGTGCCGCGCTGCCTGCTCAGGGGTGAAGAAGGAAGACCATCGACACAGGGCACCAGCGCCTCACCCAAACGTGATCTGCTTTGGGGTGGGATCTTCACCGCCGCCCCGAGGGGCCCGTGGGGGTGCTCCCCCTCATAAACCGCAACCAACACAAGGGGGACCACCACAGTGGGACACAGCTATCTGGGCTGGCGGGACTTTGAGCCACGCTACCGGCAGGAACAAGAGTGTGAGTCCATCAGCTTACCTCACACGAAGGCCATCACAACTCACGCGGAAGATCTTCTCTGGGATACCTCGTCCCTACATCGGGACCGCAAGAACCCTACTTGCGGATCGCACCTAATCCATTGCAAAGGACCTGAGCGGGGGGCAACCACGGCCCAGCATCCTGGCCCCCGGCTTACACGTTGAGGCGCCCGCTCTCCAATTCTGAGGACATAGAAGGCCCAGACCCGACCAGACCGCTAGGACACACCCGGAGAATCGTGCATAGCGGGTCTACGGACTCAGGCACGGATCCTCGGGACAGACACGCCCGACCCACCGCGACGAGTACGACATGACTACCGCGGGACGCAAAGGCTCCCGCAACATCGCCGACATGCTCCACAAAAACGCTCCACAAGGGGAGAAGACCCAAGGGACACCGCCTCCGAAGGCACCTGTTTGCCCCCAAGCCCAGGACGATGAGTCTGCCCCATCACAAAAGCATTCCTAGCCTCTCTTTTCAACAGCCTGAGGGACGACTTCCAGGCCCTGAAGCAGGAATTGGCAGGGGAGCAAAGGGAACTCCGCCGGGAGCTGGATGGCCTGGGAGAGCGGGTGGCAGCGGTGGAGGAGGCAGACCAGACTCGTAGCACGGAGGTAGAACAACTCCAACAAGAGATCATCCGTCTCCAGGAACAGCAGGTGGACCTACAGGCGCACTCCGAGGACCTGGAGAATCGCTCTCGGAGGAACAACATACGGGTCCGGGGAGTCCCGTCAAAGTCCGAGGGGAATAGCGTGGTCACCTATCTTCAAGAGCTGTTTCGAGAGATCCTTGGGGAGTCGGGTGAGTTCGACATCCGCATCGACCGGGCACACAGGGTCGGAATGACACGGCGAGCACCGGCCCCCCCTCCGGACATATTGGCCTTCCTCCCCGACTTCGCGCTGAAGGAACGCATCTTGAGGGAGGCCCGTGCGAAACACCCAATCCAGTTTCGAGGGGACGCTGTGGCCCTTTTCCAGGACCTCTCGGCCCTAACCTTGCAGAAACGCAAGGCCTTTCGCACCGCCACAGACTTTCTGAGAGACAATGGAGTGGCATACTCTTGGGGCCATCCATTCCGCCTCATCTTCAAATGGAAGGGGTCCCTGCATCAACTTCAATCTCTCCAAGACACATGTGAGTTGTTGGGCATTGAAACACCAGAAGCAAGCGGATCGAGGGACGCCTCACCTGGTAGACTACAGGGTGGAACCACACGACACATCGGAGGAGGGTGGCAGACCATAAGACGGCGGCGGTCGCCCAGGTCTCTCCCGAGGCCTGACCCCACCACTGCTGCTCAGGAGCGAGAGGCGGCGATACAGGAGGTGGTGGACAACACGGCGACCAAACTGTAAGAGACTGATATAGGGGAATGTGCTTCTTTTACCTTAGCTACACAGGGGGGGATGGGCGGGGGGGCCGCTGAGTCAGCCGCCGCCACGGTACCCACTACATTGACTCTCTAAGGACCTGAACATTGACTGGATAGGCCCGAGACTATGAATAGTAGTTTTCTGCGGGATTGTTCTATGGGGGTTGGGGGAGGGGGGATGGGAGTTGCGGGGGGATCGGTTGCAGTTGGGGTGGGTAGTTGGGGGAACAGACCGGGTTCAGGACTGAGGGTGGGTTCCAGTGTGCCAGGGAATTTTAATCACATAGCTCGAGGTCTCCGTACTCTCCCATGATGGAGTCCAGCTTGAAAGTACTAACTCTTAATGTCAAGGGCCTGAACAATTCGATTAAGAGGAGGGCTGTGCTCTCATACTTGGAGAATTCTGGGGCCGACATATGCTTACTACAAGAAACCCATCTCCTACGCAAAGATTGGCATAGGATGCGCTTGCGCGCTTTCCCTCAGCAGTTCTTCTCCTCACTTCCGACAAAGAAGGCAGGGGTTGCCATTTTGGTTTCCAGGGGCTTCCGCGGCTGTGTGGGGGACAAAGTGGGGGAGATTAAGGGCAGATTGCTAGCACACACTTTCCTCGTGGGGGGACAGCGCTTCACTATTGCCTCATTCTATGCCCCGAACTCTGGTCAGGAATCCTTTTTGAAACAAGCCGCTTCTGAATCCCTTCAATCCCTTAATTCGCCTCTGCTCTTCGGGGGGGGGGGGACCTTAACTTAGTAATGGACTCAAACATGGACAGGTCAGGCCATCGGTTTGGGGACACGGGAGCCATAACAGCTGCTGGTAGAGATTGGCTACGCGACAAAGGGTGGGGTGGAGCCTCCCACCCCACCGCATCACATTTCACGTTCTATTCTCACGTCCACCGCACTTATGCCAGGCTAGACCACTTCTTGGGCTCATCTGAATTGCTCCCCATACTTAAAAACATATCCATTACTCCTGCGGCGTTTTCTGATCATGACGCTGTGGAACTGACACTACAGGTCCCTAGGTCCACCCGCCCCCCTGCTACTTGGCGGCTGCGAGAGACCCTACTACAACGACCAGACATTACCAAACAACTGCACGCACGCCTCACCGACTATATGGCCACTAATGACATTCCCGGGACCCCAGTGACTGCCTTGTGGGGAGCCTTGAAGGCAGTGACCCAAGGTGAGCTCATTGCCATCGCGGCAGCAGAGGCCAAGGACCGTAAAGAGAAAAGAGACGACCTCACTACTGGGGTCTCTGAACTCGAGAGGGTCCACAGCCGCACCGGCGCCCCACGGGTTTGGAAACAATTGAAGGCTGCCAGGGCCCAACTGGCTAGCTTAGACACCGACCGTGCGGAATTTACGGCTTTGCGCCTCCGCCATTCTTACTACATCGGGGGGAATAAAACAGGCCGCTTGCTTGCTAGCGCCCTGAGGGCGAAGGCTCAGCGCTCCCAGATCACTAGCCTGATGGATGACTCCGGTCAGGACATCTCGGGTGAGACCCAGATTGCGGAGGCGTTCAGGACGTTCTATGCTACATTATACAAGGCGGACTCTGTCTCTTCGGAGGATGTTAGTAACTATCTAGAATCTGCAAATATAACGGAGTTATCTCAGGACAAGGCGGAATCCTTAGATGCCCCTATCCGCCTGGACGAAGTCCAAGCTGCTATCTCCCGCCTCCGCCCTCTTAAATCCCCGGGGCCAGACGGATTCTCGTCCGGGGTTTATAAAACTTTCAGCCAATTGCTAGCTCCGGTCCTTACTCAGCTCTTCAACTCCTTCGAAGGACCGAGCTCTATTCCTCCAGATATGCTGGCGGCTGAGATCATTGTGCTACCTAAACCAGGCCCGCGTTCCGCCCCATATCCCTACTTAACCTGGACCTGAAGATTTTTACAGGGATCTTAGCTGCATGCCTAGGCCCATGCCTGCCCGGGATTCTGGAGCCAGATCAGTCTGGCTTCGTCCCAAATCGCCAATGCAGCGACAATACTAAACGTATTCTACACCTGATCGATAAAGCCCACTTCCAGAAGTCGGACTCAGCGTTGTTGGCTATCGACGCGGAGAAAGCGTTTGACCGAGTGGACTGGCTCTACCTCCAGCAGGTCCTGCGACGCTTTCGGGTGGGGGATCGCTTTCAAGCCTGGATCGCGAGCTGCTACTACCGTCCTCAGGCCCGCGTCCGCATAGGCGGTCTGCGCTCCAACCCTTTTGAGATTCAGAGGGGCACGAGGCAGGAGTGCCCCCTATCGCCCCTCCTATTCGCCCTCTATGTAGAACCTCTAGCGCAAAAGATCCGCGACAATCCCAGCATCCACGGGATGACCTTCGGCCGGGAGCCCCACACGATAGGTCTCTATGCAGACGACATCATCGCCGCCCTGGATAGCCCAGACGGCTCCGTCCCTGCCTTTTTGGCGGAACTGGAAGCCTTTGGGGCCGTCTCTGGCTTCAAAATCAACAAAGGGAAATCCCTAATATTACCCTTGGGCAAGAATGCCCAAACGCACACCATTCCACCTGCCTACGGCGGAGGGATCCTGTCGGCAGCACAGCTTCCCTACCTGGGCGTCACGCTCACCGCTTCCACAGCCTCCACGCTAACTCTCAATTATACGACCCTGTCCTCCCGGATCCGATCCGACCTTGCACGTTGGGCCAAACAGCCACTCTCCCTACTGGGCCGCGTCGCAGCGATCAAGTTGACGGCCTTGCCTAAGATTCTGTATTTTTTCCAGACTCTCCCGGTGTTCCCCCCTGCGGGCACCATCCAGGTCCTCCAAGCCGCCATCGATCATTTCATCTGGGGGGGCAAACGTGCGCGCCTACACAAACACCTGGCCTACCGGAGCCCAGACGAGGGAGGCCTGGGTGTCCCCAATCTTTTGCAATATTTCCAGGCTGCGCAACTCCAATATCTGGTGGAATGGTTCAGGCCGGAATCTGAGAAGCACTGGTTATTCCAAGATAGGGCAATGGTAGGCACCTCCCTTTGGAAGGTCCCTTTCCTTCTCAGGCAGCACCGACCACGCTATCTCCTAAAGTCTCCTATTACCCGCACGGTCATGCAGGTCTGGGATGGGGTTGCGGTCAAAAGAGGACTCACCACTTTCCCCTCTCCTCTAACGCCTGTCTTGGACAATCCGGAATTCCTGCCGGGCGACGCCCCTGGGGCCTTCCCACAATGGCGAGACATCAGTAGTTTCTCCACTGGTCACCTCTTCGACTTGCAGGGCTTCCTCTCCCTTAAAGACATTACTCAAAGCTACGTCGTGGTTTCTCCTCACCTATTTCAATATTTCCAGCTCAGACATTGGCTTACCCACTCCGACGTTGTACCCCTGGTAGGCAGGCCCATGACTGTATTCGAGAAGTGGCTGGTGACGAAAGACTCAGACAAGCACCTCATAACGGACTTATACAAAATGCTCACCCCCACTTCCCCGCCGGGTAAATCAGCAGGCCAAAAGAGATGGGAGGCAGAGCTCGGGAGGGCCTTATCACACCAAGAATGGCGGTCTGTCTATTACAGAGCTGCCCACACCACCCGCAACACTGCATCCAGGGAGGCGGTGACGAAGCTGGCCATATACTGGCATCTCACACCAGTCCGGCTCCATAAGGGTAATCACGCACGAAGCGCGCTATGTTGGAGGGGCTGCGGGGAACGGGGGACCCTGACTCACCTCCTCTGGGGCTGCCGGGAAGTCCAGGACTACTGGCAAGCTGTCCTGGACGAGATTGACTCCACATTTGACACCGAAATCCCCAGGTTCCCAGCATACGCCCTCCTGGGCCTGCCCAATGCACTCACCTTCCCTCTGAAGTCTCAGAGAGGTCGCCAGTTGGGGATTGCTATGCAGGCCGCAACACAACACGTCCTTTCCCTGTGGGGCTCCACCACCAAACCCACTCACACGGGTTGGCTACATAAAATATGGTTTACCCTGGGCATGGAGCGCATTCACGCCACGCTCACACATTCCACGGCCGCTTACCAGACAGTGTGGCTCCCGCTGCTCTCCCTTCTATCCAAGGAATTTAATGAGATCACATGTCCCAGATACTTGCGCATTCTACGACTCACAGAGACCACGAATGAATCCGCAAATTCATCTGAGTGATGGTACTGACCACTACACGACTACGACTCTGCTTATCCCACTTGTTCGGCACACTGGGAGGGTTGGGGGGGGGGGGTTGGGGAGGCAGGAGGAGGTTACTGTTGGGGTTTTTCCTTCTTATGAGTTCATTGCAGCACCGGAAGGAGCGTTCTACCTCCCAGCACTACGTTATTGTTTCATCGTATACAAATAACCACACATATGATTATTGGACACTGCATACCTCTTTACCTGATTGCCTAATGTGCCAACTAGGTATCTCTTGCAATGTTTTGTATACCGATGCTCATAAAATCAATAAAACAAATTTGAAATGAAAATGTGAAAAATATTTTACAGTGCTCAATGTGTTTCATCAAGATGGCTTTTAGTAATGGGCATTTTACTGGGCTATATGAAACTGTAGAGGATGAGTTAGCTAGTGCCAAGTGAAATACAAAGGGACATATTTACAAGCCCCTATCATCACAGGAACATCACTTTTAATGATGTTCCTGTGGCGATAAACCCTTCGCCGTATTTACAAGGCGGCATTGAGCCACTTAACGTGGCTTAACTCTGCCTTGTGAATAAGGCACCCTTTCACACTATACATAGCGTGAAAGGGGTAGGCAATGGGTGTTGCGATGGGCGTTCCGCTGCAACACCCATTGATTTTGACACTGCCCCCTATTTACAAGAATGGCCTAAATAGGAGGCAGTGCCCAAATGAAGACCAGGGAAAACCTGGTCTTAACATGGCGAAACATGGAGAAATTCTTTATTTCTCCTCGTTGTTGCTGTTTCAATGTGTGCAGCACTGTGCAGCACACATATAAACAGCAGAACACAATGAATGATTGTTTATGTGCAAGAAGGTGTCCCTTCCTGCAAATAAACATTCATTTAAAAAAAATGACGATTTGCAAATTCTATGTGTGCTGTAAAGTGCAGCACACATAGACGTTTCAAATTGCCATTTTGGATTGTTAATGTGCAAGAAGGGACACCTTCCTGCCCATAAACAATCATTCCCTCAATGCAGGCACCGGTGCAAGAGTGTATGCATTGACAGGTTCATTTAGCATTTAGGGAAAATGCAGGGATGTGCTGTATCTTTGTAAATATGGCTCATCCTTGCGTTTTTGGAATGGCGGAGAGTGGCATTAGCATTTTGGGCTTAACACCACGCTCCAGCCATTCCCTTGTAAATATGCCCAAGAGTGTTACTTATTTAATGACTGGGTTTCACTAGAAAGTACAATCGCCACTCATGTGGCCTTAGTGAGACATCTAAATTATGGGAAGACCATAATATACTTTTCAAAGTAGTGCTGAAATGTGCAATTAAATCTGGAGTTGCCACTTATTTTCTAAAACCTCCTTTAGCTGGAACCCCAAAATCCTACTTTCTTTTATGTAATATCATTTATATTTCATAAGCATGTGGTGGTAGAGCTAAGCTGAATAAGGGCATTTATTACCGTAATGAGACCGTTGAAATCCACGAGCAGCTAAATGCTTGTACGGATGCTCAATTGGGGAAAAGTGGGCATTTGGCACTCTTGCCATCTGGGTTTTCATGGACAAATTAGAGTCCCTTAAAAAAACCTTTGGTTTCCGAAAACTTTGGAGGGATCCAGCGGTGATCCCATTATTTCCAGCCGAGAGGTCGTTTTCCAACAGGCGGGATCAGACATGAAGGCCAATGAGAAACTTGTCAGTCTCTGCTGGGATTAAGTTTGTGGAAATAGCTGGACATCAATAACTGGACTGTAGATTATCTGTCTCCCAGGCTTCATTGCAATGATAGTTAGGTATCACCAGTGTATTCTTGCCACTGTATTCCCCTCAACTTCCTCTGTTAGACTCTCATACAAAAGTGATTAAATATTGACCAGTTTTTCAGGGCCATAGTGCATTTATGTATACAATTTCCCACTACACTAAAAAAAAACTTGACTCCCTTTGTTGTAATTGACTGCAAAGGGTTTTGGGCCCTGTGGTTTGCCCCATGTATTCTTTCCTGGATGAGAACTTTGTATGGTTGGCCTGTTGCAACTGTCTGTACTAATAAGTGTTTGTTCCCCCACCCCTTTTACTTATTCCGAGTTAGCAATTGACCCGCTTACCTGTTTAGTAGAGAGAGAGACATGGACATTAGGCCATCAGAAGGGAAGATGTTACTAGCCACATGGTACTGTATGTGGACAATGCACTGTTCATAGTAATCCAACATGAACTTGCAAGTGGAACTGCATTACTTGCACACGCCAATTGTACACACCAGCAAGGATGTTAATGATATACATGTAAGCGGTGTTTCGGAACCATTGCCACTTTCAATCATGGGTAAGATTAAGGAAACATCCATTACAACGCGGGCTTTACAACACAATACCTTTACAATGCGGCCAATACAGCACAAGTTCCATTATACCGCATGCAATTACAACGCATGCCATTACAACGCATATGCCTCACTGACCAGCACCTTCCCTGAGGTAAGCACCTGGCGGTGTTAGAATAGTAATTTACGTTGCAATGGTACATGCGTTGTAATGGCTTGCGTTGTAATGGAAGTTGCGTTGTAATAGTATACATTGATATAGTTTGCATTGTAACATCATACACCCATAAGATAAATGTCTTCAAGATTGTAAGACAGCCCAAAGTATTGTGTGATTTTACTAGTACCACCAGTTATACCCTAAGAGCATAGCTAGAGTATTGGGAGTTATATCCAGGCTGGCAACACACTTTGAGTTAAGTAGCACTTTTCCCATGTTAAAAGTGACGCAAAAGTGGCGCAAGGGGCTTGTAAATCTGCCCCCAAGTGTTTCAAGGAAATTATGCTTTAGGTGGTCTAGCAGTCCTCAATGTGCTACACTAACACTGGGCCAAAAAACCTGAAAGATAGACCAGGCTGGTCTAGATTACAATGCCTATCTTTATCAAAGAGATGGAAGAGTAGACAGTTAGAACTGCAAGTGGCCCTATTTGGGAAGATGTTGAGTAGCGATTCCCAATAAAGAGCTCATATTTCATATAATGTTCTTGAAAGAGTTATCATAATTACTCTGACGCAAGAGGTGGGGCACTCCGATGCTTGAAGGACTGTGAGCCAGTGCTTAATTTGCCAAAAATTAGGTACCAGGGCTCTCATCAGGAGGCCACTGCAGCTTGCATCACATATTGCCCCTGCCAGCGCTGCCAATGATGGTAACAACACAACTACTAACATCACACTCCTACATGTGTGACAATTCAAAATATTTCAGGCCCCCCAAAGCTACAAGAATGGTTTGGGCGGCAGACAATAGTCATTTTTAATGTTTATTGAATTAATAATTAACTGTTGTTGTGATCATCTCTAGATTAGCCAGACAGCGCCACCTTGAGACAAGCGCCGGTGCTGACAATTAAGTGCTGGTCCCGAGCACAGGAAACCACTGGCTCAAATGAAGCACTGCTGTGAGCTTGTGTCAGTGAGTGAGTTTTGTGATGTTGAGACATTTAAAGCATCTGTTTTAATAGAAAAATACATGTTAGGTACATCAAACTGAGATTCTTCTTAAGAAATGGTTTTAATAGCGCATTGCTCTATACCTTCAATGCCATGTCCGAATCTAAGGGAATGGTTCTATGCCTGTATAGCATGGGTAGGGATGTTACTCCCATTATGGGTTCTTTAGCCCTGGACAGATGGAATTTGGATTTAGGGTTTCCTCTGTCTGACACTTAGCGGGGAGGATGCAGCTTTTTTATCAAAAGAGTGTCTTGTGTGTCTTGCACAGATTAATTCAGTTCAGAATCTGGCACTGGGCATATATATAACTCTTGTGAGAGTATGTAAATTTGATCAATTTCTGTCCAATGGTTGCCCGTATAATGGAGCTTTGGTTGAGTGTTTAAGAAATGCTGAACCAGTTTTGGTTGTTTGCTGCTGCACTGTGTGCTATGGCCGATCCCTAGGGTTGGCAAGAGGGACTTTGCATAAAAAATGTCTGTAAATGACTGTAGTGTTAGCCTGGCACTGGACTGCTTTGTTATGGATAAGCTGGACACTCTCTTGGACACTGTATGGGAAAGAGACTTGGAAAAGGAATACATTAGTAATGGAAGACCATACAAAATCCAATGCAACTATTGACGGACATAATGATATTAACATATAAGAAATAATTAGTGGCATAGATAACTTGTTCCCTTCAAGACCAAGGATTCACCGGCTGATCATACATAAGAAGCTTGGCTGGGGGTTAGTGACATGCGTATGCAATATCTAGCAAATCCTATGCTTAAAGACTGTGCTGCATAAATGGCAAATGGCTTTGTCACTCGTCCAGCTCAGCGTGAGTGGCACAGTGCTATTCCTATGCTTAAAAACTCTGCTAGAAAAACAGACAATTGAGGTGAGCAGCTCTCGAGTGTTGGTGGTGTTGTAGAGGGATCCGTATGAAAGAGCTCTGTCTAAAACTTGGCAACTACCCAGGGTTTCCTGCTTCCTTTTTTGCATAATTCATTTGGCATTCTAAGCCTGAAAGTATATTTCTTTGACTTTGGAAAAAGCGATCAGGCCCTAGGGGTGTGTAAAATGTGTGTAATTTGTGTTTATGTAATTTAGTGCTGTATTTTTGCACAAAAATGCATCATTGACATGAGGTATCACTATCAGCTCTAAAAAATAGTGTGAAAATCACTCTGAACTGCCACTTTTATTCTGGTTGTTCTAGTTGTTCCTGTAGTAAAATGTTTTTACGTACTTGATGTAATGGCATAATTTCAGGAAGCTCCTGTAACAAGCATAATTCAAAATTCACAAAAGTATGCGAAGTACACTGTGGTGTAGCTAGACGTACTGCTATCCGGGGTGGCCCTAAATTTGCTGCCCGGGTGCAGGTAAGAGTGGGGGGGGGGGGGCGGCCGATGGCCGACTTGTTTCAGTGGGGAATGGTGGTAGTTGACAGACAGGACTCCCAGTCCCGCTGTCCCCAAAAACTGTGCCCCGCCAACTACCCCACTGGAATTACATTGGTGCCATCTAAATTTTGCCAGGACCTGTATGGCATATCCCCGATTAAATAGGGCTTGACATCCCCAAAGCTATGTGAACTCGTTGGGGATACTTAGGTGCGAAAATAGTATATAGTATAATGTACAAGTGCACTTTCATGGATTTGCTTTCTCATAAAATGAATACTATCATGGCATAACCCTAAGTGTGAGTGAATCTCACAGTTGTGTGTTGTGGTTGTTCCAGGACTGTGACGTGTGCAAAACAGAGTGACCATCCCACAAACTGACAATTTATTAGTAACCACACGACTTTTGCAGGCACTTCCCCTCCCTGAAAACAGTAAGAGATTTACTTGTGTCAAAAGCAGTAGAAAACTCCATACAGTTGTATTTAAATTCCATTGAGTATTGACTAATGTTACTGCTGCAATGGTATACAGACATAATATCGACAACAAAAATATCGAGGTAGCTAAATATCGAGTTTAAAATATCGAGTAGACAGAATATAGATAAGACAGAATATAGACTACAAAAATATCGAATGGAATGACAATAACATCGACTCAAAAATATAGAATGGACAGAATATCGAATGGACAGAATATAGAGAACAAAAATATCGAGGGACAGAATATAGACAACAAAAATATAGATGGATAGAATATAGACAACAAAAATATCGAATTTTAGGTAAGTAAGTAAGTCAATTTATTGTATTTAATTTTTGCGTAATATAATTCTGGAGCAGGTTGTGGGTTTATAGGGGAATAGGGTGGGAAGTAATTTAATTATAATTAATTAAATATTTTAATTTATTGGTATTTATGTACAATTGATTGTTAATTAATTATTCATTGGCAATTAATTAAAATATAATTGGTAATTAATTTTTATTAATTGATTAATTGATAATTATGTTAATTTTATTTATTTATTTTCTGGAACGGGTTGTGGGTTTATAGCCGAATAGGGTGGGAAGTAATTTAATTGTAATTAATTAAATATTTTAATTTATTGGTATTTATTTACAATTAATTGGTAATTAATTTTTGATTGACAATTAATTAAAATATAATTGGTAATTAATTTTTATTAATTGATAATTATGTTCATTTTATTCATTTATTTTCTGGAGTGGGTTGTGGGTTTATAGGGGAATAGGGTGGGAAGTAATTTAATTATAATTAATTAAATATTTTAATTTTTTTATTGGTATTTATTTAAAAATATTTGTTAATTAATTTGTAATTTGTAATTAATTAAATTATAATTCGTAATTAAATTTTATTAATTGATTAATTGATAATTATGTTAATTTTCTTTATTTATTTTCTGGAGCGGGTTGTGGGTTTATAGGGGATAGGGTGGGAAGTAATTTAATTATAATTAATTAAATATGTTAAATTATTTATTGCTACTTATTTACAATTAATTGTTATTTAATTGGTAATTAATTAATATATAATTGGTAATTAATTTTTATTAATTGATTAATTGATAACTATGTTAATTTTATGTATTTAATTTTTGTAGTGAGTTGTGGGTTTATAGGGGAATTGGGTGGGAAGTCATTTAATTGTAATTAATAAAAAATTGTAATATATAAATTGGTATTTATTGTGAATTAATTGTTAATTATTTTTAAATGTTTTAATAATTTATTGTTATTGGTAAATATTTTGTATTAATAGTTAATTATTTTTTAGTAATTAAATTAATTTTATTATTTTTAATTGAATAATTATTATAATATCTTAAATTGGGAATTACTTTTAATTAATTTGTAATTGGTATTAATATTTAATTTATTTTTAATTATATATGAAGTATTTACTTTCCCTACTGTTGCTCTATTTTGAGTGGGAATAGTAATTTTTACCTTCCTGCTATCCAACGCTTTCCCTACTGTTGCACTCACTGGAGTGGGAATAGTAATTTTTTCCCCTACGCTATCCAACGCTTAACCTACTGTTGCACTCTCTGGAGTGGGAATAGTAATTTTTACTCCTACGCTATCCAACACTTTCCCTACTGTTGTACTCTCTGGAGTGGGAATAGTAATTTTTACCCCTACGCTATCCAACGCTTTCCTTACTGTTGCACTCACTGGAGTGGGAATAGTTATTTTTACCCCTACGCTAGCCAACGCTTTCCCTACTGTTGCACTCTCTGGAGTGGGAATAGTAATTTTTACCCTCCCGCTATCCAACGCTTTCCCTACTGTTGCACTCACTGGACTGGGAATAGTAATTTTTACTGCTACGCTATCCAATGTTTTTTCTACTGTTGCACTCACTGGAGTGGTAATAGTAAATTTAACCCTCTCGCTATCCTATGGTAAATATATTGTATATTTTTTATTAATACTATGTTTATATATATATATATATAAATATATATATATATATATATATATATACATAGTATTAATAAAAAATATACAATATATTTACCATAGGATAGCGAGAGGGTTAAAAATGTTTTAATACATATATATATATATGGTGTGTGAACAAGAGTACGCCAGTACTCGAAACGTTGCATTTTGGAAGGCACTCGGAATAAATAACATCTTGCCTGGATAACGTGGGGTCTGTCTCTTCTTTCGCCGCTGCATGTGGAGGTTTGAAGATTTTGCAAATATATATATATATATATATATATATATATATATATATATATATATATATATATATATATGTATTAAACCATTTTTATTTATATTAATTATTTATTAATTTTAATGTTATGTAAGTATTTTAAGTATGTTTAAGTTAGTTATATTTATTATTTCATTAATTTTAAATTACTTTTAACTGTTTAAAAAATTCGATATTTTGACTATATTTTTTACAACGATATTTTTGATTCGATATTTTTGTACTTACCTGTTTGGAGATAGGAAGTCGATATTTTGGCATTCTATATTTTTTACTCGATATTTTTGTAGGTCTAAATTTTTGCTATCGATATTCTTTCAGTCATCCTACTGCAATCCATTTGTGATGCACTGTCTCACACAACTTTAGATACAAAAATATGGGCAAGTCCTCTAAACCACTTTTAAATATTCTTTCAATATTATCCAGTTTTGACCAAGAATGCTGATCTACACAACTATTTTCCAAACAATTGCTCTCGAAAAGGCTTCCTGTAAAGTTGCCTTAAAATATAACAAGCTGTAAAAAGCAGCATTTTTCAAATATTTTACATAAAACTCCTCAGGGTTTGAGAAAAAGAGAACATAAACATATTTAAAACATACAAATATAAGTGCATCTTGTCATTTCAAATTGATTGTAATTGCAGTGGTTTAAAAAATATATATATATATTAGAGCTCACATTGCCAAACCTTGCCTTCATGTTGGCAATGCTCGGGCCACGCCCTCCAAAACAAATACTCCTGGCTACTGCCCTTGGGATCCCTGTTTGTAAATAATGTGTCCTGTTTTTTTCAGTCTTCTGTTCACAATCCGTAGATTGTTTAGATAATGTTTTCTCATTTTGTTTATTACGTTTTATTACATTAACTGTCGTACCTTCTGCTGCCGCACCCAATAGACATTTGCTTTTGGGTGGTGTGAATGTATTGCTTGTTGTCGTTTTTGGGGTCTATGTTTTGGAGTTCTCTTTGGTGTTGCTATTCACTGGTGGCATTGTTTTGATTCCTTTATGATTCCTCGGTGATCTGCCATAGGTAATTGCTTGTTTAATTATCTTACAGCTTACTTGGGGACAGTTTCCTCATGTGTCAGGGCCTGGTTTTGGGGAACTAAGCATTTTTATTGTATATGATCTTTCTAGTAACCTAATACACTTAATAACTTTCCCCGCATCCTTATGAGTGAGAGGTTGAGCATGAATAACTCCTGTGTAGGGGCCAGTGTCCCTTCTAAAGCGCAGGACTTCAGGCTGCAGCTGGGAGCAAAGGCCTTCTGATGACTTCCTCCCATTCTTAAGCAGTCCTCCGGGTATCAGTACAGCTTAAGAATTACAGGAACAGGGGTGGGAGCACACCGCTTCACCTCCCAACAAGGTTCGCCCCTGGCATTGTGGTAAATGCAGTTTCAGTTACTTGCTTGCTTCAAGAGTGTTCGAGTGTTTCGCCACTGAGTGGTACTGTGACCTGAGAGGAACTTGGCAGCATTTCCCGCAACCCCAGATGATTTTTCTTTGCTCTCTAATACTGCTGCTCTCTACTGAAGACGGGCTCAATGCAGAAACACGTGTCTAGAGATATACAGCAATGTCTGCACCAACTTTGGTGAAAAACCCCTGCTAATTTTGAAGTAAGTTTGAACTGTGTACTGCATTTACCAGGATGCAAAGGGGCGAACTGTGCTGGGACTGTGAGGCAGTGTGCTCCCAACCCGCTTTCTGCTTAAGAATTATCCTTGGGAACTAGCCCAGTATTATTTTGACTCTTAAATAAATAGACACCGAATGGCCATATCACACTATTGTAACAAACAGGGCAGCCATAACCGACCCTCTCAAGGATAAAGACCCCATTAAATGCACCAGATGTACCTCCAGTGGACCCAAAGCCCCCTCCATACTCCTAGTTTTTCCAATATCACAACTTTAAGACTTGGCCCACATATAAACCAGCCCTTCCCACAACTGCCCACACATCCACATCACCTTGTTCAAGTGCATAGAGCGCTACTCTCTTTAAAGTCAGTTTCGGTGAACACTGATCTTTTAAACATCCAAGCACCACCATGCACTAACAGCCAAGGCCAAACACTCATCATAATCTAACATATGCAAAGGCTGGACCTACTGAGACATCCACAGCCACCCTCTTCTCAAATAACAGAGGTGCACATGCCCACATAAAGGTCAGATCACTAACCCTGGCTTATACTGCCAGAGGAGTGAGTAACAACCACCCTCACACACTACCATCACCATTTCTGTAGGCACACGTCACAGAAGTGACTATGGCAATAAGGGTGAGAGGAGGTGCTTCAGCATTCTCAAATTATCTGGCGGGAGGTCAGCATAAGAACGGGCAAATATGTTTTGTTTACAAATTGAGGTGTTGCTCAAGCTCATCCAGAGGTTAAGGTCCTTATTATGAGTTTGGCGGTCTGACCACTGTAGGACAGCGTCTGCCCTCGCCAGCAGCCCACGGCGCTGGCAGTCCAAAGACCACGCATTACGAGGTGACCACGGAGCCGGCAGTGTGGAGGCAGGGATCTTGCAGTGGTGGTGAGTATTTTTCACAAATGTATCGATGCCTGAGTGTGCATTTCAACTGCAGATGTGTCGGATGCACACATATGCATGCTATATGTGGAAAAATACCATATACCTATTAGTGGGGTTTGTGAGACGTTAGCCTGGCATATGATGTCCACTAGTTCTAGTGGGTACCTTGCCCCAGTCTAATCAACCCTTATTGATGGTGGTTGTAAAGTCAACCTTATAGAAAGCTATCCTAGTGGTAGCGTGGACCAGCAGCCATCAGGCTAAGACTTCAGAGAGCGTATTAAGCAAGTTGTTTTACCAATTATAATCCCTTGAGTACCAAATGAAAGGACACCACACAAGGTATATATCAAATAAATATATATGTATTTATTCTAAACACAACCCCGCTGCACTCTTTATGAGGTCAGAGGTAAAAATACAATACAAGTCACTGAGTTAATATACGATAAGTTGCACAGTATACGTTATGCCCTAGGGGCCTCACAAACCATATACTAAAATAGTGGTATAAGAACCACTAGAGAATTAGAAAGTAGGCCTGGGGCCTGTGGAATCGCTGGGACTACTCTAAACAACCAAAGGTTAGGAAGTAGGAGGCCCACGGGAGACGCTTGCAGTGTCTAAACACAGGCGCAGGGTACCATTGACTTTCTATGGGAAACGTAGAAGTTACAAATATGCAATTTAAGGACACTTCCGGATGGACTACAATGGAACCCTTTTAAACTAGGACACTTCGAGAGTCAAGACCCAAGGGAGCACCGGAGTACTCATGTTACCTCACCCAGGGAAGCTGCGTGCATAGGTGTCTTTTCGTGTCGGGTTTCGTCATCGTTTTCAATGGAGAGCTGCAAAGAAGTGCTGCAGGCGACCAGAGGAAAAGTATCCAAGTGGATCCAAGGGTGGATTGAAGATCTGTAGAACCTGAAAGCAGAAGGGACAGAGTCCAGGATGGAACCAGGCGATGTCGGGTGATTTCAGGTGAAGATGTAAAGTTTGTCTCTTCAGTACGAGGACCAGGAGGCAAGGACGACAACCAGGAGCTGGATTCGAGCTGTCCCACAAAGGACCTAGTTGACTGCGGTGTCGGTATACGGACTGGACTGAACAAGCCTTGGCAAACGCAACCCACAAAGGATGTCAAGAATGGATTCGGTGCAGACCAGCAAGGTCTGAGCAACTTCTCCTTTGTAGGGAAGTTGGAGAAAGCTTGGAGCAACCAGGAAAGCAAGTTAAATGTAAAAGAACTCTTCAGGGGGCTCACTAGCCAACGGACTAGGAACCAGGAAGACACATCGAGCTGAAATGCAAGAGCGGGCCCCACGGGACACTCATGGAGTGTGGAGACCTGAGCTTCAGTGCAAATGGTGCTTGGGTCTGGGGCTTCTCGTACCCCAATGCACAACTGTGAGATACCTCGGGAGTTGATGCAGTTAGCAAAATGCAGGATGTCCAGGAGTTCCGGTCCCACGTCTCTCGTGTCCGCCCCGGGTCTCAGCTTTGCTGGGATTGAAGGTCGGGGTCAGAGATATCTGGAAGTCTATGTCCTGTGTCGTAGATTCTTCAGGATCCGGCAGGAGCCTCGAAAATGCAGACCAGCAAAGTTGCTGCTGGTGCCTGTTTGAACAGGGTGGTCTCTCCTTGACCACAAGGGAGATGTCTTCCACCTTCCAGTTGAAATGGAATGTCGAAGGTCCAGGATTTATATTTCAGAGTTTTGTCCAGGGTAATCTGAAGTCCTAGGGACACAGCTCCTGTATTTATACTGAGTTTAGGGGCTGGACTACCCTTAAGGTCCCTCCTATGGGTGGACCTGGGAAGGGGGTGGTTACACCCCTTTCCCTTTCCCTTTGTCCAGTTTTGCGCCAGAGCTGGGACAGAGTGTCCCAGCAACCGGTTTGAACTGGGAAATGCATGGAGCACCTTGTGTGCCCCAGGCAGTGTCTGGAAAGCATTCACTGAATGCAGCCCTCCCTTCCCCAATACACAAAAGTCTGTCTGGGGCGGTGCTGGCACCTCCCTGGAGAGGAAACCTAGTGTCTAGGCCTCCCCTGCCGGAGTTTCGTCCAGCAACAGGAGGTCAGATTTGTGTCTGTGGCAGCAGCATTCATTTTGTGATGCTGAGGCTCTGTTTAACTTTAACCGGGTGAACCAGTAACTACAAGTCTTCTCCCTCTAGAAGAGTGGAATGCTACCCCCGCCACCAGGACTGGCGGGGGGTAGTATTCCTAAGTGTTTGACACCTTACACGACATGTTTTGATAAAGCCAAACCAAAGTTAGCATTAACTGCGAGGATTATAATGCACTTAAGAGTATATGGTATGGCTATATCATAGAACAGCTATAAGGAGATGGTTCCAAAAGCTGCAGAGGGGCTCAGCTCATGTTAGGGCACCCTCTCACATAAAACAAAGCACTCTGCCTCCAGGATTCTTAAGGCCTGCCATAGGAGTGACTTATAGGTATATATATATATATATATATATATATATATATATATATATATATATATATATATATATATATATATATATATATATATATATGTATATATAGATATAGGTATACTATATCTAATTAAGGGGTGATTACACCACCTTACCCAGGCTGTGTGAACAGACCTGTGGTGTCAGTTTGGAAGTCAAACTAGGGGTGGCACAATACATGCTACAGCCCCTGGTAGGCCTAGGGTGCACCTATGCCCTGGGTACCTATGGTACACTATACAGGGGCTCACAAGGGTGACCCAGTAACCAATCTGGTATGTACCTAAAGTACATGGTATCAATTTAGAGAGAGAACAGCTGGGATGTGGGTCTGATTGGCAGGCCCACAGCCACACTAAAGTAGACAAGCATTTGCAATGCAATAGGTCTCGCATTAGGAAATTTTGAGCTATTGGTATTGTAAATGAAAAATTTTTCATTTATGTTTTGTTTTCGAAAATAGCGAAATTAATAGCTTTGTCATTTACAATGCCAATAGTTATAACTTTCGCAAATGTGACACCTATAGCATTTGTAATGCAATATGTGTTGTATTTACGTGACTTACATGTACTGATATTACAAATAACAATGGCTTTTAATTTTTTTAATAATTAATACTTAAATAAAAGTTATTGTATTTTATAATGGCAATAGCTTAAACTTTTGTAAATAACTTTTGTGAAGATTATGTTCAGTGTATTTTATTGTGACGAAAATCCAAGAACAGAAGTGAAATATTAACATCTTTTTGTTACATTTGTAATAAAGCTTGAAACATTGAGGGAACATATTTGAACCAGTTGTTGTTCAATGGTTGCACAGATTGATGCTGTGGTGGCACTGAGTGATGTTGTGATGGCGAACGAGTGCTGTGGCGTTCAGTGATGCTGTGGTAGCGCATAGTGATGTTGTGGTGCCCATGAGTGATGCTGTGGCGGTGCTGAGTGATGCTGTATGCTATGCTATGTTTTGTTTTGCTATCCTATGTTTTGTTTTGTTATGCTATGCTATGTTTTGCTATCCTATGCTTTGATTTGTTATGCTATGCTTTGCTGTGTTTCGTTATGCCATGCTATGTTTTGATATGCTATGCTATGTTTTGCTGTGCTATGCTATGTGTTACTATGCTATGCTTTGTTATGCTATGCTATGTTTTGTTATGCTATGTTTTGCTGTGTTTTATTATGCTATGCTTTGTTTTGTTTTGCTATGCTATGTTTTGGTATGCTATGCTATGTTTTGTTGTGTTTGGTATGCTATGCTATGTTTTGCTATGCTATGTTTTGTTGTGTTTTGTTAAGCTATGCTATGTTTTGTTGTGTTTTGCTATGTTTTGTTGTGCTATGTGTTGTGTTTTGTTATGCTATGTTTTGTTATGTTATGCTATGCTTTGTTATGCTATGTTATGTTTTGTTTTGCTATGCTTTGTTTTGTTATACTATGCTGTTTTGTTATGCTATGCTATGTTTTGTTGTGTTTTGCTATGCTATGTTTTGTTATGCTATGCTATGTTTTGTTATGCTATGCTATGTTTTGTTGTGTTTTATTATGCTATGCTTTGTTTTGCTATGCTATGTTTTGTTATGCTATGTTTTGTTATGCTATGCTATGCTTTGTTATGCTATGTTTTGGAATGCTATGCTTAGCTTTATTTTGTTATGCTATGCTATGTTGTGTTTTGTTATGCTATGCTATGTTTTGTTGTGTTTTGTTATGTTGTGCTATGTTTTGCTATGTTGTGCTATGCTATGTTTTGTTATGTATGCTATGTTTTGTTGTGTTTTCTTACGCTATGCTATATTTTGTTGTGTTTTGCTATGTTTTGTTATGCTATGTTTTGTTATGCTATGCTTTGTTTTGTTATGTTATGCTAATTTTTGTTATGTTATGCTATGTTTTGTTCTGCTATGTTTTAGTGTGTTTTGTTATGCTATGCTATGTTTTGTTATACTATGCTATGTTTTGCTTTGCTTCGCTATGCTTTGTTATGTTATGCTTTGATTTGCTATAATGTTTTGTTATGCTATGCTATGTTTTGTTGTGTTTTCTTATGCTATGCTATGTTTTGTTGTGTTTTGCTATGTTTTGTTATGCTGTTTTGTTATGCTATGCTTTGTTTTGTTATGTTATGCTAATTTTTGTTATGCTATGCTATGTTTTGTTCTGCTATGTTTTGTTGTGTTTTGTTATCCTATGCTATGTTTTGTTATACTATGCTATGTTTTGCTTTGCTATGCTTTGTTATGTTATGCTATGCTTTGTTTTGTTATAATATGTTTTGTTATGCTATGCTATGTTTTGTTGTGTTTTGTTATGCTATGCTTTGTTTTGTTTTGCTATGCTGCGTTTTGTTTTTTATGCTGTTTTGTTTTGCTATGCTATCCTATGCTTTTTTTGTTATGCTACGCTATGCTGTGTTTTGTTATGCTATGCTATGTTTTGCTATGCTGTGAGGGTGAGAGGGTTGTGAGGGTGAGGGGGTGTGAGGGGGTGTGAGGGTGAGTGGGTGAGGGTGAGGGTGTAAGGGTGAGGTGTGTGAGGGTGAGTGAGGGTGTTTGAGGGTGAGCGGGTGTGTGAGGGTGTGTGAGGGTGAGGGTGTGTGAGGGTGAGGGGGTGTGAGGGTGAGGGGGTGTGAGGGTGGGAGGGTGAGTGAGGGTGTGTGAGGTTGAGGGGATGTGAGGGTGAGGGGTGTGAGGGTGAGGTTGTGTGAGGGTGAAGGGGTGTGAGGGGGTGTGAGGGTGAGGGGGTGTGAGGGTGAGGGAGTGTGAGGGTGTGTGAGGATGAGGGGTGTGAGGGTGAGGGGGTGTGAGGGTGAGTGAGGGTGTGTGTGGGTGAGAGAGTTGTGAGGGTGAGGGGGTGTGAGGGTGAGGGTGTGAGGGTGTGTGAGGGTGAGGGGGTGTGAGGGTGAGGGGGTGTGAAGGTGAGTGAGGTGTGTGAGGGTGAGAGGGTTGTGAGGGTGAGAGGGTTACTTGTGAGGGTGAGGGTGTATGAGGGGGTGTGAGGGTGAGGGTGTGTGAGGGCGAGGGGTGTGAGGATGTGTGCGGGTGAGGGGGTGTGAGGGTGTGTGAGGATGAAGGGTGTGAGGGTGAGGGGGTGTGAAGGTGAGTGAGGGTGTGTGAGGGTGAGAGAGTTGTGAGGGTGAGGGGGTGTGAGGGTGAGGGTGTGAGGGTGTGTGGGTGTGAGAGGGTGTGAGGGTGAAGGGGTGTGAAGGTGAGTGAGGAGTGTGAGGGTGAGAGGGTTACTTGTGAGGGTGAGGGTGTATGAGGGGGTGTGAGGGTGAGGGTGTGTGAGGGCGAGGGGTGTGAGGATGTGTGCGGGTGAGAGGGTTAGGGTGTGAGGGTTAGGGTGTAAGGGTGAGGGTGTGAGGGTGAGGGGGGGGTGAGGGGGTGAGAGGGTGAGTGAGGGTGTGTGAGGGTGTGTGAGAGTGAGTGAGGGTGTGTGAGGGTGAGAGGGTTGTGAGGGTGTGAGGGTGTGTGAGGGTGTATGAGGGTGAGGGTTGTGAGGGTTGTGAGGGTGAGGGTGAGTGAGGGTGTTTGAGGGGGTGTGAGGGTGAGGGTGTGTGAGGGGGTGTGAGGGCGAGGGGTGTGAGGGTGTGTGAGGGAGAGGGGGTGTGAGGGTTAGGGTGTGAGGGTGAGGGTGTGAGGGTGATGGGGTGTGAGGGTGAGGGGGTGTGAGGGTGAGTGAGGGTGTGTGAGGGTGTGTGAGGGTGTGTGAGGGTGAGTGAGGGTGTGTGAGGGTGAGAGGATTGTGAGGGTGAGAGGGTGAGTGAGAGTGTGTGAGGGTGTATGAGGGTGAGGTGTGTGAGGGTGTGAGGGTGAGGGGGTGTGAGCACCTGCTATCATCTCGCATTAAAATTGCATGCTAGAGCATAGTGCACATTCAAAAATCACACAAGCTACTGAAAATACCTCGACAAAATACCGACCAGAGAACAAAACCTCTCAGTGTAAAGGTTGAGGGTGTTTTCTATGCGGATAATGGTAACTCACAAAGTAAAGTTTCAGTTGTAATTAATTTTCATTCACGTCAACTGCTAACATAAAACTGAGGCGCATTGTGTCCACTATGGACCTGACAAACTGGCTGTCACCCTTCCAACACTTAGAATGGAAATATTTCACCCAACTTGATTCGCCCCTCCAACGCTAATAAGCTGCGCAACTTATCAGCAGTTATTTGGCAAGTAAGAATCCATCCCAACTCATATGTTGCCCGTCAAAATTATTACCAGTGACTTACCAGTTAGTTAAACATCGCAAATCAAATGGAAGTTAATAAAGTCACGCAGTTTCTATACTGAAATCGTTCAGAAACATTGGCTTTGAAAGGTGTTGTTCCTACTAAGAGATATGTGTTGGTTTATAGGGTGGAGAAGTTACGCTATAGAATAGACTGGCAAGAGAAAAGACCTGATCCAATTGACAGGGGTATCCCATCCGTGTGCCAAGTTGTTTGCAGATTACATATGTAATTCGGGTAACTATCGTCAAAATAAGCCTTGAGATCTAAACATTTACAGGTGTCACTGGGAAAACGAAACCCACCATAGATAATACACTGATGCATATAGCCATCCAGTCAAGTTATTTTGAAACAAATTAATGAAACCTAAAAAAAACACCTGTGTGCTGCTTTCTGGTGGGTTTCACAGACGAGACAGGGAGCAGGCCTTTTAAGTTAAACTATATACTTCAGTAAATTAATATTTGCACACAATCTGCCTGGCCTACTTACAAATGTACTATTTTTTATGACAGCAGTTTTCAAAACGTTGTTATAAACTTATTTTGCACTGGTCTATTACGTCTCGGAGCAACATATCACCTTACGATAGACCACGGTATTAAAACATACCCCAAACACACTACGGCTAAGCTGGACAAAGAATGACCTTTCAAACAAAGAGTTTGCTTTTTTAAAGTTGCTCACTCAGCACATTGAAGTCTTTAATACACAAACCATTGAAAAAAACAATTGATCAGATAATAGCCACAAAACACAAAAGCAGCAGCTTGAAAACAGAAGTACCTATAACCCGGGCCGGACACAGACTAAAAGAAGTCCCAAAAGTCTGGAAATACTTGCTAGCTGTTGGCTAATGATGCCAGAGCAGTTAGAGACAAATAACCAGTGATATAACAGTAAATTGTTAAGGAATGCTGTTGGGTGTTAGAACAGTGACCTGTCATTCGAGAACAGACGAGAAAAGAAACTGCCGTGCATACTTGCTTACTAGGCTGACGATATTAACGCAATAGCTTTAAAGAGGCCGGTAATACTTGGCAGGTAAACGATTAATTAAAACGTAATGAAACAACAAGCATTGGCCGGGCATTGTAAAAGTAAAGCCGCGCAGCCGCGAAATGAAATAAAACAAGCTCTCGGCATTGCTGTGGGGGTAGGGGTGGGTGGGGGAGCAGCAGCCTTTGATGTGCGAGCGAGTGGGATGGAACACCATATTGGGTGTGATTGAGAAGTGAGGCCAAGCGCGCGCTGGGGAAGCGTCGTGATTGAGTACCTCACATGCATTGGGGACAATCCTCACTGGTTTCAAGAGTTTGTTTTGCCTACTATACTCTCGCAGAACAACAGAATCACAGCAAAAAGTGGGGGTAACCATAGGAAGCGGACCCATATGCGGACAGTCATGGCAATGTGAATATGGTTCGAAAATGACTCACATGAAGATCGCTGCAAACAGGGTCATAATCTTTGGGGTGAAAATCCTGCTATGAAGGGGAACCTGTAGAAAGGGATCCATGTCGGAATCCACCTGTACGAAGAAGAAAAGTTTGAGTACGCACCCCAAATCCTTCATCACCGCCACCTTGAAGCAGGCAGTCATGGTCCACTCGGGGAACAGGCACCTCATAATACAGACGGCGTTGCAGCTCCCCTGTACCGGCCAATGACTTTCCCAGTCTGCGAACCCAGCCATCGGGGGTCACATCGCAAAGCCAATCCGCCTATCTCGTGATATGCCGGTCGGACCATCAAGTTTACCGTGCTTGGACCACCACCACCAATACGGCGGTCCATGGGACCGCCAAACTCATAATAAGACCCTAAGAGTAATTAGTCAAGAGAGCAACTGCATTTTGTAAACTATTGTTTTTTCTTGCATCATGCAGATCAGTGTTTATATGTGTCTGTCTCCAAAGGTATAGTAAAAACAAGCATTTGCAATGTAATAGGTCTAGCATTAGGAAAGTGTGAGCTATTGGTATTGTAAATGACAATTTTTTTTAATATGTGTTGGCTTTGAAAATATATAAATTAATAGCATTGTTATTCACAAAGCCAATAGCTTACACTTTCCTAATGCGAGTCCTATTGGCTATGGCAATGCTTGTTGTTAGCAAGCAAGGACAGTGCTGTTGTGGTGCTGAGTGATGCTGTTGTGGTGCTGAGTGATGATGTGGTTGGGCTGAGGGATGTGGTGGTGTATTAGAGTGATGTGGTGGTGTATTAGAGTGATGTGGTGGTGTCCCAGAGTAATGTGGTGGTGTCCCAGAGTGATGTGGTGGTGTCCCTGAGTGATGTGGTGGTGCCCCTGAGTGATGCCCCTGAGTGATGTGGTGATGCCCCTGAGTGATGTGGTGGCATCCCTGAGTTATGTGGTGGTGTCCCTGAGTGATGTGGTGGTGTACCAGAGTGATGTGGTGGTGTCCCAGAGTGATGTGGTGGTGTCCTATAGTGATGTGGTGGTGTCCTAGAGTGATATGGTGGTGTCCTAGAGTGATATAGTGGTGTCCTAGAGTGATATGGTGGTGTCCTTGAGTGATGTGGTGGTGTTGTGTGGCGTTCAGCAGCGTGAGGCGCGCAGCAGTGTGAGGCATGCAGCAGTGTGTGGCGTGCAGCAGTGTGTTGCATGCAGCATTGTGTGGCGTGCAGCAGTGTGTGGCGTGCAGCAGTGTGTGGCGTGCAGCAGTGTGTGGCGTGCAGCAGTGTGTGGCATGCAGCAGTGTGTGGCGCCCAACAGTGTGAGTAATGCCGCAGTGAGAGTAATGCAGCAGTGTGAGGCGTGCAGCAGTGTGAGGTGTGCAGCAGTGTGAGGCGTGCGGTAGTGTGCAGCATGCAGCAGTGTGAGTAATGCAGCAGTGTGCAGCATGCAGCAGTGTGCAGCAGTGTGAGGCATGCAGCAGTGTGAGGTGTGCAGCAGTGTGAGGCGTGCAGCAGTGTGAGTCGTGCGGTAGTGTGCAGCATGCAGCAGTGTGAGTAATGCAGCAGTGTGCAGCATGCAGCAGTGCGGAGCAGTGTGAGGCGTGCAGCAGTGTGAGGAGTGCAGCAGTGTGTGGCATGCAGCAGTGAGGCGTGCAGCAGTGTGAGGCGTGCAGCAGTGTGAGGTGTGCAGCAGTGTGTGGCGTGCAGTAGTGTGAGGCATGCAGCATGTGTCATGCAGCAGTGTGCAGCATGCAGCAGTGTGTCGTGCAGCAGTGTGCAGCTTGCAGCAGTGTGAGGCGTGCAGTAGTGTGTGGCGTGCAGCAGTGTGAGGCGGGCAGCAGTGTGAGGTGTGCGGCAGTGTGCAGCATGCAGTAGTATGAGTAATGCAGCAGTGTGCAGCGTGCAGCAGTGTGTGGCATGCAGCACTGCGTGGCGTGCAGCAGTGTGAGGCGTGCAGCAGTGTGAGGCGTGCAGCAGTGTGTGGCGTGCAGCAGTGTGTGGCGTGCAGCAGTGTGAGTAATGCAGCAGTGTGCAGCGTGCAGCAGTGTGAGGCGTGCAGCAGTGTGAGGCGTGCAGCAGTGTGTGGCGTGCAGCAGTGTGTGGCGTCCAGCAGTGTGTGGCGTGCAGCAGTGTGAGGCGTGCAGCAGTGTGTGGCGTGCAGCAGTGTGTGGCGTGCAGCAGTGTGCGCCGTGCAGCAGTGTGAGGCGGACAGCAGTGTGAGGTGTGCGGCAGTGTGCAGCATGCAGCAGTGTGAGTAATGCAGCAGTGTGCAGCAGTGTGAGGCGTGCAGCAGTGTGTGGCGTGCAGCAGTGTGAGGCGCGCATTAGTGTGTGGCGTGCAGCAGCGTGTGGCATGCAGCAGTGTGTGGCACGCAGCAGTGTGTGGCATGCAGCAGTGTGAGGCGTGCAGCAGTGTGAGGCATGCAGCAGTGTGTCGTGCAGCAGTGTGCAGCATGCAGCAGTGTGTCGTGATGCAGTGTGAGTCATGCAGCAGTGTGCAGCGTGCAGCAGTGTGAGGCGTGCAGCACTGTGAGGTGTGCAGCAGTGTGAGGCGTGCAGCAGTGTGAGGCGTGCAGCAGTGTGAGGCGTGCAGCAGTGTGTGGCGTGCAGCAGTGTGAGGCGTACAGCAGTGTGAGGCGTACAGCAGTGTGAGGCGTGCAGCAGTGTGAGGCGTGCAGCAATGTGTGGCGTGCAGCAGTGTGTGGCTTGCAGCAGTGTGCAGCATGCAGCAGTGTGAGTAATGCAGCAGCGTGCAGCAGTGTGAGGCGTGCAGCAGTGTGAGGCAGGCAGCAGTGTGAGGCGTGCGGCAGTGTGCAGCATGCCGCAGTGTGAGTAATGCAGCAGTGTGCACCAGTGTGAGGCGTGCAGCAGTGTGTGGCGTGCAGCAGTGTGAGGCGTGCATTAGTGTGTGGTGTGCAGCAGTGTGTGGCGTGCAGCAGTGTGTGGGGTGCAGCAGTGTGAGGCATGCAGCAGTGTGAGGCATGCAGCAGTGTGTCATGCAGCAGTGTGCAGCATGCAGCGGTGTGTCATGCAGCAGTGTGGGTAGTGCAGCAGCGTGCAGCAGTGTGAGGCGTGCAGCAGTGTGAGGCGTGCAGCAGTGTGAGGCGTGCAGCAGTGTGAGGCATGCAGCAATGTGAGGCGTGCAGCAGTGTGTGACGTGCAGCAGTGTGAGGCGTAAAGCAGTGTGAGCCGTGCAGCAGTGTGAGGCGTAAAGCAGTGTGTGGGGTGCAGCAGTGTGCAGCATGCAGCAGTGAGAGTAATGCAGCAGTGTGAGGTGTGCAGCAGTGTGAGGCGGGCAGCAGTGTGAGGCAGTGTGCAGCATGCAGTAGTATGAGTAATGCTGCAGTGTGCAGCGTGCAGCAGTGTGTGGCATGCAGCAGTGTGTGGCGTGCAGCAGTGTGAGGCGTGCAGCAGTGTGTGGCGTGCAGCAGTGAATGACACATTCATCTTTTTTGGTAGGCATGGGGCGATTTAGTAATTTGCCCAGAATCACAGGGTGCTGCGCAGGTGTCAAAGCTCGAACCAGCTCCCCAGCTCCAAAGCCAGCAGCTCTAGCCGTAAGGCCACATGCTCACCCAGTGTGTTTTACAATTCTTCATAGAAGTTGTGAGGTTCACCTTTGCAGCTTGATAAACGCTCCCTGGTGCGGCAGGTACAGAACGCCGTTGACTAACAGGCAACATGAATGACTCCATAAAAGCCTGGTTGAGTGCACTTTAGGAAGAGCCCTTAACCTCAGGATCAAAAGGCTGGGTGAGAAACAGGCGCATGTGTTCTTTATGCAAAAGAAAGGGTAGGGGCGAGGTGTGTTTTTGATGGCTGCTTGGTGAGCATGAAAAACATATCAGGCGGCAGGAGTGGCGTGTGAGTTTGTGTGTCGATTCGTGTTAGAGCAAGAGAGGAGGAAGAAAAGGGTGTTGATGTATTTGAGAGAGAAAGCGAAGGGCCGATGTGTGTTCTAAGAATGGGAAGTGCGAGGGAGAGGGGGCCAAGGGGAATTGTGGCGTGGGCGCGCGTGTGTGATGAAGAAGGACCACTGTCTCTGAAGACGGTCTCTGTGGGTCTTTGAGACTAATGTGTGATGTATGCCACGGTTACAATGTATTTTATCACTTAGTTAAATAAGAGGCTCCAAAATCTGGACACTTAAGATAGATACACCAGATTAATGTGACGTTTAAACCTTTTTTTAACAAAAGCAAGATAAACAAGCTCTCTGCATTGCTGTGGGGGGTGGGACGGGGGAGCTGCAACCTTTGAAGTCTGATGCCTAGGCACAGACAAATGGTGGTGCGCGATGTGCATGCGGGGGGAAGGGAGCGGCAGCCTTTGAAGTCTGATGCGAGGCACAGACAAATGGGGGTGTGACGTGGCTGGCGATGGCGTGCACCCCCATACTCACAAGAACTGGATGCGATCCGCAAGTTTGGTAGAGTTTTTGAACTGCATACTATAATCTCGCCTATCCATCCCTGCGGGATAGAAATAGTCGAGACCTAAAAAAATAAGAAAGTGCTCCTTCAACCTAGGTTTTTCCAATTCCCAATGCATGGGTATCCTGCCACCTGGGAGTCAAGTAAGAAACTGCGTGTGTTTATGTCATACACGCCACTATTTCCTCTCCCTGCACGACAAGGTATCCTACACAATTTCTTTTTAGGTCGAAGCACACGGGTGGCTCCTCTGTTATGGTAGAGGAGCATTGCCCAAATGAAACATACATTTATAACAAAACCAGTTTATTATCATTTTTTAAATCTTACTGAGCCAATTGCCAGCCTCAGAGCAGGGCCATCCTGATGGAGCGTCACTCAGATGCAGGGAGGAGGAGTGGTGGGCACTGTAAGTGAGCATGTCGGTTTGACTGGTCGGCATAGGACGTGTTTATTCTGTAATTAGTGTTTTACTGAGCCTACTTCTCTCGTGCTCAGTGGATTTCTGAGCTTACCATTGGTGCCAGTGATTTTCGCATTTTATATCCAATTTTTGCTGTTAACTCACCCTCTTCTCCCTATTCCATCAGGTTAGGTATCATAATCAACAGTGCCCCGGCTTTAAGCCAGGCGTGATGTGTTCGCAAACCAATGCATATTCCCTGCATCCCATGGCTGTGGGACAGTCATCTGCTGTTCACCTTGTCTGTGAGGGCTACCATTATGAGGCCCCTTCAAATCTGCCTGGTCTGCCTGCAGTGTAAGGGTTCTCCTAATCTGCAGGAGAAGTCCTTCCTGATGGTGGGGCTACAAGGCACACTGCCCAGTGACACTCCCATCCTGTGTAGAAATTATCATCAACATCCCCAAGCAAGTAGTGCGAGGAATCGCAGTAGTGGTGGAGGCCTGGGGTCATAAGACCAGTTTTCCCCAGTAACAGACTTTCTATTTTAGGCAGTCGCGGCTCCTAGAGGGAGTGCTGCAGGGTGGTGGGACGGGGAGGAGGCGGATCAGTGAGTGAAAGGGTGGATGGATAGATCCTTAGATGAATGAGTAAAAGGATTGATGTAAGGGTGGATTAGTGAAAAGAAGGATGAATGAGTGAAAGGGTGAATGGATGGATGGATGATGAGAGCGGATGGATGAGAGTGCAACTTTGGATGAGTGAAAGGGTGGGTGGATGGAATGAAAGGCAGGATGGATGGAAGGAATGAAAGGTTGGATGAGTGAAAGGATGAATGGATGGGTGAGTGAAAGGATGAATGGATGGATAAGTGAAAGGATGAATAGAAGGATGGGTGAGTGAAAGAATGGATGGATGAGTGAAAGGGAGGGTAGATGCTTTGGATGTATGAAAGGATGGATGGATGAGTGAAAGGGCGGATGGATGGATGATTGAAAGGGTGGATGGATGGGTGAGTGAGTGAAAGGATAGATCGATGATTGAAGGTGAAAATGGATGACAGATGAGTGAATGGATAGGTCAAAGGGTGGCTAGATGAGGGAAAGGATGGTTAGCTGAGTAAAAGGTTGGATAGACTGCTGATTGAAATGGTGGGTGGGTGGTTGGGTGAGAGAGTGAAAGTGAGGATAGATGGAGTGAAAGAGTGAACGGATGAAAGAAAGGATGGATGATTGAAAGGATGGATGGATGAAAGGGTGATGGATAAGTGAAAAGATGGATGACTGAGTGAAAGGATAGGTGGATGGATGAATGAATGGAAGGATGGTATGATGGATAGGTTTGAATGGATATGTTTGCATATGGACTGATGGATGACAGAATAAAAAAAAAAAATCAAATGGTGGATATTAACATGTAGGTGGAAGAATGTTGGGATGGATGATAATTAGTTGGCTGCCTAGGTGTCGGTTTTTGTGGGTAGAAGAATACCCAACTATGTTATTATTTCTCTTATTGTATTACTAGGATTAAGAATATGACAAGTGGAATCCATCTAAAATAATAATTCACCAGAAAATTGGATGGTCTGTTCACTAATCTTTGGCACAAGTGGTCAGGATTTCAACTAAGTTGTGTTATTTTGGGTTACGGTTGGAGAGGCTGAAGCCTTACGTCTAGAGCGGTTGACCTCGTAGCTGGGGAACCGGGGTCGAGTCACGGCAACGACGTTCAACTTCCTGTGATTCTGGGCAAATCACGTAATCTCCCCGTACCTTAAAAAAATGAATGTGTCCTCATGTAACGAACTGGTGCTCATGTAAAGCGCTCTGATACCCGATGTCTCGGGTCTAGTTTGCGCTATATAAAACTGTAAAAAATATATTTTTTTTAAATGTAAATCACTATTGCCGTTGTATTGTAAATCACACCAGTGGACTTTTTATCAGGTCTACACAAGAAATAAATAATGCAAACCTGACACAACAACCTATATATTTTCAGTGGGTTAGCAAGTTTGCAATTGGACCTAATGCAATGCCCCCCATGCCTTGGGTAGGTAGTCAAGGCAGCCTTAACCACATACAGTGAGCCCACCACAAGCTTGAGTTTAGGGGGCCCTGTGCTGCACTATTGATAGCCAAGTCCATAAGTATTCTGCACCCAGAAGAATCCTGTTAGTGTTTGAGAAGGGACAGATTTTCACTGGTTGCTTTATAATAACTCCAGCATTATGTTTGTCTGTTTTTTTTTCAGAATCCATGAAATGCAGCAAGCAAGCAGGCTTCTACTATGACAAGCTTCTGTCGAGCTGCGTCAGCTGCTCAGATGTGTGTGGGCAGCATCCCACGCAGTGTGCATCATTCTGTCAAAGTAAGTTCCCGGCTGTCGGCGCTACGGATGCTTGTCCCAAAACCCTCAGGGGCGACATGTCGCCGCAATGTCCTAACCTATCGCGGGGTAAGGAGCAGTTTAATGACTGGGTGAACTGGGATACCTTGTATTTTAGTGGCATTGGTATAGCCCATACAGTAGCATAATGTAAAATGATGGGACCCACCTGCAGATTGTGATAATAGGCTCACAAGTCTCCCATATCTGACATATATCCATTGGGCATGGGGGCCCATGGAGGCTTGAGGTTCCCCCTGGGCAGCAGGGGCCTGTGTTACACCCCTGAGCCCGTACTGTCCCTGAGGATGTACTAAAACACTTTGCGGATAGGCTGAACGCTACTCCATGGAATGATTGCAAAAATAGATTTTGTCCATCTTTAGTTTACCGTAAATTAATTAATAATCTGCCCAGTCAAACGGGGACCTTACGGGAAAAATGGGCTCATGACTATTTGGAGTTTGACGAATCAGAATGGCAGGAAGCACTGGCATCCCCGTAGGAAGTCTGGATACCCTCGCGTCTACGTTTGATGCAGCAACGCATACTACATTGCTCATACTATACTAGAAGCACCCTACACAAGATAGGTAGGGTAGATCATCCCTACTGCTTGAGGGGATGTGGCGAGGAGGGGACCTTTTACCACACCATATGGGACGGCCCCTAAATAGCTGAGTACTGGACACAGGTACTAAGAACTATGTCTCAGTCAGAGGGAATCTCACTGCTCCCGGAACCTAGACGTTGTCTTCTAAATGTGTGGGAACCCAATGATCTTACCCGTTCAGGACAGAGTTGGGCGACATTGGGTATTATGATGGCCAAACGAAATATTGCACAAAGTTGGGGAAGAGCGGAGAAGCCCACCTTGGTGGCATGGAGGGGAGATATGGACACAGCCATGTTCACGGAAAGGGCGGTGTTTAGCAGCAGGGGCTGCCCCCAAAAATGGAAAAAATCTGGGGGGCATGGAATACTTACAGAGGCAATATCTGCGATCCACCATCAGATAATGAAGATGATAGTACAGATTCAGAATAGGCCTAGGAGTGTAAGGCGAGTTATGAAAAGTCTGACATCAATTGATAAAATACTGTATATTTGTGAATTCATTGTATTGAAAGCTGTTTCTAATGAGAAGACATTATGCAAAATCTACTGTGTATGTTTCCTACACTTATGCTCTAATTATGCAAAAACGAATAAAAATATTTAAAAAAAAATAGATTTTGTCATATGCATCTGAAATTACAATTTGTCATGTTGTTTATATATCACAGTTGAGCAGTCTGCCATGTAATTTACATGTGATACAGAAAAGGGATTCTCAAGCCAAACTGCGATATTAGGACATGAAATAGTCGTAGAAATACATACAAAGCATGGTGCAGTGATGATACGTTTCAGCATTTAGAGGCCTTCAGCAGGCCGAGGCCTTTTGTGGGACAACAAGGTGGCTTGCTTGTGTCTTCAGTGCTAATTGTACTTGCCAAACTTAATGTGGTTTGCTATACTTCTATTCAGGGGTGTGTCAGGTTCTTTCCAGGGGTAGATTCGTTCCTCCCAACCCTCACCCACTCCATGGCAAGTAAGGGCAGCAGGCATCCATACGGTACCTCACCTCGTTTTGCAGGGGGGCATTAGTTATTTCTTGTAGTGCAATTGAGGATAAATATGCACCCAAAGCACATAGAACAACTATGAATCGGACACAAGTGAGGTTGGAGGACCCCAAATAAAAATAAACAAAAGTGGAAAGATTACTCCCTTCCTCCTAATAAAAAAGAAATATGATTTTGATGCATAAACCTAGGTAATTTTTAGCATCACTGTTTTCACTTCGTCATTTTAACATGGTGATAATATATGTGATCTTGAGTGAATGTCTCCCCATGGCATATAAGGCTCATCTGTAAACTGGAAAAACTATTGAGTGGTACTTCCTTAAATAATACATCCAAGTCCAACCTGAATACAATGAAGAATAAAAACTCTGCAAAGCCCTTTGAAATGTTAAGTCTGAACATGAAGGCATAGAAATACCATGGGTTGTATGAGCGCTTGCTTCAATCGCCACAGGAACGTCACTTTTTTGTGAGGTTCCTGTGGCAATAGGGGCTTCGCCTTGTAAATAAGGCCCCTTTCACGCTACACTTAGCATGAAAGGGGTGGGCAATGGGTCTCGCGGTGGGCGTTCCACTGCAACACTCATTGATTTTGACACTGCTGCCTACTTACAAGGGTGGCGTAAATAGGAGGCAGCGCCAAAATTAAAACCACGCGGTGTGAGCGAGTAGTAAATCTGGCACTTAATGTCATGTAGAGTTTCATGTCTAAGGGCAGTCTGTATTTCTTTTAATTTTATTTTGGGATTTTGTCAAGCATTACTTATTGTTTTTTACCTCATTGCAAGGGAGTTAAAAGACAAAAGAGGAAATCAGTATAGCTATTCATTTGGCTGGAGTGCAGAGCCCATTGGCTTTTGCCGGCATCAGATGGCTTCTGCTGGTTCAAGAAGTATTCTGCTGGCTGAAAATGGCTTCTGCTGGCTGAAAAGGACTACTTATATTGGCTCACAGTGGCTTCTGATGGCATAAGATGGCTTGAGCTGGCTTAAGGTGGCTTCTGATGGCTTGAGCCTTCCTCCTTCTGTGTAACTGGTTGATGTAAAAGACTTAGAATGGGGAAGCCCAGAGTCTTTGCATTGCTCATGGTGTAAGCATATGGTCGGGCGAGACTTATGCTCATACTGATGCTCCAAAACCTAAGTAGTCTGAACAGGGGACGAAGTGGGAAAAAAAACAGATGTTTTACTGTTTTTGCAAGCCTGATATAGAAGTGGCTTTTCAGGCCTTTTCTGAATTTATGTAAACCCATCTCTAGGTTTGGACGGATCTTCCAGAGAGTGGATCCCTGTTCAAAAAGAGATCTATTACATGATCTCGAATATCTGATTGGTAGTGTGGAGTGTAGATTTTGGTTTGCCGACCATAGATGCCTGGATGGGTGGCATGTGTAGGACATGTGGGTGGGTGACTTTTTGGGAGCACTACGTGGACCCTGGTGCAGTAGTCCTGACTAGTTGTGACCAATGCCTGGTCAAGTGTGATTTTATGATTGAGAAAAGATAGCTCCTGAGACAGACTGCTATTTACCAGATTCAGACTTGGTATTGTGAGGTGGCACCTCGGCTTCCCCCTTGGCGATGCAATCCCTGTAGACTCTTAGTTTGCCCATGCGATGTGTTATCTCCCCAGAGCTTGCTCCATTTTACCTTCTTTTCTCACTTCTATACTGCTTTTACTAAAAGGCTTTTAATCTCTTTACTAAGGACAAGAGGTATTGGAAGATGTGGTGATGCTGTGGTGTATTTACAGAGCTATGGCATTTTAACCTTGAGTATCTGAATGGTGTTTGTTCATTCTGATAGATGTACATTTTGGATCTGGTTCATGATTTGTTCTGAATTAGAGACCCCTGACTTGCTTGTTGTGTGAAATCTTATTGTGATCTATTTTGTTTTGAAATAAGTTGGTCATTTTATACATTTGTTTCTTTTTTTATGTATATTTTCTGATGCACTTTGAACATTGAATGATTTGAGTACTTATTTGTTACTTACCTGTTGTGCTTTTATGGTTACTTTTGTAGCCGGCATAAAGGTTTTAATTCGATAGAGAGGACATAGTGCTCTTTGTAGGCGGTAATAGATTGTGGAATGTGTTTTCAACTATTGCATTCATTAGCTAGAGGGATGAAGGAAAACTAATACGTGTTACATTTTCCCCAATAGTGACAAGGAAGACTTCCTCGTTAATATAGTGCTCAGTATTACCCCTTGTCAATAGTGACCAGTAATGCAATTCTACTATGCTTTTAATTACTTGAAGACAGAGTAATGTTAAGGGTGCTCAAGGAAACACAAAAACTCTTAACATCTAAATATACTCTCTGCAGAGTAATCATTTGCACAGCATGCTTGTAAGCTAATGGCAGGATGTTCCTTTCCACTTTACTACCTCTTCCTACCAGCCACTCTTAAGGGCTAGGACACCCACATTTTCTCTTACCCCAATCACATGGGTATGGATAGCCTCTATATTATATCTAGTCATGGTCACAAACACAATAATGACATTGCCATGAGTCTAAATGAATTGATGCCTAACAACTGCAGATCTATCACTGGGTTTCCTGTGATCAGTTGGCTCCTTCAAGCTGTAGTGACCATGCAACTCAAGGCACATCTTGCTTCCTACCCACTTGAGGAGTGGGGGTTTTGCCTGGAGCATGGGACTGGGACAGCACTGAATGATACAGTGAAAAAAAAACGTTCTCCATATTGACATGGGAAACATGTGATGCCAGTGTAATGGGCGATTGTTAGAAGCAAGTGCTCTTTTGCTGATGGAAAGTGTGTGGTATGTCTTGGTGGACGGTGCAGTTGTGAGAATAGTAATATCCAGCTAAATGTTGGGTCAGTGTTGTGTTGGATATGTGTGTAGTGTTCTGCCTAACATGCACCGTTGGATGTTTTGTGTTTGGTATGTTATTACAGATGCATAGTATTGTAAACTTGGTGGTACCCGACTATGGGCCTCATTCTGAATCCTCTGGAATTGTATTTTGGTCATTCTACATTGTGAAAAATACCACACACTCTGATTTTTCTCTTTTGTGAAATGAGCTAAGGATTCTGTGATTTTCTGCTCAGAATGAAAGGTGAAATTTTGAATCTGAGTCACAGCACCTGATTCACACATTTTATCTTTTTCTTTCCAGTTTTCCCTATACAAATTTCAATAGACTCTTCCTGGCAACATGTACACCAGGAAGAATCTAAGATGAGTTTCACATTCCCACATTTTAGAGTACCAGGATCAAGGTAAATCCGCGCCTGATCCTGGCATTGCCCTGGCATTTAACTGAGCCCCTCAATGTGCTGTGTGCGCTTGGTTGTGTGCATGTGCAGTGATCTGTCTAATACGTACTGTTTGTTTACGCATTTTACCATTGCCCAGCTTTAGTTTCATTTTCTTCAACAAAAAGCCATCCAATCCAAATCTGGAGGGTCTGGATTGCTAGACTAGACTAACTAGTTAAAAAAACTTTACCTTCTTCAGGCTATAACATTATCTCTTTTGTGATGTTACCTTGCAGCTTCCTTCAATGAACTTCCAGAACACAGGCAAAGCCTGAGCCAAGACCAGACAGTTTTAATCTACACATTGCTAGGACTTTCCTTTTTCATAACCATCGGCTCCCTCCTTTTGATTCTGAGATGCTTTGCCAAGAATGAGGCTGACCAGTGTGCGTGCAAACCATCCATTGCGGAGGGTAACGAGGACGGCTCATCGAAAGGTAGGTGTGGAACTCTGTTTCTGTGGGTATGGGAGATGGCACAAGGCAGATGCTTAGCAGAAGGGGAGGACCAACCTAGGTCCCATGATCCAAGAAACCCTTTTGAGATCACAAACCAGCTATAGGAGGATGATTAAAAAATATATTTTTTATCAACTTTGTGCAACAAATCTTAACAAACCAATGTGACAGCCAGCAGGCGTAACTCAGAGACAAGACAGCTGTAGTCAGATAACATAATGAAGATTCAGTTAGTAGCAGTCATACCATCATCAGACTCAGTAGAAGGAAGGCACCATCATAGAAAAGGGCAAGGGAGCACACATGAATAGCAATAAGTGGATGGTGTAGTCTCTTTGGCTGCACAGCAGGACAAAAGCAGAATTACTTCACCTCATATCTCTGGATTTGTGAAGTCACAGAGTGATGAACAGTTACAAGACGTGCTTTGCAAAGGTCGCTACAGTGAGAAGTATTTGCTAAAAGTGGCAAAATAAAAGACACATTTTGGAGCACAAAGACCTAAAAAATAGAGTGATGTAAAAGCTTGAGATAACCTTTCTAGAAAGCTGGGCGTTCTTTACTTTAAATCTGTTTATTAAAAGAAAATTTTCAAAGAACAGTAGTCATCACAGACAGCATATAACACTGGTTAAATCTCACGGCATTGACAGTTCACAACAGTGGCAAAAGGAATGGAGTGATGGGTAGGAATTCGTTAGGTACCTTTGTGGAAGGAGCATACAATATACAGTAGGTATGATATATAAAATCTTAGGGTGAGGTAAGCCATGAAGTGTGGTCGGGTAGAGAGTTCAGCTGTAAACAGTGACGGCTTCTCGAGGGAGTGCTGTGGGGCGGGGAGTTGGAGGGGCAGGGTGGTGGGTAGTAAACTCCGGCATGCGGCTGAACGGAGCTAAGTAAATAAATAAATAAATAAATAAAACGAATTACATTGCGCGCGCTGCATTGCCATTTGGTGTCTTGCCTCACGACCCCCAGCACTCCCTCGAGGAGCCGCCACTGGCTGAAAACCAGTGAGCTGGGCGTTCTTTGAGACACGTTGTTGCAAAATGTTTAGTTTGTCTTCCATTGCAGATAGGAACAATCTTATACAAGTATGTCCTGTCTTTCCCCAAAGGAACAGTGTGGCTCATCTGTCAGGCCACTTTGCCCTCTGAACAAAACAACCAACCACAGACAGGTGTGTTTTATTTCACACAAATGTTTCCAAATATATTGATTAAGAAGCCATGATTTAGAAAGCATTCTGAATATGGGGTTACAGTATGGTCCAATTCTTTCCTATTTACTGCAGTTCATGGGAGCATTATTAGTACCAAGCAGATGGGACAACAGAAGCACTGCATTCCCGGCTCATACTAAACAATAGAGCACTGTGGAGCGTTCTTGTGCCTCATAAGAACTATCTCTTAACTTTACACCATACTATGAGCCTCATTTACGAGGTGTCCCTTCCTGAGCAAGGTCTCCCTTCCTGAACAAAAAAAATCATCCCGGCAACGCAGGTACCCTTGCAAGAAGACGAAAGGTTGTCTGTATTGGCGCACGTCTGCTGTTTGGGTGCTGGCTTAGGGGAGAAGGACAGGAATGCGTTGTATCTTGTTGATACGGCGTATTTCTGTCCTTTTCTTTTGATGCGCAGCAGCACTGCAGGAAAGCCTGCTGTGCTATCCTGCGTCAAATGTTTGTAAATGAGGCCCTATGCGTGTAATCATTGTAACTCGCATACCAGAAGGAACAGCAGCCATCATAAAACCTGTAAGGTACCCTTCGAGTACACAACCTATGCTAGACATCACACACACCTTAGCTCCATGGTTCAAAGGTGTGTGGCACTAGAAACCCTTCTGATGCACATGCACTGACGAAGAAAGCTGCGGTGCCATATCTTAGTAGATAAAGCGGTACAAAAGGGGTTGTGATGGATGGAGCATCTGAACCAATCAAACACTCACTCCCAGTCAAAAGATCTGGGTTTAATCCATCACCGTTCTTTAGCCCACTCTACCACCCCAGTTCAGATATGGCCGCTGAAGACGGCTGAAATGCCAGAAACCGGTCCTAGGAAGCTTGTTTCCGGTCCAGGGAAGGCATGGCTTGGCAGTCCGGGCTGGACTGTTCCCATGAGGCACAGGGTCAGACTGATTTGCATATGGCCATGTCTGAACTGGGGTGGCAGAGTGGGCTAAAGAACGGTGATGGATTAAACCCAGATCTGTTGAATGGGTGTGAGTGATTGATTGGTTCAGATGCTGTGTCCATCACCACCCCCTTTTGCACCGATATCTTAGTAGATAAGGCTCAACTCAGGTTGCAAAAATAGACTCCCATTGGATGTAAACTTCCCACTATTAATTCCAATGGGGCAATATTTTTTGTAAATGATATTTAGAAGATTATATTTATGTTGGAGGTTATTCTAGCTACAATATGTTGACACAGTCAAGAGGAAGAATGTAATGTTCAAGGGATGAAGAAATCCAATTATCTCTTCAATGAAAAGAGTGGATTCACAAATCAAATCCATGGCCATCTTTTGCTATGTTTACACTTTAAGGCCCATGACTGAGAAAACTACATCTACTTCTTAATGTCAAGCATTAAAAATCCTTCTAATCGTCATCATTGATCCTAAAATATTTTTTTCTCATTCTTCTAGATGAATTCATTACAGCCAAAGGGGCATATGCACAAGAAAATGCTAGAGCATGGTGTTAGTGCAAATTTGACAACGCCGCGCTCCGACAATTTCAAAAGACAGGGATGCGCTGTGTTTACCCTAACGCTGGTGCTAAAAAAGCTGCTTAGCACCAGCACAGGCACCCTGCCGCTATGTAGGAAGTGTGCCTGCACTGCAGGGGCGATTGTTTATGTGCAGGAAAGGACACCTTCCTACACATAAACAATCAATAATGGCGATTTGCTCTTCCTATGTGTGCTGCAGAATGCTATCCCAAGACCAGGTATTACTTGGCCTTAGTTTATGACTCTGCCCCAGCCATGTAAATCTGGGACAGTGTCAAAAAGCAATGGGTGTCATGAGGTTTCTCTCATTGGTGGCAGGGTCCTACCTACGATAAGGCTACCATCCACATGTCCCTCTGGGAATCTATGGGAACATTTGGCTGTACTACTGATGGCACCCTCTCTCAGGACAACTGGACTACGGAGCAGTTCTTGATCCCCAGCTCTTCATACGTATCCCCTTAACTTTGGGAATAATACTTAGCTGTTTGGGGGCTGGGAGAGTAGATTTCATTGTTCTTTCTTTAAGCTTTTCTTTGTACGGGGAGGGATTGCAGTTCTTTTGCATGGCCCAGCCTGTGTTCCTTGTGGCTTGATTCTCTTCTACGATTTTGAGGAACAGTTCAATATGCGAAGTTGTGTTGCCGCTATCCTTGTCGGTACATGTGTCCCCACTTTGCTTGACCTTTTGCTTCTTTTTGCTTTACTTTCCATAAAAAGACTTTAAAATAAAAAAGCAATGGGCGTTGCGGTGGAATGCCTACAGCAACACCCATTGCACGCCCCTTTACTGCAGAGGACTGCAGCGGAAAGGGGCATATTTACAAGGTGGCATTAAGCCACGTTAAGTGCAGTGCTTAATTGTGCCGGTGCTTTCCGGTGTTAAGCACCGGCACTTATTTCTAAAGGCCGGGTCTATAGAATTGAGAGCCATGGGTATGCTCCAGAGGAGTGTTGCAGGTGCTGACTTTTTAATGGTGGAATTTCTTACTTGCTTGAGCCAGTGAATTACCTTTACAAAAAACTCCTGATATAGTCTGATTTGGTTAAGGTCACATAACTTCAATTGGTGAAATAAGCTGCAAGCTATCCCTCGCTCATTAGCGAGAGGTGTAATTTGCAACCAGTGCCTAATTTGAGCTGTGGTTTCCGGTGCTCGAAGCGGCACTTAATTTTAAAAACAGTGCGTGTTACAGCTGCCACAAAGTGGCGCTGTCTGGCTAATTTGGAGATGACCACGACAACAAGTAACTATTCATTCAATAAACATTGAAAGGAGTATTACCTGCCTCCCAAGCCATTCGTACAACTTTGGGGGCTTGAAATAGTCTGAATAGTCACACTTGTGAGAGTTTGATGGCTAGTACGTGTGTTGTTTGTATCATTGGCACCATTGCAGGGGCTACGTGTGTTGCAAGCTGCTGTTGTCTCCTGACGAGAGCCCTGGCACTTATTATTTTACAAATTAAGCACTGGTTAAGTGACTTAGCACAACCTTGTAAATATGGGGATTGCCGCTATGCCACCAGAGTGTCAGAAAATGTGACATTCCAGTGGCAATAGGAGCTTGTAAATATGTCCCAAATTCTCTTCAGCAATTGCCTAAATGGTAAAATCTCTGGGCTTCCCTCTAGTTGCCACTTCTTGCACATAAATAGCATATCTCAATCTATTAGCTTCCACCATCACTCTGTAGAGAAGTTCAAACACATTTTAAGACGTATCCAAATGTAACCTGCAGTCCATGCTTAAACATTTGATGTCTGGACTTAGCTTTACTCATTTTGTCAGTGACAAAATGTGATCATATCTCCACCATACTTAAACAAAAATATTGCCTTTTTCTAACATTTTCTAACGTCCCATAAAATTCACCCGCACAAAAGGAGTCTGCTGGTCAGCACAGTACGAGCTATCATGGCCGTTTATAGTGTGTTTTAATCATGCTTGCACTAGTGAACGAATGAGTTCCAAATCTTGTCCAAATTGAGGGAAGAGCATGATTTCAGATGCTGTGAACCTTTTATGAATTAGCACTTCACACTTTGGATTGGACAGGTATTTTCTCCATTTTACTGCTACAGCCTTTTAGTCAAAAGTGCCGGGACCTTGCACCAGCCTGTTTCTCTTGTTAGCAAAACCTAAAACAGAACCAACTGCTAACCATGAAAGTGGGGGAATGATGTGGCTTAATGGCCAGAGTTGCCGACTACGAAGCTGGGGAATCAGGTTTGAGGCAGCGGTTTAACATCCCGTGATTCTGGGCAAATCACTTAGGGGCACATGCATCATTGCTTTTTGTGGTCGCAAAGGGGCTCATCCCAAATGCAAAAATCGCTATTTAAGTAATCGCAAAATTTGCAATTACTTAAATTGCGATTGCATTTAAGGAATCGCAAATTGCGATTCCGTAAATGCAATGCAACAGCAAAATTAAATTTGCGATTTCGCTATTAAGAAATGCAAATTACCATCAAATTAAAGTTGATGCTGATTTGCGAAAACTTTGAAAAAGGCACCAAAGTGCATTTTTCAAAGTTCTATGTTGCACACACACATGCCCTTTGAGCATGTGTGTGTGCAACATGTAATTTTGGTTGCTCTTTCAGGGGTGTCCTTTTGGACCCCCAAATTGCGCATGCGATTCTCATTGATTCCCATGGGCCTAGGGCCCAAAGGAATCAATAGGAAGCCATTGCTTAATTACGCCTCGCAATTTGTGAGTCGCAAATAAGGAATCACATTTGTTTGCGAATCTTTCATGCATTGCATTTTGCGATTTCTAAATAGCGAATCGGTAAAATTTGCTATTTAGAAATCACAAAATGCGGGATTGATGCATGTGCCGCTTAATCTCCCCATGTGTCCTTAACTGGTGGTCATGAAAAGCACCAGAGTTCATGGTGAAGTGGTGGTGCAGAGTACCGGAAACCACAGGCTCAAATTAAGCTAAAATTAAGCACTGCTTTTAGTCAAAACCGTCTCCATCGACAGCAGGTTCTTTAATATGTTCTATAATATTTGTAAATATGTACATTGTAATTATTTTAAATAATCAAGCAATAAAGAATACTTACTTACTTACTTACTTACATTGAATAATCAGCTTACAAAGCTAAGCACCTAAACATAACAACATACCTCGCCACACACTTTACCTTTCTGGCAGACTTTTCCACCTCAGTATTATGAACTGTCCAGAGGAGGCTCCTCCGTTATGGTAGAGGATCGTCGCCCCATTGCTTTCTTGCAGCGCGAGAAGCAAAAACATTAAATGGTATTAACTTTTAGTTTTTACCCTATGGTTTTTTTGCCGGCGGCCTGGTAGGCGGGGCTGCCCTGCTTATGGAGCAACAGGGAAGTGGTTTGCCCACTCCTGAGTGCGCAATGACGTTTGGTTGGACCTCTCGCGCCGCCCACACCAGTCATTCGTACTCCCTGTTCTCCATGCAGGCTGCATTGCAGCCTGCATGGAGAACATGCCCACCCCTCCAGCCCCTGGCTGAGCGATGTGTCACGGCGCTCAGACCAATCACAACTCTAGATTGGAGCGTTGTGATTGGCTTTGGGGTGGGAGCCTGTCTGCCTGCTTCCTGTTCCGACCTAGAGTCGTACACAGGCGAGCAGGAGAGAAGATGCGCAACCCGGAGGCGGCAGAAAGGTAAGTTTTATTTTATTTTGTATTTTTTCTGATGCAGCCTGCAGCTGACCCCCCCCCCCCCCAACCCCCACCCGCGAGCCGTGCCGGCCGCCCCTGGAACTGTCTCCATCTGGAAACAAAAAGATTTAAAATCTTGCAAGTTTAAAATGAGTCACTCAAACGAGTGGAGACAAACTTATGGAACCCACTACCTGTCAATCTGCGATCTCAACTCAATTGCTTCTCTTTCAGAGAACATCTATTTCACAGTCACCGCTGCTGACTCTTAAGATGATGTTGCTATAAACTGATTCTAGTGTATATGTTTCCATGGTTACCTAGTTATATGATTCAATATTCTGCTACTAATTGCATCTGCTCCATGTTCCCTGTAAAATGGCGAATACCTTCTTGGAGCAGTAGAACAATGTAAAAAGTTCAATAGTCCCCAGTTCTAATGGGAAGAGAGATGCAGTACCCACCATGCAGCAGAGAACTCATGTCTAGGCATTTGGTGGTACAATAAATAACATCCGGGGCATCCTTCAGGGTTTAACCTGGCTTGCATATGTGACCTTTATGGTATAACTTGTAACCTGTGTGCCTTGCATCAGCTTCTGTAATATTTGGGAAGTTACTTATTATTTTTACCTTAATAGTATGATTTTGAACTCCTTTCTTGCGAATGTTACAGGTTTATGTTTTGCGATGTTACTTCTTGGAAGAAATTAAGGTCAAATGTAATATGATGTCACTTCCCGTGATGCCATTCAGAGGAACGACATGTGATACCAATGTTGTATGGGATCTATATCTTGAGGACTTATTTGATGGGTATATTTATTTGCATATGTTGATGTGGTCAACAGAACATACTTATCTTGGTGTGGCACTTACCTGCGCAAGCTTCGAGTAGCTCTTGTAATGGCCTAAAGTTCGCGAAGGTCCGGCATTCGACAGATAGCAGCTCAGTTGTCCGAGTCATGGTGGTCGGTGAGGCTTTGGCTCCTGTCCTACCCTTTTACTACAATACATTTATGGTTACTCTTCATCTCATCTCCGAGTTATGTTCTTAGTCAACTTCTGCCGCCTATATGCTTTTGATAAAAAATTACATCCATTGGCCCTTTAGACAAACCCGTGGCCACTATGAAGGATTACAGACTCTCTGACTTTTGTTACCATGAAATTCCTGTTTTTTGACCAACTTTGAGAAAATAACATCTTCAGAATAATTCTCAGTGCCACGCCACTGCTGTAATAAAAAACAAGAAGAACAATTTGAGGCAAAGAGCTACATATGCACACTGCTGTAGGTGCTCCTAGGGCAATTGCAGTCACAAAACAATCGTACATTGAAGTGTGACTCACTATTAGGAAGGGACATACTTGGCACCCCCTCCCTAATAGCGAGTCGCAAACCCTATTTTGCGAGTCAATAATAGGTTACAGACTCGCAAAATAGAGTTTGTAGATTGCACAGACCTATTTTACAGTTGCAAATAGCCGATTTCCCATTTGCGACTGCAAAAAACGGTCGTACATCTGGCCCCAATTCCTAAAATCAGCTATGTAAAGTAAACTGATGGCTACTCAATGTTTGTGTACATGAAACAGCCCTTACTGGGGGTCAGTTTATGAAAAAACAGTCCTCCCTTTCTGAGACAGACTGACAAATAGCAATCTTTAGCCCGGCCTCAAAAGTTGCATATTTACACTACAATAGACATTAACTTTGGAATACAAAACTCTATTGGCATTATCTTGAATGCTGAACTACTATTTCACATTTTTATATAGATTCATTGTTATTCATGCTGTCTTTGTGATGCTAAGAAGCTGAAGGCTGGTGGCATTCAGCACATAATATATATACAGACACAACTATGGTACTTTGGTGTGAATGACCTGTTGCTCTTTTCTCTTATCGCAGACCGCCTTGTTAATACAGAGACCACTGGACGAGGCTCCAGCGAAAGTTCTGATGGAGGCACGCCGGATCCTATTGAGACATGCGTATTCTGCTACCCTGACTCAATGCCAACCATCGAGGAGGGTGGAAGAAACCAGGGCATGACTCATCCACACAGAGCAGTTGCTTTACCCTCCCAGCGAGCCAGTGGTGGGTACCCAGGGACCGTGCCTATTGACATAAACTATGACGAAAGGCCTTTCACCATAATCTGCTCACCATCGCAAGAGAAGACATCAATGACCTAAACCAAAGTTCACTTCTAAAGTTGGAGAGCGACCATCTCAGCTCACACTTGATTCCTCTTCTGTGTATTACAGACATATATCAGACCTTAGCTTTTCCAATAGTGTTTTGTCCATTTAACCCATTCCTTTTAGAGCGTCACACCCTCGTCTTGCACTAGGTGAGGGCTGGAGAAAGCCATACATCCAAGGTAAATTGCAATGTAACTAGCCTTAGGTTTATGTCACATGTTTTATGTGCATTATTATGTCTGAGTTTCTTCTAATCTGGACCCCAACAATATTACAAACTACTGCCCCATCAAAAAATTACCTTTTCTGGATAAGATCAATGAAAAGGCAGTCAGCACCTACTTCCATTCCATGAAAAATAAAATCAAGAACACCCTCCATCTGGGCCATAATACAGCACAGTGATAGACCCCTTCCAACAGGTTGACAATAAACTCCTGATCATAAGACCAACCCATGTCTTCGCACAGTGTTGGACCTCTTAGCAGACTTTAACTATGCCTGTGCGGAATTTTAACTACGCTCAAGTAATCGAAGTAAATTCGTACTACTTCGGCATGAAATTACCAAAAAGTACATGATTACGAGTAATTGCGTAATTGTGAGTGATTTGGCACAAAAATCCCTCCGCTGTAGCAGCGGAACAACGCACTTAGCAAGCTCTAATGGCTTCTGGCTGCTTCCATTCATTTTATATTGCATTTAGCGCTATTTTCTTAGCACAAAATGCGTCCTCCGGTCCATTTTGGATGTGAGAATATAGTGCTAACTTCTGGATCACGCCTCTCAGCATAGTTCTGTGTAATTTTGCATAATTACGCTACAGCAAATTACACGAGTTATGCCCCCCTACCTTTAACACCATCAACCATCAATCACCATTGGACACAGAATTTAGGAGAACAGGCTTCAATGCACAGTATGCTCTGTAAAAAAAGCACAGATCCCAGTTTGTTCAGATGAGCATTCTCAGATCCAATCTTATTCAAACCCTGATGTCCAAGACATTCTTGAATCTTGGCCTTCTGAAGACTGAGTTAATGCTCAAGGAAAGCAATGACCAACAGAAACACATTCAGGTCAGGTTTTAGTGATGGCTTCACCCCATTAGTATTTTACATCAACCACACATCAACTTCAAAACACATTTAAAAAAGGGAATAAACAGCTTGGTACCATTCATTCATACCATGTAAGGCAAAGACTGTTCTCTCCAAAGTAAATTTCAGAATAGATGTCCCAGCACTAGTACTTTCTCCTTCATAGAGGCAACACTTTATCTCACTGGTAACCTGACCCCATAAAGAGCATCCTGTTTGCCAAAGTTAAACATATCAATGTACACCTGTAGGACGGCAACCTATCTCACTAGAATGGGCAATGCTCCTTCATGAGCTTAAACGCCTACACTCGACTGGCGTAGAACCCCCACATGACACCCACACGGAATCGGGATCCAACATACATTAGCCCACCCACAATCTACGCTCCCTTGCTCCAGTGTGTCCCTCCAGGCCACCCTCAACGGATCACATGATTGCCAATGGCTGACCACAATGCTCGCAGTTAGTGTGTCGACATGGAGTTGCGATTCCCTTACCCCGGCCTCATGCACCCCAAAAAAAAACTCCCCGATCCCTCACTTCCCGAGTTATGCATCCCCCGGTTTAGTTCAGAACCTGGATTGATATTGGGTATTACCCTCTACGGAGAACAATAGACTATCGACTGTCATACATTTTAATTACTGTGGACATTTAAAAACTTTGATAAACCACGAGCAAGGCAACAAAACTATTAAACTTTTTTCCGCATAGACTTATTTTGCGTTACTGATTTTTTATTAGATACAATTTCCTACATTTTGAACAGCTATGTTTGTCAATTTAAAGAGGCTGCAATGTGAACTTTTAGTGGTAATTTTTTTGTTCATTATTGTGGTAACGTGGGCATGAGGGGAAGAAAGACTGATCAAACAAGACTGACAGACCTACCCAACAGATAGTATTGTGTACCAAAACATTGATCATGGGTGATGGTTTGGGGTGATATTTATTTTATATTAAAATGAGGCATAGGATATTTCAAGAAGAACTGTGACATTAAATTGACCACGGAGAGCAGCAAAATAAATATATTTTTACGCATCAATTTATTTATTGCAAATGGTGAGCTAAAATCTAAATAGAATAGAAAGAATACTTCATTAAAATATATGAGAAATGCCAAGAATCAGCTTGGCACTCATATATGACACAATATTCATACAAGGGAGTTTGTATATATTACAACTGATTTCATTGAAGAATACCAAAACAGAAAGGTTATTTACAAAGTAATTGACATCTACACAATATAGTAAAAAAATATTAATTATTAAGACAAAATGTTTTACATCTAATGAAAATATAATATTTAATACATTATATATGGTCAGATCTAATAAAATATTCTAAATGCTGCATTTTCGCTTTAATTCCATTCTTACTGATGGCCCAAAGAATTTAACAAGGCCAAGAGTTAAAAAAAATTACTAAGACTTGACAATATCAGCTATGGGTCAAATACATTGCATGGTTAACATTGCTGTGACTGGATTTTATTCTTCCAGTTCATTGGCTGCGCCCACAAGGTGTTCAATTACAATTCAAAAAGTAATATACCAGAAAGCATTTAATAAATTATAAAACTGTTATATAACTCCTTAAATGTCTTATGTGGTAAAATGTACTTTTGCAAAACGACTTATCCATTAAGGAATTATCATAACCTTGTTTAGAAATCTTAAACCTCAAACCTAGCTAAAGATGTTATAGAGAACCATCTAAATCAGAATGATTTTAAAGTTACTAATACAGGCTTCAATCAATAGAATGATGAACATATTTTGAATATGAGATAATGAGAGTGCCTTTGGATCAGCAGTGTTCAAGCAGTAGCTACATGCAGAGGTTCATCTACTTTCAGACCTTAATGTATCCCAACAATGAAGTCACTTATGCATGAATTTTGTTCCAAGAGTTGCACAAAGTTTTTTAATCTTTATGCTTCTTTTTTGTGCTCTTCAGCTAGTCTATTTTTTTTTTTCACAACAAGTTTATTGACAAAGATGAGCATATGTAACAAGACGGACCCCCACAATCGGGAAGGCACCATCAGACATTCCGATACAATCAAGAAAATAGAATTGAGTATTCAGTCAACAATCATTGCAGCACAAGGTCATAAGAAACGATCATCTCTGTCTTTATCACTAAATTATCCACTCATCCCCAACTCCCGGATCCCTCCCCTGAATCCCACCCTAACCCTATGCATGTGTGTATGGACGGTGTCGATGAAAATTCTCAAAGTGGTAAGTGTGTGTGTGGGGGGGGGGGAACGGGGCCGTCCGGCCACAGGGAGTTAAAGATCTTCCTCTGGTTCCACTGGGGGGTCCAGCAACAGGCCCCTGTAGTCCGCCCATCTCTTCCATACCTTAAAGTGCTTACGGGGGCACCCTCGGGCCTCAAAGATCGGTCGTTCCAGACCCATGCAGAAGTCTATGCCAGCCTTCCACGCACACAGGGGGGGGGGTCTCACATCCTTCCATACTCGGGCTAGGTCTCTCTTGGCCACCACCAGCCCCAGGAGGAGCAGGTGTCTCTTGTACATATTGCCACCAACCCCCTCTAGAATATGTAGCAGACCCAGACGGTGGGTACGAGGGAGGGTCCATCCCAACACTTCCGACAAGCAGTCCCATACACCTCTCCAGAAGCCAACTAACCTAGGACACGACCACAACGTGTGGAGCAACGTACCCCTCTCCAGCCCGCATCTCAGACAGTCCGGGGACTCTATCAGTCCCGCCTTCCACAAACGCTCGCGGGTATAGTAGGCTCTGTGCAGGATTTTGAATTGGATTAATCGGAATCGGACGGCAATGGCCGCACCCCTCGGGGATACCAAGGCCTCACGCCAATCATCCTCATCCAGCTGACCCACGTCCATCTCCCAGGCCGCCTTCAGTGGAAGGAGGGTGGAGGAGCAATGGATGACCATTGTCTGGTAAATGCGTGAAACTTTTTTATCTCCCAGATCGCCCATGAATACCTTAGCTTCAATCGGGCTGAAGTCAGGAAGGGAGTCAATGCCGGTGAGACTGGGCAGCAGCGCATGCCGGAATTGCAAATATCGAAAAAATTGAGATTGGGGCATGTCAAACTCGGTGCGAAGGGCCTGAAAGGATTTGAGGGCTGTGCCAGACATCACTTGGCCTAATTGCGAAATACCAATTGCGTCCCAGCCATCAAAACCTGATAGCTTAGACAGTTCCGGTAGCAAGCCGTTACGCCACAAGGGCGTCTCCGCGGTCAGTCTGCCCCACCAGCCCATGCGTCGCAGGGCCTGCCGCCACACTGCAAAGACAAGTTGTGTAACCCTCGGCAGAGATCGACGCAACCGGGGTGAATAGAGGATGGTGTGGAGCGAGTTGTCGCCCATCAAGGCACGTTCCAGGGCGTAGGCTGGGTCTTCGCCATTGCTATACCACCAGTCGTTTAGAATGAGGAGGTGTGCGGCTTGATAGTAGGACTGCAGATCCGACGTGGCCAAGCCCCCACCGTAGGTGGACAAAAAGCACGTACGTAGCGCAACCCTGGCGGCCCCTCCGGCCCACAGGAAGCGGCCCAGCAGAGAATTGACCTGTCGAAACCACTGAGGTGGGACAGGATATGGGTGGTTCTGTAGCTGATACAAGAGGCGTGGTAGCGCCACCATCTTAAAAATGGCAGAGCGGCCAAAGATGGACAGGGGCATCCGAGACCAAGTCTTAACGTCCGACTGTACCCTCTCCCAGACTGGTATGAGATTATGATCCCAAGCAGTGGCTGCCGAGGTCGATAGAAATACGCCGAGATATTTCAGCCCGGTCGTAGCCACCCGCAGCCCTGAGGCCCAGGGGTCCGCCAAGGCGCCCCCTCCTAGCACCCACAATGTGGATTTATGAAGGTTCAGATATAGGCCCGAGGCCTCCCCAAATTGTTGCATCACCTCCAGGACACGCGGGCCCGAGTGCTGCAAGTCGGTAAGGAAAAAGAGGACGTCATCCGCATACAGGGCTATTTTGTCAGACAGAGTGGCAGTCCATTGAAAGCCCTGTATCAGCGCATCCTGGCGCACTCTGGCAGCTAGGGGCTCCATGGCCAGTGCGAACAGGTAGGGGGAAAGAGGGCAACCCTGTCTGGTCCCGCGGCCGATATGGAACGTTTCGGACACAGCCCCGGCGACCCGCACCGAGGCCGTGATGTCGGTGTAGAGGAGCCGGACGTATGACAGAAAGACCGGGCCCAAGTTAAGGCCGCGCAGCAAGGCAAACAGGTACGACCAGCTGACAGAGTCAAAGGCCTTGTTAATGTCGGCCAGCAACAGCGCCGCCCGGTCCCCCAGAGTCTCAACCGCGTCAATCGCCGCCTGAGCGCGACGGATATTATGTCGCGTTGCCCTGTGTGGCATGAAACCTGCCTGATCAGGATGGACCAGGTCGGTGATAAGAGGAGCTAGGCGGTTCGCCAGGGCCTTGGCCAAAATCTTGGCCTCCACATTAATCAAAGAGATGGGCCTATATGAGTCATGACTGTCTGGGGGTCTGCCCGGCTTCAGGAAGACCACTATTTCGGCATGTCGCCAATCTGGGGGCAACACCCCTCTGGTACGCGCCGCTTCCAGCGCCCGGCGATAATAAGATCCAAGCTGAACATGGAATTTCTTGAAAAATTCGCTAGGATAGCCATTTGGGCCGGGGGCCTTGCCAGTGTTAAGTTGCCCCAAAGCATCTCCCAACTCCTCAGCTGTGAGGGGAGCATCCAGGGCCGTCTTAGTCTCATCAGATATCGGCACGGGCGGCAGCTCCTCAAGGAATCGGGCCAAGTCGCCATCCGACAACCGGTCACGCGGGGCATACTGGGTGGAGTAGTACATGGCAAAACTCGTAGCCAATTCATGTGGATCGGTCATAACCTCCCCACCACCATTCGTGAGACCGGGCAGTAGGAGGGGTTGAAAGTGTTGTTGGCACAATCTATGCAGCATGGAGCAGGACTTGTCCCCCCATTGATATATCCTACTTCTGGTGGCCAGCCACGCCTGCTTGGCCTCATCCATCAGGAGGGACCCGTAGGTTTGCTGTGCTTGTAGAAGCAGGCGTAGCCCGATGACATCACCACCCTCACGACTTTCTCGCTCCAGAGCCGTTACCCGTACAGCCGCCTCTGCAACCTGCTCTCGACGCTTCCGACGGGCCGCCGAGCACCATGCAATATCTGCTCCCCGTATGGTAGGCTTCATGGCCTCCCACACCATCCCCACATCAGCGCCCTCCACTAGATTTTCCCGCCAGAAATGGTCAATCGTTTCACGTAAATGGTTAGCATATGTCGGCTGAAGGAGATGCCACGAGGACATCCTCCATCGAAACGGCTGTCTTTTCCGAAGGAGTTCCAGTCCAATCGAGACGGGGGAATGGTCGGACAGGCCCCTCGGTAAGATGTCCGCGCCCTTCACCCTGCACAAATAGTCCCGAGGCACAAACACACAGTCGAGCCTCGAAAAGGAGCCGTGTACAGCCGAGACATAAGTATAGTCCCGGGCCGTGGGGTGCATATGTCGCCACACATCAACCCAGCCCAACCCCTCACTCATTGCACGCAGTCTGGAGGGCGAAGGGGAGGGGGGCGGGAGCTCAGATCCCCCAGGCGCCTCTGGCGATCCACGCTTACATTCATCACATCATTCCAATCTCCCCCAATCACTGCTAAGGGTCCCGAGATGTCCTCCCATACAGCAAACAGCCTCTCGGCTAAGGCCCACTGGAGTGGGGGGGGGGCGTAAACACTGCCAAACACCACCGACTCCGCACCCACCCTGCCCTTAATAAACAGGTAACGACCCTGAGGATCTACCCACTGCTTCTCGTGGATATAAGCCACCCTGCGGTGAATCAATATGGCGACTCCCCTGGACCCCCTGGAGAACCCGGCATGGAAGACCTGTTGATATCCAAATCTCTGTAGGCCCAGAGCCTTTGTACCCATCATGTGTGTTTCTTGAAGTAAAAGGACATCCGCAGCTTCATTCTTCCCCCAGCGTAACACAGCCCCACGTTTGATTTTATCTAAAAGCCCCCTGACATTCCACGTAATCACTCGTATAGTATCTACAGGAAGTCTACGAACCGGTTCAGCCATGGTCCATTAAGATCCAACACCCGAGCCCTCCACTCCCGCGCCACCCACCACACGTCATATGGAACATCGTTGCAACACACACATGCATAGCCCTGTCAACCCCAAGGACAACGGTCCCCAACCCCACGGTCCCGCAACCCCAAACAGTCCCCGTCCCCAACTCAGCGGCCCTAACCCCGACCGCCCTCATCCCGCCACCCCCAACCCTATACCTCAAGGACCCTTGAAGTACCTGTCGCGGCATGGGTGGTCCCGAGACCAGAACATAGGGCCCGGGCCCACCCATACCAATGGATCCCAACATTCCCAAACGGAACAAGAAGCTTACTCCCCCTCCCACAGAGTCTCTCTCTCTAGAGGGAGAGTGGTAGCCACCATCACGCAGTCCCCGACCCCCCACCCCACAGCCCCATTCTCAATTAGAGGACAGACAAAGTACTGCCCCATGGCGGCAACAGTGCCGGGCAGTCATCAAGGCCCAGACGACTCGATGAGTCCAACCAGAAGTCACAGCCGTGACAGTAGAGATGGAAAGGCAGGGCCTTGGAATGTTTTAGTGGTCTGTCCCAGATTGTTCGGAGTCTTCGGTCCTGCCACTGGTCTGTGTGCCATCAACCGAGGCCGCACGTCTGCGCGATTTGGATCGCTTGGTTCGGCCCCTCCTCCTCGACGTCCGGTCTTGCTGAGCCCGTGGTGAGCCCTCTGGAGAGCCCGGATTGAGCCCCGGTTGCGAGTTCGGTCTAACCCGCACCGTTTCATCCGTCCATTTGAAGAGGTCTTCCGGCGTATCAAAAAACAATGTCCGCGATTGAAAAATCACCCTCAGGCGTGCCGGATACAACAGGGAATATTGGAGCTTAAGACCCCTCAATTTTGCCTTGGCGGCCATGAAGGAATGACGCTGCTGTTGCACCATTTTGGTATAGTCAGGGAAAATCATTATCTTATGATTTTCATAGAGGAGGGCGTCCCTGATTCTAGCTTCCCTCAACACAGCATCTCTGTCATGGTAATTTAGTAGTCTGGCGATCACCGCCCTAGGCCGCTCGCCCTCAGGTGGCCTTTGCGTCAGGGCGCGATGAGCTCTCTCGATGATGAAGCAAGTGGACAGCGTCCCTGGGGGCATCCACGATTCCAGCCACTGTGTGAGGAAGAGCTCCATGTTGCCCTTCTCACAGCGCTCCGGAAAGCCAACAAAGCGGAGGTTGTTGCGGCGCGCCCGCCCTTCGGCATCTTCCACCCGGAGCGCCGTGATCCGCTGCGCTGATTCCATCGCCGCCATTCTCTTTTTAAGGGTAGTTACATCTTCCTCCACTACCGTTACCCTAGATTCGGTTTCTGTGATGCGCGCCACTGCGTTCCTCAGGTCTTGGCGTAATAGGGTTACATCCGCGCCCACTGCCCCGACCTTGGCGTCTAGCATGTCCCTCGAGTGAGTAATGGCCGCCATAAGGGCTGCATTGTCTGGCCCCCCTCCAGGCGGAGCACCCCCGGATGAGCCAGCGCCCCCACTGGGCCCGGTGAATTTGTCGATAGTCACTTGCTTGGCGGGGCCACCACCTCCCCTGGTCATGGCTGCGGAGGGCCAAAAAGCAAAAGGAAAAAAAAAAAAGGGGGGGGGGGGGGCCCTCACGATGGAAGGAGGCGCCGAGCCACGACCGCTCCTGCCAAGGTCTATGGAGGGCAAGGGAGGACAACGTCCGGCCCCGGGGCAGGTCTTGGCGGATCCGTCTCAAAGCGGCCCAATGACTCGGTCAGGACGCGGCCGGCCCCAGTGACCGCCAAGGAGCAGGGTCGCCTCTGAGCAGCAGCCCCCCCCAGAAGGGTGGACAATTATGGAGGGCAAGGGAGGACAGTGTCCGGCCCCGAGGCAGGTCCCGGTTGGTCCGTCTCGAAGCAACCCAATGACCTGGTCAGGACGTGGCCGGCCCCAGTGACCGCCAAGGAGCAGGGTCACCTCTGAGCAGCAGCCCCCCCCAGAAGGGTGGATAGTTATTGCGTATGTCGCGCCAGAGCGCTGGCGTCTCCCTCGGCCTGGGGGGGGGGGGGGTGGGCACTACTCACGGCTGCTGCCAGCTTCTCCACTGTCCGCCCACGTCGAGGGTCAATCACCGCCGTTCAGGAGTATCAGGGCGCCCGACCTCCGCCTCGTCTGCAGGACCCGGCCAGTACTGGGCCGCGAAAACCGGGGCCCCGGTTGCGCCTGGGCCACCAGGCCTCTCCAGCCGATCTCGGTCGACCGCTGCCCCGGCTCCTCCTCCGTGTAGGTCTGGGCCCCGGCAGAGGGAGCACAGAGACTCTCCCGCGTTCCCAGCCCCTCGGGTCTCCGGGCGTCGCGGCCGTCACCAGGCCCGGCGATGCACCGCTCCCCGGCCGGGGAGCGCCAAAATCGAGGTCCCGGCTGCACCTCCGCCCACCAGGCCGCACTTTGCACCTCGGGGCTCCGTCCCGTTCCGGGACGCCGGACCTCCGCTGGGCACACCGGAGGAGTCCAGGTGTTCTCGGCAATCACCGCCCCGTTGTGGCTGTGGGTTCTGGGGTCGGGGACCAGGATATCAGGAAGGATTAATGGCGGGCCGGCGGGAGCTCTAACAAGCTGCGACCGCCATCTCCGCTTGCGTAGCCACGCCCCCAAGAACAGCCTCAGCTAGTCTATTTTAATCTTCATACCTACCTCAAACTTTGGTTAGTTTCTCATGTAGACAATACATTTCAGTATTACACTGATGGATGATGAAAAAAACTAAAATTATCTAAAAATAGGTGGATGTAGTTATTTTGAACGTCCTATAGTATCTCTACAACGACAACAAATCAATACAGAAACAGAAATTTACTTTTTACAAAACTGTTTTTATCAGATCAGAATAATGTATGTATAATACTGTTGTAGTCAATGTCATATTGCAAGAACCATACATTTTCAAATTAACCCTCTGCCTGGTCCTCCATGTTGTTTGCTCCACTTGTGACTTTGGCTTTCATCTTCTGCTTCTCTGGGTGCCTATGATTAGTTTTTTTAAACTAATCGGATGATAATAATTTATGTCTGTAATGATAGACACCAATATGAATACAAAATGTATGGTTAATGTACATATTATGAAATTCTTCCATAATGATTTGCATTTGTAGCGTTTTATTAAAATATCAGGGCATTCCGCACATTGTTGTAACACTATTTTTCCAAAAAATAAAAAAATATGAAAGAATTTTTTCATTCTTTCTGTTACTTTTACAGGCTGAAAAAATGTCATTGTATAAGACAAATGTTGTTTCAATTAGATTTTGAGCTCATGAATGATACCTTGGACTAATTCCATACAATGCTCATTCAAAGTACTTTTAGGTTTTCTAATGGAGACCCTCATTTTCTGCTAATTTAAGATGTGAAATATATAGGAACACAATGTATTGTAATATTTCACTGTATTGTTTTGTAAATGTGTATAACTAAACTCTGCTTCCTTCCTCCGTAGATAAACAGTTGGCTCTCCGGTGGGGTAATATTTGAGAAATTTAATGCGAAGGAAAAGCATTTAAGTATGATGAAAAAAGTGGGTGGTCTCTTAACAGGGGTGGTCAAGGAAGCATAACCATGAATCCTTTCCAAGAGTTGTAGCATGTGTAATTAAGGCTGTGGCTTAAAGCATATAAACTAAAATTCTGAGCTTCACACAGCTGAGCCACCACAGTGATATTTCAGGTCCTCTGTCTTATTTCCCCACATCTTTCTGAAGTCCTTCATTTGCATATTTAGCATCTCATCTATTTCCTCTTTCATGCCCTCTTTTCATTCACTTCTTCTGCACCAAATCAAATTCTTTCCATCTCCTTCACTTCACCACCCCCATTCACACAATGGGCCTGATTTATAAAGGTAAACTTACACGTTGGGGTATGTTTATGCTTTTTCAGTATTCACAAAACTGCATTTTAAGAGTAAGTTTATGAGTGCTTAGAATCCGCAGTCGGGAGGAGAACTCCACACATTAAAAAAAATAGGCCTTTCCTATCTTTTTATGTATGCATTTCTCCGTGTGACTGCAGATTGGCACTTGTGACCATTGCTCTGAGCATTCTGCAGATAGGCCAAGTACTGGATGAACATATATTCTGTTATCAGTGTATATAACAAGGACCCCCTGAATTAAACATTCATTCAATTCCTAGGCCAGGGACAAATATATATGAGAAATAACAACCTAGGCAATTATATCATTTTGTCTGTACAGTTACAACTAGGAGGGGCAACACAAAAACAACTATGGTTCTGCTTTTTATTGACACAATTATATTTTAAAATGCATGTTTCATTAAAAAAGACTTATTTCCATATGCAATATGGACCAAATCTGACAATATTATTAAGACAAAATCACAAAATTAATAGAAAAAAAAACAACAAGTGGCACAATAGTTAATTCGACGCACGTTTCGGCGAACCAGCGCCTTCTTCAGGAGTAGCCATGTATTACCTGGAAAAAGTATATAATAGAATACATCCATTAAAAACATTGGACATCTAGTGTATTTCAAATACAAATTCAAATATAAACAAACTAATCACAGAACCCATAGTTGAACAGCTAGAAAAAATATATTCGGTGCCTCCCATTTAAAGATGGACAAGAGAGACTTACAGCAATTAAAGTCTATTAAACACGGTTTTCTTCAATGCTCATTTTGAACCCTTTATCATATTGTTTATTTAAATCTGAAGGCTAAATGCCACTAATACCACATGATTGCATGAATTTCAATCTATCAGTATTATGGCAAAGGTATGGACCATGTTGTATACAAGGTCACTAATATTGTGGCAAGAGACCACTAATATCCGTTATTTTCATGGATATAAGACCTATCTGATTTATTGCAGAACTTGATTCGATACTTACTTAACAGACACTTTCAACAGTTAGATGGAATTGTGTAAAAATCGTTTTCATATCGATATAATGATTAATTTGTCTGTAAGAGAATAGAGCATTCAATATAAACATAGCACTCATGTAAAACTATAGTCATTAAAGAGGGACTACTCCCAAATCTCATTTATTACTTACATAAGTATAGCAGTTTATGTTTCTTAAAATCCTATCCCTCAATTCAGATGAGCTGTTTATGTTCGCGATATCGAATGAAGACAGCCACAACGCAGGCAATTATGCATCCATTCTAAAATACACATTAGGGCAACGTTGTGTATTTGATGAAACAGATATTATTATTAGATAGATAGACAGATAGACAGATATTACTGTCACATAAAACGCGACTAAATGCAAAAGAAATATAGCGTTTAAATAACTAGATACACGTCAGACAAGCACAGGATCAATGTCCATTATCCAATACAGAGTAGGCTTCATAATGTTGTAAGCATAATTACCTAATGTCTTAAAACGGCCGGCGTTGCCTTCTGGTATATGTAGGACTGATAAAACGTGAAACTGCAGAGAAACGTTTTTAAAATAAAATAAAAATATAGATCTGATGTGAGTCATTATTACAGATTACTAATGGTTATGCAAATGAAATGTAGTGTATAACACAAACATAACACATTAAGCTAAGGTCCAATACAAAAATACCAAAAATAAGGAGACCTCATAGTTGTTTGAGTATGTTTACCTAGTGTATTTAAACGGCAGGCGTAGCCTTCTGGTATGCAAATGACTTTCAAGACATGAAGCTGCAAAGTTCAAGCAGAAAGACGATATAAGAAAAAGCTATTAAAGCTAGGAATAAGCTACAAGGACTCTCGTTTAAATAACCATCTCTCTAGGCTACGAGCAGCAGTCAATAGGACAACGTCTACCTTTGATGATGCTTGGCCAGAAAGAACCAGAGGCATACGGCGTCCAAAGTCACGCAAGGACTGATGGCGAAAGGATATCAACAAATGGTCGACTTCGGAGCCCTTTAAATACTCGTAGGTAATTGGGAAGCTCTGCCATAACTAGTCATGTGATATGGCGCATGACGTGGACGTGAGACCAATCATAGAAATAACAAAGGGACTAATGGCGAGATGGAGAGATGTAATCAAAAGAGAAGAAAGATTCCCACATAAACACAACCTATACATATAGGCGGGATTAGGCAGAAAATAAAACCTCACTAATGTATATTCGAAAAAAAAATACATATATATATATATTTGCTCGCAACCCATAAGAAATTGTATGGCAGAGCATTACTCGCAGCCCATACATTAAATAAATGGGAGAGCATTATACTATAATATCAACTTAATACGGGTGATCCCTCATAGTGGCCAAGCTCGATACAAAAAAGAGAGAACCAGCTCTCTAGTCAGCCTATTTAGTCTAATGATAAATGGTCAAAAATAACGATAGTGCCAGTGGTATCAACAGTGGACTAATCACATCCCAATCGCCAACCGTATGGAAAAACATGGGAAAGCAGGAACAGAACAGCTAGAAATAAGGGCGGACTGATTAATACATAATAGCTATTGCAAAGGTGTTAAACAATAGCGTTTTCCCATGGAATTTCACTGTTTAATCCATTTTTGAAAGTGTCTAAAGAAAAGATCCAAAAGACCTCAGGTTTCTTTCTAATTAGCATACCTCCTTTGGTATCCGAAGTATTAATTTTTTCTAGTATACGCCACTTGAAATCATCAGGTCCATGATTATGCCCAATGAAATGTTTCACCATGGGTGACAATAATTTTTTTGTTCCTATGGCGGAACGATGTTCCGTCACCGAACCTGGATGGCTCTTGAGGTCTCTCCAACGTATCCAAGTGGGCAAGGACACTGGATAAAATATCCATCGAGAATAGTACAACAAGATTTACAGGAGGAGCATGGCACTGTACCTTTAATCGGTCGGTTAGTAACAATTGATTTCTGTAAGAAATTCTGCTGACTTAGTAGATCATTAAAACGGGAGTGGACAATTTGGTCTTTAATATTCCTATTGCGCCGATGCGCAAGTAGTGGTTTTGCCAGTTTTTGATCCTTGGTGCAGTTACTGTTCAAAATGTGCCAATTTGAAGTAACAATTTGTTTAACTTTGGCATCCAAAGTCGAATGTTTAGTAATACAGACTAATTGCTTATTTTCCATGGCAATTTTACATTTCAAAAGACAGTCTCTATCGAAATATCTTGCCCTCTTATAGGAGTCCCTCACCAGCCGGTGGGGATATCCTCTCTCCAAAAATTTCCTTCTCATGACAGCTGCCTGTTTGGCGAAATCACAGTGATCAGAGCAATTGCGTCTCACCCTCAGGAATTGTGAAAAGGGAATGCTCTGCCTCTGATTACGCGGATGGAAACTTTGATAATGCAGCAAGGTATTCCTCGCAGTGGGCTTCACATATAAGTCCACTTTGAGTTTTCCCTGATCGTTCAGAATTAAAATATCCAAAAATTCAACTCTCTCTGCACTTACATGAGACGTGAATTTCAGGTTGGAGTCTGTGACATTTAACCAATTAAGAAACTCAGATAGAGCATCTCTCCCATTGGTCCAGATGAAAAAAATATCATCGATATATCTGGAAAAATAGGAGACGGACTCGTAAAAAAGGGGCAATCTTATTATATATGAATTTATTTTCAAACGCAGCCATATATATATTTGCTACAGATGGAGCCACGGATGCGCCCATACTTACGCCCTTTATTTGGCGATATAGGCGAGATCCGAATTCAAAGATGTTCTCAGTCAGAACTATCTTCAGGCATGCAAGGGTGAAGGTTTTAGGGCAGGGTATGTTCTGATCCTCAATAAACCATTCAGTGGTCTCTTTTGCATTTAGGCGCGTTTTATGTGACAGTAATATCTGTTTCTCCAAATACACGACGTTGCCCTAATGTGTATTTTAGCAGCAGGAGAATGGATGCATAATTGCCTGCGTTGTGGCTGTCTTCATTCGATATCGCAAACATAAACAGCTCATTTGATTTGAGGGATAGGATTTTAAGAAACATAAACTGCTATACTTATGTAAGTAATAAATGAGATTTTGGAGTAGTCCCTCTTTAATGACTATAGTTTTACATGAGTGCTATGTTTATATCGAATGCTCTATTCTCTTACAGACAAATTAATTTATTTTTATTTATTTTATTTTAGAAGTTTTCTATAGCGCTGTCAAGACCCAGAGGTAACAGAGCGCTTTACAGTAAGAGAATAGCATATAATCAACAGAAGCATGACATAAGAAAGGATTTGACAATCAACGAATGTCACAGTAAGAGCTGCATAAATGTACTACAGAGCTTCTTTGGTTTCAGGGTTCAATGTGCTTTACAGTAAGAGAATAGCAAATAATCAACAGAAGCATGACATAATAAAGGTTTTGACAGTCACTGAGTGTCACAGTAAGAGCTGCATAAATGTACTGCAGAGCTTCTTTGATGTCAGGGTTCAATGCGGGCACAGAGTTCTGGTGTTGTAGTCTGTTCCGTGTTATCCACATCAAGGGAACGGATGAGGAACAAGGATTTGAGTTGGCTTTTGAATTCCACAAAGGATGGTATGGTTCTGATGTGCGTGGGGATGGAGTTCCAAATTTTAGGGGTGTTTCCCGTGAAAGAGCAGTCCACTGTTCTTTTCTTTCTGGTTTTAGGTAGGATGAGCAGGAGGGAGTTAGAGCTTCTCAGATTCCTGGCTTGGCCAGCTTTTTTGAGTTTTTTTGCCAGGTATTCGGGTTTGCCGGTGTGAAGGGCTTTGTGGGTTAGGCAGGCCGTTCTGAAGTTACTTCGCATTTTCTACTACTATCGATATGAAAACGATTTTTACACAATTCCATCTAACTGTTGAAAGTGTCTGTTAAGTAAGTATCGAATCAAGTTCTGCAATAATTCAGATAGGTCTTATATCCATGAAAATAACGGATATTAGTGGCCTCTTGCCACAATATTAGTGACCTTGTATACAACATGGTCCATACCTTTGCCATAATACTGATGGATTGAAATTCATGCAATCATGTGGTATCAGTGGCATTTAGCCTTCAGATTTAAATAAACAATATGATAAAGGGTTCAAAATGAGCATTGAAGAAAACCGTGTTTAATAGACTTTAATTGCTGTAAGTCTCTCTTGTCCATCTTTAAATGGGAGGCACCGAATATATTTTTTCTAGCTGTTCAACTATGGGTTCTGTGATTAGTTTGTTTTGATTTGAATTTGATTTGCAATACACTAGATGTCCAATGTTTTAATGGATGTATTCTATTATATACTTTTCCCAGGTAATACGTGGCTATTCCTGAAGAAGGCGCGGGTTTGCCGAAACTGCTTCGCCGAAACTGCGTCGAATTAACTATTGTGCCACTTGTTGGGTTTTTTTTCTATTAATTTTGTGATTTTGTCTTAATAATATGGTCAGATTTGGTCCATATTGCATATGGAAATAAGTCTTTTTTAATGAAACATGTATTTTAAAATATAATTGTGTCAATAAAAAGCAGAACCATAGTTGTTTTTGTGTTGCCTCTCCTAGTTGTCACTGTACAGAAAAAATTATATAATTGCCTAGGTTGTTATTTCTCATACATATATTCTGTTATGTCATGTTATGCCGATTTGTATATCACATGAATCACCCATGAGGGTTTCCAGGCACTTGGGCAGGTTGGTAAGTCCCTTCAGTGTTTAATTGAGAAGCTAGGTCCTCAGCTTGTTGCTGGACTAAAGAAGTGAGGAGGAATCTCTGATGTGCTGAGGGAGGGCGTTCCATGTTTTAGGTGCAATGTAGGACAAAAAAAGAGTGACCTCCTGCTCTGCTTTTGCAGATGCGGAAAATATTTGCGAGTGAGGCAGAGTGTAGGTGTCTGGCAGGCTGGTGAAAGTGTTTGTGCCTGTTCAGGGTTTCTGCTCCTGCATTGTGTTAGGCTTTGTATGTGTGCATGAGAAGTTAAAATGGCTGGGCTTGTGAACGAGAATCCAGTGAAGTTTCTTGAGATGCGGTGTGATGTGGGTGAGGCATGGGATGTTGAGTATGATTCTTGCGTTGGGCTCTGGATGGGTTGGAGTCTGTGTAGGAGTTGTTTGGAGATTCCTGTGTAGAGTGTGTTGCCGTAGTTCAGGCTGCTGATGATGAGTGCTTCCGTAATGGTCCGTCTGGTGTTCTGTGGCAACTATTTGAAGATCTTTTGCAGCATTCTTAAGATGTCAAAGCAAGAGATACTGTGAGAAGTTGGCCTGGTATATGATGTCCACTAATTCTTGCACCAGTCCAAACAAGCCTTATGGTGATTTACGAGGTCAAAGATAACCTTAGAAAACTATCCAAGTGGTAGCTGTGGAGAGCAGCCTTCAGGCTTAGTCTTGAAGGAATGTTAAGCAGCTTGTTTTACCAGAATGTAACCTCAATGTATTGGTTAAATGAAAGGAGAACCACACAGTGGCTATAAAAATATGTATTTATTATTTTAACACACCTTAAATACCTCACAGTATCTGCTACACACAGATAAACACAACACCCACAATACTGTAGCACAGAAACAAACGTAATTAACACTAATACACAGTGGGCTCCGGGGGGGGGGGGGGCAAACCATATACTAAAATAGTAGTATAAGAACCACAACTTGAGTCAAGACAGTGTCTAGAGGTTGCAGAATCACTGGGACCCCAGGGAACCACCCATGGTGAGTAAGTAGGGACCCCACGAGAACAGGTGCAGTGTGAGAACACGACTGTGTGCTACGTACAATTCAATGTGAGAGTCGCAGTTGCAGTTTTAGGGGCAGATTTACAAGCCCCTTGCGCCACGTTTAAGCCGCTGTTGCGTCACGCAAGGCGGCGTAAACGTAGCGCATCCCTACAAGGCATTTACAACGTGACGCATCTATGGAGATGCGTCACGGTGTAAGGCCCTGCACCATATGAAACCTGCGTCAGGTTTCATGTAGGCGTTCCGGTGCAGGGGGGGGGGCGTTCCGTCGCAGGAACACCCCTGAAAAGTAACTCAGTGAAATCTACAAGATTTCACTAAGTCACTTTCCCAACGCTGATGCGTCAAAACCCTGCGCCTGCTTGAAGCAGGCGTAAGGCTTGATGCACCACGTTAAAGATAGGGCAAGTTGGAAAAGTGCTGGAGTTGCGTGCCGCACGCAACACAACTTCAGCACTGCGCCAACTTTACGCCCAAGATGCGACACGCATCTGTTCATTCCTGCGCCATGGTGCGCCACATTGTAAATGCGGCGCATCATGGGTGGCGCAAGGATGAACTTGCGTGCCGTATCTTTCCTGGCGCATCTCTGCCGATTTGCAGAGATGCGTCAGGCAGCGTAAATCTGCCTCATAGTGTTTAAGGACCCTTCCCAGTGGAGTATGAATAAACCCTTTAGAACATAGAAGGTTGGAGAGCCACCCCACCCATGGATACCGAAGTACCAGAGTTACCTATCCCAGGGAAGCCGGGTGCATAAGGACGAAGTGGCGTCAGAAACCGCCGTCGTTCTCAACGGTAGTCTTCAAAGAAATGCCACTGGTGGAAAGAAGAAAAGTGCCCGATGGAACCCACAGGTGGATTCTTGAAGGAAGGAACCTGAAAACAGAGGGGGCAGAGTCTGGGTCACTCAGGAGTGACCAGGGGCTTGGTAGACCAATACCCACCGATGTTGGGTGCTTCAGGTGTGAAGATGGAGACCTTGACTCTGCAGCCACGGGGACCAGGAGATGTAGAGGATGACCAGGAGCCGGATATGAGCTGTCCCACAAAGGATGTGGAGTGCTGAGGGGTCGTGTCCGGTGGGAGCACCAACAAGCCTTGGCAGCAGCAACCCACAAAAAAGGTCACGGAAGGTCACAGTCTGGCCCAGCAAGGACCAGGAGACTCACCACAGTAAGGGGGGTCAGGGCAGGTCAGGAGCAACCAGGGGAGCCCAATAAAATCAGTGTTGTTCCTCAAATGGACCCACAAGCCGGAGGCACAGGAGTCGCGAGGGGACCTCTAGCAGTTTCACCTAATAACAGCTTGCAGGGCACACATTGTGAGATGGCCAAAGTCTTTTGTATGAAATATGTGCAGAGATTGGGGCTATCAATATCCAAATGCACTTAGTTGGGGAATGCCAACAAGCATATGCAATTGCAAAAGTATGCGGTGCACAGGGGCTTGGGATATGCGGTCCCCACAAGAGATACTGGCCTCAAACTCAGTGAAAGGGCAGCACAACCTCAAGGAACATAAGAACCCACCTCCTGTGATGCTGGAGCCTTCGGAGTCTGCAGGAGCTACGGATCAGCAGACCAGTCAGTTGTGTTATAATGCCTGCGAATGCAGGGGAGTGAGTCCTTCACCCCAAGGCAGATGCTTCAGTTGTCCTTGATGATCCACAGGTCCTGCGCGGAGCCTGTATGGTGCACGGGCACAGACGATGCTTTGGACAGAGAGGGAGACAAAGTCGGGCCCAGTCGAAGTGAAGTTCAGAGTGTCCTGACGGTCAAAGATCAGTGGTTTCTTGATCAGAATCTTGCCCACGTCGAATCTAGGGTCGACAGCCAGGTAATCCCTTTTGTACCCACGGGAGAGGGTTGGACAGATTCAGGGGACCCCTACAGGGGAGGGTCAGGACAGTGGGGAGGATACTCCCCTGTCCTTTGTACAGTTTTGCGCCACAGCAGGAGCCAACGGCTCCCAGAACTGGTTTGAACTGGACTATGCACAGGTACACCAAGTGTGCCCCAGGTGTAGACTTCCAGGCACTTTGGAGGTGCACCCACCCAGCCCAAATTCACTAAATCCTGTCTGGGAGGGAGTCACACCTCCCTGTGACAGGATGCCTATTGTCCTGCCTCCCCTGCTCGAGCTTGGCTCAGCAGCAGGAGGTCAGAAATTAATCTCTGGTCAGCAGCAACCATTTTGTGCTGCCCAGGTCGAGAAGGCTGGTACTGGAAAGACCAATGACCCCACAAAGCTTGTTTCAGAAGGGTGGAATTATACCTCCCACACCGGATACTGGTGTGGAGGTATGATTCCAAGGTGTTACCAAAGACGACATGTTTTGTTGCAGCCGTTTTCGAGATAGCATTTTATGCGAGCATATAATGCACCTCTACCTATATGTCTGGCTGCGTCACCGACAACCCGGGAGAATGGTCTCCGAAGGCTGCAGAGGGGCTCTGCTCATGCAGGGGCACCCTCTCATGTAAAACCTAGCACCCTGCCTTCAGGATTGTCAAGGCTTGTCGAGGGGTGACTGATAGGTTTTAAGTGTAATGACCTAAAGATATAGTAAACCTATATCTAAAGTAAGCGGTGCATGCACCATTTTACACTGGCTGCAATGGCAGGCCTGTAGTTCTATTTTGCATGGCCTCTCATGGGTGGCATAATACATGCTTCTGTCCATGGGAGGCCTCTGAGGTACCTATGCCCTGGGTACATGTGTACCATATACTAGGGACAGACAAGGGTACACCAGTATCCAATCTGGAGTGTACCCAAGTACATGCATAACATTGTTAGGAGAAAGCAGACACACTGGGCTCCTGATTAGCAGGATTCCAGTCAGACTAGTCAAAAACAGTGTAACATCAAGCAAAAAGTGGGGGTAAGCATAAGAAGCAGATCCTTACTTTCCTACAGGTACTCACTGCATTCACTTGTGTTGGTATGTTGAGTTTGTCGCATGGGATGATCCCTAGATTTCTTATGTGGTCTGTGGGGGGGGGGGGGGGGGGGAGGGTGGTCCTAGCTCTGAGGCCCCCAGATGGAGTCCAATGGGGAGGTCTTGTTGCCAAAGACTCGTCTTGTCAGATTTGAGCTTCAGGCCGTTGGGTTGCATCAAGTCCGTTACCATAGTCATGTAGTTGAAGTTGGTGCTGGTGTTGGTTGTCTTGCCTGTCATGGAGAGGATGAGTTGGATGTCATTGGCATAGGAGTTGACAGTGATATCTTATGATAAGATGATGGTGCGCGGCGTCATGCATATGTTGAAAATGGTGGGACTGAGGGATCATCCCAGTATGAATCCGCATATCAGGTTCATGGTGAAGGTTGGCATCTGACTCTTTAGGTTCTTCCTGTGAGGAAGAAAGAGACCCATTTGAATGCAGATCCTTGTATGCTAATGTCTATGGAGTCTTCTGATACGGGTGTTGTGGGAGGCAGTGTTGAATGCCGCCAAGAGGTTGAGCAGAAGAAGTGCCGCTGTTTCTCCTTGGTCCAGGATGGTTTAAATGTTGTTGGTGGCCGCAATGAATGCTGTTTCAGGGCTGTGGTTGTTTCTGAATCCTGATTGGGTGTTGTTTAGGAGCTGGTGCAGCCGGAGGTGGGTTGTGAGATGCTTGTTGATGGCCTTTTCAATCACCTTGGCTGGATAGGGCAGCAGGGAGATGGGTCGGAGGTTGTTCAGTAATTTCAAATTGGCTATGAGCTTCTTTTAGTAGGGCGTCGATTTGAGCAAGTTTCAATTTGTCCAGGATAGTGGCAGCCGTAAAGGAGGTGTTGATGATGTGGGTCAAGGTGGCGCTGATTGCTGATGTTTCTAGATTGTAGATGTGGTGGTGGTAAGAGTCCATTGGGTGGTCCGAATGATTGCCACTGTGTCATTTCTGGTAAAGGTTGTCCATTCAGTCAGTTGGCCGTCTTGGTTGGTGGTGAGTGCTTTGGCGATGAGTTTTCTGGGGTTGCATTGTCATGCAAGGTTGCTGTAGATGTTCGCACTTTTGCTGTGGAAGAACTTAGATAGGTTGTTGCAGAGTTGTTGGGAGGTAGTGATACTGCGGACGGCGGGAGAGGTGAAGTCCTGAACGATTGAGAACATCTCTTTGCATTAGAGCTTCCTTCGATTCAGCCCAATCACGCTTTTTTTCTTGTGTCTCTTATTTGCTGGTGAAAGCATCTGAGGTTGCTTTGTAGGTGGTTCTGCCAGTGGTGTCGCTCTCCATTCCTGTTCTTTTTAATTACAGTGTTGTTTGGTGTCTTGGAGGACTTCTGTGTACTAGCTGGTTGGCCCAACCCCCTACCACTCATAGCTGAAGCATACGTAAGTATGGAAATAATGCAGGGATGCACCGTAATCACAACAATTTTGGGGATAATTGTTTATGTGCAGGAAGGTGTCGCTTACTGCACATAAACAATCCATAATGACGATGCGTTAGTTCAACATCATTCTACAGCACACATAGAAGTAGCAAATCATCATTATTTAATGATTATTTTTGTGCAGGAAGGGACACCTTCCTGCACATAAACAATCATTAATGGCTTTCTGCTTTTTCTATGTGTGCTGCAAAATGAAGAAAAAGCATTAACGAGGAGAAATAAAAGCATTTCTCCTCATGTGCCATTCTTATGTCTGCTCTTGCATGGCAGTTTTTGGCGCTGTCACAGATTTACACCTCCTTGTCAATCAGGGGCAGCATCAAAAAACCAATGGGTGTTGCTGTGGAACACCCACAGCAACACCCATTCATGCCCCTTTGCCGCAGAGGACTGTGGTGAAAAGGGGCATATTTACAAGATGGCGTTAAGCCACGCTAATTGACTTAGCGCCACCTTGTAAATATTGAAAATGGCAGCTAATTTTAGCGCCAGCACTAGGAAAAACACAAGAGTGCGCCGTACATCCCTGTGTTTTGAAAATGTTGGAGGGCGATGCTGCCAAATTTGTCTCAGCTCCCCGCTTTGACATTTTCCAGTAAATATGCCCAACAGTGTAATTCTGTTCAACTGTTTTTTTCTGTATCTCTGTCCTAAATTCCATTGGTGAAAACATGTTTTGGAACCTACCCATTGCTCCCACTTAATGGATCACCTCGAAACTTTTCAGGAACGAGCTGAGGTGGGTGAACTTATTTTCTGAAGGTTTTGTGAAGATCTGTACATATAGAACGGCATAGACAAGGCAAACACATTGTCACATGATTCTCAATGCTTATTCCGTGATATTATATATATATATATTTTTTTTTTTTTTTATCTTTCATATTTCATTATGTTTTCTTTCCAATGTTTGTGTCACCTCAAAGTGCAAGTACTATTATAGTGCAAAATTCGATCCTTTAACCGCATGCGTGCTGCGGTCATTTTTGCGCTGTGCGGCTTTTTTCGATTTACCGCGTTACATGACGAGCTGAGCTCGTCATGAGCATGCGAGCGGCGCAACGTGCTATATTCAAATTAGACATACATATATAAATAAATAAATATGTAAACATCAATAAAGCATACTAGAAAAAATCACCATTGGTTTATATTATTCTTAACCACAAGCCAGTAGGTAAAATCACTGTCCTCGTGTCAAGTGGGGTGGTATGAAAAGCAATATTACACAAATTTCATATCACTAATCTCCCATGATTGCTTCATGTTATGATTATTCCATTTGTTGCAAGTAGTTTGGGTCTGGCATATACACCCCAAGTGAGATTTTGTGTTGCACTTCCCAACCCTGCTCAAGCATTGGGTCTCCTCGAATGACCATGAATTTCCTATTTGAAAGCCCATATCGACACTACCCCTCTTACTTTGGCAGGTGGTACTACATAAAACCAATTACCCAATGCAGTAATTCACTCTTACTAACATATCTATTCAATTACATTCAATTAACTTGAACAAAATTGTTCAAAGATCGTCTCATCATAACATCTGCAAACACAGAAAATACAAAAAGTACTCAATTAAAACATAAAGTGCAAAACCAGTGCCTTTTATTATTGTCCAAATACTATCCTATTCTAATACATTAATCTATCTACAACTGGTCTTCTATGGAACAGTGAAGATTAATTACAGTTTTCATATTCAATCATACATGGATATATAATTTTTCATTAAAATTTAGTTCATTCAGAATTTTTGTATTACGAATGACGATACATTAGACCCCGTCTTAGATAGGCACCCTCCCTGAGCTGGAACGAAACCTCGCATGACGGCGAGACTGCGCGAGGTCATGGCGAATTTGGGGGCAGTAGATGTGTGGCGGCAGGGTAACCCCTTACAGAAACTGTACACCTGTTACACCCCTACGCACAACACCCATAGCAGGCTGGATAGGGTCCTTGCTGCAAATATGGATGCGTCGTATTCAATAAAGGTCACGCATCTGGCCCGCTTCCTGTCTGACCACTCCCCGGTATTGTGCGCTACACAGGAGGTCGACCAACCTTGACGCCCCCGCACCTGGCGGATGCCTACGGACCTTTTACAGGACCAAGTGGGTAGAGACCATGTGCAGACAGCCCTCACGAATTACATTGAGCTGAACTGGGAGGGGGATGACGTGCCCCTGTCGACAAAATGGGACGCTCTGAAAGCAGTGGTGCGGGGTGCATGCATGGCCCTCACCTATGGGGTCCAGCAACAGCTGACTCGCGAGCTGCGGGAAGCTGAGGACACCCTCCGGACTCGTCAGGCCTCACCAAATCCTGGCGAACCAGAACTGGCGTCGGAGCGAGAAGCCCAGGAACGGGTACACGATATACTTACGCGCCTGGACAGATTTACACTAGGGCAATTTAGACAGCGTCTCCACAGGGAAGCGGACAAATCCGGCCGATTATTGGCCTGGATTTTGAAGACAGAAACGGCCCCAGTTCGGATAGTTGCCCTGAGGGGCCCTGATGGGGTTATGGTGCATTCGGAATCCAATATACTCCGTGTTCTCCGAACCCACCTGCAGCAAGTATATGCGGCGGACCCCCTGGTCACGGAGGCTGCCTATCAGCCTTACCTCCAGGGAGTGCCTCTTCCGACCCTTTCGAGAGAGGAAGCGAAAGAATTGGATGGGGCTTTGACCCTTTATGAAGTGCGGGTGGCTATGGCTGACCTCCCGAGGGCTAAGTCCCCGGGAAGGGATGGGTTTCCTTCCGAATTTTACCACGCGTTTGGAGACATCCTCGGCCCCCTCCTCCAGGTCTTTCTTAAGGCACTGGAGGTTGGATCTCTCCCACCCACAATGTATCAAGGAGAGATCTGCATGCTTCTAAAACCGGGTGGTGATGCTTACGACCCCGCGGCATTCCGCCCTATTACGATGATCAACACAGATGTGAAGATCCTGACCAAACTGTTGGCCGCTCGCTTGGCACCACACATGGCCCAGTTGGTTCACCAGGACCAGTGCGGGTTTATCCCCGGACGCAACACCGCAATGAATCTGCGGCGATTAAACCATATCCTGCATGAGGTGCACGGCAGGGAGGATCCCCAGGTCCTGGTTTTGATAGATTTAGCCAAAGCATTTGATACAGTTAGTTGGGGGTACCTGCTAGAGGTGCTTCAGCGGGTGGTATTGGGGCCCGTGTTTTGCAGATGGATCCAGATATTGTATCAGGCGCCTCGAGCCAGAGTTAAACTAGGGGCTGCACGCTCCGAAGACTGGGCGTTGGAGAGGGGCACCCATCAGGGATGTCCCCTCTCACCGCTCCTGTTCGCCCTGGCAATTGAGCCATTGGCGGTTGAAGCCCGTACCATGATGACTCAATGGGGGATCAAAGTGGGGAGTAATGTACACACGGTGTCCTTGTATGCAGACGATGCTCTGTTTTATTTAACGTCTCCGCGGGAGGCGCTGCCGGTTTTGTTGCAGCTGCTGGACCGTTTTGGTTCAGCCTCGGGCCTGCGTATCAATGCAGAGAAGTCCCTGATATTCCCCCTAACGGGATATGGTATGGACATGCCAAACCTTGACTGAGGTGGGAACAGGAGGCCTTCCGCTATCTGGGGATCCAGGTAGCGTCGTCGGACGAACAGTTACTGACTCGTAATGTGGATAGGGTGGTTAACTCCTTGAAACAGTCGGTGTCCTTCTGGAACACGCTGCCTCTCTCCCTAATGGGACGTCTAGCGGTGGCAAAAATGGTGATGCTGCCGAGAATGCTTTATGTGTTGCAGAATTCGCTGTGCCCACTTCCCCCGCGGGTATTCCGCGCCCTTAACTCACTCCTTACGTCCTTACTCTGGGCGGGCAGGCGAAGTAGAGTTGCCTTGGACACGGTTGTCTGGAGCTGGGATGAGGGGGGGTTGGAGGCGCCGAGGTTTGACCTTTACTACTATGCAGCTCAGGTGTTGCCGGCGGCCAGGTGCTTCGCGGACTCGGACAACTGGGAACTGCGACTCCTAGCGGGGAGTGCGGACGAGAGAACGGTGCAGATGGCCCTGATGCACGGAAAGGGTGCAGATGGAGATCTGCCTCACATAGTGCGCCACACCGCAGCAATTTGGCAGCGTTTTGTGGAAAAAGTCTTACGGAGAGCCCCCTTTCACAGGGAGCTGCCGATATGGATCATGGCCCCGGTGGTGGCCATGGAGGCACATATGCCCTTCCAAGAGTGGAGAGCGGGTGGATGCGAGTTATTAGCTGACCTTTACCCAGATGACACGTTTCTATCCGTCGAGCGGGCAACGGAGACGCTCGGACTCGGTGAGGGCCAATTCTTACACTATAGAGGCCTTCAAGCAATGGCACGGGATACTTGGCCTCAATTCCCTGACGCGCCCCCGATGTCCCATACCCTCAATGTTATCCTTTCCTGTGGTAGGGGCAGGAGGCTGATAACCCTATTGTACTCGGCCATGCGGCTGGACTACACCCCACCGGTCCCTCCGGCCTGGGCGGCCTGGGAGACTGACCTGGGGATTGTTCTGGAACCGGAGCAGCGCAAACGCATAGGCACTCTCACCCGAAAGGTGTCGTGCAATGCACGGTTTAAATTGACCCATTTTAACTTTATGCATCGTACATATGTGACTCCGGTTCACTTGCGATGTATCTCCCCGGACAAACGGGATGATTGCCCTAGATGTGGCGCGGCAGGTGCGACCTTCCTCCACCTGGCGTGGGACTGCCCGTTAGTTAAAGCCTTCTGGAAGTCAGTGGTGGAGCACATTCGCACAGTTACTGGTCTCCGGATGGAGCTGACCCCCCCTCCATTGTTTACTAGCCTTGGTCCCCAAGCCCAGGAAGTGTAATCTGTCCTACAAAATGTTACAACTACTTTTGGTGTTGGCGAGGAGAAGGGTAGCGATTACATGGATGGGACAGAGGGCCCCGGAGGTGTCGCAGTGGCTTAGGGATGTGGGGGAATGGTCCCTAGCGGAAGAAACATTCATGCAGAGCGTGCGAAGAGATGTAAAGCTACAAGACGACCTGCTTGCGTGGAGAATGATGCGAGTGGTGGGAGCGACCGCCGAGGATTCAGATGGCACGAGTGCGGAGTTGTTCACCCCTGAGGATACAGGGTCTGAGGGTGAGGGTGGAGGGGAGGGGGAGGGAGGGCAGTAATTGGGGGGAGTGCCTGGCCGTTCACGCACGTACATGATATATATTGGAGAAGTTATGTTTTGATCCCGGAAGGTTTCATTCCTAATCTAGTCATTCATTGCTGTCTTATCTGCCACTAGGAGAGCCATAATGAGGTGAACGAACTGCATACACATGTTTTATTCATTGATGCCGGGGGTTTGTTTTGTTAGGGGGGGGAGGTTTCCCTTGGGGAGTTGGGGGGTAACTTGCATAAAAGAAAAAGAAAAGCAGATCAGAATATCCTGCCGTACAGTTGCATTGCTAGGCTCTTCGCCAGTTCTGGCATGCTCCCACATACCGCCGCCCGGCCTTCGGGATGTGGGCTGATGGGCCGTGTGAAAAGTTACATGTGGCTTGACGGAATGTCGTTATTTTTATGGAACTGTCGGCGCAACTGTTTGTATACTGTAACTGTCCGCGACAAAAATAAAGTTTTTTAAAAAAAGAATGACGATACATTTGGACTTTAACTGCCTCAGCTTTTGCTCTCTGTTACCTCCCCTCCTACTTTTGGGAAATGAATTAATTACAAAATACAGTAATTCATCACATTTCCGTTGTGGGATTCATGCATGTGCTGGGCAACAGGATAGTTCTCATCTTCATTCTTAACAGCTCTCAAATGCTGCAGGATCCTCACATGCACCATATGAATGGTGTTCCCTACATACATCTTGGGACAGTGCATTATGTAGACCACGTAACTACTTCTGCAATTGTATGAATTGCGTATCCCAAATGGAGTTTTTAATAGCGGTGAGGGAACTTCTTTAACATTCGGGCCATGTTTACAAGCCTTGCAACAATGGCATTTCTGAAACCCAGAATTGCCTTATGGCCAAGTGTCTGGTTGTTGAATCTCCGGGCTACTCACTGCCAACCACTGGCGCATGGACTTGGCCCGTCTAAATGTGAGTAGGGGCATCTTGGGAACCAAGGGACCAATCACAGGATCTCTCTTAATGGCGTTCCAATGCTTGGTTAACATACCTCTCAGTTTCTGATAATGTGTGTGGTACCCTGTGATCATCCTAAGCCCTTTCTTGTCACCTGACTTTTTTCCTGCTTCCTTCTGTAAAAAAAAGTAAGCACTCACTTGACTTCCTCTCTGCTTTGCTTTTGGCTTGATCTAATACCTATTGGCTATATACTCTTGGGAAAAATCTGTTCTGGAGTTCCCGCTGCGCCTCCCTCAATGTGGTCTCCTCACTGCAATTTCTCTTCATCCAAAGATGTTCAGCATATGAAATCCTTAGCTTTAATTTTCTCGGATGAAAACTGTTTCAATGCAATATTGAATTTCTTGCAGTCAACTTTCTGTGTGTTTTAGTATGATTTCTCCAACCAAATCCAGAAAGCATACCTCTGTGATACTTATATTGGATGTAAAATTGAGATTTAGTTTGTTGATATTCAGTTTTTTGGTGAATGTTTGAGAAGACCCTGGCGTGCCATTCCACAGAATGAAAAGATCATCAATGAAACGTGTCCAAAGGACCACATTCTCCACCCATTCTGTGGCATATTGTGTCATGAGTACCTGCTCCTCCCACCAGCCCCGTGTAGGTTGGCATAACTGGGGGCAAAGCAGGTGCCCATGGCAGTGCCTCTAACCTGCCTATAAATGTTCTTCCCAAAAATTAAGAAATTATTCTGGAGGCACCACTATGTCATTACTAAGAGCATAACTGCACGTTGATGTAGATGTATTGGCCAGGGGCCTAAAAAATATGACATGGCATTGAGACCGTCCTGATAGGAGATCCTGACGTAAAGGGAAGTGACATCTAATGTCATAAAGACGAAAGTGTTTTCACATGTAATATCATAAATCCTTTTTAGAAAGTCTCCTGTGTCTTGGATAAAGGAGGGCAGACTCCGAACGTCTTCTTGCAAGAAATAATCTATTAATCGGGAGTTGGTCTCAAATAGACCTCCTATGGCAGAAATTATTGGCCTCCTGGGGGATTCTGATAGCTCTTATGAATTTCAGGGATGAAGTATAGTATAGGTGTTACTGGTGAATATACCTTCAAATAAAGATATTCCTCTTGAGTAATTAGACTTGTCTCGCTCCAAACAGATAGCTCTGTGAATTGTTTTTCTTTTATTTCAAGGATGTTTGATTGGGACACTTTACAATCGCAATTGGAATCCCTACGTTGGTGCTTTGACTCTGCTACATACAAATCTAGGAGCCATATGATGATATTTCCCCTTTATCCGATTGTCGGACAACTATGTCTTTTCTAGTTTTAACTTTATTGACGACTTGATGATATCCAGCCACTTAGGCACCATTCTCAGCCATAAATTTCTCGCTAGATTTAACTATTCAACTGATAATAGTTTTACATCAGAAATCACAAACCCTGAAAAAATGTCCTAAGAGTCCCTAGGAAGGGAAGAAACACTGATTTTGGTTTAAATGGAGTATGTAAACACCTGTAAATGTCAATTCCGAGGGCATCTGATGCCTTCCTGGTGGAGGGTAGAAATTCCTTCCTTCATTTTCATTTTCCAATTGCTCCAAATCGAACAAGAGTTCCATATTAGCTAATGCCAGATTCATCCCTGATGTTTCCCCACTTGCGGTGTGACTAATTGTACTCCAATCTTTGTTAAGGAAGTATTTTTGCAATTTTTACTTTCTCCCAAATCGGAAGAAATCAATGAGAGTCTGTCCATAATGTAAATTCGTCAGAGTGCAGTATGACAAATCCAGAGAGAGAATTTCTTCTTCTTCATTAGATAATTCCATACTTGAAAGATTCGCTAGGGTTTGGCATTATTCATCGCCATCATTTGCGTTGCCCTGTCTGTTTGGCTTTAGTTCCTGACCTTAGCTCCATGCCACAGTTTTCTTCTTTGGCGCCTCCCTTAGTAGGCTTCCCTTTTCTTTGAGGTCGAGGCCTTGTATTCATTGTGTGGTCTAGTCTTAAAAAACAGAACGCATCAAAACTGTAGGGAAATCACTAATGCTCCCCCCACCGCCCAAAGCACCCCCTTCCAGATCTGTTTCTACTTCCGAGCTAAACTCAGAACTTGTTTCTGTTGTTGCTGGTTTTGCTTGACTAGGTGCTTTGTCAGAAAGTTTTTGTCTGCGCAGGTTGCCAAATCTGCGTGAAAAGGTGTAGATTTGCCCTTTTTGATAGTGAATCTTATCTCTAAGAAATGTCACTATTTCCAGTCTTGCCTGCTCATACTTTTTTAATCTGCTCTCAATCACCTTCTCACATTTCCGGATTGCTTCCCGACTGGCATGTTGACTCAATTCCTATTGCAACACTCACATTTCCTCCAGTATCTTGTCACGATCTTGTTTTGCATATTTTACGAGAATTGTAGATTCGTAGCTGTTCTCACCCCATTCACAGAGCATTTGCGGGTCTGGGTTTTCATACATAGGGGCTATTAAAATGCGCAGCCCCCTAGTACTCTGCCCACTTCTGAATATTTTTCGAGTGACTTGCACTCCCACCATTACATATATATATATATTTTTCTTTTTTTTCTTCACACAAACGCCAAACAAACTGTCGAACTCCTTACGTAACGGGTGCCTCCTCCGTGCATTTGGCTTGCACGTAATTAATTTTACACAAGTTGTTCCTTCACTCTCGGAACATGATAGGAGCACACACAGGCTTGACTCTTAAAACATTTATTTCATCTCGCATGACGCGTTTCAGCCGCCAGGCCTTTTTCAAATGCTATGTGATGAAAGCCGATCATTAATGTTTCAAGATTTAAATAGCTCATGACGCTCGCCTTCTTTGTCATGGCAAGCAAGAGAGGACTGCACTTGCAACACGGTCCTGTTTGTTATTTTTCGGCGCCATCATTAAATATCGATAAGTTCGTTTCAGTCCCATTGTAATGTTTGCTCATTTCGCTGTTGACTGTGGAAATAAGTTTTCTCCTTCATGATGGGTTTGGATGTTAATGCCTTACATAATTATCCGATATTTTAGGCCACTGTTAGTCTCTCTCCAGATGCAGTTGTTTTCTGACGCTATTTAAGTAACATGCCTTTCGTCAGCCACTCAGTGCACTTCAGAGTTTCTGTACCTGAAATTGCCGATCTAAGTAATCAGCGCTTCAACATGTCGTCATGTCCCAACTCCAAGGTCAGCAGGCACATCCTTCTTTTTGCTCGGGTGGTTCAGGCAGTTTCAAATTTAATTTTCACACAAACGCCAAACAAACTGTCGAACTCCTTACGTAACGGGTGCCTCCTCCGTGCATTTGGCTTGCACGTAATTAATTTTACACAAGTTGTTCCTTCACTCTCGGAACATTATAGGAGCACACACAGGCTTGACTCTTAAAACATTTATTTCATCTCGCATGACGCGTTTCAGCCGCCAGGCCTTTTTCAAATGCTATGTGATGAAAGCCGATCATTAATGTTCCAAGATTTAAATAGCTCATGACGCTTGCCTTCTTTGTCATGGCAAGCAAGAGAGGACTGCACTTGCAACACGGTCCTGTTTGTTATTTTTCGGCGCCATCATTAAATATCGATAAGTTCGTTTCAGTCCCATTGTAATGTTTGCTCATTTCGCTGTTGACTGTGGAAATAAGTTTTCTCCTTCATGATGGGTTTGGGTGTTAATGCCTTACATAATTAACCGATATTTTAGGCCACTGTTAGTCTCTCTCCAGATGCAGTTGTTTTCTGACGCTATTTAAGTAACATGCCTTTCGTCAGCCACTCAGTGCACTTCAGAGTTTCTGTACCTGAAATTGCCGATGTAAGTAATCAGCGCTTCAACATGTCGTCATGTCCCAACTCCAAGGTCAGCAGGCACATCCTTCTTTTTGCTCGGGTGGTTCAGGCAGTTTCAAATTTAATTTTCACACAAACGCCAAACAAACTGTCGAACTCCTTACGTAACGGGTGCCTCCTCCGTGCATTTGGCTTGCACGTAATTAATTTTACACAAGTTGTTCCTTCACTCTCGGAACATTATAGGAGCACACACAGGCTTGACTCTTAAAACATTTATTTCATCTCGCATGACGCGTTTCAGCCGCCAGGCCTCTTTCAAATGCTATGTGATGAAAGCCGATCATTAATGTTCCAAGATTTAAATAGCTCATGACGCTCGCCTTCTTTGTCATGGCAAGCAAGAGAGGACTGCACTTGCAACACGGTCCTGTTTGTTATTTTTCGGCGCCATCATTAAATATCGATAAGTTCGTTTTAGTCCCATTGTAATGTTTGCTCATTTCGCTGTTGACTGTGGAAATAAGTTTTCTCCTTCATGATGGGTTTGGGTGTTAATGCCTTACATAATTATCCGATATTTTAAGCCACTGTTAGTCTCTCTCCAGATGCAGTTGTTTTCTGACGCTATTTAAGTAACATGCCTTTCGTCAGCCACTCAGTGCACTTCAGAGTTTCTGTACCTGAAATTGCCGATGTAAGTAATCAGTGCTTCAACATGTCGTCATGTCCCAACTCCAAGGTCAGCAGGCACATCCTTCTTTTTGCTCGGGTGGTTCAGGCAGTTTCAAATTTAATTTTCACACAAACGCCAAACAAACTGTCGAACTCCTTACGTAACGGGTGCCTCCTCCGTGCATTTGGCTTGCACGTAATTAATTTTACACAAGTTGTTCCTTCACTCTCGGAACATTATAGGAGCACACACAGGCTTGACTCTTAAAACATTTATTTCATCTCGCATGACGCGTTTCAGCCGCCAGGCCTTTTTCAAATGCTATGTGATGAAAGCCGATCATTAATGTGCCAAGATTTAAATAGCTCATGACGCTCGCCTTCTTTGTCATGGCAAGCAAGAGAGGACTGCACTTGCAACACGGTCCTGTTTGTTATTTTTCGGCGCCATCATTAAATATCGATAAGTTCGTTTCAGTCCCATTGTAATGTTTGCTCATTTCGCTGTTGACTGTGGAAATAAGTTTTCTCCTTCATGATGGGTTTGGATGTTAATGCCTTACATAATTATCCGATATTTTAGGCCACTGTTAGTCTCTCTCCAGATGCAGTTGTTTTCTGACGCTATTTAAGTAACATGCCTTTCGTCAGCCACTCAGTGCACTTCAGAGTTTCTGTACCTGAAATTGCCGATGTAAGTAATCAGCGCTTCAACATGTCGTCATGTCCCAACTCCAAGGTCAGCAGGCACATCCTTCTTTTTGCTCGGGTGGTTCAGGCAGTTTCAAATTTAATTTTCACACAAACGCCAAACAAACTGTCGAACTCCTTACGTAACGGGTGCCTCCTCCGTGCATTTGGCGTGCACGTAATTAATTTTACACAAGTTGTTCCTTCACTCTCGGAACATTATAGGAGCACACACAGGCTTGACTCTTAAAACATTTATTTCATCTCGCATGACGCGTTTCAGCCGCCAGGCCTTTTTCAAATGCTATGTGATGAAAGCCGATCATTAATGTTCCAAGATTTAAATAGCTCATGACGCTCGCCTTCTTTGTCATGGCAAGCAAGAGAGGACTGCACTTGCAACACGGTCCTGTTTGTTATTTTTCGGCGCCATCATTAAATATCGATAAGTTCGTTTCAGTCCCATTGTAATGTTTGCTCATTTCGCTGTTGACTGTGGAAATAAGTTTTCTCCTTCATGATGGGTTTGGATGTTAATGCCTTACATAATTATCCGATATTTTAGGCCACTGTTAGTCTCTCTCCAGATGCAGTTGTTTTCTGACGCTATTTAAGTAACATGCCTTTCGTCAGCCACTCAGTGCACTTCAGAGTTTCTGTACCTGAAATTGCCGATGTAAGTAATCAGCGCTTCAACATGTCGTCATGTCCCAACTCCAAGGTCAGCAGGCACATCCTTCTTTTTGCTCGGGTGGTTCAGGCAGTTTCAGTTTCTGTATGTATGTATGTATGTATGTATGTATGTATGTATGTATATATATATATATATATATATATATATATATATATATATATATATATATATATATATACATACATATGACCTACTGGTGGTCGCCATTAGATAGTTATAGTTAGGACCATGTATTCATAGGAAAAGTTTTTTTTTACTTGCCTATAACTTTGGCGCCGGTTGACGAATCTTCACAAAATGTTCCCCCAAAATGCAAAGGTAATTCTAGTTGTGCATGGAAAGTTCGGTGCGATCCATCAAGTAGGGGCCAAGAAAAAAGGGGGGGGGCAAAAAGTGTGTTTCCCATGTGAATTCCCAAGGGCTCTTTAGACACGCCTACAGCCTGAACTACAGAATGGAATTGCATCAAGTTTGGCAGAAAGCTGACTTTTGGCCCATGGATTGTGCTTTTTCTTATTTGATGTAAATCTGCTTAGTAGTTTTCTAGATATTAAAGGAAATCCAAATGTACATATCAATGGTCACTAAGCCTTCGCAAATAATGACGAGCTTGTGCAGAGATCTGCAGAGCTCTGATTGGCTGCCAACACTTCAACCAGGAGGTGTTGGAAACCATCTGGGGACTCGGCTTCAGACAATTCCCCCCAGAAAATGCAGAAAAAAAGAAAAGGGGGTGGTGTACGAATGCTCTAACCCCGTAGCCTTGGTCCTTTGGGGTGGAAACCCCAACAGGGCAAAACATTTTTTTTTTTAAATGAGTGAATACACTGCAACAAAAAAACCAAGCACGGTCTCCAGCACTTGTTTTCAAAGAAGGTCCCCAGGTGGGCCAGGTCCCAAAGTTATGCAGAGCTGTATGTAAAAATGGAGGCAGCACACTTGGCTCCCTTCAAAGGGCTTATTTATGCCCCAGGGACTACCACCTCCCCGGGGCTCTTGTTAACCTTAATCAGGGGACCATGCAGACCCCCAGGAACCCCCACTTCCCGGGGCTACAATTGAAAAAATACCTAAAGGGGGGGCAGGGGGGGCGAATGGACCCTCCCCGGCATCAGGTACCAAGTCTACAATTGGAGAAAAAAAGCATAGTGGGCCCGCACACCCCCTGAGCCAAGGGATCACCACCTCTCCGGGGCCACATCTTTTTTTTTTTAAAGGGGGGGTCGTCCAGCACCCCCTCCTGGGCCATATATAGCCCCAGGGACCACCACCTCCCAGGGTGAGCCTGTGCAGATCAAAGGAGGGGGTCACATGCCCCCCCCCCGGAGCCATTTATAGCCCTGGGGACCACCACCCCCAGGGCCAGTTCCAGCTATGTCCAGGGGTGCCCAGCCCCAGGACAAAGGTGTTTGCTTTTGCTTGGTGGGAGGGGACAGCTTCCAGCAAACAAGAGCTGTAAAACTTCTCCCGCTTGCTGGAAGCAGAGTTTTCATCTCTTACCCTGCCTGCAGACATACTGGTAGGGAGCTGAATCTCTAGCAGCTCCCTGTATTTGACAGCAATATCGGCTCCAGCAGTAGGCGAGGAGCTGGCTGGGACCGCGGGGCCTTGAGGCTCCCCGTGGCCCAATAGCACACTAGGTACCCTGGGTGTGGCCAGGGCACAGGGACACATGGCCTGACCCGGGGGATGGGGTCACCAGGGAAGAATTTATCCCGAGGAGGAGGGCCGCATGGCCGTCCGCCCCAATTAAGATTTTGTAGGACCGTTTTGGCACTTATGCTCATTTCACGAGAGGCACTTACAAATATAAACATAGCAGTATTCCTGTTTGAAGCAAATAATCCTAATTCCCGGGCTTGGCCAAGGCAAGTGTGTTTCCTCTGCAATTCAATATTGAAAAATGATCTGAAATCTTTAGTGAATTTGACTGCATCATTGCTCTATTGGAGCTCAATTTGTATGGGACTGTGACGAGTGGGTTCTTTGTTGTCCTGCCCTGGTGAGATCAGAGGCCATGGTTCTCCCTTTAAATTACTACGAGTATGCAAATGTACAAATCACTTGGAAGCTTCATCCATTTGGCCCCGCTCACCTTAGTACAATGCAAAGGTCTTCCTGCCTTTTGCCAGGATCCTGGTCACCTTACCAAAAGGTCCTCCAGCGTGCTTATTGTCGATGGCAGTGACGTGATCTTCATGCCGAGGAATATGAGGATATCTCCACCAAACAAAGAGCACTTGCTTCATATAGCTAAGAGGGAGCACCCTTGTTTGGTGGAGATTTATCTCTTGGTCCTCTCACTGTCCTATCTATAGGAGGATTCATGTTATCACAGATTTCAGGATAAAGATACACAAGGAACAATCACATTGCCATAATCCACACAAGGTCACTGGAGACATTTCCTAGTGGGCCATTACACAGATCTAGCATAGAATACACCCTGGACATTTACCCAACGAGGTAGCAGTTTCCAATTAACCAGAGTGAAGTGCTCCACTTGGGTAGATATTTTGAGCAAAACTGTGGACTCTTGTTGGATACACAGCTACTGACACACCCACACAGACACTTAGACAGTGGTGGCTTGGGTGCCAGCAAGAGGCCAGGCAGGCCCTGTACCCAACACCACACCATGCACGACGATTGACATCTTACTTTCCTATAAAAAAACTTTGAAATTCACTGAAAAAATCAAAGTTTAAAATAACGTTACAACCAAGAGTTGTAATATTGTCACTTTACATTAAAAAAAACTTTGAAATTCCCTGAAATAACCAAAGGTTAAAGGGATGTTATAGTTTGGTGAAAATAGCATTTAAAACATACCATTTTAAACAATCCAAACCACTGATATTCACCTGTTATAGTTATCGCAAGTAAGTAAAACGTTCTGCCTAAAGTAATTATAAATCATGTCATTGCCATGCAATGCAAATTACCTCTAATGTTACATCACTCATTATATGTTCTATGACATGATTTATAACATCACTGCAACATCTGAAATTACATCATTGATGACAACACTGTGGATGTCAGGGGATTAGAATCATCCTCTACATAGGTGCTACGCAAACACTATTCAAATGAAGGGAATAAAAAAAAAACAATAAAAATGTGAAGAAGTGTGAAGATCAGTGATATTACAAAAAAGAAAGCTACAAAATTAAAAACAGATCAAGACAATGGCCAGACAAACACACATACACACTTAGGTTTCTCCAACCGAGCTGTATTAAACTGCCGGGCTAGAGAAACAGCACAGACTCCTGTGCCTGAGCGGAGCACCAAACGAGCCCGCTAAGGCCAATCCCCGTGCTTCTCTCACAGCATGAGAGCAGTGCAGGGATTGCACAGGGAGTCTATAATGCTGCCCCATTGCATGCTGGGACAAGGAAGAACACTGAAGCGCGACCGCAGCTTCAGGTAAGTTCCCTTATTTTTTAATTATTATTAATCCCCCTGCGCTCCCTCTCCCACACTGCCCCCCGTCCACCCGACCACCACTTTTTGTTTGTAACAGCCACCACTGAACCTTCTACTTACTGGGGACTTGCTTCAACTAGTTTTAACTTTACCAACCTATTCTGTGCAACACAGAGGGGTGTTCAGACCCGTTATTTTGGACGTGGCGGTCCTCTTTCAGAGCATGGATAAACTAGGATATTTATTCTCTCAACACCATGATATTGTCTATGTTCGAAATACCTGGTTTCTAAACACCTTTGAATCTAAAATCTACTTTCCCCAAACAAACTGGTTCTATACATAGTCAAGCTGAAGGGAGACTGGCCACTCCTACAAGCAAATTTATACTGAGTTTTCAATGATTTGAAAATACAGACTCCTAACCTTCCGTATATTAATAAACAGGTATGGATCCCTGAGAGTGCATCTATGGCCAATATTGTGGTATTCAATGTATAAATCCAACCAGTCCAATGAATGATAACTTAATGCAGAATGTATTTGAAGTGAATGAATTGCTTCAGAAAAATCAGGGTACACAGTGTACAGTATCTAGGGCCATTAAAATAATGCAGCACGGAGGAATCAAATTATGCAGCATGGTTGACTAAATTATACAGTAAGAAAAGGCAATTTATGCAGTGTAATGCAGGACAATTTGTGGCTGGACTGCCATTTTGTCATTTTTAGACTTGTTAATACTTTATGGGTAAAGGTTTCACCTCATTGGTATCTGTGTAGAACCTAAATACAGCTATCAGCAAGTGTAACATGGCCTGCCATTGCACTGCATAATTTTTAGTAACTTTTGATCTGTTTGAGCTAGAAACATTTTTTTCCTAATCTGCAAATTATGCAGACCATGATAGATTATGCGACATGTGGCACATTCCAAATTATTTGGTAAATGACACAGCTGCAGGATGGCATAGTTCCAATGGCCCTGAAAAAACCCCTAGAGAAATTCAACACCTGGATTAGTGAGTCAGACGCTCAATTGAGGTGGAGCAATTGTCATAATATTCCACAGTGAGCCAAGCAGATTCAGAATCATGTTTAATATATACTTCACACAGGGCTTACTGCTGTCAATTGTGAGTCTTCAGGCTCAGTGAATTGCATGAATGGAAAGGCTTTTCAGAAGACTAATGAAGTACTTCAATAGCTTTGCTTCTTAACCAATAGAATATAAAAGATTTGTGCTAAAATGAATTGTATTTATGATAAAAACAAAACCCATCTTAGAGATAGTAACCTTGAAAGTATAGTTGTGAAAAGTTGAATGGTCTTTGCAATACATCATTTAGGGTGAGACCTGCATTATCATTATCATTATCATCCCATTTAAATGTTGAATTAAGACCCAATAAAGGGGGATTAAGAAGTCACAAATTCTTCAACATTTACGGTATAGTTAGTGGAGTACCCAAGAGGATGTGTTAATCTGTCTCTTATACTGAATGGTATTTCTGTCTCTTACTGTGTTATCTCTAACAACCTGAATGTTTCCCCTGCTTTCCCATTATCATCTAATTCCATCTTTCATTTCCGTGCATTCTAATTCCAGATGTTGTGTGATATGGCAGCACCATGACTCCCTTAAGGGCTCTGAGGCTCAACTCGACTCAAAAATTGGCAACCATAATATCATGGTCAGAATATTGTGATTATAAAAACAGTGTGAACCAATATATGAAGGATAAATATATAATTTTATTTACATTAAAAAACTAGGTTAATTGATTCATGTATTAATTACGTTAATTTTCAAAATGCCAAATAATTATTTGTATTGTAAATTAATGTTTCATTGACCATTTGTTTATATAATTTCTAAATACCATTTCATTAATTTTCAAAGATTAAGTTGTGTACTGTGGGCCTGTTTGGGTTTTTGTTTACATTCATTTTTTAAATTAGTTTCAGTTTTATATTTATTACATGTTAAAAGGAAAACTATGTTATAAATAATTATTTTATGATATAAAGAATCTCTTTAATGTTTTTGTTTTTTTATGAGTGAAGATGGGACATACGGTGTAATATAACATGTTTTATTATTTGTATTAGGCATTTTTATTTTTTTGTACAGTTCTTAATAATAGATTTCATGTTTTTATATAATATATTTAAAGGATTTCTAATTACTCTAATAGTTTTTCATTGGAAATTATATTATTTAGATGTTGTGACTATGAACTCGCACACATATTCATTTTCCCCAATGATTGTTTGATTGGAGTTAGAATATTAAATCTGACTCCCCCACCACTGTAGGCACTTTCCCTATTATTTCTTGTATCGGAGTTAGAATAGTAAGTCTGACACTCAGCCAAAATGAGTGCACTTTCCTCAACATTTTTGAGATTGGAGTTAAAATAGCAAATCTTATCTCTTTTCCCACCCCCATTTATGCACTTTCCACAGTTTTTGTTACATTGGAGTTAGAATAATAAAGCTGACACGCCCCAATGTGTGCACTTCCCCAACTCGTGTAAGACTAGTGTTAGAATAGCAAATGTAAACCTGTCCAGTGTATGTACTTTCCACAATGTATTTTAAACTGGAGTTATAAAAACAAATATCACCCCCTCCAGGTGCGCATTATTCCCAATGTTTGTTGAAATTGGAGTAAGAATAGCCAATCTGTCTCTTCCGCCTCCCTCAGTTTATGCACTTACCACAATCTTTGTTAGATTGAAGTTACAATAGTAAATATGACCCCGAATTTATACTCTTTACCCAACATTTTATTAGACTTGAGTTAGAAAAGTAAATCTGGCACCATTCCCAAATAATGTAATTTCCCCAATGTTTGGTAGTTTGCAGTTTTAATAGTAAATCTGACCCACCCTTAGTATGTGCATTTTTCCCAGTGACCCTCTGACCCAATGTATGCACTTCCCCAAAGTTTGTTAGATTGGAGTCAGACAGCAAATCTGACCCGGATCCCTACCAATGTATGCACGTTTCCCGCTATTTATTTGATTGGAGTTTGAAGAGTAAACCAATTCCTCCTCTGGACACCCAATGTATGCATTTTCCTCAATGGTGGTTGTACTGGAATTAGAATACTTATTCTGTCCACCCTGTGTCGCCATGTATTTACTTTCTCCAATATCAGTTTTAAACACAAACACCCTTCCCCCATGTGTGCACTTAAACCAATGTTTAGTAGATTGGATTTAGGATAGTAAAATAGTCAATCTGATCTCCCCAATGTAAGCATCTCCCTTGACCTTTGTTAGACTGGTATTGGAATAGTAAGTCTGCGTCTCCAATTTATGCACTTTTCCAAATGTCTAATAGATTGAAGTTAAAAGAGTAAAACGGACAGCCCCAATACAGTGTATGCACTTTCCTCCATGTTTGTTAGACTGAAGTTAGAAAAGTAAATCTGATCCCCCAAGCCCTCCCCCATGTATGCATTCTCCACAGAGTCTGTTAGGTTGGTGTTAGAATAATACATTTGACACCCTCAGCCTCATGCGTGCGCTTTCCCTAATGTTTGGTAGACTAACGATGGAATAGTAAATAGTGAATCCAATTTCCCCCAATGTAAGCAATTTGTTTCACCTTTGTTAGACTTGAGTTAGAATGGAAAATCTGTCCCCAACCAAACACAAATATATGCATTTTGCTGAATATCTCATGGATTGAAGTTGGAACAGTAATCTGCCTTCAACAATGTATGCACTTTCCCAAGTGTTTCTAGATTGGAGTTAGCATAGTATATCCGACTCCTTAAAGTATGTGCTTTCCTCAATATCTATTAGACCAGATTGTGAATAGTAAATGTGATTGCTTTATACCCTAAAATGAAAGTATTTTCCCAATGCTTCTAGGATTGTACTTACAGTAGTGTACTAGATTCGGTTTTTTATGCTTTCGTTTTGGAGTTTCGATCTTTTCTTTTAATATGTATTCAAAATATGTTTTGTGTATTTAATTAAAAAAATAATTTCCCTTATTTTATCAATTGTTTTATTTGTAGTTTTGAAGAATAATTACACTTATACATCTTGCTTGATTATATACTACAAATTGTTAATATATTTTATTAAATTCATATGCCATACATATATTGGAAAGTATTATTTAATTTAAAAAACGATTAATAAGCTTTTTTAAGGTTACCTGTCTGAATAAAATGAACTTTTTTTAAAGTTACTGAATCAAGGTTTGTTTTTATAATATATATATTTATAAACGAATTTCTTTTTTTTTTAAATTAATGTAACTTCTTTTTAAATTGACAATAATTATATATATATGTGTGTGTATATGTATATATACATATATATGAATAGATAACTTTTCAATGTCAAAACTTTTTGTCCACGAATATCTTTGTGATCAAGATTCCTATCATTTATATAACAATTATGAAAAGTTAATATTTTAGACCTCAATATTTTTTTGTGATATTTTTGTATTTAGATACATTTGCTGTCAACATTCTGTCATACAGCCAAGGCTAGGTTGAGATGGTGCAGGCTCCAGGAATCGACTTTGAAGTTAGCTTTATAGGGCCAGATCCACAAAGCATGTTTGAGAGCAGTCTAACTTCACCTTTAGGTCTGATTTATGAATTTCCATGAGTAAATTCATGATATTAAGGAGTAATTCGCATATAAGATTAGAGTATCGTAGAACTACTCACATAAAAAGGTTGGTGAATCGGCCTCAAAATTCTCATTGGGAAAGATGTCTATAATTACTAACACTGCTACGCTTTTCTGAGAGATTATTAAGGGTGAATGTTTGCTGTAAACAGGTCTCTGAGCATGATCATGTGCAGTAAGTACATTAACTTAACTCGGACTCTTTCACCGTGCTCAGTTTCTAACCCATTGACAGTCAGAAGACTAGGCAATGGCAATGGAGATCTTACGAAGTTGATAGATACCAACCTCATGATTGGTATTTATTGATTGTCAAAGTCATTTGTGAGCTATGAAATTGAAAAAACTGCACACAATACGTTGCCCATCTACTAGGAGTGCCACATAGTTGTATGTCACAAGGACACAACTTTAATGGACTCTACATTAACAAATGATCTATTTCAGCAGCTATGTTATGTTCTGCTATGGCTATTTGTAGAGTGCACTTCTCACGTGGGAGGGTATCCAGATGCTATACAACAGGGGGCTAGGCTGGCAGAGGTAGAAATCTAGGCAAAGAGGCATGTCTTCAGTTTCTTGCAGAATTCAAGGACTGGGGAGGTGATATGCATTCGGAGGTCGTTGCAGGCCAGTGATGCGTGGCATGAGAAAGCACGGCTCTGCACATCAAGGCGATGTGAACCAGCAGGGGTCAGGGATCAGCTGATCGTAGGCTTTGGGAGGGGTATGGAAGTTTAAACGGCCGTTGGAGTAAGTAGGGCCTAGGCTTTGTGTGTGGGGGCGAGGAGCTTGAAGAGTGTGCATTTGTGGACGGGGATTCAGTGGAGCTCTTTGAGGTGCAGGCTGATGTATGTGTGTGGGGTGGGGGCCTGAGTGTGACTCTGACTGCTATGTCTTGATGACCTGAGGTCTTCTGGTCAGGTGGGCGTTTATGCTGACATTAAGTGCACTGCTGAAGTCCAGTAATAAGAGACTGGGTGATGGTTCTGCATAAGATTGATTGGGGGTCATATGAAGATTGTTTGGGGGTAGTAATGCATACACCGGAACTGAACAAAGACTACAGGTCCCAGGATGCTCTGAAGCAACGGGTCCCTTGTGACATGGAGTCAGAATATCTGTCTTCCATGTATGTGCTTGCGAAAGCAAGGAGGGGCAAAGAGAGGGGAGAAAGCACCTTAATGAGGTGCACACCTGTATGGTAACTGCTTAAATACCCATGTGCCATCTGGAGCTGGACAGCTGGCCTATTGTGCACGTTATGCAAGAGCCTGGCACCTCGCCCACCCCGTGCTCAAAAGCATATTATATAAATGGTAAAGGGGTAACTACGTGAATGGCTTGAATAAAGACACAACATTCCAATACGAGCCTTTTGTCGACCTTGAATCTCTCAGCTGAAGGAAGAGAGTGAACATAGCAGGAAAGGAAGCGTCCCCTGCCCGCGGAAGTCACGATTCATGGATGCTTTTGCCCTCTGGTTGGCCTGCTTCCCGTTGCTAGGCAACAGGACGAGCCGCGCTGCACTCACTGACTTGCATGTTTGGTGTTCAATGGTACAACTAATCTCTTTTGTTGACAAAATATAGGAATTGGCAGGGCTTAAAATAGACAGTGGGGGGGGGGGGGGGGAGAGGGGGGCAGAGGCAGGAGCCGCCGAGCACAGTTGGTCCCAGTGTTTACCAACGTGAATGCTGTGGCTGAACGATCACGTCGGAGTAATGGAGTACCTGTGTGCAGTAGCATGAATCCGCTAGTGCTCCCAAAATTGGCGGGAGGGCGATGGTGGTAGGCGTGGGTGTTGATCTGCTTCAGCTAACCAATTTTACAAAATAGCATGAATGAAATCCCCGGGAGCGTTCACCCAATCAGGGAGGTGTGTAACATCTGAACGCTGCTAGGAGCCTTGTTTTGCTTTACTAACGTGTTGTTCTTTTTTTATATTTGTGTTTTTTATTTGTTTATTTGGCTATTTTCGAGTCTTTTTCCTCGTTTATTTTTGTGTGTGGAATTAGTATAACTAGAATTTGATTGTATGATTTTCCAATTATGGCAATTTTCCCCAAACATTGTCGAACAGCATACCATTTAGGAAGCTGATTATCAAGTTTTCTGGCATGTTCCTGATATTGCTGTATCCTGTAGAATTCGATAAAAAAAACTATTGTTTATTCGACCACGTCTTCTAAGCACCTCCACTCCTCAGTGGAAAAGCATTACTGGGTTTGCAGAAGTGCACGAGAACGGAGATGCCAATGCCAGCTGCAACCACATCCGGGGAACCAATCCTGTGTCAAAACACTCAAATTTGAGCGCCTTGTAAAATTCAGCTGTCGAAATTACAATTATAACGGGAAAATTTAACAGTGGGATTCTTCACCTGATAATCTTACACAGTGATAAAGACTTGGTAAATGAACATCAGTTGACCAAAATGCCTGCGGCAGCGGAAGTGACATCACATTCCCTCTCACCTTCAATTTCACTCACACAGTCTGGCTGTCTTTCATTTGTTTTTACTTACCTCAGCTGCCAGGGAAGGTAATTCAAGCTAATAGTGCTCCATTTTTTTAATGAAAAATTATTCACTATTAGTGTAATAATAAAAAAAAAAGGGAGAGGAAACAAAGAAAATGAAGCCCCAACCGACGTCCATAAGGACGAGTTGCCACTGTGTTCCTGTACTGATTTTGCCACCTCTAAGGCCAGGGGTCGCATAGGCAATGCCAGGGGTAGCAAAGGCCGTGCCAGGGGTCGCAAAGGCAGTGCCAGGGGTCGCAAAGGCAGTGCCAGGGGTCGCAAAGGCAGTGCCAGGGGACGCATAGCAAGTGACAGGGGTTGCATAGGCAGTGCCATGGGATGCATAGCAAGTGACGGGTTCCATAGGCAGTGCCAGGGGTCGCAAAGGCAGTGCCAGGGGACGCATAGCAAGTGCCAGGGGTCGCATAGGCAGTGCCAGGGGTCGCACAGGCAGTGCCAGGGGTCTCAAAGGCAGTGCCAGGGGTCTCAAAGGCAGTGCCAGGGGTCGCAAAGGCAGTGCCAGGGGACGCATAGCAAGTGACAGGGGTTGCATAGGCAGTGCCAGGGGATGCATAGGCAGTGCCAGGGGTCGCAGAGGCAGTGCCTGGGGAAGCAAGAGGCAAGCCAGGGGGCGCAGCTTCGACCCCTGATGAACCCCAAATGACGTCCATGGGTAAATAATGTGATATGATGATTCTGGTGCAGTAAGCTCCAAAGTCTGCATGTCCTGCGACAGTTTGAGAGCAACCCTCGAAATTGCTGTTATCTATCACATCTGATAAAAAATAAACCCCAGGGTGTTGTTAATCATCGAGTGCGACAAATTATGACCCAATTATGATGCACCCGTAATGGAGCCTTACTATGGCATTTTTTACACTTGTGCTTGCAGACAACAACCACACTGTGGGATAAAACCCTCAGCTTCATCAACTGCTGGAATTAACACAATATGCCTTCACTATGGCATTTCGGGCTCCTTTGATATAGTGGAGGGTGACTTTCAGACTTTTCCATCGCAGTCTGGTTTCGATTCGCAATATTTGGTCAGTAAGGTGAGGATGTCGTGTTTAATGAGTGGTGAGGTTTTGGTGAGTGAAGCTCAAAGGGCTGTTCAAAATGCTTACATATATCCTCACTTGGTAAGGGTGCTCATTGCCTGGAAAATGTACATGGACATGTGCATGTATTACCAGCAAGTTCTGTAGTATGCCTTATTAGCCAGTTCGTTGCAAGCTTGGGCTATTGCGTTTGTGTTTAGATTCTGCTTTAATGTGTGATGCTGTAAGGTGGTGTGAGAGATGTCTTTGTGGACAGTGTGATCGAGAGAATTTTGACTCCCAATTGTACTACATATCTGGGATATGCAGTTTGGTTCTGCAGGGTAGTGGTTAGTTTGTTCAGGTGCAGCATACACTGGGTTGAATGGAAACTGGGGCACCAGAGGGGTTCCTTTTCCTTTTCCTTTTGATGGCTCAATCTATCTCCCTCTACGTCTTGCACAGCAAGTGGGGAGAATTTAGGTTCGAACCCTACTACAGTCCAACCTCACACCACCAGAGCATCACCCTCTCCAAGGTAACACAGCACTAGTCGCAAACATAGGGGCATATTTACAAAGAGATAACACAACCAGAACGACGCATTTTCCAACGTATTTACGAGGCGTAATGTAAATAATGCCCCTATCCATGTAGTACTTAACGTGAAAGGAGCATGCAATGGGTGTTGAGGTGGGTGTTCCACCCCATTTTTACAAGGTATGGGGCAGCGCCAAAAATATCACCAGCGAATACCTGGTCTTAAGCAGGTGAGACGAGAAGAAATGTTTCATTTCTCCTCGCATTTTACTCTCTCCATGTGTGCTGCATTCTGCATCACACATAGAAACAGCAAATCGCCTATCAAGATTGTTTATGTGCAAGAAGGTGTCCCTTTCCTGCACATAAACAGTCACCCTTTGCAGTGCAGGCACCCTTACAACATGGCGCAAGGGTGCCTGCGCTGGCACTTGGCAGCTTCTTTAGCGCCAGTGCTAGGGGAAATGCAGCGGTGTTCTACATTCTTGTAAATAGGGTGCATACCTGCGCTTTGAAACTGAAAGAGTGCAGCGTTACCAATTTTGGCATAATACCGTGCTCTGCCAGTTTCTAGCAAATATGGCCCATGGTTTGCAAAATTGATGGGTTTGAAAAGAAACATCTTAAGCTCCATCTTTTACCTGAACCTAGCTCCTAACTTTCTGCAATGGATCAGACGCATTGCTGTTCAGGAAACTCAAGTTCCCCACATACATTATCTTTATGTAAAACACCAAAAATGTACAACCCCAACACTAAACTAGTGATTAACAGTATCTCTGGACAATTAATAAAGTTCAAAAAGGAAATTTCAAGTAATTTTACAAACAAATGTTGGAGCGCAGTGTCAAGTCAAATTTGGCAACGCCACGCGTCGAATAATTTAAAACACAGGGATGTTCCATATTCACAAAAATATGGCACACTCCTGTGTTTCTCTTAGTGCAGGCGCAAAAATGCTGCCTAGCGCTAGAGCAAAATCAAAAAGAGGACAATTGATAGACAGAATGCAGAACAATGTCATACATTCACCCCAATAGAGAGATCGGGGCCTAAATCCATTGTATTTTTTTGCTCAACATGCCATTCCAGTTTGAACCCAGCCATATGCAAATCAGTCTTGACCAGCCGCGGCCCGTGGAGGGAGTTCCGGTGGGGCACAAAGTCGGGGCGGGGGAGGGTGCTAAAACTGGAATATGGATAATTGGAGGTAAGTAAACAATTTAATAAATAAAGCGAATTTCGTAGCGTGCCGTGCTACGAAATTTGTTTTATTTATTAAATTGTTTACTTACCTCCAATTATCCATATTCCGGTTTTTAGCACCCCCCACCCTGCCCCTTCCCCGTCTCGCCTTTCTGCCCCACCGGAACTCCCTCCACGGGCCGTGGCTGGTCTTGACCCTGTGCCCAGTGGGAACAGACCAGCCGGAACTGCCAGGTCCTCCCTGGACTGGAAACAAGCATCCTGGGACCAGTTTCTTTCACCCATCAGCCAGGATAGCTCGACTCCAGTGGCATGGAGAGCACTAGATCCTGCCGCCATTTTGCCAGGGCACCCGCCTGCAAGGGCGATTGTTTATGTGCAGCAAGGAGCACCTTCCTGCACATAAATTATTATTCATGGTGATTTGCTCTTTCTATGTGTGCTGCACACAGAATGCAGCACACATAGTAAGGGGGAAAAAAACGAGGAGAAACTAATAATTTCTCCTTGTATCGCCATTCTAAAACCAGGTATTACCTTGCTTTATTTTTTGGTGCTGCCCCAGCCTTTTAAATCTGGGGCCGCGTCAAGGGAAAATATACCTGACGTTGTCCACTTCGAAAATAAATCCAGACGTTGGAAATAAAAACTTTAAAGGGTATATTATCGGAAGCAGTAGCACCAATTGATCTCGGCATCAAACACGTCAAAATGTAAATTGAGCATTGAAAAGAAGACTTGAGCCTCAAATTGGGCAACGGTGACAATACGCAAATCGGCCACAAGATGGCGTAGCATTTCCACTCAAGTGGAGTTGCAACAGAAAATGTGTCCGGCCTAAATGAGTAGCTTATCTCTTGACTTCACTGCTACAAGTACCAGGCGACCAAAAGAGCAAGCACTGGCAAAGCCACTGGGCTGGATTTAATGTTTTAAAACTTGCAAGCACAATGCAGTTTGAACAGTAAAACCTTTACACATGCTGAGGAAAAAATAGCAAAAAAAGATTGCTTTCTAGATCGAATGCATAAAAGAGGTAAATAACTAAATGTGACGTACTGCATGAGGTCTGTGTATACTTTTCTGAAGTAAAATAGTTCCTCATGCATTCCACTAGAAGCACTTCCTCAAGTGTGGACTGATGCACAAAACATCCAGTAGCATGGATTGATAGATATACTCCTCTGGATGGAAGCAAAGAACATATATATATATATATATATATATATATAAAATGCTCCGAAAATGAAAACCAGCACTCGCGGGGGGTTAAATCCCTGTTGGATTTATTAGGCACAAAAGAAATGGGTACCGACGCGTTTCAGCGGTACGCCTTTGTCATATATACATATATATATATATATATATATACACATTTTTTTTAAATAGTAAAAAAGGGTATTGCAGAGAACTTCCCTATCAAATCATACCTAAAAGCAAGCAAACAAAGGAGCCATTAATAAAAAAAACTTTTGCAGTTCAAATTCCAACCTAAGCCTAGGCCTCTTCTTATTTCTTTCAACAGCTTTTTGGCTAGGGAGGATGTTTTTTTGAATACAAGGCCTAATAAGAAAAGAGCGGGGGATGGCTTTGAGTTTTTTGCTACGCCTGATTTTTAAAAATATACAATGGAGAGCCGCTGGCAACTTCGCCAGCTGATCACTCAATTTCAGAGTAAAGGCGCTCAAGCGTACTTAATGAACCCCGCCAAGTAAAAAATCATTTATAAAGAGCGTACTCGCTTTTTCACAAGTGAAGTAGCTGCGAAAGAGTTTTTGCATTCTATGTAGGCCTAGTATGGTATGTTGGAATAGCTATTGGGAAAATTCTCAGCTTAAAAAGTAATGATGATTTTTTTCTTAGCTGCTCCTCTTTGATTCGCTATTTTTTTATTGGTCACTTTCCATACGATTATGGCCTTTTCTTTCTTCTTACTTTTTATTTTTTTTCTCCTTTTTGACTGAATCAGTGTCCCTGTGAGGGAAGGTAGAGGGCTTTGGGGAAGCTTTACATCTACAGGACCATAAGTCCTAAAGCCTCGGTAAGGGGTGGGGAAGGGTGGGTAGGGAAGGGGACGGAGAGATCATGGGGTGGGGGGGCTGGGTGGGTATGGGCACTGTCGTGGGGTAAAAAGGGGGTAAAATCCACGGTTGGGGCAAGAGAAAACAATGACAAAACTGAAAAATTCTGCAAAATATTCATAAACTGTTAAAAGGGTCATGGTAACATGTCTTATGTATCTACAATGTGTATGTCAAATATGATTAATTATGGTGTTGCGGGGAATAAAAATATGTTCCCTAAATTTATCAGGTCTTAATAACGTTAATAAAAGAAAGAGGGTAACAGCAGAAATTCGATATATACAACCAGATATTTTATGTCTTCAGGAGACACATTTTGTCATGGAGTAATAGACATTTAGTAGCCGATTTAGGATATTTATTAATTTCTGCTTCACAACAGACCTCAATGACCCGGGGAGTTATGACATTGACTAAACCACAATTTTGCACAGCTGGTCAAAGTTTAACTGACAAATGGGGACGGTGGGCCATAACGGAACTAAAAATAGGTGGCTCTCAAATTACTCTAATGCTCAATTTATGGATCCAACTTGGATGAGGCGGAGACTCTGGAGGGGTTGAACATAGAACTGGCATCTTGGGTATCACCCCTGATTATATGTGGTGATATTAACATTAATCTGACTACTCAAGAGCTAGTGGGAGGACCTGAAAGATATGTAGGACGTAAACCCCGGGTCTTTAAAGCTCTTTATAACTTACTACTAGATCATGGGTTAGTTGATGCTTGGAGTCATCTTTATCCTACTAGTCCAGGGTACACTTTTTACTCTTTTCCCCATAAACAAATGGCCCGATTAGATTATTTTTTCATTCCCTTTTCTTTATTAACTGGAGCACGCATGCAACTATTTCCTAGGATATCGTCCGATCATGCACCAATTTTAATTGAAATACCTGATTTAAAGATTGAATGCATAAGGAGAGGTTTCACCTTTGATGGAAAATTATGTTTCGATGATCAATTTAAAAGTCATATGTCAAACTGGATAACATAATTTTTTTATTTTAACCTACATTCTACTAGTATCGATAATGTATGGGAGTCATTTAAGGCCTGTTTCAGAGGTGAAGTCCTGAGCTATGGAAATTTCCGTCAGAAAAAATGAAGGGCAGAAATGCGAGATTTTTACATTGCATTAAGAACTGCAGAAGAGAATCTAATGACAGAAATCCAAAAAACAACTAATCAAGGGAATATCTCGGACTTTGAGGATTATAGTGGCTTGTTGCCGGGCCAAAATATCTGGGGTTTGGAACACTGAGATGGCCAGGAAATATTTTATATACAAGAGACAATGTCATGAGTATGGGGAAGCATCAGGGAGGTGTCTCGCTTTACGGTTACGGATGCAGGAAACTTCGAGACGAATAGTGGGATTAAAAGATGCGAATGGAAACTTATGTCACGAACCAGATAAGCTTTTAGCCATCTTTCATCAATTCTAGACAGAGTTATACACACAGCAGCAAAGGGTTGTGGGAGTAGACTCAATGTTACAACAGGGGAGCTTTAGTCAATTAGAGTCTAGTGAGAAGGAATGGTTAGATAGCCCCCTCACCATGGAAGAGCTAGAGAATGCTGTAAAAAGTTTAGCAAATGGGAAGGCTGCCAGCCCTGACCTTATCCCGGGAAAAGTTTACAAACTTTATTTTGGTTCATTAAAAGACGTAATGCTAGAAACCATGGGATGAAGCCACTATTGTTGTTTTTAACAAGAAGGGTAAGCCTCCAGAGTTGCCCGGCTCATACCGCCCAAACTCTTTGCTCAATTGTGACAGTAAAATTTATTCTAAAATTCTAGCTAATCGTATTTCAAAAATCATCACTCCATTAGTTTCAACAAATCAGCATGGTTTCATTCCTAATAGAGGAACTGTCACACACATAAATAAAGTTATAACTCTATTCGACATTGCTCAAGTGGAACAACGCAAATTAGGATTGATTTTATTAGATGCTGAGAAAGCGTTCGATCGAGTGGAGTGGCAGTATTTGTGGGATGTTATGCAACGAGCAGGGTTTGGAGAAAACTTTCTGAAGGCAATCCAGGTATTATATACTTCACCCAATGCTAGAATTGCTGCTATGGGGATGAAATCTGACATGATTAAAATTACAAGAGGAACAAGGCAGGGATGCCCTTGTTCCCCATTGCTTTTTGCTTTATATAAACCCCTTTATAGAAAGATTATCCAATAGTCAGCAAATAAAACCATTTATTGTGCAAAACATTCCGCACTCAGTATTCGCATATGCTGACGATATAGCGGTGATTACTGCTGACCCGGTCGGGGCCCTTGTAGAGATTGAGCGGTTGGCTTCTGAATTCGGCCTGGTCTCGGGGTACAAACTAAACGTTTTAAAAACCCATGCCCTGTGTACGGATAACATCTTAATATCGGATTCTAGAGTAGTATCAGAAGTCACGTATTTGGGCATAAAAATCAAGACAATAATGAAAGAAATAGTAGATGTCAACTGGTTGGCTACATTACGACATATAAAACAATCTTTAGATAGATGGGGACGTCTTCAATTAACAATAATAGGAAGAGGAAATATCTTAAAGATGAGTATTCTATCTAAAGTATTATATCTATTTAGATCTATTCCTCTTGAGATACCTTTAACGTATTTGCAACAATTGCAATCCTTATACTCAAAATTTCTCTGGGCCCCGGGGAAACCACGGAGGGCGATGAGACTGATGACACTCCCTGTCGAAAGAGGGGGACGGGCCATTCCAGATTTCACGTTGTATTTTTATGTTTGCTTTTTACAAAGAATGCGTTTACTACTGACGGGGGAACAGATAGATGAAACTGCGGAAGCACCATCAATATTCCAGTTACTTTTAGGGATTCCGGCTAATAGGTGTCTATTTAGAGAACTTGAATGGAACTACTACAAAAGAACTCGATTTAAAGTATTGGAATCGGCATTTAAAGTTTGGAGGAAGGTATCTAGAATGATGGCTCTAGGTAAATTAACACATTATACACCCTTGAACGCTACTAAAATACTCCCTTCTATATTTTGGGATAGGGTCGCCAGAGATTGGTCGCACAAGGGCATTGTGCAAATTGGGGATTTTTTGGGAGCGGGAGGGCTTATTTTAACTTATGAAGAATTAGTTAGGAAATATGATTTGATTAATACTCAGTTTTTTAAATATCTCCAGGTTCGGGATTTCTTGACCCGGAAACATATTAATTCTGTACCTAACGCCTTAGTTGAGGCGATCCGCCGCCAGGATAAAATTGGTGGTCTGTATAAAATATTATTAGAATTTAGACCTGACGACCTGGAGAAACATAATATATATTGGCAGCTTAAGCTGGGGGAACTGGATCTGATAATAGAGGATGCTATCCTGATTTCTAAGGAAGCTTTTTTGTCGGCCAATCTGAAGGCTCAATTTTTTAAAACTTTATTCAGATTATACTACACTCCGGATCGCATGCTAAAATGGGGAACTCGATATGATGGTAATTGCTTTCGCTGTGGGACTGATAACGCAGATAGCTTGCATATTTTTTACATTTGTGTTAAATTGCATCAATTCGTGTCTAGTATTGAACATTTTTTATCAGTTATAACTCGGATTACGGTCAAGATCTCTCCAGCACTTATGTTATTAGGAGTTGGGCAAGCTGTTGAAAAAGGGATGCCCCTATATAAACATAGGTATTTTTTATTTGTAGCAATGACTGCAGCTCGCCTATGTATTGCGTCAAATTGGCTGCAACCGGAACCTCCTACATTTGAAATCTGGCGGGCTAAAATGCACAATTTGTTCAAATTAGAATGGAGTCTTTATGCTGTAAAGGGGGCAAAAAAGCATAAACTTGGCATGCTGATTTGGGGGGCAATTCATGAACATATGGAAATGGGATTTAAAAAAAAAAAAAAAAAAGAATGAAATTCCAACTTAAGTGTCCCAGCACACATATTTCAAATTCTACAAATGTGGTTCACCTCTTAGGACAAGTTTCCAGGGGACCTCAAGGTGAAAGGAGTTCCATTCAAGTGGTCACGCTACCAAACATATATTTTTATGTCTCATACATCACATAATAATGAGTGTTTTCGATGTGGGACAACCAGGGAAAAGTGAATACAGCCCATCCCTGCATTTTGAAAGTGTCAGAGGGCGGCACTGTCAAATTTGGCACAGCGTTGCGCTCCGACATTTACTTGTGAATATGTCCCTAAGTTACGTGCCCCTTTTTGTTGTATACATAAATAAAGGGTTTCCAAAAGGGTTGCTTATTAATATATATATTTTCTTTTATTTAGTTACTATAACAGGAATACACCAATATAATATCTCATCAAATGAGAAAAGGTGGCAGCTGGAATATTAAGGCAAAGCTGTTTTATTAATATTAGCTATCCCTTGGCGTAAAGATATCAAATTGTCAGACTGGGGAAAATCAAAACAAAAAAAACAAAATATGACAAATTGCAGTTACCAGTGACAAAGAGGACCTGAAAGGAGGGGAAGTAATTATATAAACAAATTGATAACAACCAACTTTTTTGTTATTGCAAATGATAATTATACATACAGTCAACATTATTAAAATGTATTCAGTCAAAAAAGTAATGTTGACGTTTAGACCCCTATTGCCTTATTTGTGATAAAAGCATCATCAGAACTGGCAAGTGAACCTACTGGTGTGTTTCGAATTATATGTAAATTCTTGTCGAACATTTGCCAATCTTAATGCGTTTTCAACCTGGGTGCAAAGACCTACATGAACGTATCGTGTGTAACTAAAATACCATCACGAGTCGTGTGGAGGTAGAAACAGCTATATTATTCAATTGGCACATGCCTGAATACCCTGATTGAAGTGGCAAAGAAAGTTTTATCAAGTGCCAAAAAAATATTTAGGCGATATGGGGGTAGCCCAAGTTAAAATGGAAGTTACTGAACGTAAACATTAGATAGATAAATATTAGATAGTTTAAAATCAATCTGACTAGTATTCTCTTATAAAGGTGCAAGAAAACTTTGTTAGCAAAGCTTTTCCATTCACAGCCTCACTCAAGCACCTCGCATACACCACTAATAGCTCATTTGTTTGAAAAGTATTTCAGACTTTCTTGTGTATTGTATTAATAGGTGGACATAGTGAAGGAAAATCAGCATAAATGTGACTGCCTGCTGTTTCTTAATAAAAATTGACATGCAACAAGGCCAAGGTGACATCACCCTTGCAAGTTGAACTTTTTTTTTAATACAAATTTTATTAGACATTTCAATAAAACAAATCACACATTAACATAAAAATGGGACAGACGAGAAACAGAAGACATTACAGTAAGTTCTAATTCTTACAAATTTGAGTCCGTCAGACAAAGTATTTTGGCGTTATGGATCGACATATGAGGCCGAAAGTCAGCTGGTTCTAAAAACATCAGTAGTATTTTCTGCAGAATTTGTTTAGTCTGGGAGAAATTTAATTTTTGGAGAAAGAGAGAAAAAGAGCAAGAGAAGGAGGGTACAGCAGAGAAGACGCGATGGAGAGGGGATATCCCAAGATTCAGCCAGGGTGGCCAGCTAACATGGTTGTGTTTGGTTTTGAGCGTCTAGCGGGGACCATATGAGTCTTGACTTATCATTGTCAAAATTTTAGTTAAGGATGATGTTGTCCGCACTCCTAAGAAAGCAAACCCAGGCCTACATGGGGGTCGATTCCGATTCGGGAAAACCGCTCCGAATAGCCGTTCGGAGCGTTTTTCCCGTACGAATCGTACCCTGCAACGCCCCCTGTATGTATGACGAAGTACGATTCATACCAGGAGCCGTACTCCGTACGAGTCGTACAGAGACCACCGTATGACTCTAATCTCCGTACAATTCTCCCTCGGAACCCGTTGTACGCGACATCTGTACGGTTCGCGGCTGGTTTTTACGACCCAGCAAGTCCGATACATGTCGGGTACGCATCGTACGACCCTTTTTCTACGGGAGCTGAAAACAGCCGTAAAAGCAGAGTTCGCGCCGAAACAGGTACGGAACGGCCCCCCCGGTACGGTGCGTAACCCCCCATGATCGCAGTGGTACGCACCGTACCCTACGATGGGTGTACGAGCCATACCCCATTGTACGATGGGTGTACGAGCCGTACCCCCATTGTACGATGGGTGTACGAGCCGTACCCCCATTGTACGATGGGTGTACGAGCCGTACCCCCATTGTACGATGGGTGTACGAGCCGTACCCCCATTGTACGATGGGTGTACGAGACGTACCCCATTGTACGATGGGTGTACGAGCCGTACCCCATGTACGATGGGTGTACGAGCCATACCCCCATTGTACAATGGGTGTACGAGCCGTACTCCCATCGTACATGGGGTACGGCTCGTACACCCATCGTACAATGGGGGTACCCTACGATGGGTGTACGAGCTGTACCCCCATTGTACGATGGGTGTACGAGCCGTACCCTCATTGTACGATGGGTGTACGAGCCGTACCCCCATTGTACGATGGGTGTACGAGCCGTACCCCATGTACGATGGGTGTACGAGCCATACCCCCATTGTACGATGGGTGTACGAGCCGTACTCTCATCGTACATGGGGTACGGCTCGTACACCCATCATACAATGGGGGTACGGCTCGTACACCCATCGTACAATGGGCGTACGGCTCGTACACCCCATGATCGCAGGGGTACGGTGCATACCCCTGCGATCATGGGGTGTACGGACCGTACGGTGTGTATGTCTTTTTGTGATTTTCCGTACGACTCGCCCTTACCTGACGTGGACCGTACGAATCGCGTCCTCATACCCCGGTCCGGATCGTACTCGTCGGGTCGTATGGGATGTGTACGAGTCGTACGGTATGTGTACGAGTCGCACGGTTTCAGCCTTGCAATACATACGGATCGCGTCGATTTGGACGGATTCACAGAATACGGCTCGTACTTCGCGACTCGGATGGACGGGTACGATTCGTACGGAGAGGGCTCAGGATACAAATCGTACGGACGTTTTTTTTCCCGAATCAGAATCGACCCCCAAGTGTAATAAGATCGAGATTTGAAAGCTATCCAATCGCAGAGGATCGTCTTAACATCCAGTGTGAGTAGCAAGTCAAATAGTAGTTGTTCAGTTGTGTTGAATGGAGGGGGGTTTGGGGAGTGCCCAGGGGCCTAAGGCGATTAAAACGGAGTCTAGCTGTACCTTGCAATGGAAGGTATCGTTGATGGTTTTGTTGATGTTTTGCAATACGATTTGAGTAGCGGGCAGCAGACTATGATATGGTCATGGTCGCCTACCTCTGAGGAGCAGTTCCAACATTTGTTTGAGTCAAGAAGGCCTAATTTGTAGAGTCTAGCAGGGGTCCAAATGGTAGTAACCAGTATTTGCATTGCAGCACAATTGGGGAAATCTTCGGTTTGGTGGCATGTTTCCAGATTTGTGACCAGTTGTTGTCAGTTAGGTGGGAATAGCCTTCTCCAAGGCATGAGTCTGACCACTAATTTTCTCATTTATGAATGGGGTTAGAACTTGATTCATGAAGAATCTTGCATGGATTGGTGAATTTGAGTGGAGAGTAACATTTTGAAAGAATACTTGGAGGCTGACTATTTCAGAAGTGTTGGTTGCGATTGATCGCTACTTTGAGTTTTAGGAAATTATAAAATTCCTTATTAAGGATGTCTGAAGTAGGGAGAATGGGGTTGGGCTGTATCTATTGATCACATCTTTGATATATAGAATATTGCCTGCGAGTGCCAGATCGAGGGCCTTACCGTCGATATTTATTAGCGGGTTGTGCCAAATAGATGCATGTGAGGAGTGTTTGACTCAAACTAAGCAGATCTTGTGTAGTGGTTTTACACCTAACAATGGTGCATATTTACAAGGATAGATTGGAGTATGGAGCTGCGCCAAATTTGGCAGTGATGTGTGCTGATATTTCCAAAATGCAGGGATGTACTATATACCCCAATGTGGCTCTAAGAATGTTTAAGAAGTGTTGCGGTTTGAAATGGTTCATTGAGATGGACGAGAGGAGGGTAAATGATCGGAAGAGCTTTTTCTACAATCCTGTCCATAGGGGAGGCAAAAGAGGAGGGATTCGGACTGAACCAGTTTATGGCTTGCTTAAGTAGGAAAGCTGTATGCATCTTACTAAAGTTGGGTAGGCCCACACCTCCTTTCTCTATGTTGAGTAATGAGACTTTTCTAGCAATTCTTTGTTTTTTATTGCACCAGATTAATTGAATAGTGTATTAGTTTAGTCTTTTGAAGAAACAGACTGATAGTTGAAGGGGTAACATACTGATTTCATTTACTTGTGGAGCTATTAGCATTTCTGTGCATTCTAGTTTGCCCCACCACATCATGTGTTGGGGGAACCAAGTTTCAATCAGGTCTTGGATCGTTTTTAGCAGGATGTTTTCAGCGAGGGATTTGCCTAGATGAAGACCTAAGTATTTCAGGTGAAGGTTTTGCCATTTGAGATCTGTGTTGTTTATGATGGTGGGTGTGTAGAGTATGTTGAGTGGAGAAACGTCTGTTTTCTCCTTGTTGATTGTGCAACCATAGGAGTAGGTATTAATTATCTTGAGGATTTCAGGGATGGCTGTTTCTGCTTCTTCAGAGATGAGGACGTCGTCTGCATAGGCTGCAAATTCCTGTGTTATGGAGTTAAATGGGATACCTGTGATAATGGGTTTGTCGTGAATTTCCGAAAGTAGAGGATCTATGGCTAAGAGAAAGAGCAGCAGTGAAAGGGGACATCCTTGCCTTGTCCCTTGTGGGAATGACATTTTCAGAGGGAGCCATTAACCCTAACTTTTGCAGATGGGTTGTCATCGAGTACGAACACCATTTGAAGAGTCAGAGATTACATTTTCAGATTACTGATCTTAAAAAAGGCCAGGAGACCTTATCGAAAGCCTTTTCGGCATCCAGGGTCATGGCCATTACAGGGGAATTCAGGAGTGGGGATCTTTGCAACACGTGCAAATATTCTTATGTTGTCACAGGCCAATCTCCCTTTTATGAAGCCCATTTGAGAGGGGTGGATTAGAGATGGGAGAAGGTTTTCTAACCTCATGGCAAGGACTTTCGCATATATTTTGTGGTCCACGTTAAGTAGAGAGATTGTTCTGAAGTTTTTGGTGTCTAAGGACTTTGTGGAAAGCAGATATTATAGCTTCCGTAAAGTTTGGGCCTGTTGTGCCACTATGGCTCTAGAATTCTAAAACAGATTTTAGTTGTGGCGTGAATAATGGTTTAAAGAATTTATAGAAGTGGCTTGTGAAGCCATCTGGTCCGGGGCTTGTTTTAGTTTTAATGTTTTGATCGCATCCTCTATTTCTTCTGTCACTATTGGTTTGTTGAGAGGGATTTGGTCAGCTTCCACGAGTGAGGGGAGGTTTATGTTTGTGAGGTAGTTCTTGCTGTTCGCAATGTTTGGTTGTCTGTCTGGGTTATATAGTTTATTGAAGTAATGGGCAAAGCAGCTTGTGATTCTTTTGGGTTCAGTTGCGGTTTTGTCTGCTTTGTTTTGTATTGCGTCACCTTGGCTTTTTCCTTTTAGGGAGTTGGCAAGAAATGTATCACCTTTATTAAATTGGCATACGTTTTTTTTGCCTTATAAATATTCAGCCTGATATAGGCTATCTAGCTTATTGTATTGGTATTTTACAGGTTCCCATTTGTTTAATATTTCTAAGGAATGATTGGTGATAAGGAGGCACTGTAGTTGTTTGACCTCCACCTTCAGGGCTTTGTTGACATTTATTTTTGTTGCCCACCGTTCTAATCATTCTGTCCCTGAAAATGTCTTTCATTGCCTCCCAGAGGGTTTCAAGAGAAATGTCTGGAGTTGTATTTTCTTTGAAGTAGTTTTCTATTGCACAGCGTCTCTTCTCTGCGGGAGGGGGCATTTAAAAGCATGTCATTGAGGGGCCGGAGTCTGTCTGGCTTTGGGAGTTAGTAACAGTGATATCAACCGAAATGCAGGCGAGATCGGAAATAAAAATGATCTCAATCCTTAGGAGAGAGTTAGTTGCTGATCAGTGAGTAAGTAGTCTATTCTCGAGTGTGAATTATGCGGGTTCTAGTAGAAAGTGAACCCCCTGGCCTGTTGGATTGGAAAGCCTCAAGGTGTCTGCGAGGTTATGTGTGGCGATTAGTTTTCCCGTTTGTGTGTGGGATTTGCCTGGTCTGTATTTGCAGGGCAATAATCTCTCTAAGACTAGATCTATCGGGAGGTTGAAGTCCCCTCCTTGTAGGATTCTAGAATCATTTGGGATTTCATGCAGTCTTTTACTCAGTTTGCTCCAAAATGTGAGGCAATCTGCAGTGGGTGCGTACATGTTAACAATATAAAGTTCCTGGTTGTCTTTCATAATTTATGAGATAATCCATCTGCCTTCTGTGTCGTTAGTACTTTTGATTACTTTTATTCCTGCAGATCTGGAAAAACAGTGTTCTTTTTGTTTGAGTCAGGTAAGGAGGCCAATTCCAAATACCAATTATTTAGGAGATTTTGGGCTATGTCTTTATCTATTCTAGTCTCTTGGAGCAGGAGGTGGTCTCCTCTTAGTTTGTGTCAATATTCAAATATTTTCCTCCTCTTTACCGGATGGTTAACGCCTTTAACATTAAGGGATATGATCATTAGAGTATCGTTAGACATATTAATTTTATGTGATTACTTCTGTCGTGGTATTATTAATTTGTCGGGGAGGTGTCGTTACATAGATAGATGTGCTGCATCTGTGATTTGGAGAATCTAGTCTCTTAGGGTTGGGTTATTCTCTGGGGTGGACAGGGTGAGGGTGGAAGAGGTGGGAGGGGTAAATTGTGAGAGGTAGGTGATCGGCGAGGTGAGATAACAAAGGGAGCAAACTTTATCCTTAATGTAGCCACAGGTATTTGTTAGGAACACTTATTTCTTTCACTCATTTTAAGACTTCAATACCAACAAGATTTTTAAATAAGGACAGTCACATTTCTTGGGAAATATCAGTTCATGACATAATTAAAGAGCTGATAGAAAAGAACAAAAAAGTTCACATAAACTTTGTAATTAGCATTATACTGTTAAAGAACTCGTCAAACAACTGGCCACAAATGATATCTCAAGTAGGACTTCATTTGTAAGAGGTACTGGTTGATAACCAACATACTGAAAAGAATGGGTGAAAATTATCTGACCACAGCACATAGTCAGAGAAGGTCCCTCCCTTTAGTGTAATCAAAATATCTCTACAATCTATAATGAAGGTACTGAGGCATCAGTTCAGCAGCAGTTGCACTCCTGAAGGAAAAATAAACGAAATAACATGGTTAGTGTCCAAACTCTTAAATGAAAGGTTGTTTTCAGGATCCCATGTGATTTTATCCGACAGTCTGTTTGGATACTTGTCTAAATCATTCCCTTTTTTAACAGATTAAAAAAAAAAAATATTCACATCAAACAGAACAGTCTAACGTTATCTTAAGGATCCGATTTAGCTAATGTATTTAACTCTATGTTAAAAACTGATCTTTACCCCTTCATTTGGAAAAAGACGGTCATTAAGCCCCTTATCTAAAATACCAATCTTGACCCAGCTTACACAACTAGCTATTGCCCTATTGCATGTCTGCCCCTACCAGCAAAAATCGCCGAGAAAGTTATGAACATCCAATTGGCACATTTCATCGAGGAAAACCACTCACTGGATGACATCCAGTTTGGCTTCAGAAAGGGACACACCACGGAAACCGCCCTCATTAAGGCATCTGACGAAATCAAATATTCTTCAATCAGTACACTTGTCATGTCCAAAGTAGATTATTGCAATGGTCTATTTATTAACGCTCAAGAAAGAGTTCTTAACAAATTCCAGCAAGTACAAAACGCAGCAGCCAGGCTTCTGACAGGCACTCCCAAAATCAAACCCATCTCTAATGTGGTTCGTCAACTCCACTGGCTGCCTGTCAGAAGCAGATCCAAGTTCAAGGCTCTTTGTATCGCATACAAGGCCATTCATTCCATTGGACTTGACTTCCTCAAGCAATCCCTCCACCTATACAACCCCCCCCCCCGACGACTCCGTTCCTCCTCAGCTTATCTTCCCATTGTCCCCCGTACAAAAAAGCATCCTGGGGCCACAGATCCTTTCTGTGCACCACCACCAAACTCTGGAACAAGCTCCCTCCCCACATCAAGACCAGCCCAACCCTGCTCTCCTTTAGGAAGCAAATAAAGACATGGCTTTTTAATCAATAACGCATCGTGTTTACCCCCCTTGGCTCCAGTCCTCAGCGCCGAGACACCCATGGGTATTTGCGCGCTTTATAAATTGCATAAATAAATAAAATAAATAAGCCACAGACGATGGAGTCTATCTATACAATGAAAGTTGAGAGCTCTGGAAAATCGGAAAGACGGACCAAGTGACTTCAAATAAACTTCTATGTCTTCTCCCTGACCCAGACTTTATGCCTTATCATCAGCTGAGTAAAATAAAATACTTCACCTGACGGGGTCCACCACTACTTGGATGTCTCATACTTAGATTCCTGGTTTTGGGTGTTTAAAGACAGTGTGGTAGCTCAGTGAATGTTATATAAATATATATAGCCAAAAAATGTATTATGTAAATATACTCTGAAAAATGATTAGCCCTTTATGGAAAATAAATCATAAGGAAAATGGGAGGATCTATCATATTTCCATGAAGAATCACTTTCATGGCAAGGGGCACTTATTGTGCTTTGACCAGCAGCCCCCTGTTTCAGCAGACTAAGCATATGAGTGTTTTAATAAGACTGACTCTGTACAGGTAGTTGCACCCCTGGGGAGACAGGCTTGTCTCTACTGACAGATTATCAGCAGGCAGGCCAGACTGTTTACCTGAGGAAGGGGGGGGGGCAAAAGTGTGGGTGTGAGGGGGGCAGAGTCTGGTGGGAAGAGGGGAGGTAGAGAAGCTAAGAAGGGTGAGCGACAGAGGCAGTGAGACGTGGGGAAGGGAGCTTGCTGAGAGGCGACAAAGAGGAAGAGAGATCAGAAACAAGCACAGATGAGCTACATGAGGTAAGTACAAAAAAAGGTAGAGCAAAAGGATAGTGTGAGAGAGGAAGAAAAGGAGAGGAATGCCGGTTTTGAGCGAGAGAGAAATAGGCAGAGTATAGACACCCTGAGTTTGACAACAGTTTGTTGCAGGTAGAGCGAGGGGAGGAGAAGAGGCCAGCAGAGAATGGAGGAACGTGGGAGATAGGAGGCCACGTAGGAGATAGGAGACCGGCACGGTGACAGAGAGACAGTGTGAACCAAGAATGGCAGTTTCCCGTGAGACCAAGACAAATAAGGAGAGAGACAGGCAAGATGAGATTAAGTCATTCAGAAAAGAAAAATGGGCATCAAAGGTGACAGGTGTGAGGGACTAGCTAAATTTACAGAAAGCGGTAGCATGAAGGAAGATGCATAGGCAGATAGGCAGGCAGAGAGCTAGCCATGCAAGCCTAAACCGAGTGGAAGCCTGGCAGACAGGAGTGGGAAGAACAGACAGGGAGATGGGCCACAACAGTCACAAGAAGGGCAGAGAGAGATTATAGGAGAGGAGTGAGGGACACCCTCAAACGAGTCTGGGGGTCAGATAAAGTGAGGGAGTGAGCCAAGAGAGAAGAGGAAAGGAGGCAGAAGGTGAACACTAACAGGTATAGATGCAATACACGGGATGGAGAGAAGTGTGCACAAAGAGGGTTTTGGAGAGAGGCAGGAAGTCATACAAGGGCAAAGAGAAACAGGCTGAAAGTTAGAGAGGCACACGCAGGTAGCAAGGGGTTTATCAGACTCCGTGCTCTCATGACAGCTCTACGCCGTCATGCAACTGCAGCTCCACCCACGCGGCACTGATTCCCCGCCTGTGCGGGCGAATTAGTGAGTGGGCGGGGTCATGACTGCTCCACGCCGCCTGTGAGAACACGCGTCCCGTGACTCATGACGGCGTGGAGCCGTCGTGAGTACGGGAGCGTCACGCCACCCCCTAGCCCCACCCATGCCGCAGCAGAATTCGCGGCGAAAAGGTTACAGAGAGGCAGGTTATAGGGAGGCAGAGTGTAGAGAGGTAAAGTACAGACCAGAACAGTGGGAAAGAGATACAGCAGACAAAACAGAAGTAAATTGAGAGAGGTTCTAATGGGGAGACGGCGCAGAAGAGGGACACTGGTGGACAGAACGGGACAGAGAGGAGTAGAGGTTTCTGTAGAGATCTGCTGTTGAAAGCTTCCACATAAAGATTCTGTCAAACAACTTAAAAATGTTCAATGCACATACAACTACCAACAAAAATGACAAAATCTCAGAAGATTACTGAGTTAACATTAGAGCTGCTAAAAATGGGAATTAGGATACCGCATCCCAAAAACTGATCATGGACATATCCGCTGCCTCCCTTTCATCACAAATAATACAAGGAACAATTGTTCATTTAAATAAACTTTTCATTCAGTTATATCTCACATAAGACTAGGGGGGTTGGAAGAGGAGGGGGTCAGTGTAGTGTAGTGTCCCACTACAAGGAATGCACAGACTCAGTGGTGTTTGCTTAACTCCTTTATTTACTACTTCTGCTCGGCTCCCCGTCCCTACTCTAACTGCCCCCTTCCTGTCCTGTCCCCTCCTCTTCCCCTCTGCCCACCTAACTCCGCCCACCCCAACTACTGGACTGCTAACTTTATTACATCTCCCCCTTTCTTAATAAAGCAACAAGTGAAGAACTAGAGATTAGTCCATCTCTGCAATCAGTCTCTTGGGAGGCCGCACGTGACGGCGGGGTCTCGCTGGTGTGGACACGACAGCTTCAGATGAGGGCTCTTCTGCAGATGAAGGTCCGGTGTCAGGTGCGACAGTCTCAGGGTTGTCTCTGTTTTCAAGTGTGGGGACCACAGGTATATTTTCATGGGTTTCAGGAGAGCACTTCTTGAAATGAGAAGCGTTGCGGGTGACTCTTCGTGTCTCGGATTCTGCCGTCACCATGGTGCCCTTTTGTTGGGTAATCGTTAGTGGCTCATCTTTGAAACGACAATCAGTCTTTTGGCGTTGCTCCTGCTTGACAACAACTCTGTCCCCTTCGTTCAGGGAGGGGGACCGGGCCCTTCGCTTGCGGTCCGCATACTCTTTCATCTTGTCCTTGCGGTGTCGATCCGTTATGGCCATGTCTCGGTGTTGTTGATCTGACAGAGGTTTTCTCAAGGCTCCGTCCCATGTGGGGATCCGATTTCTCATTGTCCTCCCAAGCATGAGTCGCAGGGCATTGGCCCGTTGTAGAGTGGGGGGTGGTCCGATAGGCACTAAGGACCTCGTTCAAGGCTGACTGAAGATCTTTCCCTTCAGCTGTGGCTTGTTGGAATGTTCTCTTGATGGTGGACATGAATCTTTCCACAGTGCCGTTGGCCTGGGGCCAGAGTGGCGTGACTTTGCGATGTTGAAAGTCCATGTGTTTCGCAAAGTCGCTGAACTCATGACCGTTGAATGGGGGCCCATTGTCCGTCTTGATGATCCTGGGGACACCCCAAGTCGCGAAGACCTCTTCAAGTACCTTGAGGGTGCATGTGGCATTGGTTGATGATATGAACTGGGCCACTGGGAATCTGGAGTATTCATCCAGGATGACAACGACATACTTCCCAGATTGCAGGGGGCCATAAAAGTCCATGGCAACTTCTTGCCATACCCCATCAGGCAACGGGGTCATCTGTAGAGGAGCAGGTGGATTGCTGTGGCTGGTCAGTTGACATGGGTGGCAGTCTTTCAAGGTGTCCTCGACCATCTGGTCGAGAGCTGGGAACCAGACACGTTCTCTCAGTGCTCTTTTGGTGGAGACGACTCCTCGATGGCCTTCATGGGCCAAGTCAATGACTCCTTGTCTCAGTGTCGCTGGTATGACTAGTCTGTGATCTCTGAGGAGGAGGTTGTCACCAGTTACAGAGAGTTCATTGGAGACGTGCCGGAAGGCTTGGAGTTCTTTCTTGACGGCAGGGCTTTCCTCTTCTTCCTGCGGGTGGTATCTCCATCTGTTGGTTCGGGTGCGCAATATCGCAGTTTGTAGAATGTTGTCTTTGTTGGTCGCCTCCCGAATGGCGTGCATAGGGATAGCTGGTGGACGAGCGTGAGTGGCCACAAAGTGGATGTATTCTTCCGCAATGGAGGGCGCAGTCTCTGTTGAGTCTCGGGGGTGGCGAGACATATAATCAGCTGGATTTTCATCCTTCCCCGGTTTGTGAATGATCGAGAACGTGTATTCTTGCAGCCGTAGGCCCCATCTTTCGATCCTGGGGGGCATCTTGCACTTGGGGTTTCCATAGATCGTGACAAGTGCCTGATGGTCGGTAATGAGGGTGAAGTGTTTCCCGTAGATGAAGATGTGGAAATGCTCGCACGCCCACACGACGGCCAGGCTCTCCTTCTCCGGCTGGGAGTACCGTTTCTCAGGGTCTGTCAGGCTCCGGCTGGCGTAGGCGATGATCCTCCTCTGATCCGACTCATGGTCGTACTGTGCCAGGATGGCTCCCAAGCCCACGGGGCTTGCATCCACGGTGATTTCCGTCTTCCTCTTGGGATTGAAATAGGAGAGGCAGTTGGCCGACTCCACGGCATGTTTAATGTCCTTGAAGGCACGCTCACACTCCGGAGTCCATGCAAATGGAGCGCCAGCCTTCGTGAGGAGCCTCAGGGGGTGACTCAGGGTAGCGTAGTCACGAATGTAGCGGGCGCAGTAACTGGCCATCCCCAGAAAAGAACGCAAGTCGTTGACGTCCGCCGGACTCTTAGTGTTGTTAAGCGTGGCAATCTTGTCCGGGTCAGGTTTCATGCCACTCGCTGAGAAGATGTGCCGAAGAATTTCAGGGTCGACTGATGAAATTCACATTTGTCCTTGTTAAGGGTCAACCCAGCGTCCATCAGAGCGAGGCAGACACGATCAAGGGCGGTGTCATGCTCTTGCGTGTTTGAGCCGTAGACCAGGATGTCGTCACTGTAATTGAGTGCGTTGGGGATGTGGTGGATGACCAGACGAATGGCCTCTTGGAAGATCTCGGCCGCGGACGAGACACCAAAACTGAGACGTTTGTAGCGAAAGAGGCCGAGATGTGTGGCAAATGTCGTGATGGGGCGAGAGCGGTCGTCTAGTTCGAGCTGGTGGTAGCCCTTGTTCAGGTCCAGTTTGGAGAACACAGTCGCCCCATTGAGGGCCGTGATCATGTCGCTCAGGAGTGGGCCTGGGTGTCTCTCCCTCTCGATAGCAGTGTTCGGCAGACGCATGTCTACACAGAGACGGACTTTGTTTTGGGAACCTTTCTTGGGGACGATGACCACCGGGGACACCCATGGAGTGGGGCCCGCAGTGCGCTCAATGATGTCGGCGTCCAGAAGTTCCTGCAATTCACTTTCGACCGCGGATTGCAGATGAAATGGCACTCTACGCGGGTGTTGAGCCACTGGTTTGACTTGTTCGTTGACATGAAGGTGGATTTGGCGACCCTTAAGTTTCCCCAAACCTCGGAAGAGGGAAGGGAATTTTCCAGCGCAGTCCGAGATGTCGTGGACATTGAAGAGGATGTGCACCAGCTGAAGACGTTCCGCCGTGGGGAGACTCAGCAGGCAGTCAGCCTCAGGACCCTTGATCACGTGGATCACTGCTGGGATGGAGAGTTTGCCATGCGTGAGAGTGGTGTCAAACTTGCCCAAGCACTGCAGAGGTTTCTTCGCCATCCAGGTGTAGACGCGGACGGGCGCGAAATGTAGACGAGGTTTGGGGTCCATCCGGTCATGTTCGGCCACTGATATGTAGTTGAGCGATGCACCGCTGTCCATCATGAATTTGGCGGCATGGTTGCCCACTTTGATGTTGAGGCGTGGATAGCGCTTGAACTGATCGTGGTCAGCAAAGTTGACATATTCAGTGGTGTAGGAGGAATGTCTGGATGACGACGATCTGGAGTCCCTCGATGGAGAGCGACGGTCCCATCGGGAGCGTCGAGAGTCACGACTGGAGTGTGAGGACGTGGGAGATCTAGGAGGATCTTCCTGAACAGCCCTGATGTGATGACGCTTGACTTCCGGTCGTGAGGGACGCTGCGACCCATACTGTCTGTCACCATTATTGCGTTTTTCTTTGTGGTAATCCCCGCACATGGCCTCAAAGTGGTTGGACCGTCCACATTTTCTGCACCGCTGGCCCATTGCGGGGCAGGAGTCAATGTGAGGGTAGTCGTACCCACACCTGAAGCAACGCCTTGAGCGTTCAGGCCGGCGATCTCTCCTTTCGGATACCGTCTTCCTGTAGTCTGGGCGTTGCCTGGGCGAGTACTTGGAGCGCCGCGATCTGTCTCGCGGGTGACGTCTTCCACTGTCGCGCCGATCCTGTCGTCCTTGCCGTCTCTCAGTGATACGGTTGGCATGCTCACGACTGGTACTGGGCCCTGTTTCGATTTCCGCCGCGTTTTCTTCAGCCTGGTCATACAGTCGGGAATTTTCTTCGATTTCTGCTAGTTCCTGAGGTTTTCTCAGCAGTCGCCGTCTCAGTGACTCCGAGAGACATCCTGTGATTATCTGAGATTTGATGGCTGCGTCTGGCGAGAAGTTGGCGAAGTCGCAATGTTGGGACTGCCGTCGCAGTCGATGTATGAAGGAACTCAGCGGTTCATCTTTTGCCTGGCGCTGCTGGTGGAACTTGTGTCTCTCATAGTCGACATTTCTCTTGTGCAGAAAACGGTTGTTTAGAATGGTTCTTACTTTATCGTAGGTGTCACCATCGTTAGCCGGGATTTCACGTACAATCTTGCTTATTTCACGCCCCCCTAGATTGCGAAGGGCTATGATCTTGTCCTTGTCAGGTTCAATTTTGGACCCCTCAATATAGTCCTCAAAGTCTTCTAGCCATTCTTGCCATTTTTGTCCCATGCTGCTTCCTGTGGTGACTGACAGTGGCTCCGGGGCTCGTAGGTGGGTGCCTCCTTTGACGTCCTTTTGCGCGGGAGGGTTGGACATCTTGGCGATGAGTTTTGGCGCCCGCGCCCACTTCCTGCGTCAGCGACTGGTATGTGTCTCCAAGGTTCGCTCTCTTGTGGCTAGCAATGCTTGTTCGTTTCCTGTAGCTATCAAGGCTTGTTTTCGTTCCACTGCTTGTTCTTTCGTCAATATTCGCTTTCTCTCTCTTTTCTGGATGCCTGACTTTAAAATGGCCGCTTCAATTTTGCCCAGGGAGGATGTCCCAGAAGTCGCCTGACTTAAAGATGGCCGCTCCCTCTGTCATACACGAGGTTCTCTCCCTCTCTCCAATCACTCACACCCAGGGCTGCTGGACTCACAGGTACAGGTGGCAGCCGCTCCAACTTCACAGGGGTGATTTGGGGGTCTTTCACCGCTCAGCGCGGCCTTCTCGCTGCGCGCGCCGCCCTGATGCTAATCCTCACGCATCAGGCGGACGGACTTCAATCTCCGGCAATGTCGGTGCCGGCTGGGTGCTTTGCCGCTTGCTGGCGCGGCGCCTTTTCACTAGCGCGAGAGTGATGGGGCAATGTCGGGGTGGGCTCCCGACTCTCACTCACAGTTTTGGTGGGTCTTCGCGCCCATGCATCACGAGCGTCCCGCGCCGTCGGCTCCTCTTCTCCTAGCGCTTTTTTTGTTCGACCTCACTGCGCAGCGGAGCTTGGAACGCTCCACGCTGCGGGACGGGGTGCAGTCTGGTGGGTCTTCTGCTGGATCCCGCCCTCTGTCGCCAGTTGTAGTGTCCCACTACAAGGAATGCACAGACTCGGTGGTGTTTGCTTAACTCCTTTATTTACTACTTCTGCTCGGCTCCCCGTCCCTACTCTAACTGCCCCCTTCCTGTCCTGTCCCCTCCTCTTCCCCTCTGCCCACCTAACTCCGCCCACCCCAACTACTGGACTGCTAACTTTATTACATGTAGCAATACATTTGATGTACTTTTTTTAAAGAAAAAACATTGACTTATGGACAGACGCCTCTACTTTTCTGACAGGCTTGTCTCAAACCACTACAGTGGTGCATAACAAATACACTCTAAATACGGTGTGCGCAGTTTACCTGCCGAAATTTGAGAACAAAAGATAGGTGGGGGGCATTCAATCAAATTTAAGTGGACTTGACTTCCATCAGCTGGGTGCAGTTTAGGCGCATATCTCCCCCCTCCTTCCGTCAAATGAAGGTTTAAAAAAAAAAAAAAAAAAGTAAGTATTTTGTGGCCCAACATCACACTTGAACGGATCCCTCCCGATCTCCTGATATGCCTCCTAGGTTATGTCAAACACGTTCGATGCCAACCACAAACTAATTGCGATGCTTCTAGTGCTTGCTAAGCGTAGAGTGGCCATCCACTGGGGGCGTAAACCAGCACCTACTGTTAAGTGCTGGTTGGACGATGCAGCCCACTGCCAGACACTTCTGGGTGAATTTTGGGATCTGATGCCAGCAGCCAGCAGGCCCCCAGACATACGGGTTCCTTTCATCTCCTACCTCCAACAATTGACCGCTTCAGACAACCCAATAACGGACTCAACATCACCGACACACAGAATGTCTGAGCTGAAACTGCAGGTTCCACCCCTACCCCAGGACAGATTACTTGTGCACCTTCTAATGTGCCTTGATCATAACTCACTATAGATGGGCTATGCAATGTGTTCTTTTGGTCATCTATCACCTTGCAATGTGGAATGTAATTGTAAGTGCAACTCCTATTATATTAACTGCTGAAATGAACTGTAATGTGCCATGATTCCCTTTTTTCAATAAAGGTTTTTTTTTTTAAAGAAAAAAAACTTCTTTTGTGGCCCAAAAAATGGATTTAGTCTCCAGCTACAAAGTTATCTGCCATCAAAAGTCAATCCTAACGAAAGTAAACATCTACAAATATGGAAACTGTTACTGGTGCCGCCCCTGAAGGGCTAGAGAAGGACTTCACACCTAGTAATGCAGGGTGAACAGAACTACAAATAGTTTCCTGATAAGCTGGCCCTATAAGAAGGCATTTGCAATTATTATACACTTTATGCAGCAGAACTGCTCTGCTCTTAGAATGCATTTGAAAACATGCTACTCTTTTCAAAATAGATGTATTGATAATGTGTTTTAAAGACAGGACTTTAAAACACCGTGCAGAAAATCAAGTGGCGATATATTATGCAGAAATGAGCCGTTTACTCACTTAAACCCTAAACGAAAGGATGCCAGATTGCAGAACTCAAGCACTAAACACTTGCAAGCTACCAAATGCATCAACAGTGATTGCCGAGAGATTGCAAGAGGCCCTGTGCTTGGCGTGTTTCAGTGGTATGCAGCTGGGCTGCTTGGAGATCACTTCTGAAGCTGGGCAGCATTGAAGGGCTGGAAGCCAAGTAAAGAATACATGTCTAGCTGGGCCGGCCGTTCAGGCTGGACTGTTCCCATTTGGCACAGGGTCAAGACTTATTTGCATATGGCTTGGTCCAAACTGGAATGGCATGGTGAGCAAAAAAACGATGGATTTAGGCCCAGATCTCTGTACTGGGGTGAATGTATGACATAGTTCTGAATTCTGTCCATCAATTGTTCTTTTTGCATTTATCACCCAGAGAGGGACAGGTATGCTCAGACGAGAGTCCTGTGCTCTCTATGCCACTGGAGTCAATCTATCCTGGCTGAAGAGGGCTGAAAGCCCGAAACCGGTCCTAGGATGCTTGTTTCCAGTCCAGGGAGGACCTGGCCTGGCAGTTTGGGCTGGACAGTTCCCTTTGGGCACAGGGTCAAGACTGATTTGCATATGGCTGGGTCCAAACTGGAATGGCATGGTGAGCAAAACAATGGATTTAGGCCCAGATCTCTGTACTGGGGTGAATGTATGACATAGTTCTGCACTCTGTCCATCAATTGTTCTTTTTGAATTTGGGGAAGTAATCAGCCGGCCGCCTCTAGATCTCCAAAAAGAAATGCAAATGTTGGGAGGCAAATTCACTGCATATATGTGGCCGTCATTGTTCCCGGCAGGGACATGGCTAACGCCTTCAGCCATATTGTCCAAGGTGTCAGGGGAAGAAGGCATAAATGCATGATCATTGACTGCCGAGAGAGTGCAAGAGGCACCATGCCTGGTGTGCTTCAGTGGAATGCGGTTGGGCTGTTTGGTGATCTCCTTAGAAGCCGGGGCGGGCACCTAAGGACCGGAAACTAAGTAAAGAATAAATTGCTAAGTGGGTACGTAATCACCCAACACCTGAATCCCTATCTCCAAAAAGAAATGCGAGTGTTGGGAGGCAAGTTCCCAACATATATGTGGCAGTCAATGTTCACAGCAGGGCTGCGGCTAAAGCTTCCTGCCATGTGGTCCAGGGTGGCAGCTGGATGGCCGCAGGCAAGGCAGAAGTTTAACAAGAAACACAAACCATCACGAAAACAGAAAACAAGCTGTACAACCCATTGTGCACAACCTTCACAAAATCAGACAAAACAACAAGATAAGGACATTCTTTACAGCCATGGGCTGAGCGTGTTTTGTACGCAAAGCCTGAGACGCAGCAAATGGAAAATAAATAAATAGTGCACCGAAACCGACATACATAGCCAAAAGTGAAAGCCCACATGTAATAAGCCCAGTAACCATAGACGGGAAGTGCACCCCAAGAGAAGGGGGCAAACATAGGGGATTAACAACGGAAAAGCAAGGATTTTCAATGGGCACACGAGGGAACAAATGGAAACGATAGGCGTGATCTAAGCCCACAGAGGAGAGACAGCATGTCGGTAGGCAGCGCATGCATGCTACCTAGGCTTAACCTAAGAACAACAACTTGACAATTCAGTGGACTCGCTGTAGTACCCAGTTCCAAGGGCATTGTTTACTTAAAAAAAACACAGACATGTAGACTGCCCTGCATTATTACAAGGCATGGAAAACTGGTTTACCACTTGCAAGGGTTGTTTGAATGTAGATAGAGAAGTATGTTTCTTGCAGATCTAACATCAAAATCCACTCACTTCTGACCAGATGGTGTGCCACCCTCTGAGGCTGTTCAGTGACAGAATCTTGATCATTGCAAAATCTTGACTGAAAAGTCAGGCTTACAGACTAATTAGTACAAAATCTGTAGAGGTACAGCTTGAGCAGAGTTCTATTGTCACAACTTTAAGGCCACATTGATCAAGTAAGACTGAAGAAACATTCAATCAGAATATCTATTGAAACTGTCAGTCCTCGAGGAGTAGTTCCCTCTCCTTTTAACATTGGACTATTATATTACTAATTGCAGCTGGGCATCGTATTTCAATTTCCTGTCTATCTATGCATTCTATATGAAACTGCGTCTATCACCTTTTCAACCCTATCTAGATCTGTCTTTGCAAACCTATCATTGCCACTCTATCTAGGCAATCTAGTCTAAGTTTGCAACCTACTTCTTAGCTATCTATGCAAATATCTTTATCTATGCAACGCTATCACTGTCTTTGAACACTATCTTGACAACCTTCTGTATATATGTATGCAACCCTGTCTACTTATCAATGCAACCATCTCTAGCTATGTAGCAGTCTATCCATTCATCTATGCCACACTATCCATTTACACAGCACAATCTATGCAAGCCTTTCTACCGATCTTTTGAACCCTCCATATCTATTTGACCCTGCAGAGCTTTCAAATCGGATGAAAGCGGGCGCATTCAAGATGGCTTGGCTGTATGTTTCCAAAATTGGAGGAATCAGAACCCTAGTCCTGAGGATGTCTGTACCATCAGAGGCACAACACATTACCACTGAGCTACAGGTCCTTGGTGGCAAAAAATGGAAACCTCTTGCATCCCACAGGAGAAGAGCGATCCTCTGAAGGGATGAATTTAACCTGAGGCAATAAGGGAATTGCCTCAAGAAAATTTATATTGCAAAAGTAACAATCGAAGAATAAATCCGTTCCTGGAAGGATGCAGAAGGAAAAAGCTCCAAAGTAGTGTATACCAAAAGCTATGTACCATTAACCCGATGAATACACAATGGTGAGAGAGGATGCCAAAGGAAAACTGGAAACCGAGAAAGTGTTTCCAAGAGAGAACAGAGTGGGATTACCAGAATCCTGAACTACAGTCAAAGAACAGAACAAAGATAATAAGCCCAAGTGACGGATGTAATATAAGGGTGAATTAACCTCGTAATAGAGGATTCTCACATGGGTGAATCCAAACCCCCCACCTACAAGTAGGGGTAAGACCCCATGCAGGGTCTCAGAAAGGACAATCAGAGGGTTCTGCCAGGCAGGAACACTATCTGGTGACTGATACCATAAACAATCATAACAATAGCATTGCAAGATCAAGAGTAAAAAAGAGGGAACCTTCAACAAGAACATCCCCTTCCGATTGTAGAATAAGAAAAAGAATGTAGGGACAGGCTAGGGGTCTGACCCTGCACGGTTGTCCCGAAACCTACTTAAGGCAGCATCGGCATGTGCACCAAATAGGTGAACCTTATCAAAAGGCATATCAATTAAGACTGACTGGACAGCCTCACAAAATCCAGAATTCCGAAGCCATGCACACCGGTGAAAAGCTACAGCAGATCCCATGGCTCGACCAAAGGAATCAGTGGAGTCCATTCCACACCTGATAAGCAATGTAGCCGCCTGGTTGCCGGCAGAAATCAACTGGTTCAGTTCGCCTCTATTAGTTTCTGGGAACATAGGCAATAGCTGCACCAAGGAATCCCACAAGACATGGGAAAAATGTCTGAGGACGCAAATAGTGTTTGTGGAGAGTAATGCCGAACTGGTGGAAGAGAAGACACGTTTTCTACAAAAGTCTAGCTTTCTGAACTCTTATCAAGTGGAAAATGAGAAAGGTTACCCATATCATGGGAAGCTGTTGCAGCCTGGACCACGAAACTGTGGTGAGTTTGCTGATGAATACGGCAAGCTGGGCCATCGGGGGCAGGGCAGTACTTGTGGGCAATAGTACGGTCCACAGGCGTACCCGACTCAGGCTTAGCCAATGCCCCTAGTAATATATCAGAAAGTGCCTCATCAAAGGGGAACACTGGTTCAATCCTCGACTGGCAACAAAGAAGAACTTCAATGAGTCTGTAGACTTCCCCAGCGTAGTCAAATGTACGACATGAACAACTCTTTTCAACATTTCCACCAAGGAGGAACTGGCCTCCGAGACAAGGCCAGGAGGAGATAAGAGAGTAGAGGCATGGGATGAATCTAGCCCGCTCACTTCACCCAACTCAGCAATCCAGCTGTCAAACATAGGAGGGTCCTAAGGCACTGGTGGCTCTAAGGGAACCACTCCCTCCTGTTCCCCCACCAACTGTTCCTGTGATGCACTTGCAGAAACTATCTGTTCCAAAAACGGCTCAGGAAACTACGTCGAAAGGCTCCAAAACTGCGCCGTATCGACGTCGTCATGCAAAGGTGGAGGGGCGTCCATCGGTGCAGACAGCGACACAGATTGAAGTGGGGGAGGGGAAGCCACTTCCACAGGATTCACAACAGCGTTGTGTACCGACTCTGGCTCAGTGCCATCTAGCGCCGTAAAAACAACTGACAGAGGAACCATTGCCACAGGTGGGAGTCTTGAAGGGCTGTGCACCAGTGCCACTGTATCCAAGACTCGGACTGCCAGAGAGGAAGAACCCAACGGCGATATCACCGTGCCTATCACCTCCTTGGGGCCCGAAGGCGCTCTAGAGGAAGGCTAGAGTCCAAATACAAAATTTAGAGCATTGTAATACTCTTGCATCTGGTTCCAAGTCGCCCTGGCTCCAGGAAAAACAGGGAGGCGTGGGAGGGACGTCTGAGCGGAGGCCACAGTACTGGGACGTGGGGAGTCTCCGGAATCCACGTGGCAAGTCAAAGGAGCCATAGAAGGCCGCGACTTCGTTCACTTGAGGCACCGCATACCGTGAGACGTAGCCAGGGATTGGGACCATAGCTGTAGAAGAAAAAAGCATTAAGAGCAATGCTCAAAGGAATGACTCTGGACCGGCTAACTGCAGACCAGGAAGACAACAGATGCTTTAAGGAACTGGATGTGCTATAGGAGCTTCACTTGTCGCTCCCGCAGTGCCTTCGACTTCAACCGCAGGCACCACATTCTTCAGCGCAATGATGCTTGCCCAAGCACCACATAAAAATAGAATGCAGGTCAAAAAACAGCCAGAGATACGCTACTCCGAATCCATGTGCAGCGCGGAACTAATTTCAGCGCGCTGGAAGGGACTTAAATGGCTCCTCTGACATCATATCCAGAGCAGACGTCGTTACAGAGTCATGCGGTGCTGCCCCCCAGCGTGCACAGGTACTGCTGCAGAAACTTTCCAGATGCAGTCTGACACCTGGGGAGAATACACAAGTTAAGGAATCTGCGACTAGATGTCTATCAGAAGCATTTATACAGCGCTCACTATCCCTATGTGGGGCACTCTAGTGATGGAGCAAAGACTCTTATAAAAGAGACTTGCTTGGACGCAATCCTCTCATATAAACGTGTAACAAAGTATTAACAATGTATTTTGATACTAATATGCACCACATTTCATATATTTCTAGATAGAGGAAGCTTGCCTATGTTTTTTACTAACAAGTAACCAGAGTGTGATGAAAGATGGCTGCTAACGCCGGAAACTTTATTGCGCATGCGTCAACTGCATCTACGCGGAATGACGTCATTACGCTTGGAGGGAAATCTCTGCTTCTGCACAATAGCATCTAAAATGGCTGCTTGGAAACTCACGTGCTAAGCATCTGCTTTGCTGAAAATAAATTGAGTTATATACTAAATGCTAATGCTTGAAGAGTCTCCATAGGTAAATGAGATTAGAGTAGAGATCGGTGGTATACAGTGAAATCATTTTATTTTGAAATTAATACTTTTTCTTGTGACCTCTCTATTAGTTCGTACTTGGTCCTCGGAGTGATGCTAACTTCTAACACCCACGTGGTTCCTCATGCATGCGCAAAGATGAAAACTCAGAAACAGTGAGGTCAAGTCTTGAAACTCTTCCAAAGACTTTCTCCGTACATGTCCTGGGAACCAGCTGAACATCCTGAAGATTCAATAGACAACTGTAAAATGTATACATTGTTGATAAGTATGCAAATATGGGTGGGAAATAAAGCTTGGGAGAACAAATCAAATGAATGGGCGGGAATTTAAAACAATGAACTAAAGAAAATATTAAAAACTTTGCATAGTATGATGATCATCCCTTCAGCTCGTACAATCAAAAATAGGAGTTTCATAAAGTTGAAACATTTAAGGGTGGCACATGCCATTAAGAAAGTATAATTGGGGTAGTTAGTAAGATTAGTTACGGCAGTCGCAGCCAGAACGCTGAGAGAATGAGATGCTGTCCGAATGCTGATCGAATACCCGAAGAAGCAGACTTAGAATTTCAAAGCAAAATAGAATTAGATGATCGCTGACAAATCGAGGAGGAAGTTAGTGTCAGAGAGGGGTGATATGCAGCCGTTGAATCCGTTACAGGTCATCTATCCTGTCCTTAACCTGTCCTGAAGTCCTTATCACCTGAACTTTCAAAGGGGCCCATTAACTCTTGGCCAAAGGTGTCTAATTTTTACACCATCCTAGGTAAATATATCTCTGTGTATTGTGTCTATGAACTTTTCTCTCTCTCGGTCCTCTCCTTTCCTGAGGTACTTGTTATTGTGAGAAATCTTGTTTGAATTAGGTAAACCGATCTTACTTCCTCAGAAATATTGAGTTAGCACTGTAATTTATTTTGCTCATATGATTAATTAGATAAACATTTTAAAACTATCAAGAGTGTTATTATTTAATAAATAATAGGGTAAATTAACTTCGGTCATATCAGCAATAACTACTCAACTAAAATAGATCCAATGATTTAAGAGAGGGCTTTGGATCAGTAATAGTTTAGAGAATTGATAAGTAAATGAACCTACAATCTTAAGCTCTTATAATTTCTTTTTTACCCCTAGCAGTGTTGACTAGCCTATATGAGTGAGTTTGTTTATGCGCCCAGATGAATATATAGTATAAGATTTTCGCAGGTTGGTAGCCCCCCTGGATCAGTTTGCTGGTAGCAGAGTTATGGTTTTTATTGATTAGTTTGGTGATTATTGGTTATCGATTTATGTTTTAACAAACCCGTTTGTATATTGTTTCATGTTGTCTGAAAATTACCGGGAAGTGTATAGCGGGTGAGGAATGGAAGCCACACTGCAGTGAGGTTACTCGACTGTTTGAAATAGTATGAAGTCTTGTGAATAAGTGTGAGCGATTGCTAGCAAAGAGTTCACTGGTGAAACTTTGGAGTTATATCACCTAGAAATGGTAACACTAAAGGAGTAGCAGGTACTTCTGCGCTTGGGTGAAGAGTAAGCAGAAGGTTTTACTCGCAGTATATGAAGAGTAAGCGGAATGTTTTACTCGTAGCAAAAGAAATCAACCATTCTTTAGTTTAATGAAACAGAGTAGTGAATGCTTTTATGTTGTTAATAATGGAAATTTTGGTAAAAGGTTATAAGAAAATACGTTTGTGTATTACCTCGTGAAGGGGGGGGGGGGGGAGAGTGTCAGCTGCCGGAGTTGCACTGACGTCACAGAGTGCCACACTGGGATTGGTTGAGACAGCGAGTGTGTGACAAGACAGGGAATTGTAAAGGAGGAGTTAGTTGTCGCACTGATTTCACAGAGTGCCGCGCTGGGATTGGTCGAAACAGCGGGTGTGTGAATTTGAGGTTTTGTAAAGGAGGAGTCAGAAGGAATGATACTGACATCACAATAGATCCGCGCTAGTATTGGCTAAGCGCATTTTGTGAAATTGCGCTTCATTGGATACAAGAATAAAAGCTGCAACAGGATTGGAGAAACCTGAGGGTAAACAAAAGGACTAATTGGTTAGCAAAATAGAAGCAGTAATAATACTAGACAGTGGAGGTTGTATGTGGAAATACGATCCACCATTAATAGAGAATCACCCAGATAGAAGATATTTAGGTTTTGCAAGAGAAGAATATATAAGAGGATCTTCTCCTAAGATGTACAGAGAGAAAAGAAAAATGTCATTTATGCAGAGAATTCAAAATTATTTCAAGAAAGATAAATCCATTAACTAGAGGGAATTCTTATCCTACCAGCTAAAACTCCTGCCTCATTTATGATGATGGAAAGAGGTTACCATACCTGTGTGTGGGTAGAACATTGGATTGAGTATACAAAAAGTGACGGAATACTATCTTTCCCAGAAAATGAGATGTTCAATGAGAGAATTCTTCAGACTTTGAGGATGAGGATGAATGAATTAGAGCCAAGACCCAGACTAACACAGTATGAAGCTTTAGAAGAATGGGAAACAGGCATTTGAACAAGACAGATCTAGAAGTACTAGGAGTTATAGAGGAATGTACCCTAAACAAATGTGTGAGTCACGTGAAGGACAGATGAAACAATGGAGACACGCAATGGTTACAGAAGCACTGTAACCCGTATTAATGTTAGAGGAACAGTCAGGAGGAAAGCGTACAGGAAAAACTAAGCATTTAACAATGACAGGTTGTGGGGAATCCGAAGATGAGTTTATAGAAGATATTCTAACAAAGAATGCTCCGCCATATCAGGAGGGACCTAGTAGAACCACTCCAAGTGCCCCTACTTTAGAAACACCATTAGTGCCTCAAATTATGCATGACTAATTAAATGGAAGGATATTCCAGGAAAAAGTAATGATGGAAAGAGGTTACCATACCGGTGTGTGGGTAGAACATTGGATTGAGTATACAAAAAGTGACGGCATACTAGCTTTCCCAGAAAATGAGACGTTCAATAGGAGAATGCTTCATAATTTGAGGATGAGGATGAATGAATTAGAGCCAAGACCCAGACTAACGCAGTATGAAGTTTTAGAAGAATGGGAAACAGAGGCATTTGAACAATACAGATCTAGAAGTACTAGGAGTTATAGAGGAATTTACCTTAAACAAATGTGTGAGTCATGTGAAGGACAGATGAAACAATGGAGACAAGCAATGGTTACAGAAGCACTGTAACCTGTATTAATGTTAGAGGAACAGTCAGGAGGAAAGCATACAGGAAAAACTAAGCATTTAACAATGACAGGTTGTGGGGAATCCAAAGATGAGTTTATAGAAGATATTCTAACAAAGAGTCCTCCGCCATATCAGGAGGGACCTAGTAGAACCACTCCAAGTGCCCCTACTTTAGAGACACCATTAGTGCCTCAAATCATGCATGACTAATTACATGGAAGGATATTCCAGGAAAAAGTAAGAAGCAATAAATAAAGAATACAGAAAATAACACAATTGAGTGGACACCCTGAAGCTTTGACTATACCAGTGAATATAGGTCCCGTTGTCCCATTGTATGAGGATAAGGGAAGTTGTCCAAAACCACCAGTTATAGCCACTCCTCCGCCATATCAGGAGGGACCTAGTAGAACCACTCCAAGTGCCCCTACTTTAGAGACACCATTAGTTCCTCAAATTATGCATGACTAATTACATGGAAGGATATTCCAGGAAAAAGTGAGAAGCAATAAACAAAAATAAAGTATTAATACAGAAAATAACAATTGAGTAGACACCCTGAAGCTTTGACTATACCACTGATTATAGGTCCCGTTGTCCCATTGTATGGGGATAAGGGAAGTTGTCCAAAACCACCAGGTATAGCCACTCCTATATTAGAACCTAGAAAGGAGAACATAATTGAAGATCAAGCCAGTGAATGTGAATCAGTAATATCTCGAATGGATTTGCCGATAAGAGAACAAATAAATGAAACACCAAGAAGAGTTGTTCACAGTTGTTCAAAAGAAATACGATTAGAAAATCTACAGGAACTAAAAGTGCCACAATAGCGTTGCCAGAAGAATTAAAAAGGTGGGAACAGGGAATAGACAAACCGAATCAACAACCGAAGATTTTAGACATTTTTAAATTAATAGTAGAATGGAAGAAATGATAGCTGGGAACGTTACAATATACAGGCTAAATACATACAGTGAAGAAGAAATGTTGTTCATATGCAGGAGCATAACTAGAAACATAAAAATATTTCATGAAAAATTGACAGAGCTTGCTTCTGAGATGGGAATTGAAATAGGGAGATTGAAGGCATTGCAGAAACCATACAGAGCAGACTTTACTGACAAAGATTTGGAAAATATGAATATATCTGGAAGAAAATTACAGATTAAAGAATTCATGACAATATTACAGCAAAGGGGAGATTTAGACAGGTGGAAAACAAGGCGGACAAAGAAAAAGGAGGAAGCACAGGCAAATAGGATGGCATCAGAATATTTACTAAGAGAATCTAAAAAGATAGAAAGATTATGCCCAATAAGAGAGGTACCAGGAGGAGGATATGTTCATGTTCCATGGACCCAACAAGATATTTTGTCATTTACTAATGATTTCCCGAAATTACGAGAGAAGACAGTTGAATGGAAAATAGGTTGAAAGGTTTGTGAAAGTTTCTAAAGTTTTGTTGAAGGATTTAGTAGTGCCTGCAGATTTATGGACTGAATGTAAAATTACAGTTGACTGGTCTAAGGATGAGTACCCAAGAGATGAGAAAACAGTAGCACCTTCAGAGGAGGCAATGAAGAAATATCACCAGGTAATCACTTTCTTGAAAGGGAAAATTCCCCCGAAAGAAACAGATTGGATAAAAATAGACTGAACAACACAATAAATAAATGAGACTGTGCATGCTTATCATGAACGCCTGCTACAGGCGTTCAAGCAGTACAGTGGATTTGAGAATATCGGAGATGAAGGTATGGGACATTTTGTGTATCGGTTTGTATCTGGACAGAGACCTGAGATTTGTCAAATGATTCAAAACCACATGTGTTGGCAAGGAAAGCCAATAGATAAAGTACTGAAATATGCAACTGCGCATATGAAATCGAAAACAGGTGCAAAAAGTTAGGAGAAAAGGTAATGTGGGCACAAGTAAAATTGGCAGAACAGCAAGAACTTAAATAGTCAGAATAATGATCAAACGAGCAGACATGGACAAAATGAAAATAGTGGGGGAAAACCGAAATGGAAAATGAGTAGAGAGGAAGCAAAGAAGAAATTTCCTTGTCATGGGTGCGAAAAATTGGGGCATTGGAAAAACAAGTGTAAAAATATTCAAAATAATACTGGCCAAAATCAAAATTTAAATCCACAGACGTAGAATGAGGGGATAATGAGTCAATCGCAACTGGTTGTTAATCAGAGTCAGTTACCACCTGCCCCTATGCCAAATTTTATTAACAGAGCAAAGTACAGTGCGGACGCCGGATTTCCAGTTGAAAGTGGCAAGATAAATTCTGTAACTTCACACTTTCTTTTGCAGAACAGTTGTTCTTTTGAAGATGATCAATGACAGTGCCTCAGGGGGGGGGAGGAAGAGAAGTGCGTACTTGGCAACATCCTTACCGGTAGATCAATCAGGTCCATATATTGATGGAAAGGTAGATGGAAAAGACATTACCTTTTTGTTGGATACTGGTGCTACCCGTACTTCTGTGAGAACAGCAGACATCCCAAACCTACCCCTCAGGAGAAGCCATCCAAGTAGTGGGTGTTTCAAATAGACAGATCAGCACTCCAATCACAGAACCCATGGAGGTATGAATTGGCAATTTTAAGGAAATGTACAAATTTGTAGCGTGCGATTCTAGTCCAGTAAGCTTGTTAGGAAGAGACTTACTTTGCAAAATGAACTGCACAATTTATTGTACACCGGATGGTGGTGTAATTCAGACCCCTGATGAAGATGATATTTACAAAATAATGCCAACATAACAAGGTACAGAAGTAGATGAGATGTATGCAATGATGACAAAAGATAACTCACCTGATGAATTGAAATTAACAGTAAATCTGGAAGTATGGGATTTCACTGGAAAAGAAGTAGGGTTAATGGCAGATGTAGATCCAGTGAAAGTGACTGTGAAAGAAGGTGCCGTCTTTCCAAACACGAGCCAATACAAAATGAGCCCTGAAATTAAAGCAGGTGTCATAGCAGAAATGGAATGAATGATTGAACTAGGCATTTTAAAAGAAATAATGAGTAGTCCTTGTAATTCACCTATAATTGGCATTAAGAAACCTAACAAGAAATATCGAATAGTGCAGGATTTAATGGAAAATAAATAAAATTGTGGTGCCTTGTTGTCCTGTAGTGCTGAACCCAGCAGTAATCCTGTATCAAATACCATGGAATGCAGGATGGTTTACTGCAATTGATTTAGGTCATGCATTTTTCTCCATCCCATTACACCCAGAGCCAGTATCTTTTTTTCATTAAAATTTGAAATTTGTATTTTTGTGTGGAATCGGGTTCCTCAGGGGTACACAGAAAACCCTTAATTTTTTAATCAGATTCTGGAAAAGTGTTTAGAAACACTGGTAATGCCCAGAAATTCAGTTCTAGTCCAATACATTGACGACTTGCTTGTCGCATCAAAGTTACGAGATGATTGTGTCATTGACTCCATTGCTATGTTAAATCATTTGGCTCATGGAGGACACAAGGTGTCACCAGAGAAATTACAATTTTGTCATGCTAGAGTTAAATATTTGGGACATCAATTAGAAAGAGGAGTGAGAATAGTGACACCTGAAAGAATAAAAATAATAAAACAAATGCAGATACCGCAAACCCAGAGAGAAATCAGAATGTTTCTTGGTGTGGTAGGGTATTGTAGACAATGGATTGCAGGTTTTTCGTTACTAGCCAAATCATTAATACAAATGACAAGAAAGTGAGCAAAGGACCCAATAGTCTGGGATGATGAAAGCATGGTCAGAGGCATGGTTTGATGCCAAGTTCAGTAGCATATTTTTAATCTACTTTGGACCCTGTAGCCTCAGCATTACCTGGTTGTTTAAAAGTAGTGGCTAATGCTTGCACGAGTCTTGAACAAAGTGAGTCCACTGTGATGGGACACCCCGTAAATGTTTATGTCCCTCATTCAGTGGAAATTCTTATAACTAGAAATAGAACTCAGTACCTTACACCAAGTCGAATGACTAAATATGAAAGAATCATTTTGGGCGCAGAAAATGTGACAGTAATCAGGTGTACTATCCTAAACCCAGCTACTTTATTGCGTGATGTACATGGAGAAGTAGAGAGGGATGACGTTGAGAATGATTGTCTAAACGTTACTGAATATTTTACAAAACCTCGCCCAGACATACAGGAAGAGCCTTTGAAAGAATGTGAAAACAAGCTTTTTGTAGATGGCTCGTGCATGAGGCATGAGGGTTAAGTGCTGCTTATGCGGTCTGTACACTGGCTGGAATAGTAGAAACATCCTATTTACCAGGAGTTAAGTCTGCACAAATAGCCAAATAAGCTTTAATTAAAGCATGCAAAATTGGGAAAAATTGGAGAGTAACCATTTACACTGATAGTATGGTTACGGAGTTGTGCATGACTTTGGCAACCTCTGGATGCAGAGGGATTTCATGACGTCTTCAGGAACCCCTTTTAAGAATGGACATTTTGTGAAAGAGCTTTTAGAAGCAATACAATTGCCAAAAGAAGTGGCAGTGGTCAAGTGTGCAGCACATCAGTCTGGAAATGACTATGTGACTGCTGGTAATTGATATGCTGACCAAGTTGCCCAGTACGGTGCCAAAATAAAAATGGCAGTAAACAAGAAAATTGAAACAAGTGGAATCGGATGCCAATTTATGCTAATCTCAGCACTAGAGACATGGGAAGAAGTAAGACATTTACGGGAAGAGGTGGAAGTAAGTGAAAAGTAAAGTTGGATTAAAATAGGATGTCAAAGGAGAGCAGAAGATGGTGTCTGGATTTATCCAGATGGAAGACCGGTCATGCCAGACTGAATGCTCTCACAAAATGGCCAGGATGTACCATGGAGATACTCACATAGGTAGAGATGCCATGATCAGACACTTTAGACAAAATTGGTATAATACGAAGTTTAGAACTGTCGAGGAGAGTCTTTGCCAGAGATGTTTAATTTGTGAACAGAATAACCCAGGCAGGAAAACAGTGGTAAGTGGGGGAAAAATTGGAACGGCAGAGGAACCATTTGTGAGGTTGCAGATTGATTTTATTCAGTTACCACCATGTAAAAGATTGAAGTACATTCTTGTCATAGTATGTTTGTTCTCACGATGGGTGGAGGCATATCCTTCTAGGAGAAATGACAGCGTAACAGTTGCCAAATTACTTTTGAGAGAACTGGTACCACGTTTCGGCTTTCCAGTAACTGTAGAATCAGATAGAGGATCTCACTTTAATAATGAAATAATTCGGTTGATCTGTGAAGCATATAAAATCGAACAAAAATTGCACTGTGCTTACTGTCCAGAGGCTTCTAAGGTGGCAGAACAATTGAATGGCACAATAAAATCAAGATTGGCAATGGTGTGCGCATTTACATCACTGTGTTGGCCAGATGTACTACCTGATGGGACTCGGAAACAATCCTGATTGAAACACAGGATTGAGTCCCCATGAAATACTCATGGGAAGAACAATGAGATTAGCCTTTATACCAGGACATAAACTGTTAATTATAACTGATGATCTGGTATTGGACTATTGTAAAAGATTGGCTGACCTAGTGCATTCTGTCTCTCATCAGGCTGGAAACGACACAGTTGCCAGGCAGCCGGCTCAAGCATATAATCTCAATCCTGGAGACTGGGTGGTGGTGAAGAATCACATCAGAGAAATGTGCCTAGCACCCAGGTGGGATACACCAAGACAGGTCATACTGGTTACAACAACAGCAGTGAAATGTGCAGGTTTGCCTAACTGGATACACGCTAGTCATACCAAGAGAGTACCAGCTCTTGATGAGGGAAATCCTCAACTAATACCAGCAGTTGAGGGTGCTGAAGGTTGTGCAGCTGACGAGTCTAGAATAACAGACTCTGAAGTAGCTGATCAAGAACAACCAAGCACTACTCAGGAGGATTGGATACCAGAGGATGGCATACCTGATGTAAATATCAAAACAAGAAATAGAACAAAATTAGAAAAGCAAACAAGAGAGGACCAGAGACGTGTGGAAGAATAAGCTCAGGAAATAGAAATTGAAATTGTTGGAGACCTTGAGCAGGAACAGATAAGGAAAGAAAAATATACTCAGACAGAAGTGAACCAAAATATTCACAAACCTGAGGAGGGACAGATAGGCTTAGAAGAATTGCAAACAAGCCAAGTGCAATAAGACATGAGCAAGACCAGTTAGGAAAAGAAGAACAAGTTCAGGAAGAAGAAGAACAAGCTAAAGTAAAACCTGAACAGCATCAGATAGAAGAAGCAGTACATGGTCAGGCAAATCATGGCACAATAATAAATCTGAACAAGGACAGTTCGAGAGGGACTCAGAAGACGAAGAAAATCAAATAGTGCCACAACTTAAGAAAAATAAAAACGCTTGATAGAGAAGAGGAAAGTGAAAAGTGCAGTGCAAGGAAAAAAGGTTAGGAAAGGTGATATTTGGCCTAGTTGTGTCAAAAGAATAAAATATCACTTAAAAACAATAAATAACCTGAACAAGTGAATGAAGTCACTAGTCAGTCAGGACAATCAATTGAGAAACCCGGGCGAAGAAATCAAAGACTAAAAATACTGAATAATAAATTCAAAGGCCCTAAGTGGACCTATGTGATTCTTGAAGAACTTGAGAATTTAGATTTAAACGGAGAAAGTGATGAAGAAATAATTGCTGAACAGATTGACAAAGGAGAAGTGAGACCCCCTTGAACTAATAAAAGAACATTAAAAATTACAAAAAGAAAGTGAAAGAAAGAAATCTTAAAATGGCTAGCGATAGAGCTGCTGAAAGACCGAAACGAAATTGCTGAAAGAAGTGTTGTAGAATATGCATATGTAGCATTTTATTAGTGATTGTAATATGGTTCATTTTAACTATAGCAATTCCATATTTGATGAGCGTAGAAAAGAAAAATAGTACAGACACAAAAGGAAAGTTAGCTAACTTAAATGGAGATAGAGTAGAATTAGAAGCATCAGATGAGTCCGAAATACATCGCACAGTAACCGATATTAACACAGATTTAAATGTTTTCACCAAGTTATTGTTTCAATATGTAGACACTAGTGATTGTTATGTATGTATGGAATTACCTGCTTCAGTAGCAGAAGGTGTCACATATCACCATTTACCGCTAACACATGACATTTCATGTAGTGTATTAGCAAGTCTGTTTTACAAAACAGGAAAATTGCAATATTATTATTCAAATTTAGATGTGATATTTTCAGAGGTTGTAACAAAAACGCTGTACAAAGTTCCCCTAGGAATGTTCCTGTAATAGAGTCTCTCTCTCTGAATTTAATAGTGAAGTTAACAGTCTGGGAAATCAGCAGGTCCCTTATCGTATTGCCTTGAGTCCCCGTCTCCTAATCCGGGGGACACTGGCCCTTCATAATAAGCTATAATCACCTGACCAGAGAGGGTTTTGTTATTATAAAGAAACATACCTCGAGTTAAGATTAATATCCATAAATGTTCCAAAAATATTTTGTTTGAAATATTTTGGTTGACATATCTTCACGAATGTAATTAAAGTCTCTCTCTCTTCACGATGTCACATTTGTATTTTCAAGCACTTAGACACTCACGGATGCTTGGGTGCTATATGTAAACTTGGGATGATTGCGACGCATAATAATTTAGCGTTTTGACATACAGTGTTTTGACACCTTTATTTTATCCTTAGGTCTGACGGTGATGCAGGACTATTAGCTTGCTCTAGTCATAGACCTACCAGGTTGTATAAAGTATACACCACAGCCCACTTCCGGGCCCCTAATGAGTTTATGAGCACTATCTGGTCCTGAAGAATTGCCTTTAGGGCATGAAACATGTTGACCACATATGAGGGTTGAAATGAGGCCATACTAATGTAAACCTTGGTCCTCAATACCCCTCTCTGCACTTTTTAATAAGGTGGCTAGCCACACGAATAAAGGATACTTTGTGGACTAACCAACTTTTTTTAAACTTACACTTTGCTCACTACCCCACTTCTCTAGGTCCCTCACACGCTAGCAAACCACGGCAAGGAACAAAAGATCTCCATAAAAGTGTAACACTTGTTGTTACCCGTCAGGCATTGCAGCGCCGGCTTGACGTTGGAGCAGGAAGCCGATGATGTAAACAACACCACAAAGGCTGAACGAAACATGTTATCCAGCCTATTAGTTGTGTGAGGTTTCTTAGTTCCGATAAGGGACCTGCTGATTTCCCAGACTGTTAACTTCACTATTAAATTCAGAGAGAGAGACTCTATTACAGGAACATTCCTAGGGGAACTTTGTACAGCGTTTTTGTTACATGTTCTATGGACAGGTACACAGGACCCCTTTAAACATTGTCCCTTCTCTGTCCCCCCCCTGTTGTTCATATATACTGCGTGGGTTGCCCCCACGGGACACTTAGGCTACCAAGAGTGACACTACTTCACTTCTCTGGCCCAACGCACACTGGGTTATGTCCCCAGTACTCCGCATTTGCGGTTCAATTTAATACTTAAAATACACTGCAACCCGGCCACACTCCGTGCAAATATGGAAGATGTACCGGGTCTTAGCTTTGATGAGGATGCCATTGCCGAAGCCCTCAGGGCAGCACCCAGCTTACTTACCATTTCGGCTGCCTCTGCCTCTGGCGCTACCAACGACGATTGGGTCATATTGACCGAAATGAAGAAAGAACTAATAAGGATTACGATACATGGGACAATGATGACCGAATACCTGAGAAGTAACATCGCCCCACAAGGCCTAATCGTGAACATCATACCCAGACTCTTCTTAGAAGACAAACAATTTAAGGTCGACTGCGTTCAGGTATCTTGGAAATGTACTAAAGATTTACTCTTTTTAATCGTACAAACAGCAAAACGCTTGTCAGACGCCTTACTAGAGAAAATTACAGCCATAGAAGCCACGATGAGAAGTGCGGTCAACAAGAACAACAAGGCCAACTTCACCACCAAATTAGCTGAGATCAACCAAGAAATGGCTGATCACCATGAATATCTCCTGAACCAGAAAACAGCCAAACTGCAGAAAGATATCACAAAATTCGAGAAGGAGAAGGTTTACCCATACTTGAAGGAGGGCTTCAAGAATAAAAAGACAAGCTACTCCTCGGATGAAAACTCTGACAATAATAACAGACGAGGCTCCACTAGCAGTGACTCGAGTGGAGGATATAATCCAAAGAACAACCGGGCCCCACAACACCCCAATTGGCAACCAGGGTACCACCAAGGACCAGTGTTCCATGGGCCCCCACACATGGCACCCCCGTGGCAGTACCCCTTCTACCAACAGGGTCCGCCACAATTTTTCCCTTCAAACCCGCCACCTTTTCAAGGCAGAGGTTGGGGCAGAGGAAGAGGGCGAAAGCGAGGCGGACAGAAAGGGGTCCAGTGGCAAGACCAGCCAACACCACAGACCACAGTAGAAACCAGGAGTACAACCAGGGGGAGAAGAGTTTGGCGGTGAACCTCTCTAAAAGAGTCCTGACCCCCGTTGAAAATAAAGTGTTAGAAAAAGGACTTGGCTTTGTCCCCACCCCAATTCCTGATAACTTTCAAGAAATGATTGAAATTAAACAACTCTTCAGAAAGATACGCCTGCGAGCCTTCTTTGATGACAAACCAGAACCAGATAATCCAGATACAGGACTACGGAAACCCTCCACTTTCACCCCCACTGATGGGATGGTCCCCCCTGAGATCCTGGCTTTTGAGAGAGCGGTTTTAACCAGCCTTACTAAGAAACCACATAGCAACCAATTCAATAACCTGACCAAAGCAGAGAGACAGGCCTCCCATGCTCTAGGCAATGACAATACGATCGTCATTAAACAAGCGGACAAAGGGGGCGCCACAGTCATCCAAGATTATGATGAATATGACCTGGAATGTAGACGACAACTATCTAACAGTACCCATTATAGACCCCTCACCTTAGACCCGACCAAACGCCTGACAACTACCATCATGAGTCTCGTGATAGAGGGAGAAACAAATGAATGGCTATCAAAGAAGGAAGCAGAATTCCTCATCACCACCGAACCAGTAACGCCCTATTTCTACACACTGCCAAAAATCCACAAGGGGGTCATCCCGGTGCCAGGCAGGCCCATTGTTTCCGGTATAGGATGCCTACTGGAACCATTGTCCCAATTTTGCGACGTTTTCCTGCAACCTATAGTTAAGAAAATTCCATCTTTCCTTCAGGATACCAGAGACGTCCTGTGCCTGATTGATGATATGGATGGGAGGGAAAATGTTGATCTCATACTGACATTGGACGTTGAAGCCCTCTATACAAACATCCCTCAGCAAGCCACGTTAGAGGCAGTAGAGTCTGCTTTGAGGTCTGAGGAATGGACATCACCCACCCCCATCTCATTTATTATGGCTCTAGCAAGTATAGCTCTGACAGAGAATTTCTTCAGATATGAATCACAACTGTACCACCAGATTCGTGGCACGTCCATGGGTTCTACCTTTGCGCCGAGCCTGGCATGCATATACATGGCGACCTTTGAGGAACACTTCATCTATCCCGCCGACATCAATCCATTCCTTGAACATCTGACCCTATGGCGTCGCTATATCGACGACATTTTGATCTTCTGGAAGGAGGACCAGACTAGTTGTGAGGCGTTCTGCTCATGGATTAATCTCCAGAACCCGTTTCTCAAATTTACGGGTACCATTTCCGAACAATCACTCCCCTTCCTTGACCTTACCATTAGGTTGGACCCAACAGAGATCACTACTACTCTCTACAGGAAAGAGACTGACAGGAACAGTCTCCTTCTTTACCAGAGCCACCACACCAGGGCCTTGAGGGAGAATCTACCATTCGGGCAATTCCTGCGGATTCGTAGAAACTGCACGTCAGTGACTGATTACAAACGCGAAGCATCTACCTTACAACATAAGCTCCAGGAGAGGGGCTACCCGACTAGACTCCTTAAACAATCAGTAAAAAGAGCACTTAACAATAATAGAGAAGCCCTCTTGGAGACACATACAAAGCCTGCAGATGATGTCATCACATGTGTAACTACCTACACCAAGAATTCCACTTTCATCAAGAAGATAATTAATTCCCACTGGGGTACTCTTAATTCCGCTGGACTAGACATCCCACGTCCACGCTTTGCCTTTAAAAGAACTGCCAACCTGAAGGATACTTTGACCCATATTCGACCAAAGAAGTCGAGCACTTTCCATCAGAATACGCTTTGGGACTTACCACCAATGGTCGGCCACTTCCGGTGTGGTAACTGCATCGTCTGCCCCCAGTCCATACAAAGCAAATAAATCATTCTATCAGCATCTTTTACTTGGCACTTAAACAAACATACCAATTGCAACAGCAGCAGATGTATTTACATGCTCACATGCCCCTGCGGGCTCAAATACATAGGTATGACGATGCGCACTGTTAAAGTACGCATAATCGAACATAACAGCAATATTCGCTGTGCAAAGACACATAAAAGGCTATATGAACATTGCAAAGAAGCTGGCCACTCAGCAGAAAGCATGAAATGGGTGGTCTTAGAATGGCATCCATCCATCAATCAACAAGCACTACACAGATTGGAACAGAGGTGGGTGCACCGTCTACAATTAGACATCTGTGGGCTCAATGACTCTGTCCCTTGGAATCAGTTAGCGAGATGATCATCATGACTCTCCGTCAACATTTTGCCTAGTTCTTGATGGTGCTGTTATTGGACACTACACTATCGAGCAAACATACAAACCCAATAAGGCCCTCTGCACACTATGGTTTCCTTGCTCCTACCACAACCCCCACCTTACCCAAACTCCCACAGCCCCCCATCATTTCGTAGCATGGCACGCACGGGGCGCACATTACCATCTTGGATTACGCCTACAGGGCGCATTCGGACTATACGCTCCCTTATGGCTGTGTTAGGTTTGTGACGCCCCCTGGTCTCGCTGCTTTTTTGTGCAATACTTCTTCCGGGGACTCCTTGAAACCTTCTTAGAGGGATGGACCGATAACGAGATCCCACAGTATGTGAAAGTGGGACCTTGTGGTTCGAGACGTAAGATACCTTCTTCCCCGCTCTCACTAAGCTCATTACTCCTAATCCCTAACCGTAGAGGCACCGTAGTGGATCAGATCTCCCATTCCCGAACACGAGAGGCACCTGATTGGCCGCTCCGTCAGCTACGTCATCATGGACACGCCCCCCGACTGGGACTCGTACGCCCTGCATTTAATGGCGGCAGAGTCACAGCACTCCACCGGCTGTTCCGCGTGGAGTTACACGCTAGAGTGTGTGGGGGTAGGTTGTGAATGGCGCTGGCCTCGCGCCATTAAGGTAAGCCGACAGTATCTATTATATTATGCTGATGCCGACTATTGACGGACCCCGTAGCGAGACCGCAGTGGTCCTTACCTCCCGCCGGGCTGCGGACATTGGGGACTGCCCTCGCCTGGTCTTGCGGCGCCGCCTGTAGGGTGATTGGCACCGCCACACGGGCTCCCACACCGACGGACATGCACACCGCTAGCCCAAACTTACGACCCTGGCTCGTTCGCTCGGCGCCTGAAGGCGGTGCCGTGGGTCATGACGGGTGGTATGCCTTACCATGCGGCACAGCCTGGCAGGGCAGGACTCCGTGTGGGCTTCTGGCCGTCCTTAAATTTAGTCGTCCTTAAATTTAGTTCTCCTCGACTCCGATTTGTTTTGACAAGTCGATTTCATCCCTCGCCTATTAACCCTACAGGTAGTTACCACTAGGGCAGGCCCCACACGAACAAGCCGCGTGGACTGACAAAGGGTTTACAACGGTAAGCCATCACACGTGCTGGTTGTCATCCTTTTGCCTTATTGCCTTGAGTCCCCGTCTCCTAATCCGGGGGACACTGGCCCTTCAGAATAAGCTATAGTCACCTGACCAGAGAGGGTTTTGTTATTATAAAGAAACATACCTCGAGTTAAGATTAATATCCATAAATGTTCCAAAAATATTTTGTTTGAAATATTTTGGTTGACATATCTTCACGAATGTAATTAAAGTCTCTCTCTCTTCACGATGTCACATTTGTATTTTCAAGCACTTAGACACTCACGGATGCTTGGGTGCTATATGTAAACTTGGGATGATTGCGACGCATAATAATTTAGCGTTTTGACATACAGTGTTTTGACACCTTTATTTTATCCTTAGGTCTGACGGTGATGCAGGACTATTAGCTTGCTCTAGTCATAGACCTACCAGGTTGTATAAAGTATACACCACAGCCCACTTCCGGGCCCCTAATGAGTTTATGAGCACTATCTGGTCCTGAAGAATTGCCTTTAGGGCATGAAACATGTTGACCACATATGAGGGTTGAAATGAGGCCATACTAATGTAAACCTTGGTCCTCAATACCCCTCTCTGCACTTTTTAATAAGGTGGCTAGCCACACGAATAAAGGATACTTTGTGGACTAACCAACTTTTTTTAAACTTACACTTTGCTCACTACCCCACTTCTCTAGGTCCCTCACACGCTAGCAAACCACGGCAAGGAACAAAAGATCTCCATAAAAGTGTAACACTTGTTGTTACCCGTCAGGCATTGCAGCGCCGGCTTGACGTTGGAGCAGGAAGCCGATGATGTAAACAACACCACAAAGGCTGAACGAAACATGTTATCCAGCCTATTAGTTGTGTGAGGTTTCTTAGTTCCGATAAGGGACCTGCTGATTTCCCAGACTGTTAACTTCACTATTAAATTCAGAGAGAGAGACTCTATTACAGGAACATTCCTAGGGGAACTTTGTACAGCGTTTTTGTTACATGTTCTATGGACAGGTACACTGGACCCCTTTAAACATTGTCCCTTCTCTGTCCCCCCCCTGTTGTTCATATATTTTCAGAGGTTCCTGTTCGGAAGAATATGAATCCAGTACTTAGTAGCCTAGCAGCGCAGTTTATGGGTGAATATTTCTTAACACAAAAGGCAATAGATATAGCAGAAGTTCACTAGCATAATTTAACATGCTCACTAAAAGAGGAGAAAAATATATTTTTGAATTTAGTAAAAGAAAGACGACAGAATTTTCAGAAGAAAGCCAATGAACATAAAAAGTCATATTCCACCATGGGTTGAGAAGGAAAGAATTTATACACCTGGCAAGACTCATGCTTTGTCCTGGAAGGACACCTCAAATGTTTCCTTTCAGGCCTGGTGGTATGGTGTTTGCTATAACCCCAGATTGGATAGAGCTTATTTATATCCTATCACAATTGCCATTAAGCGTGATTTGTTAGGGTTACCTATTACCAACTTTTTAGACATATCGGCTCAGGGGCTGCCGCTTTATACTCCTTGTAATGAAGAAGTACCCAAACCTCCTTGACATGTTCATCCATAATCATGTCTCTATATCATATTCCCTTATTGCATACTTTATAAATGTTATTGGAAGTTTTTCATATGTTCATTGATATTGTTTTAAAGGCAAAATTGTAAAATGTAATTTGACTCTCTCCTCCCCTTTCCCCTCCCCCTTTTTCTGTTTTCCCTCCCTCAGTTTATTATAGTACTTGCATTTTTTGCAATGTGATATATATTACTATTGTACCATGTTCTTATCTTTCATTGCACTTTTCTGTTTAATAAAGTACTTTCAAACTTAAAAAGACTCCTGCTGTGATGTCTCTAGATTTCGAAAAGCGAGAGAAGATCTGTCTCCATTGATTAAAGACCAACTATAATAATGTATTTATTGGGTCCAGTGAATGTGAACATAACTTTTTGGTTATTGGAGAATGGGAATTATTAGATTTGGGGGTCTCTAGTTGGCACAGGTAGGTACTTGTGACAAATAGGGACCCTCTCCTCTAGTCAGGATAAGGGGATTACACTCCTAAAATAACCCCTGTTCACCCACTTGGTAGCTTGGCATGAGCAGAAGGGCTTTACTTCAGAGGCTTTGTAAGTTAAGCAGTTGTGACCACATAAAGTAACCCAGTGACAACACTGCAAATGGACACCACACAGGTTTTATATAAAAAAAAATAAGTAGACTTTATATAGAGTTACAAGACCATAACGACACAATTACACACTATGATTACTTTAAGATGGTAGATTTAAGCTTAGTTCAGGTCAGTTCTTAGATGCGACACTCTGCATCAATGTACCTTAAGTTGCGTTGCGCTTCCACGACAAGCAATGTCGCAGCGATGGGAAATGCGGCAAAGTTCAGATACAAAGAAATAAAGACGCTCTTCTCCCACGATGCGTGAAGCTTCCGCTAGATGCGACAACTACAGCGGCGACATCCAAGATGCAACGGCAGCAGCTCCGACGGCAGCGTGCTTCTCGGGGATGCGAGGTGCTATTGGTCGATGCGGTGCAATGCGACAGTTCCAGCGGCGACACCCTCCTTCGGAGTTGCGACGGCAGGCACAGCGACGGCGACACGCTTCTTCTTGTTGAGTCACGCTTCCAGCTCCTTGCGACACGCAGTTCCTCAGAAGGACCAAAACAGCAGCAGGCACTTCCAAAGAACTCTGGGGAGCTTGGAGGTGAAGTCTGTTGTCCCTGAGACTTCAGCAGGAGACTAGCTCTTTCCCAAGCCCTTGGAGATCCTTCACAAGTTGAAAGCAAAGTACACAAAGTTCCTTTCTCCTTCCTTTGGCAGTAAGGCAACCACTGCAGGCAAATCCCCCAAGCAGCACTTCAGCTTGGGAATAGTATCTCCTCAGTTTCTTCAGGTTCCTCTCCTCAGTAAAGGTTTCTTCTTGTAGTCCAAAGTGATCTAATTTCATGGGACCAGGGTCCCAATATTTATACCCCGAAATCCTTTGTTCTCCAAGGGGAGAGGGGCCTTTGCCCAGCCCAAACCAGTTCTGGAGCACTCTGTTTACCAGACTTCTGCTTTCCTTTCACAGTGCAGGTCAAGCACATCAGACGCCCCACAGGAGTTGGAGACGGCATTGTGGATGGCAAGTACAGTCCTGGAGCACTTTGTTTACAGGACTCCTTCTCTTCTTTCAGTGTGCAGGGCAGAGACATCAGCCGCTCCCCAGGGGGTGGAGCTAGCATTGTGAAAGGCAGGCACAGTCCTATTCAAGGTCCAGGAGCAACTCCTCCCTCCCATCTAGATGCAGATCTCTGTGGGAGAGGTGTGGCGCCGCGGCCAGGGCGACTGACGCTGGAATCTGGGGGCCACGGTTCGATCCCCGGCTCCGGCGGCAGGTTAGCCCAGCACCATGTGACTCTGGGCAATAGCTCGCTTAATCTTCCCGACGGCCCCCCAGCGCCTAGAGACCCTTACGGGTGATTGTGCGCTTTACAAATGTGGACTTTACTTTATTCACCACCGGTTGACTCAGCCTGTCTCCTGGAATTCCCCAATCCTGTCACTCACAAAACCAGACATAGGAATACACAACCTAGCAGAGGCAGGTTTGAATGGTTAGACAAGCAAATACCAACTTTCTAAAAGTGGTATTTGCAGATACAGAATATTAAAACCAAGTTCACTAAAAGATGTATTTTATTATTCTGAGTTTAGGCATACTAAACTCGAATTTCTAACATGTTCTCCGAGACAGTTAGGATTATAAAATGTAATAACTAACAGCCCATTCTGGCCTATGGAGAACAGGTAACCTTGCAATAATGAAAAATGAAAATGGCTGTAATTCACTATTAGTACGTGCCACACACATCAGGGCTTGTCCTACCTTATACTTACAATGCACCCTGCCCTTAGGGTGACTGATATGAAGAAAAGGGAAGGTTTAGGGGCTGACAAGTGGGTGCACTCGCCTAGTCAGCATGACAGTACCAGACTGCACGCGGCTCTGCAATGGCAGACCTTAGACACATTTTACAGGGCTGCTCCTGTGGGTGGCACAACCAGTGCTGCAAGCCCACCAGCAGCATTTGGAGTACACGCCCTGAGTGCACTAGGGTCTGACAAGTAAACCAAATAGCCAAACATGGAACCACTGATTAGTACATCAATTTACAGTAGGGAGCACTTGCACTGTATAGCTGTGGCACAGTGCCCAAAGCATCTAACACAAGCAAACATACATGAGACAACAGCATAAATGGAAGGGAGACCCACGCCAATGGTGCCAGGTCGAACAGGAATTAAAAGGGGGAACTGATCCAGTATTTCCTGGAATTTATTATATATGTGGAAATAAGGCTTATTTCAAGCTACCTGCAACTTGGTATGGTTGCTATTTTGGAATAGTATTCCCTAAAGTCTATCTTGTGAAAATAATTTCTTGAAGCAATGAAAACAATAAAAAACTAATTAGTAATAAGAGCTAGTTTTTCAGAAATAGTAGGTGACGTTTTTAGTGCATTGATAGCTTCAGTGGGAGTAATGTTGAATTCTCGAAGAATTTGTTAACTATCCACAGTAGTTGATCACTTATCGACTTATACTGCTGGAGTTTTTCTGATGATCAATACTGAAATGGTTGCGATCAGATCAGTGGTTTTGCAAAATCGACTTGCCCTTGATATATTATTGTCAAAAGAGGGTAGAGTCTGTAAAATGCTGAAAGCGCAACACTGTTGCACTTTTATTCCTGATAAAAGTGTAGAAATTGTTATATATGTAGGTGAGGGAAGGCAGGCGACTAGCCATTGCAGTAACCGTCATTTTCTGAACAGAAAAGGAAGGATCCCCCAATAACACGCACAGGCTCATGAGGTCCTATATTTGAGAACTTTAAGTTTTCATCGCCAATTGGGCGCAACGACACCCACCTACATATATAACATTGTTAGGTATATTACACATTGTTGTAATTATTTTTTACACTTTTACATTTACATGTGAGTAAGGGGAGGGTAAGTGCTATCCTTGTCCTGAAGAAGGAGCCTCTGAGCTCCGAAACATGTTGACACTTTTCACAGTGGTTGTAATACCCTAATCCGTATTCTTATAACCACGCCTTGCACTTTTTTTAATAATACCAGCCGGGATTTAATAAAATTGTTTCACCCACGCGCCAGGTATCTTTTAACCATTGTTTCACCTCACCTCACTCACACTTTAGCAACACACCCCTCACATAGTTCACTTTCAAGTGCTCCTGCGTACCCGCGAGTCGTAGCACGCCGCATCCCGTAGAGGGGTGCGAAGGCCCCGATGATGAAGCATGACACCAAGGGGCCTGTTGGTGTGTGAGGGGCATTTAAACAACACTGTGTGTTACCCATCACGTTAGGGATCACCACCACTCTGAGTGGATTCTACTTTGTTTATTCATAAAACTAGGGAGGCCGAATCCACTGACTCTCTCTCTCCCTCCTCTTGTTAAATTCTTGCGACGGGTTGTCCCCACAGGATATTTTACACTTTGTTTTTATGTAAGTTTTCTGATGTCACCTGGAAATATTTTTAAATTCCTGTTTTAAAAAAGATGAACTTTATACAGGCTCGGCCAGCTCTCCTGTTTCTTCAGTTACTGCGGGAAGATTGTGTCCCTTTTATTGTTGGCTTTCTAAAGTCTGCAATCAAGTCTAGGGTCAGTTATGACTAATTATTTTCATATATTTAGGTTTTGATTTTAAATTTGTAATTAAGAAAAGTGAGTACAATTATTATGTATTAGGGTTGCTAATGATTATATGTTCTCTGTTTTTATATTATGCATTAATGACTAATCTGTACTGTAAGGGCTGTGTTTTAGCATACTTTTATGTTTTTTATTTGTGAAAAACCGAATAAAGTTTATTTTGATTTGATTTGAAATTAATACTTTTGTTTTTGATCTATTAGTTCGTATTTGGGCCTCTGAGCGATGCGAACGTCTAACAACCCGTAGTTCCTCAAGCATCACAAAGATGTCTCGGAAACAGTGAGGTCAAGACTCGACTCGTCCAAGGACGTCCTCGTACATGTCCTGGGAACCAGCTGAACATCTGCTGTCAGTCCCTCAGGTCTGCACGGGTCCCGGATTGCTGGAAGCTGGCTGCGGTTTCCCCACTCCTGAAGAAGGAAACTTTGGATCCCGCTTTCCCAGCAAATTACAGGCCTATTTCCCTACTTCCATTTCCAATTAAAATTCTAGAGAAATTGGCCACAAAACATCTTTCCAGCTTCCTAGAGACCAATGCTTGCTTGGATGTGGCTCAATTCGGTTTTAGACCAGCCCATGGGACGGAGTCAGCTTTGGTGACTGTTCTAGATGATCTTCGGACGAGTGCCGACCAAGGTCGAGCAGCCTTTTTAGTGCTGCTCGACATGTCAGCCGCGTTCGATACGGTCAGCCACACGATCCTGATCAGGAGACTGGAGGAGGTGGGGGTATCTGGCTTGGCCCTTGATTGGCTGGTGTCTTACCTTGGTAATAGGCACCAGGTGGTGGCCCTGCCACCCTTCAAATCCAACATCAGAAGGGTTGGGCAGGGCGTGCCTCAGGGGTTGGCCATCAGCCCTATTTTATTCAATCTCTACCTCCGTCCCCTGATCAAGCTGATAAAATCTTTTGGCATAGCAGTCACCAATTATGCTGACGACACCCAACTTATCTTCTCGTTTGAGGGTAAGGAGGCTGTGTCACAGGAGATCTTTCACCGCTGTATGATTACTACGGCGGAATGGCTGAGCCACAACTCCTTGCAATTTAACAGCTCCAAAACCGAGGTGTTGCACTGCTCCATGGATCGCACCCCTAGGCCTCTTCAACAGGATTTTTGGCCTCCTTTTCAGGACACTAGTTTGCCGGCTGAATCCGTTCGGAACCTGGGGGTGATGTTCGGTTCCAGCCTGTAGCTAGACGTGTCCGTGAATAAAACGGTGGCCACCTGTATGGCACTGCTTTGCACGCTGCGGAAGATTCTACCCATGCTCCCTGCGCAGGTCACGCCAGAGGTAGTGCGGAGTACCATCTTAAGTAGGCTTGACTACTGCAACGCACTACTTCTGGGGGCGCCTATGACCTTGGTGGGAAAACTGCAGCGTGTACAGAATTTTGCTGCCAAACTGGCCCTTTCGCGCCGACGTTCTGACTCATCTGCTATGGCACTCAGGGACCTTCACTGGTTGCCAGTCCCTCAGCGGATCGATTTTAAAGCTCTGTGTTTGGTATTCAGGGCCCTCCATGGACAAGGTCCGTCTCCATTGCAGGACTTGTTTTCTTGGTATACCCCGTCCAGATCTCTCCGCTCGGCCTCAGCTTGCTTGGTAGTAGTGCCCAAGATTTTGAAGTCTCGGATGGGAGGTCGGTCCTTTAGGTTCACCGCAGCGAGACTGTGGAACTCTCTACCGTTGTGTTTGAGAGGTATGGGAGATCTCCCTGCCTTCAAGAAAGCCTTAAAAACACACCTTTTTCCTAGAACAATGTAAGCGGACCAGTAGCTGGAAACATCATGCATGGGTTACAATAGTCTGAAGCGCCAGGATACCCGTTGGGTGACAGCCATTGCGCTATACAAGTATGCCCATACATACATACATACATCCTGAAGATTCAACAGACAACTGTAAAATGTATACATTGTTGTTGATAAAGTTTGCAAATATGGGTGGGAAATAAAGCTTGGTAGAACAAATTAATGGGCGGGAATTTAAAACTATGAACTAAAGAAAATTATTAAAAACTTGGCATGGTGTGATGATCATCCCCTCAGCTCGCCCAATCAGAAATAGGAGTTTCATAAAGTTGAAACATTTAGGGGTGGTACATACCATTAAGAAAGTATAATTGGGGTGGTTAGATTATTTACGGTGGTCGCAGCCAGCACGCTGAGAGAACGAGATGCTGTCCGAATGCTGATCGAACACCCGAAGAAGCAGACTTATAATTTTAAAGCAAAATAGAATTAGATGATCGCGGAAGAATCGAGGAAGGAATAGAATTAGAAGATCGCAGAAGAATCGAGGAGGAAGTTAGTATCAGACAGGGGTGAGACGCAGGCATTGAATCCAGAAGAGGTCATCTATCCTGTCCTGAACTCCTTGTCACCTAAACTTTCAAAGGGGCCCATTAACTCTTGCCAGAGGGGTCTGATTTTCACACCATCATAGGTAAATATATCTGTGTATTGTGCCAATGTACTTTCCTCACTCTCTATCCTCTCCTTTCCTGAGGTACTTGTTGTGAAATCTTGTTTAAATTAGGTAAACCGATCTTACTTCCTCAGAAAGATTGAGTTAGCACTGTAATTTGTTTTGCTCATATAATTATTTAGATAACCATTTTAAAACTTTCCCGAGTGTTATTTAATAAATAATAGGGTAAATGAACTAAAGTCATATCATCAATCAGTACTCTAAAATAGATCCATTGATTTAAGAGAGGGCTTCGGATCAGTAATAGATTAGAGAATTGATAAGTAAATGAATCTACAATTTTAAGCCCCTATAAAAAAAATTAACCTCGAGCGGTGTTGCCTAGCCTATATGAGTGAGTGTGTTTATGGGCCCAGATGATTATATAGCAATAGATTTTCGCACGTTGGTAGCCCGCTGGATCGCTAGCTTACCAAGTAGCATGCTACACCATATAGGGTGTGTGGTTGGAAGAATGTTTTTGTTTTGATCCTATGTGGGAAGTTTTTCCATTTCGTGCGTGATGACCACCTAGGTGCAGTTATTGTGTTATGGGATACAGCACGCAGCTGTGTGTTGGATGATGAAGTGTAAGACAAGGGAGCAGTTTTATAAGTTACAGTATGCTATTAGTTTTTAACAGCTCTGCAGATACTTAGTCATATTTTAGTCTGCTTAGATGGTTACTACACAAAATTGTGTAGTCTGAGATTGAGTACAGTTGAGGTTCTGAGCTGGCATGGCTTGAGGACAGAGAAGTGTAGAGATGTGCAAGGATGGGCATTTTTATTATCATCCCATATCAGAGTATCTATGTGAAATGTAAAGAATCTGTATTATTGTAAAGATATTTGGGACCTGCAGAGAATGAACTATATTAAAGTGCCTCAAATTCGTCCACTAATATGTGACATACCTTTTCAGTTATTCCCTGACTATTCATTTGGTGGTGTATTATTTTCCAGATGAATATGATGGCTGTCTCAATGCCTCGGCTTGGTCTGAAACAGGACTTTTGGTCTGATAGCAAGCCATCTTCAGTTAATTTAGAGGGTCTCTTATACACTGTTCTCTCAAAACGTTTTCATAAGAATTGTACATTTAATATAGGCCTCTAGTTGGCTGGATCCGATGGGTCGAGGATTTTCCTTTTGAGCAGATGTCTGCTGTATGAGGTTTTGACCTCAGGTGGCAATGAACCTTGTTCCAAGGACCTGCTGAGTAAGCATCTGGCTACCCCTTTGCCCAAGTTCAAGGAGGGATATCTATATATAATTTTGGTGGTGTCGGGCCTCATGGTGATCCTGATGGTCTGGCTGTAATCATTTTGAGGACATGTGTTTTGTGACAGAGTGTTGAAGGTATGCATTGATGGATGGTTATTGGTGTCTTTCTGTGGCGGTTAAGACTATGCATTGTTGTAGTGTTGTCGGTGTTCTCCTCCAGGGAATTTTCAATCTTTTAGAGCAATTCATTGAAGATTTTATCCCAGAAGTCTTGTGATCGTGGTGATTTGGTTTGGACACTCATATAAGGAATTCTGTTAGAATTTTATGGAGTTCTTTGGAAAGGCAGTCTGTTCCAGCTATGCACATGGATTAGTGGTTCTTAAGGCTGATTTTCTCCATTTGCATTGTAGTACGGTAAGTTGAGTTTCAGAAAAAAAACAGTCTTAAATGAAAGGAGTATGTTTACAGTTTCATCATCAATAAAAGCATGTGGCAGCCAAAATTTATTTTTGGGAAATTGCCTACTTGATACAAAGTTTTGTTATTGCTAATTGTTTCTGTTCAGCTCTAGGAAATACTGGAAAGCAAAAGATTCAACTCTGATGGTTTCAAGTTATATGTAACATTAAAAAAGTACCGCAGGCCAAGTGCAAGCAACATGGAAGAACATTAATCAATAAATCAATTAGTAATAATATGTTGCAGGAGTTAAAACAAACACATGGAGACAAAGTAAAACAGACAGGCTCAACATGCCCTCACCAATTGAAAAGAATTAAATGAAGACTACCAATGGCTGAGTTTTCTAAAAGAAATAGATTGTCGCAAGCAACAGCATATGCGCAGTCTCAAGCGAGACTTAAGTTACAATGAAGAGGGGGCATCCCAGCCCCCCCCGCCATCATCATGTGATTCACAGATAATCTGAGAATTCGAGGATAAAGGCAATCTGATTGGCTGGCAGCAACTAAAGATTTATATTGCAGGATACCAGGCACCAAAGCCTGAGACCCAAAACACAGGGACAGATACGTTTTAAGGTGGCTGGTGGAACTTCACATAGCCAAGGGAGGATGCATCATTAGTGGAAGATCTGGAATTGGCAGTCCTTAATTAAGCATGCCGCCCGACAAGAAGATGTTACTCAAGGAACCAAGTAATATAAAGTGGAACACTTAAATGAAAATGAGGAATATTGTCATCTGGCAGTTACCTTAGGAAAAATAAACATAGAATGGAAATTAAGCGAGGAAACTGAAATTTATCAGAGATCAGAATGGTTAAGAAAAAGGAAGAACGTGTACAATCGACTCACTTTGGTACACAGATTGAGATGCATCATTGTACAAAATAACGGCGACAAAGAAAGCAAGTATCACATAAAAGCTCATAAGGAAAATGCTACTTACCAGTATGCATCTGTTCTTGGCATGTAGAGCTGTAGATCTGCATACTTTTGCATAGAGCGCCACCTGGTGTTGGGCGCAGATGTTTACACTTTGTTATTGTAGAAGTCTTTGTAGTCACAAGATAGGAGACTCCTCCTTTGGTTAGTAGTGCACATGGGCATCAACTCTATCCTTAGATTGTTTTGCCATGAAGGGTGATGATGGGGTTAGTTAGAAATAGAAACATGACCATGTGTAATGTATCTAAGTAAGATAGTACTGCAACACATATAGGTGTCCGGGAAGGCGGTGGGTGTATGTGTATGTGGATCTACAGCTCTACATGCCAAGAACAGATGCATACTGGTAAGTAGCATTTTCCGTTCTGAGGCATATGAGCTGTAGATCGCATACTTTTGCATAGACTATACAGCAGTTCACCTGTTAGCGGTGGCTACCTGTATGAGTTGCAGTAGTTTGAAAAAGTGTTCTTAGTACAGCATGGCCCACACAAGCTTGTTGTTTAGCTTGCACATTGTGAGAAAGTGCCATCTTTCTTGCATTGGTATGCCCCCACTTCTCTCTTAACTGCTGATGTGCTTTGACTGAGTGTGCCCTGGGCTCCTGCCAACCAGGTACCCAAAGTCTGTGTTCTTTCCCTAAAAACTGTGTTGAAACTAAATCCCAATTGGCATCTCTGGCCACCTGTCAGCCCCTAGTAAATGGTACCCAGGGAATGGTGACCAGAGAAGACCCGATGGCTGCAGCACTTATTGTGCCACCCTAAGAGGCCCTGTACCCTGACACCCATACATTGCCTTTGCAGACTGAGTGTCCTGGTGCAGAACTAAATAAAGAGTCGACATGGCACACATCCCTTTGTGCCATGCCCACAGAACCCACTACCCTGGCATACTTTAGTCACCCCTCTACCTGGGTGCCCTATGCCAGAAGTGTGGGCACGGGTGCATGAGCCCTGTGCCCCAACAGTACCCAGGGCCATTCCTGGGCCCTGTAAGTGCAGTGATGCCATTATGAGTATATGGTGCTGGGAGGTTGTCATTACGAACTCCACAGCACCATAATGGCTACACTGAAGACTGACAAGTTTGGTATCAAAATTCTCAGCACATTAAACCCGCACTGATGCCAGTTTGGGATTTAATGTGAAATGCACCAGAGGGCATCTTCGAGACCTTCCTTGAAAACCTAACCTACAATCCACGTCAGGGCTGAGTGGGTGCACCTCCGTGTCGAATGCGCTAAGGCCAAAAAAATGAGTGGAGGGATACCAACTTGCATTTGTTGGACTACTTGGTTACCATCTGATCACACGTCAGAACTCATAAATTACCTTTAGAATTCTGAAATAGTTTTTTTGCCAAAATACTAAAAGTCTGGTAGGGCCTTGCTCAAGTCCCTTTAGAATTTTTTGAGAAATAAAAGTCACTATTGTTAACAGTAGAGGGTTAGAACTGTCTGGTTAGAATGTCTCAACAGAACCCAGCTATTAGTGGAGATAACATGGACCTGGTTGAGGAGCTCGACCTCACACCTTACTTGCACTTGAATTTCAAGGAACAGAGGTCCCTATGCAAACTTAAACATATAGTCATGGGCCTGCAGCCAACTAAACAAGGGCTCCAGGAGCTCCTGGCTGAGTATGGAAAAGACCACCCCTCAGAACAGGGTAACACCCAGTCAGAGGAAGAGGAGGAGGATGATAGTAATCCATCCACCATCTCTAGGGAAGTAAGGGTCTCTGTACACTTAACTCCAAGAGTCAGCTTCTGGGAGCCCGGGAACCACACAGGTGGACTAGGCCCCAGAGAACACATTGAGGGGAGACCCAATGAAGAGGACAACTTTTTAGCAAGGTTGGCCAAGAGATTAGACCTAGAGTCCAGACTCCTAGCTCTGGAGAAAGAAAGGAAAGAGATGGGCTTAGCCCCAATCTCTGGTGGCAGCAATACCAATAATAAGGATAAAGAGCAATCTTATGATTCTAAAATCCCAAAGGGATTGTCCCTAAATTTGAGGAAGGTGATGATATCACCAAGTGGTTCACAGCCTTTGAGAGGGCTTGTGATATCAGAAGACTAAAGAAACCTCTCTGGGGGCACTCCGGTAGGAACTGTTCTCTGGTAACTGCAGAGAAAGGCTTCTGATCCTCTCTGGGCCAGATGCAGGGTCTTATGACCTCATGAAGAAAACTCTGATTGAGGGATTTGGACTCACTACTGAGGAGTACAGAATTAGGTTGAGGGGGCTCACAAAAACCAGACCCAATCCTGGATAGATTGTGTAGACTACTCAGTAAAGACACTGGATGGTTGGTTAACTGGACACAATATGCATGATTTTACTGGACTTTATAATTTATTTATGAAGGAACACATTTTGAGTAATTGCACAAATGAAAAGTTGCATCAGTATTTGGTAGACCTAGGTCTAATTTCTCCCCAAGAATTAGGAAAGAAGGCAGACCATTGGGTTCAGACTAAGGTGACAAGGAAAGCCACTGGGGGTGACCAAAAGAAGGTGGTTAAAAAACCTCCCCAGGGGAAAGGTGGTGAAAATCCCCAAGATAAAAAGTCTGAGTCTTCCAAAGGGCCCCACAAACCTGTATAGGTGGGTGGGTCCCAAACTACTCCCTATGTTCCTCAACCCTATAGGGGGAAGAACTTTGATCCTGACAAGGCCTATTGTAACAACTGTAAAAAGTTGGGACGTTTAACTGTAGACAAAACCTGCCCATACAATAAAGCCCCTAAGGCACCCAATACCTCTACTCCAGGGACAGTGAATCTACAGATGGGATCAGGAGTGCCGCAAGCAAATCTGGGAATGCAGTCAAGCTAGTCTAGTCTCCTTGGGGGAAATGGAGATTGCCACTGCAGCTGGTTGGCCACCCAACTGTAAAAAGTATTTGCAATATCCCTCCATTAATGGAACTAGAGTAGAAGCCCTGAGGGATACAGGTGCCAGCATCACTATGGTGAAAGAAATGCTGGTTTCCCCAGAGCATTACTTGATTGGGAAAACTTACCCAGTCACCAATGCTGACAGCATTACCACCCAACGCCCTATGGCTATGGTGACATTAGGTTGGGGGAGGTTACTGGCCTGAAACTGGTAGTGGTCTCTCCACAATTGCCAGCTGACTGTCTGCTTGGAAATGACCTGGAAACCTCAGCCGGGGCTGAGGTTGAGCCAATAACCCATGCAGCCATGCTGGGTATCCCTAGACTGGTGTGTGTGCAAACCAGAGCACAGAGCAAAAAGAAGGCTGAACAAGTACGTTTGGAGCCTGAAAGTATGGTCCAACCAACAAAGAGAAAAGCAAGAAGACTGGGGGACAAGCTTCTACACAGAAAGCCTCTCAGGACCCCTCTCCTCAGGGAGAGGACTTGAAAATCCTAGAGGGAACTGAGCCCATGGAGCTTGAGCCTTACAAGGTTGGACTCCTGGGCCCAGGGGGAACCCACTAAGGAAGAGCTGTGCCAGGGTCAGCGAGACTGCCCCACTCTTGAAAGCCTGAGGCAGCAAGCTGTTTCAGAAGCCCAGGGAGATGTCAGTGGTACCCACAGAGCTTATTGGGAAGAGGCATTACTGTATGCTGAGGCAAGAAACCCCACTCTTGGAGCTACCAGGAGGGTGGTAGTGCCACAGAAGTACAGGGGGTTCCTCCTAACTTTAGCTCATGACATCCCCTAGTTGGACATCTGGGGCAGAACAAAACTTGGGAAAGGCTAGTTAGCCACTTCTATTGGCCCCAGATGCACCAAAAGGAGAAGGAGTTTGTGAGCTCCTGTGTTACCTGTCAGGCCAGTGGCAAGACAGATGGCAAACCAAAGCCCCCCCTGATACCACTGCCAGTGGTGCGGGTACCCTTTGAAAGGGTAGGTGTGGACATTGTGGGTCCACTTGAACCTCCCACAGCCTCAAGGAACAAATTCATTCTAGTAGTAGTGGATCATGCTACTAGGTACCTGAAGCAATTCCCCTTAGGGTTACTACAGCCCCTGCAGTAGCCAAGGCCCTCCTGGGTGTCCTCACCAGGGTAGGGTTTCCTAAGGAGGTGGTTTCAGACAGAGGTTCCAACTTCATGTCTGCTTACCTGGAACACATGTGGAAGGAGTGTGGTGTGCAGTACAAGTTCACTACCCCATACCACTCACAAACCAATGGTCTTGATGAAACATTCAACAAGACATTGAGAGGTATGATCATGGGCCTCCCTGAAAAACTCAAAAGGAGATGGTATGTCCTGTTGCCATGCCTGCTTTTCGCTTATAGGGAAGTGCCTCAGAAAGGAGTGGGGTTTTCACCCTTTGAGCTTCTGTTTGGTCATCCTGTAAGGGTACCACTTTGTCTTGTGAAAGAAGGCTGGGAGGGGCCTCTCCAAGAACCCAAACAAGACATTGTGGACTATGTCCTTGTACTAAGGTCCAGAATGGCTGAGTATATGGACAAGGCATCCAAGAATCTTGAGGCCAGCCAGGAGCTGCAGAAGCACTGGTATGACCAAAAAGCTGCCATGGTTGAATTTCAACCTGGACAACAGGTGTGGGTTTTGGAGCCAGTGGCACCAAGGGCCCTCCAAGACCGATGGAGTGGCCCTTACCCTATCCCGGAGAAAAAGAGTGAGGTCACTTACTTAATGGACCTGGGCACCGGCAGGACACCCAAAAGGGTTATCCATGTGAACCGCCTTAAACTCTACAATGACAGGGCTGACCTCACCATGCTGATTGTGACTGAAGAGGAACAGGAAGCAGAAAGTGAACCTCTCCCTGATCTCTCTTCCAGCCCAAAAGATGGGTTAGTGGATGGAGTGGTCTTTTCAGACACCCTCTCTCCCCAACAGCAGACTAGCAAATTGTTGAAGACTTGCTTGCAGTCAGTCTCTTTTCCTTGACCCCTGGTCTGACCAGCTGGTGTACCCATGATGTGGACACTGGTGACAGTAACCCTGTCAAAAACAAAATCTATTGACAATCAGACCAAGTCAAGGAAAGCATCAAAGCTGAAGTCAGCAAGATGCTGGAGCTAGGGGTGATTGAACCCTCCGGGAGCCCCTGGGCTAGCCCAGTAGTTCTGGTCCCCAAGCCTCATTAACAGGGTGGAAAGAGCGAGATGAGGTTCTGTGTGGACTATAGAGGATTCAACTTTGTCACCAAGACAGATGCTCACCCCATTCCAAGAGTAGATTAGTTGATAGACAAGCTAGGGGCAGCCAAATTCCTCAGTACCTTTGACTTAACTGAAGGGTACTGGCAGATTGGCATGGCCCCAGGAGCCAAAGAGAAAACAGCATTCTCCGCCCCTGATGGGCACTATCAGTTTACTGTAATGCCCTTTGGGTTACCAAATGCCCCAGCCACCTTCCAGAGGTTGGTGAACCAAGTCCTGACTGGATTGGCGTCCTTTAGTGGAGCTTATCTGTATGATATTGCTGTCTTTAGCTCCACCTGGCAGGATCACCTGATCCACCTTGGGAAGGTCCTACAAGCCCTGCAATCAGCAGGACTGACTATCAAGGCATCCAAATGCCAGATAGGGCAGGGCACTGTGTTGTATTTGGGCCACCTTGTTGGTGGAGGCCAGGTCCAACCCTTACAGCCCAAGATCCAGAGTATCATGGCCTGGGCAGCTCCAACAACCCAGACACAAGTCAGGGCATTCCTTGGCTTGACTGGATACTACAGGAAGTTTGTGAATGGATATGGGTCCATTGTGACTCCCCTCATAGAACTCACATCCAATAAAATGCCCAAGAAAGTAAACTGGACTGTTAGCTGCCAAAAGGCTTTTGACACCCTGAGAGAAGCAATGTGCTCCGCACCCATTCTAAAAGCACCAGACTACTCCAAGCAGTTCACAGTGCAGACTGATGCCTCAGAGCTCGGGATAGGAGTGGTCCTCTCCCAGATCAATGAGGAAGGCCAAGACCAACCTGTTGCTTTGATAAGCAGGAGGCTACTCCCCAGAGAGCAGTGTTGGAGTGCCATTGAGAGGGAGGCCTTTGCTGTGGTTTGGTCCCTGAAGAAGTTTAACCCTACTTGTTTGGAACTCACTTCCTGTTTCAAACTGACCACAGACCTCTCAGATGGCTAATGCAGATGAAAGGGGAAAATCCTAAACTATTGAGATGGTCCATCTCCCTACAGGGTATGGACTTTGAAGTGGAACACCAACCAGGGACTGCCCATGCCAATGCAGATGGACTTTCCAGGTTCTTCCACTTAGACAATGAAGACTCCCTAGGGCAAGGTTAGTCTCATCACCTTTCGTTTGGAGGGGGGGTGAGAAAGTGCCCTCTTTCTTGCATTGGTATGCCCCCACTTTTTTCTGAACTTCTGATGTGCTTTGACTGAGTGTGCCCTGGGCTCCTGCAACCAGGTACCCAGGGCCTGTGTTCCTTCCCTAAAACGGTGTTGAAACTAAAACCCAATTGCCATCTCGGGCCACCAGTCAGCCCCTAGTAAATGGTCCCCTAGGTACCCAGGGCATGGTGACCAGAGAAGACCCCTGAGGGCTGCAGCACTTATTGAGCCACCCTCAGGGGCCCTATACCCTGACACCCACACACTACCTTTGCAGCTGAGTGTCTAAGTACAGAGCTAAACAAGGAGTTGTCATGCACACATCCCTGTGTGCCATGGCCACAGAACCCACTACCCTGGCAAACTTCAGTCACCCCTCTAGCTGGGTGCCCTTTGCCAGAGGTGTGGGCACAGTTGCATTCCTGGGCCTTGTAAGTGCAGTGATGCCATTGAGAGTATAAGGTGCTGGGAGGTTGTCATTACAAACTCCACAGCACCATAATGGCTACACTGAAGACTGACAAGTTTGGTACCAAACTTCTCAGCACATTAAACGCCGCACTGATGCCAGTGTGGGATTTAATGTAAAATGCACCACAGGGCATCTTAGAGATGCCCCCTGAAAACCTAACCTACAATTCACGTCTGGGCTGAGTGGCTGCAGAGGCTGCCACACAGCAGACATGTTGCTGGACCCCTGGGTGGAGAGCCCCCCGCTCTCCTGGGCCTGCAACAATGTACATCCTGGGCGAGGTGCTAGGTCTCCTCCCCCAGGATGGGCAGGGGGAAGCTTCAAAGGCCTGACGCCTCTGTGAGCTTCTCCAGACCCTTTGCAGTACTCAGCAACTGGCCCCACCGGTTCTGACCCCCACTCTGGCGGGAAGAGTGGCGGGAAACCCTACGTCATGAAGGGGGGGGTGCCAGCCTGTGCCAACCCCACCCCTCAGGTGGGAGGCGAGGTGAAGCACGACCCCGGGCTCCGGCATCTTGAAGATTCGGAGCCCTGATTAATCACAGCTAGGCTTCTGCCCCCCTCCCACAGGAGAGGAGCAGGCTAGGGGGTGTACCCACCCCAGGACAGGGACTATTGGTCCCTGCCCTACTTGTAAAGCCCCTAAATGTAGTATTTAGGGGCACCCTTTAGCTTCCTTCCTCAGATCCCGATAAGAAAAGAAGAAAGAAGATCAAGAAGAAGAAGACCTGCCGTGCAGCTGCTAACAGGACGACAGCCACTGACTTGGCCCCAGCGCTACCATCCTGTCGATCCTGGAACCTGCTCCTGCTTAATCCCGGCGACTCCTGCGGACAGCAGCCTTGGGACACCCGGAGGACCTGCCTGCCTTGACCCTCTTAAAGACTAGGACTCCCATAAGCAGAGGCTCTGCTTCAACAACCAACCCATGGTGCCAGCCAGGAAGCTCAAGACCTGCCCACTCTGCACCCGCCGAGCCCGGCCTGTGCCCGAGTGATTAAAGACCATGAGGATGTCCCCCCGGCAACTGGGACACGAAGTCCTGTGCCAAAAGACCCTCCTCGAAGAACCAGACAACGCCTTCAGCCTCAGAACAAGGGACCCCTCCAACCGCGACCAGCAGAGGGTAAGATTTCCCGATACTCAAAGACACCCTTGCACCCGGCGCCCTGCGACCCCCCGTGCCTCCCTTTGGGGTACCTACCTCTTCTCCAGGATCCCAACTTACCTCTGGAAGTGGAGGTAGCACCTGAAGAATCACAGTACCCGAGTCTGCAGCCTTTTTACCTTTTCCATTGAATAACATTGAGCACCCCACGGCTCAAAGGCACCCTGCACCCAACCCCCCCCCCCCCCCCCCCCGAGTGCCCCTGGCAGCGCAACCTGTGCCCTACACTACTTCCCCATTTGCCCAGAGCAAGTGACTAGCAGCCCAGCTCCCACAGCCGCGTGGCCTGCTAGCTAGCAGCCACCAACTGGAGGCCCCCTGCCCCTCATTGGATAACATTGGGCCTAACTACCTCTGCACCCGGCCGCCCCTGTGCCGCTGAGGGTAAACCAACTGTACCTACCCGACCCTGGGGGACCCCCGAGTCTATGCCCAGAACCCTAACTTCCCCAGCCGAGTACTCACCTGGCAACCGATAACTCACTTACCTGCCATTGGATAACATTGACTGATTTGACTCGAAAAGTCTTCTAAGTGCCTACTTTTGAAAACGTAAAATATTCACATAAAATCAACCGAATTCCGAAGTACTCTCCTGTGATCAGGGGAGAAGCCAGTACTGCATCTTGTCGCCCAGTACTGAACCGCAAAAGTAATCCTAGTCGGGTTTACTAGCAACTTCAATTTTCTCCGTAGGAATCCATTGTGTGCTTCTCTGTGAAATTTCTTCGGTCTACTTTTGAAAACTTGAAATATTCATTAAAAATCATACCAAATACTGAATGAATATGCTACTTACCAGTATGCATCTGTTCTTGGCATGTAGGGCTGCTAACATTCATATCTTAGCATTAGATCGCCGCCTAGTGTTGGGCTCGGATGATTGCACATTGTTGTCCTGGAAGAGTCTTCGAAGTATCCTGAGATAGGTGGCTCCTCCCCTGGACTACAGTGCGCATGGGCATCAGCTCCATCCCCAGATTGTTTTTCGCCATTGTGGCAGGAGATGGAGTGAAAGTGTAAAGGATGTCCATGCTAATGAATAAATACAATAGTATATCTGCAGCTGCGACAGGCACCGGGGAGGAGGGCGGGCGATATGAATGTTAGCAGCCCTACATGCCAAGAACAGATGCATACTGGTAAGTAGCATATTCAGTTCGAGGCATGTGGGCTGCTAAATTCATATCTTAGCATAGAATACATAGCAGTCCCTCCATCAGCGGCGGTTGCCCGTGCCAGCTGCAGAAACCTGAAAAAGTGTCTTGAGAACAGCCTGTCCTACAGCTGCTTGCTGCTTGGAATGCACATCAACACAGTAGTGTTTTGTGAAGGTATGTGGTGTGACCCACGTGGATGCTCTGCAAATATCCTCTAAAGGAATGTTCCCTAGGAAAGCCATGGATGCCCCCAGTTTGCGTGTGGAGTGCGCTCTGGGGGGTATTGTTAAAGTGCGCTTGGCTTTCTGATAACATATCTGGATGCACTTAACAATCCACCTGGCTATCCCTGCTTTAGAAATTGGGTTGCCTTTGTGTTGTGGTGCGAAGGCAACAAAGAGTTGTTTTGTCTTTCTAAAGGGTTGTGTTCTGTCTATGTAGTACATCAACGCCCTCCGTACATCTAAGGTATGAAGCATTCTTTCCGCCACCGTTTGCGGGTTTTGAAAGAATGCTGGTAAGTCGATAGTCTGGTTAAGATGAAACTGTGACACCACCTTAGGAAGGAATTTAGGGTTAGTGCGTAGCACTACCCTATTTGGGTGAATTTGAATGAACGGCTCTTGTATGGTGAGCGCTTGCAGCTCACTGACACGCCTCAGAGACGTAATAGCTATCAGAAAGGCCACTTTCCACGTAAGGAATTGGAGCTCACACGAGTGCAGTGGCTCAAATGGTGGCCCCATCAGTCTGGTGAGAACGACGTTGAGGTTCCACACCGGAGCTGGTGGCGTTCTTGGGGGAATGACTCTCTTCAGACCTTCAAGGAAGGCTTTAATGGCGGGCACTCTGAAGACAGAGAGGTGCTGCCTGTTCTGAAGATAAGCCGCTATGGCTGAGAGATGTATCCTAATGGAAGTGTACGCCAGATTGCACTTGTAGAGATGTAACAGATAGCAGATGATGTTGGGAATAGATGCATCTAGTGGGTTGATGTCATTGGACGTACAGTAGATGACAAAACGCTTCCACTTAGCAGCATAGCATGCTCTAGTAGTTGGTTTCCTCGCCTCCTTGATGATACTCATGCATTCTGGAGGTAGGTTAAGGTATCCAAACTCTAGGACTTCAGGAGCCAGATCGCCAGGTTGAGCTGTCGTGGATCTGGATGCTGAATGTCTCCATGGTTCTGCGTCAAAAGGCTGGGCGTGAGGCGCAGTCTTTGATGCGGCACCACTGAGAGTTCGAGGAACGTGGTGTACCAAGCTTGTCGTGCCCACGTTGGAGCAACCAGGACGAGAGTCATGGAGTGCTGCCTTAGCTTTCTTGCGACCAGCGGTATTAGAGGGGCTGGCGGAAAAGCGTATGCAAATTTGCCTGACCAGTTCATCCATATCGCATTCCCCTGCGACTGTGGGTGAGGGAACCTGGCGGCAAAGAGTCGGCATTTTGCGTTCTCCTTTGTTGCGAACAGGTCTATCTCCGGATGACCCCACTGCTGGAAGAACGGGTGGAGAACCGAAGGGTGTATCTCCCACTCGTGCATCTGATGGCTGTATCTGCTGAGCAGATCCGCCATCTGATTGTCCTTGCCCGGGAGGTGTTCTGCCATGAGGAAAATGTTCCTCTGAATGGCCCACTTCCACATGCTCTGAGCCAGATGAGACAGCTGTGGCGAGTGGGTGCCCCCCTGTTTCTGAATGTAGTACATCGCGGTCATGTTGTCCGTCCGGACTAGCACGACCTTGTTGCTCAGATGTACAATGAAGGACTTGAGCGCCATGAAGATTGCCATCAGTTCCAGATAGTTGATGTGCATCTTCTGTTGCTGCGTCGTCCATAGTCCCTGCACTGTGTAAGTGAGCACATGTGCTCCCCAGCCCTGGAGAGATGCGTCCGTCGTCAGGACAATTTGCGGCACGGGCTCGTGGAACAGTCGGCCCTTGCAAAGGTTGTGTGGAGTCCACCAATGCAGAGAGTCGTATGCCCGACTGGTAACCAACACTAGGTCTGTCAATTGCCCACGAGCCTGTGTCCACTGATTCGCTAAGCACTCCTGGAGCGGGCGCATATGTAACCGTGCGTGAGGGACTATGAAGATGCAGGAGGCCATCATGCCGATTAACTGCATGAACACTCTCGCTGGCAGGGAGTGTCTTGGTCGGAATCGTTGGATCAGTGACTGAATGCTGTCGATTCTGACTTGGTTTGGCTGAGCCATGGCTGTCAGGGTGTTGATCGTAGCACCCAGGAACTGCCGGACATGTGCCGGCTGAAGATGCGATTTTGGGTAATTTAGGGAGAAACCCAGATCGTGAAGAAGGTGAATTGTAGTCGACATGTCTGCGGCGCACTGTTGCTCTGACTTGGCTTGTACGAGCCAGTCGTCTAGGTAGGGGTAGACATGGATATTCTGCCTCCTGAGGTGCGCCGCCACTGTCGCTAGACACTTGGTGAACACCCTCGGGGCCGTAGTGACTCCGAAGGGTAGGACTTTGAACTGGTAGTGCCTGCCTTGAATAGTGAACCTGAGGTATTTCCTGTGTGACGGGTGTAGTGGAATGTGGAAATAAGCATCCTTGAGATCTAAGGTCGCTAAGAAGTCTCCCTGGTTTAGCAAGGGAAGAATCTGCTGTAGTGTAAGCATATGGAAATGCTCTGACAGTATGTACAGGTTGAGGGGACGTAGATCGAGAATGGGCCTGAGAGAACCGTCCTTCTTTGGAATAAGGAAGTACAGGGAATATACCCCTGTGCCTTCCTCCCCCACCGGCACGAGCTCGATTGCGCCTTTTTGCAGCATCGCCACCACTTCCTGCTGCAATAAGTGCAAGTGCTCTGCGGACATAGGCCTTTGCCTCGGTGGGATGTTGGGTGGAGTGGATGTCAGCTCTAGGCAATAACCATACTGGATTAGTTGTCGCACCCACCTGTCTGTGGTGATGTTTCTCCAGACGGGCAGGAACTGCTGCAGTCTCCCCCCGACAGGTGTTATGTGGTCGGGGGGCAGTGACAGAAAGTCACTGTTTGCTTGGAGTAGAGGTGCGGGAGCTGTTGTTTCCTCTGCCGCGACCTCTGTTGCTGTTATTCCTATAACCTCCCTTGTTCTGTTTAGTGAACGAGGATTGCGTTCCACCTTTGGAGAACTGGGATTGTTGCCCCATCTGTCCTCTGGTGACTCCACGTGCACCTGAGCGACGAAAATTGCTGCCACGAAACTGTTGGGACTGCAGGGCCCCCATAGACTTAGCAGTTTCCGTGTCCTCCTTTATTTTCTCTAGGGTGGTGTCAACATCCGGACCAAACAGACTATCAGGATTGACTGGCTGATTCAGAATTGTTGTTTGAATATCCTGCTTAAACCCTGAGATGCGTAGCCAGGCTTGTCTTCTCAGCATAACGCTAGTGTTGATAGCCCTAGCAGCTGTGTCCGCAGCGTCAAGTGCACACTTGATGGCTGCGTTTGATATTAGCTTTCCTTCCTCAATAAGCATTTTGGTGCCTTCTTGGAACTGTGGGGGCAGGTGTTGTATAACCTGTTCTAGGGTGTCGTAGTGCGCCCTATCATAACGCGCCAGGAGCGCCTGTGTATTTGCGATGCGCCAAAAGTTTGCCGCCTGTGCAGCCACTCTTTTGCCTCCTGCCTCAAGCACTTTGGACTCCTTATCCGGGGGAGGAGCTTCACCCGTTGTCTGGGAGTTGGCACGTTTCCTGGCATTGGCAACCACAAGAGAGTCCAGTGGCAATTGTCCCCGGATGTAGACGGGGTCCGCAGGCGCAGGCCTGTACTTCTTTTCAATGCGAGGGTTGACCACTCTCGCCCTTGTAGGCTCCTTAAAAATGTCCCCAGCATGTTTGAGAACACCTTTCAGCATAGGAAGTGTCTTTACTGTCCTTTCAGATATGGCAAAGGTGTCAAAAAGGAAGTCTTCCTCAACCGGGTCGGCATGCATGTCCACATCATGATTGGCTGCCGCCCGTTCAATTAGTGCATGAAATCCTGCTGAGTCCTCAGTCGGGGATGCACGTGCATTAAAGGTCTGCGGGTCTTGGCCCACACCTTGGGTGTTCTGGTCACCAGTGTCGTCGTAAGAATCTGGTTGTACATCAGGTTCATCGACAGGGAAATTGTACTGTTCATCCTCATCATATTCCTCACCCACAGAGTGTTCTGGGGAGGGAGTAGGGCTCCGTCTTGGAGGAGGCTGAATCGGTTCCGTGAGGCCTGAGGCGTCAAGGGGCACCCTCTTCTTTTTCAACGGGATGACGTAGGGGTCCACCGGCTCCGAAGTGATCTTCCGTTTATAGAGTGTCAGCTTGCCGGTGGCAGCATCGATGAAATGCTCTGAATCGTCTTCCGATTCGAGTACACGACGTGGAAGAGGGTCAGGCAGCGAGGAACCCTGTTTCGGAGCCGATTTCGTCGAAAACGCTTTCGGCGCCTCCTTAGGTGGCAAGAGAAAAAGGAGTTTCCCAGAAGGCTTAGCCGGAGCGTCCTTTTGCGGCTGCGGTGATGGCATCGGAGCCGATGGAGCAAAGGCTTTCTCCCTGATTCTCTGCAGTGACTCCGCAATGGGGGACAGTACACTGCCAGTGGGTTTCGTCGCCGACAAGGATGCTTTGAGCGGTCCCTCGGATCCGACGTCCTCGCGGGCCTTGTGCGGTTTGGGCGCGGAAACCGTCTTCGGCTCCTCCGAATCTTGAGGCCGGGGCGCAGACTTCTTGGGCGTAGCCTCTTTGGAGCCGACCTTGGCGGGCTTGGACGGCGCCGGAGCCGCTGATCCGTGCCGACCATCTTTCTTGGGGGCCCCTTCCTCGGGCGTCGGCTTCGATTTCGGAGCATCGGAATCGACAGACTTCCTCGGCTTCTGCGGACCGGAGGTCGACGGAGCCGACGGGGTGACGGGCACCGACTTCTTCACAGGCACGGCAGCCATCTTAGGGACACTCGAGTCCTTTGGTTTCAGTTTCGATTTCGGGTCGGCCATTTTAGGTGTTGACGACCCCGACGGTTTCAGTTTCGGTTTCGAAACATCGTGCCCAGCAAGTGAGTCCGTAGCCGGGCCCGAAGGCGGGGCTGTGGCTTGCGGCAACGGGTCCTGGGTAAGGCCGACAGGCGATCCCGTGTCCCGGTCGGTATCCTCGAAACCTTCGGGGCAGAGCTCGTCCGCAGAGCTATCCGCCGCGGCCCCATAAATCTCATCGTCGTCTCCTACCTCTTCGACGTATTCGAGGACCTGACCCGCGACTCCGTCGTCGTCTCCCGGATCCGCCTCGACCTCCGTCTGTGATGGGGAGATTTGTAGAAGGTGACCCTGGACCTCTTCTTCCGGGTCGCCGAAGATGTTCTCCGGATCTGGGGCCGCTTGCCTAGCTTCCAAGCGCACCGCGCGCCGAAGCTTGAGAGTTTTCTTGGAGCGGAACTGTGCACAGGCCTTGCACTTGCCGTCGTCGTGGTCCGGTGAAAGGCACTTGTTACACACAGGGTGTAGATCGATGTGTGGGTACTTGGACCCACAGAGCGGGCAGTACTTGAACGGGCTCCGCTCCATGTCCGTAAAGGCTCGCTGTCGTGTCGCGATGAGAAGGCCTCAAAGTTTAGAAAGCGAAGAAAACTCCGCTTATTCCGGCTTCAAGAGACGGAAGACTCGAGACCGAGCGCAGACAATACCGACGCAAGAAAATCGAGGCCTTTTGGCCGGTAAAAGATAGTTTTACTTGGTTCCGACAGTAAGACGTCGAGACCACATCCGAACCCAATGGCGGAAAAAAACAATCTGGGGATGGAGCTGATGCCCATGCGCACTGTAGTCCAGGGGAGGAGCCACCTATCTCAGGATACTTCGAAGACTCTTCCAGGACAACAATGTGCAATCATCCGAGCCCAACACTAGGCGGCGATCTAATGCTAAGATATGAATTTAGCAGCCCACATGCCTCGAACACATAATTACTTACCTGTTTTAAGTTGAGACCCCAGTGCTGGACCCAGGAGCCCAGTACTGGATTACAAAAGTAACAAGATCGTACTTTAACTGCAACCTGAATTTTCTCCCATAGGATAACATTGCCAGTTTTTAAGTGTGAACTTTTAAAATAGCTTTATATTCCTTAAAAATCACTGCAATAACAAAAACGTTTTTACTAAACTGTTTTCAGCTTAGATCCCAGGACTGAATCTAGGATCCAGTCCTGGAACTACCAGAGTAATCTACAAAATAATCAGCTGTATTTATAAAGAAAACCCCATTGAGCTCAATGCCAAATTGTGTGTAGAATTGTGTTGCCTACTGCAACCTCTGTATCTAATGTGTTTACAACATTCATTGCCTTTCTGCAAAGTACTCATATGAAACCTCTCATATTGAGAGGAGTATATTTTGACACCTGTTGGTTCTAAAAATAAAACAACTATATCTTTGATATAAAAACAATTGGCCTGGAGTTCAGTCTTTGAGTGTGTGAAACCCTTTGCTGACTGAGTGTGTACAAGAAATGCTTTACTGTCCTCTGGTACTGCCTTACTGCTCGACCAAGCTACCACTTTAGAGAGTAAGGTCACACCTGGCTTTAAACTTTGTTATACCTCTTGGGTTTGTGGAATCTATACACACTGTACCTTATTCTGGTCCAGTATATATAGAGCCACTTTCTCACGCACATCTACACAGTAGTGTTTTGTGAAAGTGTGCAGTGTAGACCATGTTGCGGCTTTGCAAATGCCATCCATGGGATGTTTCCTTGTGAATAAGTGTGGCTCAGTGGTTAGAGGCGGCAGACCCGGAAGCTGAGATCGGCCGTGGACCAGGGTTCGATTCCCCGCCTCGGCGGGTCTCGGGCTCAAAAATTCCACGGACTCGACAATTCTCGCTCCGGTGCCTACTCGACTCACGGGGTCACACTCTGCGACTCTGGGCAATAGCTTGCTTAATCTCCACTACGGCCCCTCGAGGCGGGATGCCTGGCTTTCACCTTGTGGATACCCTGCCGGGGTATCTCACAGGGGAATACCAGGACGGGTTCCCTAAGCAAGCGCCTTGATGCCTTCGGGTGATACGTGCGCTATATAAGTCGCAATACATTTCCTAAGAATGCCATGGACACCCCTAGTTTACGTGTGGAATACACTCCAGGGGGAATGGATAATGTACGCTTTGCTTTTTGGTAGCATATTTGAATGCATTTAAAGATCCACCTGGCAACTCCAGCTTTAGATATTGGATTGCCTTTATGTGGTGGTGAGAAAGCTACAAATAGTTGTTTAGTTTTCCTGAAATTTTTTGTCCTTTCAATGTAAAAAAAGAATAGCTCTTGACATCAAGCATATGAAGAGCTAGTTCTGCTACGGATTCTGGTTGAGAAAAAATGACTAAGAGCTCAACAGACTGGTGAAGTTGAAAGGCCGAAATTACTTTAGGTAAGAATTTAGGGTTTGTCCTAAGAACCACTTTGTTGTGATGTATTTGCAAAAATGGTTCTTGTATGGTTAATGCCTGGAGTTCATCCACTCTTCTGAGAAATATGATGGCCACAAGGAAAGCTACTTACCATGTGAGGAACTGTAACTCACATTTATGTAGAGGTTCAAACGGGGCACCCATGAGCCTAGAATTCTGGGAGAGATTATCCTTTTAAGGCTTTTCATGAAAGCTTTGATGGGAGGTACCCTAAACAATGACAAGTGTTGCCTGTTCTGCATGTAAGCTGCTATAGCAGCAAGTTATTATTTTATGGGTGTGTATGCCAGATTACATCTTTGTAGATGCAGGAGATAACAGATAATATTTTGAATTCAAGCATGTAGTGGATTGACAGTGTTGTTATTGCAGTAAACAAAACATCTTTTCCATTTAGCTGCATAGCATGCTCTAGTGGTAGGACGTCTAGCTTCTTTAATAAGGTTCATGCAGTCTAGTGGGAGATTGAGGTAACCAAACTCTAAGGTTTCAGGAGCCAGATCGCTAGGTTCAGTTGCGCTGGTTCTGGATGTCTTCTCTCCATGGTTCTGCGTGAGAAGCTTTGGGGAAAGGTGCAACTTTTGTTGTGGGACTACTGAGAGTTCCAGTAGTAGTGTGAATCATGGTTGTCGGGCCCATGTTGGAGCGACTAGAATCATTGTGAGAGACTGAGTTTGCGCAACAGTAATGGAACGAGTGGGAGAGGCGGAAAAGCGTACTCAAATCTGCCTGACCAATTCGTCCATATCGCATTGCCTTTGGACAATGGGTGTGGATACCTGGCGGCGAAGTTTGGGCATTTTGTGTTTAGATGTGTGGCAAACAGATCTATGTCTGGGTGGCCCCACATGTGAAACAATGTATGAAGAACTTGCAGATGGGAGTTCCTATTCGTGAATCTGTTGACGACTGAACAGATCCGCAATTTGATTGTGAATCCCAGGTAGATGCTCCGCTAAGAGGTATATCTTTTGAGGAATGGCCCATCTCCAAATGCTTTGTGCTAGGCGTGACAGCGGCAAAGAGCGTGTCCTGCCCTGTTTTTGTATAGAATACATTGCTGCCATGTTGTCTGTTCGTCTGAGGACAGCTTTGCATGTGTGATGTTTCTGGAATGATTTTAGGGCAATAAATAAGGCCAGTAACTGCCTCATGGACTGCTGCATCCTGATTCATTGGATGGAACTGCTGACTACTAGTCGGTCGGTTCCCATTTCGACACGATGCCAGCCGGATGCTCGTCTGATCGGCATCGTAATCAGGGCCTTCATGTTTATTGCTGGGTTGTGTGATACCAAAATATGAGCCATCATTCTACAATTTAAATTTCATGCAAGGAGTGCTAGTTTTGTAGCTATTTCTAATCATAGCTGCTGCTAGTATAGTTGATGTTAAATATCTTTAACCTAATCCTTGCCTCAGTATCTAGTCTAGAATGTTGATTTTCAGGTTACTGAATGCTTGGAAAATCACCCTTACACAAATATCCATTTCATAGTACTTGATATGAAAAACATCTGTCATTGGCACATTAACCTTTTGCATTCTTATGGATACATTTCTTTAGAGAACTATGCATGTTCGATCTTCTGGCATATAGTGAAAAACAACATTTCTAATATTGCTATGACACTGGCAATGGTTTGTATCAATATAACCAATGATATAAGATAGTGCAGAATACAAATTGGTCCACAATGCATATGAAAATGTGTACAGACTCAAATGTTTCTCACCTGCAATACTTAACTAGACAATGCCATGAAATGACTACAGTTGAAGACACTTGAAAGAAATAAACAGCAGCATCCAAAGCAGGTTTGTTGTCATGTCTTTAAATTATTACAAAAGAAACAAGACCACTTTTACAGCATAAACATGCCAATTCATTTGTTTTTACTGATGATTGCATTGATGAAATCCATTCTTGTGAAAAAAGGTGTAAAGAAAAAATGAAGAAAAGTTTCCATAAAAAAATGGAAATAAATGGGCTCAAACAGAAACAAAACAAACAGCATGTTCCAATGCCTCCATTAAGCAGTCCGATGGCATAATGTCACCCTGCACTACAGACATTGAAAATCTGTGTGCTGAAGCTTCAGTTCCACAATCCACAGTTTCCTTTTCACTTTGGTTGAGAAAAACAGATAGCCTAATAGTTTCATACTGTATTTATTTCATAACTAAAATTCACAAGTAAAAAGACACTTTCCAAGTCTTTTGTTGTCTTTTGTAACACCTTTGTTTTCGCCACTAACTGTTTTTCCGACCCATGTGCATAAAAATGGGCTTGGATTTTGTTTATGTTTATTGTAACTGTTATACGATTGGTCATCCGGAGAGTGAAGCACCAATGAAGAAGATGCTTGATGGAGATGAGGGCATCCCTATCCCACCCCACATTTTGCCCTGGGGAACATCAGACAAGTCCTAGTGCCAGAGTCGTTCAGCTCCCATATAGCCCCCACCCATGTTGTTTGCTTCTTCCAATCCTCATTCACGTTTGACCGCTTGTAGCCTCCTTCCCATTCCTGTCCACCTGGGACTGCCGTGCCGCTGATTAAGTCCATTCTGACTCTGGTTCAGAGTCAATGTCAAGTAGGTTCTGCTGCAGCTCAGTGCCAGTTGGGTTTTAAATTTTCAATGTTTGTAATTCTTTTCAGGTAGGCATGTGTGTCAATTCAGAAGGCGTTTTACTTTGCTCTAGTATCCTGACAGACTGCTGCTTAAGGCTACTCGTATTCCAGGAACTGTTTGTGATAGAAAAGTAAATACCTGAAACAAAACAAGAAATGTTATTAGTTTAGCAAAGTCTACGCATACAGCTATTTCTCCATCTTTTCCTCGAGGCACTATAACTGTATCCCTTTTATACCTAATCTAATCACGTTACCATTCCTATTTTACTGTCTGCAGAGGAAAGGTATTACTTATGTAGAGGAACTCTAGCAGATGAAATGAGAAAAAATTAATTCTGTGTCATAGTATTGGGCTCTACATCTTTGTCTGCCCACACCCAATCAGAGAGGCTAATTTGAACATCCCTATAATCTGGATTCAGAAGCAATTTTCTTAATTCAGATAGTTATTACTCAAGCAAAATATCGTGGGTAAGTGGCTATTCAGAGGAGGATCAATATGGCCAATTATCTAGCTAAAACATTTATTCAATGGACCACCCTCTGTCTTTGAAAAGTATAAGGTGAGAGTCGTAAGAAAAAGAGAAAATAAATGAGCATGCTCCAGACATATTTGGAACAATGAGGTAACACTTAGTCATGAGGCAAGTGTTAATTTCATATGTCATTTGGAAAGTATTTTCCAAAACAATTATTTGATCAAATGAACATTTTAATACCAAGGACGTTGTTGCACCTTTAAAAATTCGGCCTAACTGATCGGTGAGACACTAGATCATTAATAGTATACATTGAGATGTGCAATTTGTGCAACCAATACATAGCAAACGTTTGGCTATAATAAAAAATTACTATTTGTTGATGCCAGGAAAAGCACAATAGGAGCTATCTTGACTAACACTGCTGCCGTTTGATCATTAGTCAAATAAAACAATGAAGCAAGCTGCAGTGCTTTGGTGTATTCAGTTTCCCTGTGTCCCTTGTAGGCTGGCAAGACTATAAACTAAATGGAAGTAACCACATATGTTTATCTACATGATTGACTTAGTTCATTTGCCTGCGCACAAATTGGTCTCTGACCTTGAATTTTACAAGGGTTTACTTTCAAATAATGTTTTTTGTAGTCCCAAGAACACATTTTTCTTCCTTTATATTTATTTTGTTTAGGTTGCTCCCAGGGTGACGTTTCCGTCCTGTAAACGTCCTTTAAACTTAATTGATGAGTGCTTCCAATTACTTGGTTGCAAATCCTTTGTGGGGCACTCCTTTTGTGATCAATAAAGATTCAAAAGTACATAAACATATTGTAATGATGAACTAAGGACAGCTAAATAACATAAAATGAAAACACTGTTGCTTGGTGCATGCATAGGTGGAAAAATGGTGGAAAAATGGTGTACAACGTAAGTACTTTACACCGTTCACCTACATTAAGCATGATGTCACACTCGTCACCGAATACACCATTTTTCCACCATTTTTCCACCTATGCATGCACCAAGCAACAGTGTTTTCATTTTATGTTATTTAGTTCATCATTACAATATGTTATATTACCTTTCGTAGATCACACTCCCTGACGAAGAGCACATTCAGCTCGAAATGCATTGGAGAATGATATAATGTGATGTGGAAATGTTTATGGAGGAACATATCAAGTTTTGAAAAAGCATAAAAAATAACAATTGAATTCAACAAATGAATAAAAATTCGTATTGATGTGAAATAAAAAACAATACAATTGGAAACAACGATGAATGAATAAAATTCACATTGAACACAAGTAATGAACTTTTGAATCTTTATTGATCACAAAAGGAGTGCCCCACAAAGGATTTGCAACCAAGTAATTGGAAGCACTCATCAATTTATCTACATGATTGCTCAGGTAAAAAATGTTTATTAGTCCTTACAATCCATAAGGAATTACTAAATAGCTTGAAAGGGCAAACAGCAGAACTGTAACGTTTGAGACAATTCAAGGTTAGGCTGCGTACTTTGTTAATATGATGGAATAATGTAATTTATATGGGTTGCAGATTTCTTACATGAATATGTGAACACTCATTTAAATTGAGGCACAGCCAAGTGCAAGATTTTAATGGAATTTGCTGACAGCTATGTAATGGCATGGTTTAATACAACATGGTTATCAATATGTTGGAACATCATGCTATTCAATCGGAAGGGCTACACAAATACACGAATAAACCGGGTAACTATATTTTGTAGAAAGTAGCACAAAAACAATGTTTAGAAGAAAAACCATAGCAAAAAGTAAATTTAAATTGGCCACTTTTAAACAAATTAACGATTTTAACTTTCAGATACGAAATAGTTTTAAATCAGAATATTCTTCCTCTGTAAAGAGGTCCTTTTTACGCATTAAGGCTATATTGAAAACTGACTTTGGGGCTGCACTGTTCTAATATTGAAGTATTTATTGATGTCATTCAAATAATTTGAAAATAAGCCTACGCCTTACAAAAAAACAGTTGCAAAAGGGTTGAAATTTTGACATTAAGAATATTTTAGGCTCAGCGGGATTGCAAGAACACTGGCTTGCAATTCAGATCACAAGAGAGCATGCACATCGAAATAAAGTTGTTACATTTAACATGGAGACATTTAAAACAACTCATTAATTGTACTATTAAACAAGCATTGGAAATGCAATAGGTCTCGCAGCATTAGAGTTAGTGCTTTTAGAATTGTTTATGGTTTTTTTTTTAAAATCTTTAGCATTTTTGTTTCCTGTAGGCAATGCTAAAGAACGAATAGTTTTCTTACCTGTCGGTGTAGTTTTGCAGCTTGAAGATCTTTCTGGATTCACTATGCTGTGCATTATTCCGCGGTCTTGTGGTTGGGTCCGGATTCGTAGTCTTTTCTTTGTTTTTTTTTTTTTTTTTTCTCTTTGCCCAGGTGGGCGTCGGCGTCACACCCCCTTTGGGTGTATTTCCGGTGACGTCGGCATGCTTCCTGCGGAAGCACCCACTCTTGGGCGCCATCTTCGGGTTCTTTTTTTCCGTGTTTCTTTCGTTTCCGAAGTAATGGCAATGTTCTTCTTAGTTTGTATTTACCGCTTTGTATTTTCAAAGTCTATTCTTTAGTTAACCACCTCTTCTCTCTCCAGCCTCATCTTTCTGGCGGAGGTGGGTGGGTTCGCTAGTGAATCCAGAAAGATCTTCAAGCTGCAAAACTACACCGACAGGTAAGAAAACTATTCGTTTTGCAGCGTGAATCTTTCTGGATTCACTATGCTGTGCATAGATTTTGTAGCGGTTTCTCATCTCTGTGGCGGCTGGGTGGAAGATGAGCGTTGGGTGTTGAATATGTGCTGTAGCACCTTCTGTCCCACTTGAGCTTCCTTGTTCATTTGTATGTCCACACAGTAGTGCTTCGTGAACGTGTGCACCGAAGCCCATGTTGCCGCCAGGCATATGTCCTCTATGGGTGTGTTAGCCAGGAAGGCTATTGTAGCGCCCTTCTTCCTGGTGGAGTGGGCACGTGTCCCCTCAGCCAGTTCCTGTCCTGCCCGTTTGTGGCAGAGTTGGATTGTTTGTGCGATCCATCGTGCAATGGTCCTTTTGGTTACTGCTTTGCCCATGAAGCTGTTTGCGAAGGACACAAAAAACTGTTTCGTTTTCCTGTGCCCCTTTGTCCTTTCAATGTAGTGCATGACTGCCCTTCTGGCGTCCAGGGTGTGCAGAGCTCTCTCTGCGCTGGTTGTGGGTTTTTGGAAAAAACTCGGTATCTGTATAGACTGGTTCATGTGAAAATTGGATACCACCTTCGGCATGAAGTGTGGGTCAGTCCTCATCACAACTCTATCGTTGTGTATTTGTATGTATGGTTCTTGTAGCGTCAGCGCTTGAAGCTCGCTTACTCTGCGTAAGGACGTTATCGCAACCAGGAAGGCTGTTTTCATAGTTAGCATCTTTAGGGAGGCCTTGTGAAGTGGTTCAAAGGGCTCTTTCATGAGTTCCGTTAGGACTGTGTTCAAGTTCCATGCAGGTGGCGGCACCCGCTTGGGTGGTGCGATCCTTTTCGCTCCTTCTAGGAATCTCTTCACCACCTGTGATGTGAAGAAGCTCCTGCACGTTTCTCCCCTTGTGTAGGCTACTATCGCTGCCAAGTGAACTCTTAACGAGGATGAGCTAAGGTTCTTCTCCAGTAAGTGCGTCAGGTACCTTAGCACTGTGGAGTCCCTCTTCATCTTATTGTGGAGTCTTTCCTGTCTGCACCATATTGTGAATCTTTTCCATTTCGCAACGTAGCACTTTCGAGTGCTGGGCCTTCGTGCCTCCCGAAGTACCCTCAGGGTGCTTTCTGGTAGTCTCAAATGTGCGAACTCTATGTCCTCAGGAGCCACGCTACTAGGCTCATGCTCTCTGGCTCTGGATGCAGTACCTCTCCGTTCTGCATGGACAGTAGATCTTTCCTCCTGCTGAATCTGTGGGGTGCACACTGTGTCATCTCCATGATCTGCGAGTACCAGGTCTGCCTCGCCCACTGCGGTGCGACCAGTATCAGTGTCATGTTGCTCGCTCTGCACTTGCTCAGTACTCTGTGCATCAGTGGTATCGGGGGAAAGGCGTAGGCAAATGTCCTTGACCAATCTATCCATAGGGCATTCCCCAGTGTCCCCTCCTCGGGCTGCCTGGATGCGAAGTTTTGGCATTTTGCATTCTGGCGTGTGGCAAACAGGTCCACCGATGGTGTCCCCCACCTGTCGAACAGGTATCTTGTCTCCTGAGCATTGAGCTCCCACTCGTGGGATGCCGATGTCTGCCTGCTGAGCCAATCGGCTTGTATGTTGTCCTTCCCTGGTAGGTGTATGGCTAGCAGGTCTATCTTGAGAGGGATGGCCCATCTCCATATCTCCTGCGCCAGCGTTGAAAGCGGTGCGGACTGTGTGCCCCCCTGCTTGTTGATGTAGAACATCGCAGTGGTGTTGTCTGTTTGTATCAATACCCTGTGCTTGTACAGTCTTGTTTGAAAGGCCTTCAGTGCAAGGAAGATTGTCTTCAATTCTAAGTAATTGATGTGCTTTGTGGCATCCGTCGGTGTCCACAGTCCCCTCACCTTGAGCTCCTCCATGTGAGCGCCCCATCCCTTCAGGGATGCGTCTGTGGTGATGGTCACTGTTGGCGTTGGGGGCGTTAGAGGCTTTCCCCTTGCTATGTTCTCCATGGTCCACCATGTCATCTCCTTCTGCACTGCGTGCGTTACAACCACTAGATCCTCCCAACTGCCTGTAGCTTGTGACCATTGCTCCTGTAGCCATTCTTGAATGGGTCTCATGTGGAGTCGTACATTCGGTACCAGGTGGATGCATGATGCCATCATCCCCATGATCTTGCTCGCCGTCCTCACTGTCCGAGCTTGTCCCTTCCGGTAGAGGCGAGTTTCCTTCACCAGCGCCCTCGCCCTCTTCTCGCTGGGGAACACCTTGCCCTGTAAGGTGTTGATCTGTGCTCCCAGGAAGATCTTCACTTGTTCCGGCTCCATTGATGATTTCTTCCAATGGATGGAGAACCCCAGGTTTATGAGCGTGCTGGTCACTGTATGTGCGTGCAGCTTGCATTTCTGGTATGAGTTTGCTTTCACCAGCCAGTCGTCCAGGTAAGGGTATACATGTATTCCCTGCCTTCTTAGGTGCGCTGCGACTGCTGCGAGGCACTTTGTGAAAACTCTTGGTGCCGATTTTAGACCGAAGGCCAGTGTCGTGAACTGGTAGTGGCTTTCTCCGACGGTGAACCTGAGCATGTGCTTGTGCTTCCTGTTCATTGGGATGTGCAGGTATGCGTCTTTGAGGTCTATAGTGACCATGAAGTCCCCGGTCTGCAACTGTGGGAGCACCTCTTGCAGGGAGGTCATTTTGAATTTTTGCGTTCTTATGAATTTGTTCACGAACCGTAAATCGAGAATGGGCCTCATTGTCTCGTCTACTTTTGGTACCAGGAAGTATGTTGAGTATACTCCTGTGTTTCTTTCCTTGAAGGGTACCCTTTCTATGGCCTGCTTCTGCAGGAGTTCTTTTGCTTCTTCCTGAAGGCACTGCAGCTGCTTGCTTGCTAGCGGCTTTCTTCTTGGTTTTCTGTTTGTTGGCCTCGCCTCCAACTCTATGCAGTATCCGAATTGGATAATGTTGAGGATCCATTTGTCTGATGTGATTCCTCTCCACTCCTGGAGGTGGAATCTTAATCTTCCTCCCACTGGTGTCCTGTGGTCGTAGGTGTCTAGTTTGTCTTGACCCATCTGTACGTGCTGCCCCCTGGGATCTTTTTTGTGGGTGGGCACACGGATTTTTTTGAAGTCACTTGGAGGTGGGCTGCTGGCCCCCTCTTCTATTTTGTCCCCGTCCATTTCTCCCTCGAAAGGACTGGCCTCTTTGTTGGTACTGCCAGGGCTGTTTCTGATGGCCCTGCTGACCCTGCGAGTCTGCCTGGTGCGTTTGCTGGAAAGCCTGGTGTGATGTACCTGGCTGGTTTCCGCCTCTTCCGCCGGGCCTCCGTGACGGGGTGCCCCTCTTGTTCCCTCTGAACTGCAATGCTCCCATGGATCTTGCTGTTTCGTTATCCTTCTTAAGTTGGCTGAGTTGCTCATCAACTGTTTGTCCGAAAAGCGTACTGCCGTTGAATGGTGTGTTCAGGATGCTGTGTTGCACCTCCGGTTTGAAACCGGATATCCTGAGCCAGGCGTGTCTCCTTTCCGTGACGCCCATCATCATGAGCCTGCTGGCGGTGTCTGCCCCATCCAGGGCCGTCTTAAGGCAAGAATTTGCAGCATTCTTCCCCTCTTCAATTAGCTTTTCGGCTTTCTGCTTGGCATCCTGGGGCAAGTCCTTCACCAACTGCCCCAGTCCCTCCATGATTTGGTACATGTGTCTGTTTACCAGGGCGTTGGAATTAGCCATGCGCCAGTGGGTCGCGGCATTCCGTTCGATCCTTCTGCCCACCAGATCCATCCTTTTGCTCTCTTTATCCGGTGGCGGGCCCGAGGTAGTGGGTACGTTAGCCCTCCTCCTTGCTGTGGCCGTGATAATGGAGTCTGCGGAGACCGTGCCCTGAATGTAGGCCGGGTCCTTTGCGGCATGCTTGTACTTCTTCTCAGTTCTGGGAGTTACTGCCTTGCATGTTGCGGGCTCCCTGAAAGCTTCCTTCCCCTGAGCCAAGACGCTCTCGAGCATCGGGAGGAACTGGCTCCTCGTTTGTGTTGGGAGCAATGTTTCCAGAAGGAAGTCTGCTTTCTGCTTCTCTTCGTCGAGCTTGAGCTTGAAAGCTGCTGCGGCAGATTGTATCACCGCGTTGTAGGCCCCGATGTCGTCCGGCGGCGAGGGCCTCGAGGGGTAGGTGTCGACCACCTCCTCCGGGCTGTCGGTGTCGACATCGATGTAATCTACCTCCTGAAGGTCATAGGGCGCCGACTCTGTGTCTGTCCTGCCCTCATCTTCCTCCCCATAGCTGTAGCTCTCGTGGGGATTCTCGTACTCCTCCTGGTCGTCGAACACCTCGACGTCCTGGTCTTGCTCGGTGACTTCGGCGACCTCTTCTTCTTCCTCCTCGACCGCCTCCAGCACTGGTGGCTTGGTCTTGTGAGGGATCGTGAAGGCCTTCATCCTTGCGTCGAAATCTTTTTTCCGCTGCATGAAGTTCTCCATTTCTGCCTCGAGGCGCCTTCTTTTCTTTTCCATCTCGGCCGCGTGTTCCGCGTCGGATGGTTCCGCCGCTCTCTTCGACGGATGGCTCGTCGCCGTGCCTCTCGGAGTCGAAGTTTTCGACGTCGAACCGGATATCGGGTCTCTGGTCGTCGTCGACAGTTTCGGGTCTTTCTCCCTCGTCGATCGATCCTTTTCGGGGACGATTTTCGACGTCTTCTGCTGATCAGCAGCTCTCGGCGCCGGGGACTCCTTCTCTGAGGATCCGCTGGGCCTGGGAGTAGTCGCGGACGCCGCCTTTTTTGGCGTCGGCGCTTTCGGGGTCTTGCCCTCGATTTTTCGAGACTCAGAGTCTCTCGGGTTCTTGGGGGCCGAAGAGTCTCCTACCTTGTCAGAAGTCTTCGTGTAATCGGTCTCTACGACCGTGTAGCTGTCGTCTTCGGCGGCAGCGTTGTCTTCTTCCTCGGAGGACATCCCCAGCTCGTAGAGCGACGGGGTCGGGGCCTTCCCCTGCAGGGCGGCGTGTGCTACCCTCTGCCTCTCTCTCACACGAAGGGTCTTCGGGGTGAAGGCGGAACAGGCGTTGCAGTCTCCGCTTTCGTGGTCCACCGGTAGGCAAAGGTTGCATACCGGGTGCTGGTCCTTCTGCGCGTACTTGTGGTGGCAGTTACGGCAGAACTTGAACGGCGTGTTGTCCATCCTCGAGCGTCCAGGGCCTCTCTGGTCGCGTGTTCGTCGACGGTCGTCGAAGATCTGGATGGAAAACGCCTTATCTTTGCTTGTCTTTCGTCGGTGAAGTCCCCTGGAGTCTTCAGATGACTTCTCCTCGTCTTTTCTGTATTTTCTTTCTTCTTTCTCCAAAAATGTCTGGAGCCCAAACGGGAACGATCCAGACCCGACCGCGGAAAAAAAGAATCTGAAGATGGCGCCCAAGAGTGGGAGCTTCCGCAGGAAGCATGCCGACGTCACCGGAAATACACCCAAAGGGGGTGTGACGCCGACGCCCACCTGGGCAAAGAGAAAAAAAAAAAAAAAAAACAAAGAAAAGACTACGAATCCGGACCCAACCACAAGACCGCGGAATAATGCACAGCATAGTGAATCCAGAAAGATTCACGCTGCAAAATTACAAAGAAAAAAGCCATAAACAAATCTAAAAGCTCTAACTCAAATGCTCCGAGACCTATTGCACTGTGTGAGGGTGAGGGGTTGAGGAATAACTCGAAATGCAAGCCATTAGCTGGAGTGAATACTGAAAACCTGATGGCCTACTGTCAGACCCTAGGGTCTTATGGTATCATTGTCAAAGTTATGGCATGGCGTAAGCGCCCTTAAGTCAAACATAAGATAACTGCAGTATATGCTTTATATCAGTTTCTGCGTAATTATTTGACAGCTCAGTGTGGTCTATTAGCGAGTGACATAAGTTGTACTAACCTCCTTGATAGTAAGTTTCAAGTTTAGTCCCACTTTCTGCAAGGCTCTGGACTGTAACTATACCAATCTTCCATGAAAAGTCTAAAAACTTTTCCATTCTTTACTACCCTGCTGCTTTGTCCTCGTGCCATGAAGCCTAATTGACGAATGTGCTTTACAAATGCTGTCAATCAGTCAATATTTCAATCTTCAAGTCCTGTTCAGACCTGTTTTACATACGTGAGACAGCGCGTGGCCCTTGGGATCCGTGGCCTGCAGTCCATGCAAGCAATGGAGGTCATTCAGCGTGGACTTGCAATGTTAAAGGTGTGAACGCTTTCGAGAGAAATAGCAAGCCTATCAAAATTCCTGTGAACACTTCACATAATAGTTCGGACGTAACGTAACGTAACAACGTTTCGAGGTAACGTAACAGAATTTCACACAGCTGGCTGTTTTAAAACATTCTCGGCTCTGTAACTAATGCCCTCAACTCTGGCAATCGAATTTCTAAGCACGAACGCGCTGGAAAGCATGTGTTACAATTTGAAGAAAAAAACCCTTTCACATTGCAATGCACGCCGCCTTCTGCTAAACTGAAATCCTGCAATGCACTCTCGAAAGTGTTTCCTTGCAATGTTAAAGGTGTGAACGCTTTCGAGAGAAATAGCAAGCCTATCAAAATTCCTGTGAACACTTCACATAATAGTTCGGACGTAACGTAACGTAACAACGTTTCGAGGTAACGTAACAGAATTTCACACAGCTGGCTGTTTTAAAACATTCTCGGCTCTGTAACTAATGCCCTCAACTCTGGCAATCGAATTTCTAAGCACGAACGCGCTGGAAAGCATGTGTTACAATTTGAAGAAAAAAACCCTTTCACATTGCAATGCACGCCGCCTTCTGCTAAACTGAAATCCTGCAATGCACTCTCGAAAGTGTTTCCTTGCAATGTTAAAGGTGTGAACGCTTTCGAGAGAAATAGCAAGCCTATCAAAATTCCTGTGAACACTTCACATAATAGTTCGGACGTAACGTAACGTAACAACGTTTCGAGGTAACGTAACAGAATTTCACACAGCTGGCTGTTTTAAAACATTCTCGGCTCTGTAACTAATGCCCTCAACTCTGGCAATCGAATTTCTAAGCACGAACGCGCTGGAAAGCATGTGTTACAATTTGAAGAAAAAAACCCTTTCACATTGCAATGCACGCCGCCTTCTGCTAAACTGAAATCCTGCAATGCACTCTCGAAAGTGTTTTCCTGTGCTCCTGAGATGGTTGAGCAAATAGGAGATAAAATAACAGTGCATTATGTTCTGGTACAAAGCAGAAACTAGCTCTCATGTAAAAGTGGTGCCGAAGGGTGTGAAGGATGGGGGTGGGCGGGGAGCGTAGGGGTGGCTCGGGGCCGAAGTAATGACAAAGGGTGTGAAGGATGGGGGTGGGCGGGGAGCGTAGGGACGGCTCAGAGGCCTGAGGCAGAGCGCACCATATGGAGAGGGAGGGGGGTGGCAGTGGGAGGGTGATTGATGGGCGGGGCAGTGCTGGGGAAGCCTTTGATGTGGCCTGGCGGCCGTGGAAGCCGGGCCTTTGAAGTGAAGCTAAGCTTCACTTCAAAGGTGTCGGAGGAATGCGGGCGGCTGTGCACGCGCTTTAAAGCTCAATGCGCATGCGCATTGAGCTTAAAAGTCACGGGCACTGCAAGGAATCGCCACGATTCCTTGCAAGTTAGATAAAGAGTCGATGAGCCCCTATAGTCTCGCTTGCTCGATGCGCATGCGCATCGACAGGCGAGACCTAAAAATCATTCTTGAGAGAACAATTTTTCAACCACTAAGTTCAATGAAGACAAAACTGAGATCCAGATATTTGAAAACTGGCCACCAGCACAAGCGATTTCAGCAGACCCAGTAGCAGCACACACAGATAAGCACAGCAAAAAGCCTGGTATAATGCTGGGTCCAGCCCTTCTGTTGGTTTTGCAATTAGACGCTGTAGTGAAATCCTCAACAAATATGCTAAGGAACTGGATACTGATTTTTCCTCTAACTAGTCTTCCCCCAAAGAGACCAAGTCACAGCTTGGCTTGTGATCTCGTCTGTATTATTAACAGTCTGCACATAGGAGCCAGAAAAGCACTTAAAATACCACTGCTGCCAACCTCATCTGCTACTACTTTAGTATCTCTGGGACCAAATTCCACCAGACATTATGGCCTTACACTGGCTTCCGACATCTCAATGGATCACATTCAAAGCACTGTGCATAAAACACATGAGTACTGTAACTGGACCAACATTCCCATAACATCTGAGAAATGACTGCCCTAGATGAAGCCTCCAAAACAACAAACTCCTACAGCTGAAAGGGCCACATTTCAACAAGACCGGACTAAGAGGGTGCTCTTTTTCAGACTAAGCCAGAAAACTTTAGAACTTCTTCAAACCCCACATTCACTTCCGATAAGGCAGCTATAAAACCAACTTCCGTTCTGGAAGTCCATGAAAAGTTGGGTCTTTACATTTTCTGGACCCAAGTTATACCAAAGTATCATCCATGGAAACCACTATCAGCCATTAACCCAGCAAACGACAATGCAAGACAGGATAAAAGTTCTTGCTGGAAAAAAAATACCTATGTTTCAGACAAAATAACCCTACATGGAGCACAATTCATCTTCCATATCCTTCAAACATGAGTGCATATCAGCACCACAATCTCATGTAGCTCACTGAACTTTATTTTATTTTTATTTATTTAGTGTTTTATAGAGCGCGAACCAGACCCATGAGGGTATCAGAGCGCTTTACAGTAGGATCAAGGGAATATATAGCAAGGGGGAAGGAGAGTTTCTCACAAAGGTCATAACAAATGCACATTTCTGGAAAACATACATGCAGTCCAGCCTATAAATGCTTGTAAAGAAGTACTACAATTTCATGCAACAGACTGTAGAGCTTAAAAAAATGGGAAAGATCATACCCTTCACTGTCTAGTACATCTTTAATGCTAGCCTTGGTAATAATGGCGTCATCACATTTGAACCACTGGTCCTTGTGCTGCCGGATAAAGCTTGTATAGTGCCCACTCTCCAAGGTGCCTTGGTGATTAACTACTGCAAATAAGGAATACCTACGAGAAGAAAAAAAAATTACATCAATGAAGAACCAATAAAATTGTTTTCTTATACATGAGGGATAAAAGAACAAGTCAATTACCTTTGGTAACAAGCCTTATGGTGGATACTGTAACCGCAGATTCCTCACCTTGGAATATTCTCCAGGCATTTTTTTAGTTTTTTTAGAAGAATGCTACCCATGCTGCGCGGCTCTGCTCTGGCCTTATAAAGACCTGGAATGGAGCTGCATATAAGCGTTACCTCTGTACACTGATGTCTGTTTCTTACCATTTTACTTTTTGCACACTTGAGATGGAATTTAAGTGATTGATGGTTACAGCGTGCTGAGTACTAGCTAGGGACTATTAAAATGTTGAAATAGGTTACTCCACTGGATGGTAGATGGAAGGAGAGTGAGAAAACAGCGGTTACACAGAGTATTCACCAGAATCAGCAATACTGAAGTTAAGTATCTTGTTCCTCTGGTGGATACTACGAACCGCAGATTCCTCAGCTTAAAATAGATACCAAAGCAGTATCTTCCCAAGGTGATGTGTCCTTAGACTGGACTCTGAACAAGAAGTCCGGCAGAATCGAACGGGCAAAGTGTCCTTCCCATTGGACCTGGCTGTCAAGGCATTAGTGCTTTGTGGAGGTATGCATCAACTCGCATGTCATAACTTGGCAGAAGTCAGACAGGCACACCTCGTGCCAATGTAGTGGTAGCAGGCTTAGCCCTGGTGGAAGGGCACTCATACCATTAGAGAGGCTGCTTCTTGGCCAACACATAGGAGACCTTAATCCAGAGCACTATCCACTTATTCAAGATTCTCTTTTGCACAGCCTTCCCTTTCTTTGCTACAGGGAACCCCACAAAAGCTGAACGTCCACACAATGGTCCTTGGTATAATCTATGTAAAAGCTTAAGCCCTTTTGAGGTTTAACAGATGGAGCCACTCCTCTTTTGAGGGGAAGCAAAGAACGCTGGTAGAGTGCTGGATTGTCCAATGCAGAAGGGAGACAACTTCAAGTCAGGTCCCCCTAGTCATAAGCATCAATTTGTCTGCGAAAAAAAGTTTGTGTACGGCAGGCGCACTTAGCGTGCTTCTAGTTCACTCACGCCAGTAGCTGATGTACTTGCAATGAGTAAGAGTCATCAGGGTCGGGGGACACAGTGAGCCACAATGTATCAGTTGTAAAAGGGCAAAGGAGAAATGTCAAGAACAAGTTAACGTCCCACTTTAACTTCACAAACTGCATGGGAAGAAATGTGTGTCAAACCTTTATAGAAGCTCATCGCTGGTTGCGTAAACAAGGTGACCCGAAAAAGTTAGAAAGGCTGAAGGTGCAGCCAAATAATCTTTTATAGTCCCCACTGCAAAACCTTGCTGGGCTGAAGGAAAAAAACAAGCAAAATGACATCCAACAGCTTCACCTATAAGGGATCTGTACGTCGGGCACTGCATCAGATAACAGGTTTCTCTCAGCACTTGGTATATTTGGATTTTGTGGAGGGCAGTTTGGTGGTGAAGATGCCAACTTCAGATGGCAAATCATGTGCAATCAATTGCCACCACTCAGTCTCCACACATGGAGGTGTAAATTGTGTAAATCCGGGTGAAGGACTCTGCCCTGTTGCTATAGGAGGTCCTCCCAAGGCAGCAACCTGATTGGAGGACAGTTAATGCTTAGGAGGTCCAGCTAGCACACTGAAACCTCCAGGATGACTTGGGCCCGGTCTTTCCTGATCTTCAGACTAAAAGAGAAAGTGGCAGGGAACGCATACAAGTGTCTCCTGTACCATAATGAAAACAAAAAGGAATTCCTTTCTTTGGACCCAACTTTAAGGCTACCACTATTCTCTACATATCTTATTAACCAACACGCTCACATGCACTCAAGCTATCCACATCAATGGAGAGAACAGTATCATTACATACCCTGGTTCAAATTGAAGAATAAAGTGATCTATTTTATTGAAACTATTGCTTTTGGTGTATGAGTAAAGGGTGTGGGGTATGCAATCATACTGTTCTCTCCATTGATGTGGATAGCTTGAATGCGTGTGAGCGTGTTGGTTAATAAGATATATAGAGAATAGTGGTAGCCTTAAAGATCGGACAAAAGAAATCATTTTTGTTTACATTATTGTATAGTACCCTATTCCTTTGGCACAAGGGATCCCTCTGTTTCTCACACATCTCTTGTACCATTCCAACCAGAAGGCATCCACTGACAAGTGCACTTGTAAAACTCCAGTGCGCCAATCCAATGAAACTGTACATTACACAGTGGCAAAAAAATCTTGCCAGGACTCTTCTCTGGTGGAAGACGCTGTGCACCACCTCTGGATGTAGCTGCAACTCATGATCTGCCAGACATATGCTAAGTTTATCTGCCCAGCCATTCAAGAAACCCCACCAGATGATTACTGAACAGGAAGACACCCTAGTACTCTAACCATCCTTCAAGATGCAAAGACTTTTGGCACAGGACCTGAAGTACCACATGTCAATGGTTTAGTATATGAAAACCTGTACCAGCCTTCCCTTGATGGATAGCAGGAAAGCCTAGAAAGTAAAACAAATGACCCGCAACTCGAGAGAAATGATGCGGAGCTGGCCCTTGACTGGTGAACAGAGTCCTCTGATCTACATCTCCCCAGGTGATTCCCCCCCCCTCCATACCCAACCCAGAAGTGATGCATCTGTCACCACAGTCAGTCTCGATGGAGAAAAGAGTGGCCTGCCACAAAAAAACACTGCTGTTGGTCAACCACCACTGATCTTGAGCTACTTCCTCCGAGATCTGGGCGATATCAGAAAGGCGATCTTAGTAGTGGGCACACAAACTTCAAATTCAACTGAACTGCTGGCATGCGCCACCTGGCAGTGTGGGTAGGGAGGATTCACAATACTAAGAGGCCAAGAAGCCTCAGAAACACCCTCGACTGGATTTGGCAGTGAGCCTGAAACATCAGAATAATAGCCAAAATTTCCTGGAAAGCACTCCCCTCCACTCAGGCTCGCCATAATGAAAGGAAGCCTCAGTGGGAATCGGCTCATTTATGTTGAATCCCCATGATTTCAGGATTTTTACCATCATTCAGAGGCAGTCTATGACGAGCTCAAAGACGATTCTCCATCTCTGAATATGGGCAGCACCCACTGATATCACTTTCATGAACACTAGAGGGGCGCTGGTGAGGCAAAAGGAGATCACAAACTAACAATGTTCCTTATTCACCCCTTAAATCACAAATATGCCATGCGAGACTGCAGGACAGTAATATGAAAATAAGCATCCTGCAAGTCCAAGTCACCAGCCAGAAATCCAGACCCAAAGCAAAGAGGATCTGGGCGAAAAGCAACATCATAAATCAATGGCAGGTGCATCTTAAATCCGTCTTTAAGAAGGAAGGCATTGAAGAAGAGGGAGACCCACGACAGGCCTTAGACCCCCATCTTTTTATGGAACGAGGAAACAGCGAGAACACCCGCCTTTTTGAGAGACTGGTACATGCACTATGGCATCTATGTAAAGCAAAAGATGCATCTCTGGTAGAACTAAGGACAGGTGCTCCTCTGAAATCTGTTACCATGTGCGATGAATATTGGAACAGGTAGAAAGAAAGGATAGACCATAGTGGTTTTGAATAATTTGCAAAACCCATCTGTTGGATGTTATGGATTGCCAATCTGGGAGGAAATGTTGGATCCTGCTCCCACAGGTTGGGCACGAGCTGCTTAGATCCAGCTTAAGCAGTTTGTCGGACAGAGTAGCAGGGATTTAAAAAGTGGTGCTCTGCAGGCCCACACGTTATCTGCCTTTTAAGGACTAGGTTGCCTCTTGCATCACTGGTTGTGAAAGCTGTCTTTACTGTTAGCCCACCCCTGCACTAGCCTTCCTATTTCTGAAAATGGTACTGAAATGGTTTTGTAGAAGCCACCTTTCACAAGGTAGCTCTACCATCTTTGAATTGTCAAAAAAGGCGTCAGCCTTCTCACTGATGGGGAGGGGGGGTGGAGTAGAGAAACTCAGAGCATGTCCATCGTTGGAATGCCGAATAGACCTCACCTGGCATGCTGAAAAGGGACCACACTTTAACCAACCAACTTTTCAAGGTAATCTGTGATATCCAAACCTGGATGGAGTACATATTTGGCTACATCATGTATAGTTTGGGCCAAAAAGGATTTCAGATCTTCTAAGGTTGCAGGCAAGATCTCGCTAAGCATATTCCAAAATGCATGTGTTTAACGACCAAACAGGCAGACTGCACTGCCAAACTGGCTGAAGAAAACATGCGTTTGTTAAAGCATCAAATTATCTTAAATTCTATATCAGGAGGAGTGGTGCTGAATGATCTGGAATGCACTTTCTTGGTGGAGGCCTGCAAAATAAGGCTCTCTGGAGGGGATGCTTTGTGCGAAAATCAAGGTGACCAGGCGCTTGTCTGTGACATCTGGCTATCTGCCTGTTCGGAGATGGGTAAGGACATGCTTTTGATCAAATAGCCATGTAATGTAAAAGCATTTTTTTTTTTTTTAAATCTTTTCATTTTAACAATGCTTGTATGACCATATGATACAATGCCATGTACAAATAGCACATTAGGGAACAATACAGACATCAGCCGGGAGTTACACATCAGGGAATCACAAGTGTCTCATCCATATAATTAGACTAAACCTCCACCCGGGCATCCACCTCTCTGTATTTGCGCCATGGCGCCCACATTTTCTTCCATTTTTTCGTACACCCCCTGCTTTTATATACAGTTTCTTCCGCTCTCTGACAGTAATGTAAAAGCATTATTGAAGGAAAGCAAGGGCTCAGATGTTGGCCCAGGCTGAAGGATTTCGGCCAACACATGTAAGACATGGTATACATCATCCAACATCAGTATAATCAGCGGGGGGAAAGATCCTCATCACCCTTGAGGCCACTCTGCCCAGACACAGGAGAAGAGTCAGAGCCCAATAATAAGAATCTCTGTTGATAGTTGTGATTGGAGTCAGGCTGCATGACGACTAGTTGGGCTTTTGTAATTTTGTGGCGCAACATTAGTTCAGCTTGGGCTGATGTCGGTTCAGGATCAGACCTAGGCATTAACATGCGACATCTTCCTGTGCCATTGGCAGCCATTTTGAAAACTTGCATGGATCGTGTGGTGGGTGTAGATATCTGTACTGAGTCACTAAGGGTCAGGTAGTGGGTCCCAAGAGCTCGGACAGGGCTATGAGAGGACTTGCCAATGCTAAATCTGGGACCTAGCTGGAATGTGACTTGCATCTTGGTGCACTTACGTCGCCCTTTTTGTGTCTGAGTGGTGGGATGGGGTAGAGTCCCAATTTACTGTTAATTGCTTGCATTTGGACTTACCAGAAAACAGAGTAAAGTAGAGCGGTTGCAGGAATGGCCCAGACATTGGGACCATGCAAAGGTCGAGACTTATTGTGCTTGGCAATGTACAGTTTCGACTCCGGGTCGAGAACTGCAGTTGGAAACCTGACAATGCACTTCCCACATGACCTGAACTTCTGGCAGTAGTCCAGTTTCCAGAGACATACCATGTGGGGATCTGAGACCAGTATCTGCTTACTGCAGTCATGGCACGGCTTGGATGCAGCCTTTTTCAGTGGAGGCACCGCCCCTTAGCACACTGTGTAAAGTTTGGAAGTCACTAGACAACTTAAAAATTCGGGAGGGGAACTCAGTTTCCATGTGGAAAGGTACAGAAGGAACATATGTCTGGGCACAGTGGTGGTGCTTAAAAGCAGGCCAGCTCCATAACTTCTTTGGGGGCATGGACCCAAAGCACATTGCCACCTAGCAGCATGCGGGTGCACTGCAATGAAAATAAATCGCCAGATTCAGTCAGGTGCCTTGGAAATATTCCAAACTGAGGAATCTTTAGTTAGAAGTAACCATAAATAAAGCATTTAGAGCACAATATTGGGAAATATTGAAGAGTGCACAGGATGGAACAGAAGCAAGAACTGGAGAGCAAGAATGAAAAACATAAAACACATATATCCGGAAGTAAGCTGTACAGACAAAAATACTCTACATAAAGAATTTGAAAATATGCTTGGCTTTAACAAAATCACTACTTTCATTGAAGTGGCCTTAAACACCCCCCCCCCCCCCCAAACTTAAAAAACCCCTAATAAAAACATATCTTCAGAATACAATATTTAAGAAATCTGTGGTTTAGACTGAAGTAGATCCAAGGATACCCAAGTTTTGAAATGACCAGCATTCATGCCTCTTCACCCACTCAACTATCACTTTCTTTAATAAAAAGTACCTTGGACACTATTTAAAGTATTGCTCAAGTTTAATTTGGCGTACTCTCCTGCAACTGAGGGCAGAGCGATTCACTATAAAAGAGATCAGATACTAAGCAGAAGCATACTGTTCTGTACAATCATGAAAAAACACTTCAACAGGCACACAGATGCTTTAATTAGGAACACCAAGGTAGGCAGGTGAAGCATCCAAGTGCATGTCTTTGCTGAGACCGGTCTTTTGCTTCAATGACTACCATTCTTTGGGGACCACAGGAAATATTTGTTAGAAGAGATAAGAAAGAGTCCTTCATGCATTCTCCCAACTCAATTATAATCATAACTGAGAACTAAGGGTGATTCAGAACATTAGGATCTACCTCTTTTCTGAAAAAATTGGTAGCTATTTTGACTAAATGGCTTTCCTAAAAAAAGAAAGCAGACCTTTCACCCATATTAAGTGGAATGCTTCGACATTGGGGTCTATCCTCAATAGCAAAGGACTGCTGCTACATGGGTTCACCAGAGCTCTGTTTTTGGAACATTTAGTTGAGTGCGCTCTCCAGTGGTATTTGTTATGTAGCTACAATTGTAGAACACAGATTTCTAATACTTATTTTGATTTGTCCCCCACTCTAACAAGAGTAAAAACTTGCATAATCTACTTATTAGGACCGTACCTGTCGAATACAAAAGTAGTCAACGTTTCTCGACCTATCCTCAATGCTCATCGGGTCATAGACATTACTCAGGACTTAATCTGCCCATATATTTTACCTCTCCTCGCGATTACTCTTCTACTTGTATGTATGTTAAGTGGTAAAAACGAAGCTTGAGGGTTAATATTGCCACAAACACTACAAGGAAAACAAACGTCCCATTCTGTTAAACTTATTATATCAAAGAACAATGGTTCCGGTGGTATAGTAAAAATAATATGAATTAATTATATAGCTTAATAGCGATAGATATTAGCACAGAGGGTTGACAAGGATGGCGGAAAGGAATGCACGACCAATTATGTATATTTCTATCATGTTTTTACTTCATTATATAAACTCTGTTTAAATTTTTCATACAGTTCAGTGCATACAAATACATAAACAATACATAAACAAGTGCACGGTGTCCCAAGTGTATCAGTGAAACCAAAATAACAATACACATAACATAGGCTACATAAAGGGGCAGTGGTTTCTAATTGGATACATAAAAAAAGGAAAAAGACCAAGGAAAAAATAATTGATTATTAAAGTGATTCTACACAATCGTAGACACTGTTTTTAAAGGTTCAATTCCTCGTTGCGTCGACGGCGTTTCGACCCTTTGGGGTATGGGTCTCGTCAGGACAGTACAATGAAGGACATCTGAATATTATCTTGTATTCACCATGCATGGTGAAAATAAAAAACTCACTTACAAGTAACCCAGCCGGGTACACATGTAGTGGTCAGAGAATTGTGATGAATTATGTACACTGAACGAGAGGACTGTGAGACGCGATCGGGCTCCACAGAAGAGAGGCATCGTCCTTTTCAAAAATATATCGTAACTAATTGGACCCATGATCCGGATGCTATCTAGGCTATTCGGTACAAATTCTTATGGCCTCAGGCATTATCCTAAGACAACATTAAAAGTGCCATTGTATGCACATAATTCATCACAATTCTCTGACCACTACATGTGTACCCGGCTGGGTTACTTGTGAGTTTTTTATTTTCACCATGCATGGATGAATACGAGATAATATTCAGATGTCCTTCATTGTCCTGTCCTGACGAGACCCATACCCCAAAGGGTCGAAACGCCGTCGACGCAACGAGGAATTGAACCTTTAAAAACAGTGTCTACGATTGTGTAGAATCACTTTAATAATCAATTATTTTTTCCTTGGTCTTTTTCCCTTTTTTATGTATCCAATTAGAAACCACTGCCCCTTTATGTAGCCTATGTTATGTGTATTGTTTGAGACCCATACCCCAAAGGGTCGAAACGCCGTCGACGCAATGAGGAATTGAACCTTTAAAAACAGTGTCTACGATTGTGTAGAATCACTTTAATAATCAATTATTTTTTCCTTGGTCTTTTTCCCTTTTTTATGTATCCAATTAGAAACCACTGCCCCTTTATGTAGCCTATGTTATGTGTATTGTTATTTTGGTTTCACTGATACACTTGGGACACTGTGCACTTGTTTATGTATTTGTATTGATGAAGCAAAGCTTCGCATATTTTGCGACTTGCCGAATTCATGAACCTCGTTTATGTGTAACAAGGTAATAATTTGTACGTCTTACTAACGTTTATTTTATGTTTGAACGAGGTCCACGAAGCTTGCCTATGTGTTTTAGTAAAACGACTTATCTGAGTCAATAAAAATGGCCGCTGCTTTGAAATAAGTGTCTGCGCATGCGTCAGTCACACTCACGTGTCCTGATGTGTTCGCGGGTTTGGAGGGAAATAGTTGCGCATGCGTAATGCATAGCTTTGCCAGTAACGTGGTACTGCTCGTGCCACTGCTCTTGTGTACGTATTCATGTAGCTAACATTTAGACTGCATAAGTATATTTTAGTGATAAGTTGAAAGTACAAACTCAATGCTGTGTTTTCATATCGTTATTTCTATGTATTAATTTGTTCTCGCTTACTTTTCATGTACCGCGGGGAATGGGGGTCTGACTGAGCCGAATGCCATCTTGGAGGGCCTTTCTGCGCATGCCCCTCCGTCTGGGGAACTGAAAACCTTGGCTGGTGGAACTTGGCCAGCTGGCAGGGATGGGCAAGATGCTCCTGAGAACCGACCTGCGAACCCAGCAGAACGGAGTCATGTGTCCCTATTCCGCAACAATGTAAAATTGTCATTGTATTTCCCTGCAGTTTCTCATGGGAACCCCAATCTTGCTAGGCGGTACCCAAAGATGCAAATTAGGCATCCAAATAGTGTGTTAGGATTGGTGTGTTACCCAAATCCTACCTTAGGACCAATCCAAATTGAGGGATTCTGACACTTTGCAACATTGGGGGGTGGTACACTGCCCCAAAACAGTATAACTACCCTGGGTTCACCTAGGGAAATGGTCCGACTTGTCTGGTTTAGCTGACCTGTCACTGACCCAACGCACTCAATAGGTGACTGAAGATACAGAGAGCTGCGGAGCACTCTGTCCGAAATTGACCATAGACTAAGGTTCTACTGAACCTTAAAGTGCTGGCGAAGCACTTTGCTGGGAGTTCGCTGACCCAATCGGGGTCTTGATCGATAGCTGCAGAGAGGGTGGAGCGCAGGCGTTGCTTCCAAACTGCGGGTGCGGTCCTGTCCTGAGCGGTCCTGTCCTGAGGGTTTGCTGTCCTGTCCTGAGGGTCCTATCCTGATTCCTAATCCGAGGGTATCCTGTCCTGTCCTGGGTGTCCATTCTGCACCTGCTGTCCTTTGAGGGGTATCCTTCCTTGAGGGTTTCCTGTCCTTAACTGACCCTTGGCCAGGGTTTGGTTTCCACACCAGTCTAGGTAAATATTGCTCTAAAATTCTTTAAACTTGCACCTTTCTATTTTTCTGTCTTTTGCTTCAATAAAGAGATACCTTTGCATATGTTGATTTTTCCATGCTTTTGCCGCAACTATTGAAAACGTAAAGTAAATTGCATTTATTTCTTAACGTGTTCCCATGTTACCCGGCCTGTTAGAAATTATATTTTGCATTGCAGTTTGTCATTTCCTGATATGGTCTAGAACGGCCTTACTTAAACTGTCTAAAGAATTTTTGCCCTGAATGCATAGCGTTACTTGTTGCATCTCATATTAGCATTTCAATGATTACCCTGACTTTATTTCTCTATAGTTATGTACTTTTCATTATCTTGGTTATTGATTGCCTCATTCTTGTAAATCTCATGCTAGAAGAAAACGAACTTTAGATAAAGATTTTAAAACTTCCAGTTGTCCGTGGTCATTTACAAACAGTATTGAATGTCATTTTTGAGGTTGTATATTTGCTGCCTTTCCTTTACAGCTAGCTCCCTGATCCGTTGTGGTCATAGGTACCCGTGTCGGTGGATGGTAAGTCGGGTACACTGAGTAATAATATTAGGGAATTCACACAAATTGGTAGCAGCCCGTGGAGTCGCCTGGTCAATGTATAGTGTGAATTGAAAGTATATGGGCCCGAAGCCGGAAACTGCGAAATTATTGGCTGGGTGACCTCGCGCGCTCTATCAGTATGCACTGAACTGTATGAAAAATTTAAACAGAGTTTATATAATGAAGTAAAAACATGATAGAAATATACATAATTGGTCGTGCATTCCTTTCCGCCATCCTTGTCAACCCTCTGTGCTAATATCTATCGCTATTAAGCTATAAAATTAATTCATATTATTTTTACTATACCACCGGAACCATTGTTCTTTGATATAATTGTTGGCCCTGGTTCCTATGTGAGTAGGGTTTCCCTTGTTTTCTTTGAAGGCCATTCTGTTAAACAGCATAATACAATTCATATAGTTAATACTAAGCAACATTTTTGTTCCACCATGTTGCACCATTAACTTTTAGCCATCTCCCAACTATAACCATGTGACCTAATATTCCATGCTGTGTATTAACTTCATTGTCTTACTTACCTAATCTTTGTGTAGGGGGAAGAGAATAGAGAGGGTCAGACATTGAGCTACGAGTCCCCCACACCCCAAACAGATCAAAAGGCAGAGCATTAAGTAGGCCATGTTTTAGTATTTGAGAGCTCCTTCGCCTTAAGTTGCCAAGAGGTTCTTACTCGGAGGTAACCCGTTTATAGTGTACATTGGGCTGCGAGCACACTACTCCACACAAGGTTTCCCTCACTCTCTCTGCGACTTAGCCCTTAGAGACAGGTCAGCATGCTGCGGTCATCACATTTACCAACAGCATTGTTGTGTATGCCGTCAGCCCAAGGGTGCCCCAGTCATTGCTGGTATTGTAGCTTATAATTTATGGTCAACAACATTCTTTCTTCACAGTATGTGCTATTTATAACTTGAAATATACCATTAACTGGCCTATTTTTTATAATAATTAGACCTTTTACTCTCTATGAATGTTGAAGAGGCTGCTACAAACAGCTCCTCTGCCTTAGCTGGTGTACTGCAAGGGACTATTTAAATCTGAGGGGCAACGGTCTTTCCAGGTATGTTGTTTCAATAGTGATAATCAGGCTCCATGTTATTTTAATCACTCATTTTGTCTTGGGAATGATACACCTCAACCTCACAGGTAATCTATTCATGGGCACAAAGAATGATGTCATTTTCTCACAGGCCCGCTCTCAATACAGCCTAACTGATGATTACTATTGGTTTAGATCTGAACAGGACACCGTGATGCCTTATTCATGTACAATACTAGGGGCAGTGCAATCCCAAAGCTACAGCAATACTTCGTTTCAACAATGCCCCGCCTTTTGGGTGATGTGGCTGCAGATATTATTGGCTTACTGCAACAGCCAATAACATTACCCCGCCATCTAAAAAGACGCTCCACATCAGCTGCTTGGTTTACAGTGCAGCTGGTTTTCGCACGATAATCCTGCAAAAGACCGGAACGAGATTTGTGATGCCACTACAAAAGTGAGGGCAAAGTTTTTTTTTTTTATAAGTTAGCACTGAAATCATAACATAACATTAAACTGGCCAGAGGCAACTACTATTCTAAACTGATTAATGAGACTGAGAATAGGCTAAAGGAATGTTTTTAGATTGTGCCACGGTTTCCTCAGCGTTTGCTTTACCAGTTGTTGCAGATTCAAACCTGTGCAGTAAGTTCAGTAATTGTTTTGAAGAAAAAATTGTAAAACATTCAACTGAATGCTTTAACCCCTCCCATGCTCGTGACGGAACGGTTCCGTCACGGCCGGCTCGCCGTGCCTGCGCGTCGCGAATTCCGCGCCTGCGCTGAAGGTTCTATTAGGTGGGCGGGGCCGTGACGGAACCGTTCCGTCATAAGCACAGCTCACCCGCGGGCCGTGACGGAGCGGGTCCGTCACGAGCACGGGACCGCCGCGCGGTCCCGCCTCCCCCTTAGCGCTGCGGCGGAATAGCCGCCGCAGCGAAGGGGTTAAGAGAAGTGGATGCATCTGCAAATACAAACTACCCCTCAGAATTTGGGGGTGGTGGATAAGCTTGATAGTTTTTTACCCCCTTCAGAAGACAAAGACTTTCCTAAGTTGAGCTGCAAATCTGGTTCCCCCGAGTCCCATTCCCCCATATTATGCACCAGATCACAGACATAACTTTTTCCATTCATCTGAAATTGTTCGCTGCTTCCTCACGATAAGGATTTGTGTCAAAGTCCTGGAAAAAAGCTAATGTGGTTCCCCGTCTGAAAAAATCCAATGCAGATACAGCAGCATTGTCCAATTTTAGTCTTACTTCCGTGATTCCGGCTACCTCAAAAGGTTTGGAGAAATTGGTCAATATTCAGCTCTCTGAATTTATTGAAACCTTTAATGTGCTACATTCCTCACAATCTGGCTTTAGAGTCCACCATAGCACAGAAACAGCATTGCCGGAGATCTCAGAGTCAATACAGTGGACCTCGGTGATAACATTGCACTGTTTCTACTGGATCTCTCAGCGATGTTTGATATGGTCTCTCTCAATTACCCAAAGGCATCAAGGCGCTGTAGCCGAACATCCAGAACTGAGCTGTGTCTATAGACCCACCATTTTAAGTAGTAGAGGTGGAGCGCTGTCTAGGTAGGGTAGAGCCAGGTTTTAAGTGCTCGTCTAAAAGACAAAAGCTTTGTGATTGCCAGAAGGGACTGTGGTAGAGAATGCCAGAGTATGCACGCAGCGACCGAGAAGGATCTGCCCGCTCATTTAATCTTGCAGATCCTAGGTACTGAGACCAAATTACAATGTGCAGAGCAAAGGTTTCATGCTGGAGTGTGCCAATGAAACATCTCTTTAATCCCAGCAGGACTAGGAAGATATAGGGCCTTATGTACAATACAGATGGCTTTAAACGTAATGTGTTTTCTGATGGGGAGCCAATGCAGATCACACAACCCAGCAGCCGATTGGCGCCTTGGAATATCAAAGATCGCCATGGCCTAGTGCATTCTGTGGCTGGTTGAGTGCGTTACTGTGGATGTGAACGCATCCTTGTGACTGGGCACACCGTGAGGTTCGTCGTAAAACACGACAGACTCCTTTGAAGTTTCAGAATTAATTCATTTATTTGAAGTTCAATTATTTCACTGTAAGTTCATGAAGTTCGTTTAATTCATATTCATGCATATGATTAGGTAGATTTCAAACTGTAATATTCCATGTGGAACATGTAGAACAAGGTGCTCCAATGCATTTCGGGCTGGAAAAGCCCTTTTTCAAGGAGCGCTGAAAACATAAAGATACGCTCTTTTTAGGATGTAGATCTGCCTCATAAACAACATTACATACATTGAGTAGTCAGTGTATGTAATGTTGTTTATGAGGCAGATCTACATCCTAAAAAGAGCGTATCTTTATGTTTTCAGCGCTCCTTGAAAAAGGGCTTTTCCAGCCCGAAAAGCATTGGAGCACCTTGTTCTACATGTTCCACATGGAATATTACAGTTTGAAATCTACCTAATCATATGCATGAATATGAATTAAACGAACTTCATGAACTTACAATTAAATAATTGAACTTCAAATAAATGAATTAATTCTGAAACTTCAAAGGAGTCTGTCGTGTTTTACGACGAACCTCACGGTGTGCCCAGTCACAAGGATGCGTTCACATCCACAGTAACGCACTCAACCAGCCACCATTTTCCGGCGTACCGGGACGGTTACGCCACTTGTTGGAGCACCCTTAACATCCACCACAATCACATTTTTATCAACTTAAACTTTGATCAAAACCACGCAGTGCGCCCCACCTGAATCTACAGTCTAGTGCATTCTGTGCCACTTGCAATTTATGCGGATTACTGATATTGGAGTCAAGCTAGAGGGAATTACAATAGTCCAATCAGGACATTACCAGGGCTAATGCAACCAGTTTTCCCGCTGGAAATAGGATAAAAGAGAACACTTTTTAGCCATCCTTACACGCCAAAAACAGGTCACCACCGTGTGATTAGCCTTGGCATTAAGTGTGAGCTCAGTGTCTAAAAATGACCAAGATTTTTTGCCTTCTCAACTGGAACAGGGCAGGTGCTAAGGGCACCCGACCACCAGTTACTATTCCAGCATGAAGTCTGCATCTTAAAGAGTAGTATTTATGTTCCATCAGTTCAGAAAATTCCTTCACATCCAGTTGGTAACTCTCGACATACATTGTGAGAAGCTATCAGTGGTGGTCGCAGAGTTCAATCTGTGTGTAGTCAGCATGGGAAATGACATCCATCCCATAGACCCGGATGATAGTAGCAAGTGGAGAGACTTACAAGTTAAAAAGTGTAGGGCCCTATGATGAGCCCTGTGGTTCTCCAACCGGCAGAGAAAAAAACTGTAGAAATGCTGTAGCAGCACCCTCTGTGAATGGTCTATGAGGGAAGTGGACAGAAGAGCTAGGGCCTGTTGCAGGATGCCCATATCTTGAAGGCGTTCAATCAGTAGTGAGGGGGAGATGGAACCAAAGGCCACTTAAAGGTCTAAAGTACGAGTTACTTACCTTACTGACCAGGCCAGCGACACAGCGATTCAGGAGGAGGACGGACCGGGGCGTAGCGCAAGCCACACCAAAACCAACATCAAGAGGATCGCACTTGCGACATACCGTGACGCCACAGAGAGCAGAGGCCCGAAGGACAACCACACCTCCCCAGCACATGATAGAGCTATATAATAGCTACCATTACCCCCCCATAGGGCATGTCACGTCCCAAGAACATGGGAACCCTCTTAGGAAAAAGTTTTCGCAGCAGAGGACAAACAGAAAGACCTGCCGAGGAACCGCAGATGGCTTGCCAATCAGCCAACAAGAATACACAGAAGGCCTAATCTCAGGGCCAACATGGCTTACCACAGCCAAAACCACAATCAACAAGCATTTACAATGCAATGGTTTCGCCTTTTCGCCTAAGCATGACCTTGCACTTGGCTGGGGTCCTCCCACCTTTTTATTTGCTTCACAATCTCTCCACTTCCTCTCTAGTTGCAACGCCCAGGAAATCCCCAGTATATGAAAAGCATGACACCGGACAACATCCCTGGATCTATTAATAGATACTGCAAATTCCAGCCATGCTGAGAAAACTAATTTTAACCTCACGGAATTGTCACGTCCACACTGAGAACTGGAACACCATTGACACCTTTTATTATACACAGTCATGATTATCAGCAGGGTGCGGACTATTCAATATTACTTTAAGTGACAATAATAAAATATTCAGTGCAGCCAGCCTGTTCAATGCACTTACGCGAGGATATTTAAAAATCAATGCAAAGTCGAGCAATCAAGCAGGGAAATAACGAGCAACGTACAGGATGAGAGGGGAGAGCTTAAATTTCACAGAGTGACAGTAATGATGACCTGTTACACTTAAACCATAAGAGTTCTATTGTGTACATAAAACAAACCACAATACGGAAATAAAGCTAACATTCAATTCATAACATGCAGGGGCACAGCGGGAGGGGGCGGGAAAGGCACGGACAGCGGGAGGGGGGCGGGCAAAGGCACGGACAGCGGGAGGGGCTCTTGCGTCACCTGAGCAGCCCTGCGGGGTACCTGCAATGCAAGGCCCTGGGGTCAGCTTCTCCCCACCCCCTCCCCCGGGGGCAGGTGTCGGGGCGGGGCCTCCTCTTACCTGTTCTGCCAGCCCTGCAGGAGGTTGGTGTACTTGCTGAGCACTCCCTCCAGCGCCTGCTGGTGCTCCCTGGCCCCGGTGCTGCCACCCCCGGGCCCCGGGGCGCCGTCTACGCTCCCGGATCCGTTCAGCCTCCCCACCGCGGCCTGCAGCCGGCCGGCCCCAGACACCCTGCGGCTCCCGCCGGAGGAGGAGGGCGACGAGCCAGACGATGTGGCCCGGCTGCTGCTCCGGCTGCTGCCCGGGCTGGACTGGGGCTTCTCCATGGGGGGCTCCCGGCCTCCTCCTAGGGAGGGGGCAGCTGCAGGGGGCTCTCTGTGGCTGAAGAACGCATAGATGGGGACTGTGGAGACCAAGGCTCCCTTGCTGTCGGCCCTGGGGCTTTTAAATGAGAAATGCCCCTGTCCTCCCCCTCTCTCCGTTACCCAGGAGGCTTTACAGCAGATCCTGGTTCAATGCAACAACTCCCAGCTCTTCCGTTCCTGCAGCATTCACTCCGTCCACGCTGCAAGAAACATTCCAAGTGAGTTCCTGCCGCTCTGCCCTCGAATCTTCCTGCGAATATTTGAGCCGGACAGCAGTTCCTTTGACCTCGCTCGGACACTTGACAGCAGTTCCTGCAGCTGTGCTCGCACCCTTGACAGCAGTTCCTGCAGCTGTGTTCGGATCACTGACAGCGGTTCCTGAAGCTGTGTTCGGATCACTGACAGCGGTTCCTGCAGCTGTGTTCGGATCACTGACAGCGGTTCCTGCAGCTGTGCTCGGATCACTGACAGCAGTTCCTGCAGCTGCGCTCGGATCCCTGACTGCAGCTCCAGCAGCTGTGCTCGGATCCCTGACAGCAGCTCCTGCTGCAATCCACCTTGACTGCTTGGGATATTCCGAGTCGGCTGCGGACGCTCTGCTTTGGTCTGTTTCTGCGGGTCTGCTTCTGTCCCCTCGGGCAGGTCTCCGTGTTGAACAGCACTCACAGCAGCTGAGCCCTGGTCCAGGCAGCTGTTCCTGCAGCACTCCCTTCCTGCCACTAGATATATTCAGGTTCCGGCGTGCAGCTCTGCCGCGGCTCGCTCCTGCAGGTCTGTGAGCTGGACAGTAGTTCCTGCAGTTTTGATCTCTCCTGTTCCTGCCGGTCCTCGCATCCGTTCCTGCAGCTTGGTTCTTTGCGGCACGACCCTGCTGCTTGGAAGCCCCAACGTCTCCCCTGAAACGTATCCGGTTTGACAGTCGCCAAGTCAGGCACAGTTCCTGCCGCCTTTTCCCTGCGCCGGGCACCCTGGAGCGTCAGGTCCTGCTGCCCCCTGCACCCAGGAGGTCCTCAAGAGGCGCTTCCTGCGGGTCTTCTGATGTGCAGCCCATCAGAGAGAGAGCCCCCGCTGCCCCTCGTGTGTGCCGTGCGCCTGCACCATCTCCCGTGTCCTGCGGCACTCCTGTGACTTCACACACCTCTCATGTGCCGCGGGCACCCGCGAGTCTTCCGGGCACCCCTGGGGCGCTTTAATGATACCTCAAAGCTCCCAAGTGATGGGGCCCCTGCAGCCCCCTTCTGGCCGCTGTGGGGATTCCCAGGCTGTGGTGCCCGATGCAGAACACTTACAACTTCGCTTCTAGCTCTGTACAGTTCCCAGGTTTGGCTCTTAGCGCCTCTCCAGTCTCAGGCTTGGCTCCAAGCGCCTCTTTACTCACAGGCTCTTTTCACGGACAGCGGGAAGGGGGCGGGAAAGGCACGGACAGCGGGAGGGGGGGCAGGAAAGGCACAAACAGCGGGAGGGGGGGCAGGAAAGGCACAAACAGCGGGAGGGGGGGCGGGAAAGGCACGGACAGCGGGAGGGGGGGCGGGAAAGGCACGGACAGCGGGAGGGGGATGCGGGAACGGGCACACAAATAGCAGGAGGGGGGGCGGCGGGAACGGCCACTCACCTGGACCTGGACTTCCTCCGGCGGCGGTCGGCCGCGGAATGACCAAAAGAAACATGACCGACCAAAAAAAATAAACCCCGCCCACCGCCGCACTAACGTCCTAAAAGGGGCTGGATGAGAAAAATTCTCAGGAACGCCCACGAGTCGCCTCACAGAATGACGGACGCCTCTGTTTTCCAATGGCTAGCCTCCATTTATGGAGCTAGCCAATGGGAAACAGAGGCAGGACAAACATCCATACTGTAACTCAAAAGATTTCGCCCTGCGCCGAAAAGCTGCGCGGCGCAGCTTTCGACAAGGCGAAACCTAAAAAGAGGTCTGGACCAGCAGCCAAAAGCACCAAAGTCCGAACAAAGGACCTGAAGAACACACAATCGGGGCTACCCGCTACAAGGCCCCAGAAAACAACGGAAAAACACCCCCAGACCGACTTACAGGTCACTGAAGGGGAGGAGAAGGAGGAGGGCAAAGTCCGGCAAGAAACCTCTGAATGGCCGAGTCCGCAGGGGCATGGAACAAAAGAGTGCCATCAAAGGGAAGGTCCATCAGCCGTTCCCTAACGTTCTCCGGGAACACAATAACCCGCAGCCAGGCATGTTGACAAAGGGCCACAGAAGAAGCCATGATACTACCAAGCACCTCCGAAATGTCCAGAGCGGAGCAAAGAATAAAAGACGCCAGCTCCCAGCCATCCAACACATGGTGCCGCAGATCAACACAGGCACCCTCCTGAGAAACGGCAGACATAAGGGACTACACCGAATCCCACAAGCAAGAAGTGGCCCTAGCAAATACACAAAGTGTTAAGGGCCCACAAAGCCGCACTGGTGGAGGCGAAGATATTGTGCACCCAGGAATCTAACCAGCGGGTCTCCCATGACAGGGGAGACAACACCAATGGCAGGGAGGGAAAGGCAGTCTGTATAAGAGGGCCCCTGGTAGAGGGATGGAGGGAAAGACAGACAGGATCATACGGCACAGGACGGTGCAGAAGTTGTTGGGGCACCGGGTCCCCCGTGGCGGGCTGTCCCCAAACTCCCAAAAGAGAAGTGTGGAGCGAAGACTCGAAGGGAAGAAGCAACACCCGACCACCAGAACCCTGATGGAGGACCTCCAGAAGATGATCCGTGGGGAAATGGGCAGCTGGATCACCCATACGCAAGATTCCCGCAGCCGTGGAAACAGCTCGAGCGAGGCAGCATCCGCCTCCCTAGGTCCCCGCGGTGGTGAAAGCAGTTCCTCTGTGGGCGACGGCTGCAAGCTAAGGCGGCGTCCCCCAGTCCAACCGGAGGAAGGAAAGGACAAGCCCGGAAAGGGTGAAGGGGGACGGAGGAATGGGGAACCTGAGGTGCCGCTGGCGAAGACTGCGGCCGCTGCGACGTCGAAGAGCTGTCCTTCGAAGACGCCGGGGAAAAAGCCACGACGCGGGGACCCGTTTTCGGAGAAGATGAAACCATCGACCGCTGAACCCCTGGAGAAGAGGGGGGCGTCCATAGACAAATCAACGACCCAACGCCGGCCCGGCACCGCAAAGTCCGTGACCGGCGTCAGGTCAACGCCGACCGGCACCGAAGGAGATGCCGGAACGACCTCCGCCACAACACGCGGCTCAGGAAACCGAGGCGGAGTCGAGCCGAGACGGCTAAGGTATGACACCGAAAAGGCGCAGACTCGACCTCCGACCAAGGCCGCCGCCTGCTCGGAGGACCGAGGGCGACTCGAGGACACGCCCCGAGCCCCGGCAACCTTCCGTGACACCACAGGGACCCCTGTGAGGTTTCTGGCGAGGCAGAGGCGCAGTGGTCCAAAGGAGGGAACCCTAAAAGGCCGCACCCTGACAACACCACATCCTCCGAACCTGGAGCCGAACCAGTCGGCGCTGGAGCCAGAGGCGACACAGCAGAAGTCCATGCACGCAAGGGATCCACAGGCATCCCAGGAGAAGGAGAAGCCAACGAGGCCTGCAAGGCTGCCACAGAGGCCTCCATCTGGGCTCTAGTCACCCTCGCGCCAGGAAACGGCAGATAGGGTGGCGACACGCGGGGACGCACCACTGGGGAGAACCCACGCCCTCAACAGGCCAGGGACCTGCCCTCGGGGACACTTACCAACAGGTGAGCGACGTTCTTGCGGCCTGGGAGAAGGATGATGTTGGAGACGGAGGTTCTTGAAGCCGTCCGCGGGGGACAGACACGGTGATGACGCCGACCTGGACATACGTGTCGAAAGGAGTTTCATCCGGCGCTCCCACCGGGACTTCAGTTTCATTTGCTGACACGACTGTCAGTGAAGTCGTGGTGCTCTCCCAAACCCCACATGCAGATTGGGTGAGGATCCGTGGCTGATATCGGACGCGCGCAAGACAAGCACGTCTTGAAGCCCGAAGGCATTCGCACATGGTTCCCAAGAAAAACACTCAAAAGCGGAAAAAGGGGCCTGAAAAAGGCCAGGAACACGATACGGGTCCGCGTTGCAGGCAGAAAAGAAGAAAAGTGACGTCAGTGCGCCGGGGTGGGGCTTATGTGACCTCGCTGACGTCACGACTGCGGAGGACGTCGGGCGGAGTCACGTGGTCCGCCCCACCCCCGACGCGCAGAGATGCTGGGCAAGAAAGTTTTCCAGGTCTAGTCTCATGCCTGGGGATAATTCTACGTTAAGGAATCTGCAGCTTGTAGTCTCTATCAGATAGTAAGAGCGCTGCACCCATCATCCACTACCCTACTCTTACATTGTCCCTCTGCAATTGAAGTGATTGACCCAACCCTTCAGTGGTTCTTCTCTAGTCTAGAGAGCAAGCTATCTGGATGAGACCTTTCCACTCAGACGAAAACCCTAGATTGTGGCGTTCCTCAGGGTTTCACACTCATTCCTACCTTTTTTAATCTTTATATGTTGCTCCAGTAGCGGCCGGCAACATTAACATCTGGTTAGGCGCGATGCCCAAGAAACTAACCAAAAGTATGTTGCTGACCACAGGGTCCGGTTGCAGTCGCTCACTTTTTCTGACACTCTTTGGCGGAAAGGTGGGACTTCTCCCCTTGTGCCACACGAATCCAAGAATGGTTGGAGCTGTCTAACCAGTGCTCATTTTGAGGCTGCGGGCTCTGAAGTGTGCAGGTCTGATTGGTCGGCTGTAGACAGCCGGACAATCTTTCATCCGCACTGGCAGGGGGCGGACGTAATGTGCTACTGCACTAATCAGCCCCATCCCCTGCCCTTGTGCTGTAGCAGCACGAGTCTGCCACATGATAAAATGGTATTTGTGACATTTTAGCAATGTGTGTGCCAGCTCTGCTGGAAGCAAGCGGGCGGCAATCCTCCGCCATATCGGACATATTATGTTGCTCTATGGTATATGTTTTAGCTAACTGTTTTAAGCCCTGCTGTTGGTGTTTCAAACTCACAAACTCAATAAAACTGGTTTATCAAAAAAAGCTTTAACAGTGGAATCTGTATTCAAAGGAAAAGAGGAAAGAAAAAACTGTTGATCGTATGAAGGTTGGCAATGTCAGAGGATTAGGTCAGGCCCAAGTGTTGGTGCAAAAACAATGCGCAGTAGTCTCTTTTGTTGAGTGTGAGGGGCCACATAGTGTACAGGTCTAAGCATGAGGTGCATCGCAGGGGTGTTTGAGTAGGCAGGTACGCTGCGTAGCCGTTCATAACCCTCCTATCGTGGTGTGGAGTCTGAGGGAGGTACGGTTTCCATTACTAGGGTACAATATCAACTTCAAGGTTGTTCTACACCTCAACGTTAGTAGACTTCCCAGCCCTTACCACCTGTTATGGAATTCCCTCTGAGCCTAATGGTGTTCACTTCGGCTTGCTCCTAAGTTAGTAATGTGGATAGCCATCGCTGGGGGTCATGAGCTACGGGTGCCTTCCACAACATCGCTATGTTGCTTGAACAGTACAAAGGTCAGGTCAATGAACCTATGTAAGTGCCCCCCCTTGGCTTTGGGACATGTCCCCAGCAAATAGAGTTCGGAGTGGGTGACAGGGTATGTTTCGCAAAGTTCGGCTACTATAGTGGTAATCTCGCACCAGGCCACCGGCAACACCGGGCAATCCCACACCATATGGTAAAACCCTGTCGGAGCCAACTTACATCTAGGGCACTCAGGGGTCAATGCTGCTAACATATGCCGAATGAACTGTGGGGAAAGCTAAATCTGCGGTACGTAGTTGAAGTGCGAGTAGATGAATCTCAGATTGCAAGACACCTGCTTCACCTACTGTAGTACCTTGGACCAGGTCTTGTCCGAGAGCGGCTGTGGAAGGACCTCATTCCATTTGTCTCTCACCCTTACTGCATAATCTGTGGGTGCAGAATTAAGTGAAGTTTTGAGAGTGGTAATAGCATGGCATGTGGAGCCATGTGATTGTATTGTGTACAATGCGGGGTACTGAGTAGGTTCCGTGTCCCAGGTGGTCTGTATGACACGCTCTATAATATGATGCGTCAGAAAGTGACCAGCCCCTATGCCATAACAATCCATTACATCTTGAATGGCATGAATTTTCCATCTTGGAACAGATCACCCAATTGGGTCACCCCTGCCACGAAGTGTCAGAGTCCAGTCTCTGCACTTCCGTATGGAGTTTCAGTTAAGCACTACAGCTTTATGGAAGGGGAATAAGGAATAAGAGGTCCCTTGTCATGTATATGCTGAAGCCAACACAGCCGAACTACCATCATCTGGCGGGTCTCTAACTTAATGTTGCTTTCCAGGGTCAGACAACCAGATGTACACACCCATACCTGCAAGCAGGCTGTGATTAAGGTAGACTTGGACACCATCACTTGGCTGGAGAGACTGCCACACCCATTCGATGGGGTGTGTCAATCTATCTGAGTCCCCATGTGGTGTGGTGAGGGTGCATGTCAGACGCTACAGTATTAGGTCACAGAGTTAGTACAGCGTACTCCAACTTTTGGAAACCCTATCCATCGCTGCCAGCTGTGTTGTGTGTTAGTGTAGAGTTGCACCATGATCTGTAAAGTCTACTTCATGTAAGATAAAATAACAATACTATCAGCAAAAGCCTGAAACTGCTATTTCCCATAAAGGTTCGGGGCTTGTGCACCTCTGCCCAAAGTTCCCCTACTAATAAAATAAAAAATAAACAGAAGAATAAAGCAAACAAGTCCACAATGGAGTGCATTTGTGGCGGGGGGCCAGTGCTTCCCATAGTCCTAGAGGGTTAGGCCCGTAGAATGAAGCACATTGACTAACATGCTGTCGCCAGCTTGCAAGACTGGCAGTTGAGACAAGCCACTACAGCCCTCAGAGGCAAGTGTGCAGGGCTCAAGGGCAGTTGCACCAGTGTTGTCGGTGGCCCGGGGTATGAGCTTCCCTATAGATAACTAAGCAGGGATTGAGGGTCCGGAGCGGTGCTCCAGGCTGCGGTTGCCTACCTGGGATGTGATGTGCTTGATCTACGGAGAACAGTTTTACTACTTTATTAGCGAGGACAGTTGTCATCCATGTCTCAAAGGGTTCAGTACTGGGCCCCTCCGCGGATATTGTTGCATCTCGAGCATCCTTCCGCATCTTCCGCCCTGGGACACATAGCTGCTGTAGTTCCTGCACCGTGGGGTGCATGGACGTCAATGTGGATTATGCATCATCCATGTGGTGTGCTAGTTTCCGATGATCCACTGAGGAGGGTCAAGTCAGAGGAGACAGCAACTATTTTTGCCTCAAGGGCATTGTTGTTGTCCAAAATAGCATGGGAGATCTTCTCAAATTGGAGAGAGTGCTATAAGTGTGTCAGATGGCCAGTCTTCTTAGGAATGTTCTTGCCTCCCCTATTGTACCACACCCCAGTTAATAGTGGTGTAAGCTTGGGATCACCTTAATAGTTGCTGGGGTATGACAATTAAGCTCTTATGCCATAGTATGGGGGTCTATTGAGGTCAAAATGTGTCCCCAGATCTAGCAGAATAAGGGAAAGATCTGTTTTGGCAATGGGCAAACTTTCTAGGGATGAAACCGCCAGGCATTATAAAGTGGAGCTGGGTTTTTGTAAGCTAATTTGGGATCTAGATGTTAACACTACAACAATACCCCAATCTGAGATTTTCACATGGAGAACTTGGGAGAAAATCTTGCTGGGAGGACTAAGCATAGGCAGTAAAAAATTGCCACCGACCCCCACATCAGGCGAGCGACCTCCGGCGGCAGATCGTTCTCACACCTCGCCGCAAAAACCTGGAACACCCTCCCCATCCGCCTACGACAGACCCAGGAGCTGCTGGCCTTCAGGAGACTCCTCAAGACCTGGCTGTTCGAGCAGTAACAGCATTGCTGCCCCCCCCAGAGCCTTGAGACCCTCACGGGTGAGCTGTGCGCTCTACAAATGTACTGATTGATTGATTGCTGCCCTTCTTAAAATTGAGGTATAGTATTAAAGCCTGCCATGTAGCAGGAAAATAAAAACCACAGCTAAGTCTGCGCCAGTGTCTTTTTCTACAGTGCCTCGTCTGAATTTTTTTTAACAGGGCACGACACATGAATGAGTATTGCTACATCAAATGGACCTGTGTCCTTTCCTTTGACATTGAGTAGCATAACTTCCAATGGTCAACTTCCATCTTGACAGCAACCAATTTGATGCTCTTGTGCTTTCAGGATGTAGCTGTAATTTGTCAACCAAAAAGAAAAGAATACTATCAACAATTTTGGCCCCATTTTCTGGATTTCTGATATGGAGAGTTCAAAGCAGTTTTGGAGAAGAGAGCGCAGACACAGAGTCAATAGGCCCCCCCCCCCCATGTGGGTCCTTTCCTGACTTTTTTGCCGCGTGTGAGGCCGTTTACAAACAGAACAGATTTGAAGATCCTGTGGAGAAACATACTACTACAAATTAGGGCCATGCACAAATGCCTGTGAATAAAGGAAACACTGACCAGTGTTAATTGATGTTGCGTATAACAGATATAAATTGACCATAAAAAGAAAAATGGAGGAGAACAGAGCAGTGTTGACAGATCATAACTGCATAGGGCAGAAATCTAAATTGTAAGCCAACGGCTGATGCTGTGTCGGGGAGGACAGTCTTTAGCTCAAAGGCTACGAAGCAGGTTTACTTTTTTGTAATGCTGGCTGTGTATCTGCCAACCTTTTAATTTTTGTACTCTATAGCCAGTAAAAAACTTTATTGGCTGCTGCCTTCTTTCGATTTCTTGAAAGGAAGTGTGTGCCAAAAGAGCACTCCTAGAGGGTAAATTCAGTCTGACAAATGTGCCAATTTATTTTTTGGGTGGCAGTAATTTAACAGTGCTTGCTTGCACTGCAGAAAAATGTCGGTCTTCAATATCAGAATTTCAAGCTGAATAGTATACAATTATGTGAAATGTACATTAAAAATCTGGATTCAAGAAAAAAGACAAACATTCTTTAAAATATATCAGTGTTAAAACACTGCACTCCAAACTTTTGGCTAATAAATCATATGTCTACCAGCTTAAAGTAGTCTGGAGATTATGTAATGCTACATTTTCAGGAGGCAGATTAAAGCAACATTCTTGGGCTTTACAATGGTAAATATCAACTCAAGGCAACCTAAAGGACAGATAGGTTATGAGTTATGGACAATAAAATCAAGAAAACTTACTTATTATCGTTGTTTAGACTATCTGTTGGCTGTTGATACTGCCCATTCATTCTGCTCTCTTTACTGCAATACACATGAATACAGATAGTTACACAAATACCACAACATTTCTCATGTTCACAGACAAACCATTTCTTTAAAAACATGTTTACAACAAAAAGGCCTCAACTCTGTGGAGGTTAGTTTATGAAAAAGAGAATCCATATGTAAAGTATGTAAACAATCTGTAGGGCATTGGTATTCAAAAGTATCATTTCTCATCTGAAACACTAGGCATTATTCTGTAAAACACAGGCCGATATAGTGAATCAGTGGAAAATTGACAGTGGGTCCATCAGAACCAACTTAACAAAAACTCTAACACAAACATAAAAAGTTAAATAGAATAATAAGTTACTTGCCTGTAAAGGTGGTTCCACAATATTCTCAAACAATCCTGGGCCATTTGAATATTACCCCCATGTGAAGATGGTAATGGAATCATTCTGAAAAAAGGAACATTTTAGGCCTTTAGGCAAGGACTAGAGAAGGAAAATTCTTTTTCACCCATAACTCGTTGCCATGTTGTGTTACCTCCTAGCACCTTCTCCACATCAAATTCTGAGCAACACTCAAAATTGACAGCATCAAGTCCAAATCAAATGAAACACGGAGTTGGTAAGGCTAGGAGAGACAATTGGGAATCTATAAAAATATCAAAGCTAGAGAGCTACCTTATGAGGCAAGCTGATTATCCTTTTCAACACTGGATCTTCTATAGATTAGGGTATTTTATTTAATAAAATACCAAATAAAAGGTTCTTGAAAGATATGTGAAGAGTTGCAGGATCAACAAAATTGGTTTATCGGCAGTTTGCCCCAATATATAGCATTGGTCTTCGGCTCACCATCCAATCAGCAATGCTGGGAGAACATCCATGAGTATTTCCATGTGATTGCCTTGTAGATGTCCAGCGGTGGCATGCTGGCCAAGGTGACCCTTCTGATTGATACGCCTGCCTGCCTTATGGTAGGCAAACTTGATCCAGTGTATGGGACAAAAGGATGTGTAGGCCTTGGCTACTGCTGTCTGAAGGCCACTAACGAAAAAATTGTAGACCTGACTTTCCTGGTTGTCCGTATGCAATTGAGTGACATGCAGCCTATGTTGTACTATTTTTCGAACGGAAACAGACAGGTAATGCTGACACTGCCGGAGTCAGATGATGGCGACACTACCATCGGTATGAACTTCAGTTTATATGCACTGTTGGTTTGTCATTGTGAATTCTGATCGATAAATTTAGTTGGAGAATAGCTGAATCTCTTCTATCTTCTTACCAGAGGTGGCAGCCAGGTAGGTTGCCTTCCAATTAGATCAGAGTCATGAATTGGCTCCAAAAGCTTTGACTTGACACACCAGCACCACTTTAAGCTTTAACCACAGCACCTGGCTCCTAAATGGAGTAAGCATCCACAGCAAACTTTCAGAGAGTCTCCAATCACAGGTTGAAGGATTAGGGTGCAATAGCCAGGAACGTTCTTGTAGCAAAACACTACCACAAAGTGCTCTTGAGGATGTACGTTATAGTCCTCACCATGCCCAATAGATGTGGTAACAGTTCATGAGCTTTGCTGAGTATATCCTTCTATGAGCACCAGTCACAGAACGCCTTCAAATTTTCAAATTAATTCAAATTTCAATTTATATATAGTGGAAGTAGAGCATTTGGTGGAGTTGGCTAGACCTTCCACACATTCCCTGGATAGGCAAGAACACAGAGAATCTAGGACTGTAGTAGCCTAGAGTGGTTGTGAGAAGGTGGATTTTGAGACCGAATCCTGCCTGTTTCCCAGCTCAGCAGATGATGGGTTGCGTGTGCCTGAAAGCGAGGATGCATCAACATGCAAAGCAACTCTGGGAACGATGTGCCTCTGAACTAGTTGAAGCCACCAGGACCATCACATAACTATATTCTAGCGGTCTGCCAAAATGGATTCAACATAGAAATTTCTAGAAAAGCTTGGTACACACTTCTTCATTGTCAATCTAATGGGATTCAGTTGCCTATAAAATCAGCAGGGACAAGGGTGAACACCCCCCCGCCCTCCCCCCCCCCCTTAAAAAAAACCGCTAACTCAAGGTATGCCCTGATGGGAATCCCAGTGCAACACACATGCACACACAACATGTGGGACATGCAGCACAAACAACAACAGTATGCGTAATTAACAACCATTCATTGTCAACAAGAACAGAACCAGCAAAGTGCCTTAAAAATGCGAGAAATGCTAAGGGGAATTCATGAAAGATTCCATGGCATCGATCAGGAGAACCAGAGTTTCCAAACGAAAATAAACCTTTCCAACTAGAAACACTCTCTTTGCGACGGTAAATACGGAGATGTATGCTTGAATGAAACAGAAAATTAAGTTTACAGTGAAACAGACCAGCTTGCAGAAAAATAATCTAGAAAGAGCTGCTGTGCTTTGCACTTAAAACATGCAATATTTTTTTGGTAATGTTAATGGCTTACTGTTAAAGTAATTTCAAGGATGACAGATTTCACTTAACCTAGAATATTTTAAAACATGCAGATTTGTAAAAAAGTCAATACTGCAGAATCTTCAAACTATTATTCACAGTACATGGCAACACAATTAGTACTATGAAAGATATGTTAACATAAGAACAAGAAGAGAGCAGTTATATTTTTGGGAATAAAAGGGAAGGACACCATGACACAGGATGGTAATGCCACATACAATCTACAAACAAGGACAATGTCGTTTTGTGTCTCAATCTAATCCCCCTGCTTGCCATTTTATATACATTCAAATTAGAGAGAACTTTAACTAAGGAGGTTACTTCCTTGAAGTCCAGAAAAAACGATCATTAGATACAAAAAACATGGTCATTTGAATCCCAATAAGTATCCATCCAAAACAGCGGCGGTGCGTTTTATTTCTACTAAGTTCTTACCTGGAGGCCATAAACGGTGTCATGTCTAATTCCAGAGGAAAAGAGACGTATGTAGTGATTTTTCGCCTCAGTTTGGCTGAGTGTTCAAACCGCTGAAGACAAAATATATATTCATATTGTGAAATGAATAGTACAAGTTGAGAGCAAAACTTAGAATCTCCCCTTAAAGGGCCCCTTTCGTCGTTTTATTTTCTATTACTTATGTTGCAAAATTACATATGTATATCAGTCTGTGCTAATCACAGACTATTTTACAGTAAACAATAGTTTAACCCTATGAGTATATACAGGTTACATTTCTGAATTGCATCACAATGCATAATTAAATTCACTTCTCAAAATAGTTACAAGTGGGGTGCTGGAGACTGGTGCAGACAATTCTAAAGCTGCTACAAGCTACAAAAAAGACGGGGTTCGTTATATGAAACAAATTCAGAGTGTTTATATAAAACATGTGTTGAATTATTATGCATAGAGATCTTTTTGTAAATCCTCAAGATTCAAGTTATACAAAATTTAAAAATCTTTAGATGTTTATTTAAATTACCAACGACAACCAAATGTTCTTTTTAGTGGCTATATTAACCTAAATTCATGTGGTCTATGACAGTTTACTTCCATTTCACTCAAGAGAAGTCAAGAACCAAATGCAGAAACCAACCACACAATGCCATGTGCATACATGTTGTTTAATGCTATTTAGCCTATCATTGGCCATTGGTAATGCCGGAGTAGCTGTATTCGGGGCTGGGCTGGTGGGGCAGGAGCTCTTGAGACTCACCCAACATCCCTTCAGCACTCAGTGGGATCAGACTCGCTGAAAATGTCTGGTGTTTCTGAAGAGGACTGGTTCATCCAGTGGTGTGCCGACCGTCAGTTTCGGCGCGGGAGTAAGGTCTTTTTACTGTGAAACGCCAAGCAGCAGTCACAGCGCCTCTCATGTACTGGCAAGAGGCACAAGTTGCAGATGGCGTGGGGGTAGGCCCAGGGATATTTAGAAAAGTGCCATCTCTTGAAGCGGGCCGCTCCATCACTTGGGGAGCGTCTTCATTATCTGAAGGGTGGTCCGAGCATAATGGGTTGCCAAAAGGCCTCAAAGGCCAAGAGGCCCAGTCACTTGTTGTCGATGGGCTCAAGTATAGATCTGGTGCCACACGTTCAAAAGCATGCTGAAGAGACAGCACATTTGAGGCCGAAACGAGAATCTCGAGACCGGGAGCACACTGGATCACATCCTAACAAGATGGTGAAGAAAATCAAATGGAGCTGGTGACTATGCGCATCTACGGACAGTGGAGTTACCACTGAGACCCTTGTGACCCGAAAAACTTCTTTGGAAAAAAAAATAACTTACAACGCTCGAGACCAACACTAGATTACAGGAGTATGCATAGCAGGTGTATCTACAGTCACACATGCTATGAACAGTATGTTATTATCTTCATTTCTTTGGAAAGGTAGTCTACATTGAATTGCTTTCAAGGTACAGGTTACTATTAGAGTAAACCAGCAGTTTGCAGGCAGCCACATGTTGGACTGATGCATAGATCTTGTGGTGTTGTTTCATAAGGAATGAAAAAGTAGTAATTGAAGATGAGCTCCTCCTGGCAGAGGTTTGTGTAGGTCAGATTCTTCTTCCTGCTAAGTCTTAAGACGCCAGGACCTCCACGAGCCCTCCGGCACCAAACCTGGGGTACTGGATTCTTGACTCGATCAGAGCTTCTTTAGTCTAGTTCAAACTTCATTGACATCACTGCCCAGGAACATCAGCACCACAGAGGCCAGAACAGAAAGTGGGCCAGCTGTCCCGTTTTTGTCTCCCTTGCTGGCCCTGACTGATGACGTTGAGCATCTTGATGCCAACTACAAACTGCCTGCACCGAGCCGCCCAGGACTAAGTAAACATACTGTTTCCCCATTTTCCCAGGATCCTCACGACCGGAGCCCCCTGTTGGGAGCTCCTGGACTTGTCCTCAAGTCCCCCTTTGCAGCCTATTTTCAGGTGGTCGCCACCTCCCCCCTTCATTTGTCAGGTAGCTCACAAGGCTTCCAACACGTCCAGCACCTCTGCACCCAGACTCACTGGGGCTGATAAGACCGAGCTGCTGGTGGAACTCTGGTCCTGGTCTCTCTACAACCTCATGGCCGAAAGGGGTCCCACTGAAGCGCACTGCAAGTATATGTATGCAGTGAATGTTCTTTCTCCCACAGAAGGCATTACGCGTAAAAATGCACTGTGGGCAACATTGCTAAAACTTTTTTTAAAAGTCTTATGAAAAAGTACTTAACTGATTACGAAGTTCTTGGGTTCGAAATATTTATATATAAAAATACCGGTATGGATCTCCATTTTGAGTGTGGGCATCAATTATTGACTCTGTGTATGCAACAAATGTCTAACACTCCTCTCCAATAAGCCCAAGGCTACTCGACCACACTATCCAAGATAGAGCACATTGGGCATTGCTAGACAATACTGTGTCCACTCATAAGGGATACCTGGACTCTACACAGCATACCTCTTTTTGGCATACTATCTGGGTTGAATCCATCATCGTTCTTTAGCTAACTTTGACACCCCAGTTTAGACTCAGCTATATGCAAATCAGTCTTGACCCTGTGCCTCATGGGAACAGTCCAGCCCGAACTGCAAAGCCAGGTCCTCCCTAGAACGGAAACAAGCATCCTGGGACCGGTTTCAGGGTAACACTCATCAGCCAGGCTAGCTTGAATTCAGTGGCAAAGTGAGCAAGGGACCCTGTCTGGGCATACCCTGCCAACTTAAGCCAAACAAAGCAAACACAGGAGATGATGGACGGAGTGCTGAAACTTTTCAGACATTAACCCCAGTCACAGATCTGGGTTGAATCCATCATTGTTGTTTAGCTCACTTTGCCACCCCAGATTGGACCAAGCCATATGCAAATCAGTCTTGACTCTGTGCCTCATGGGAATGAATAGTCCAGCCCGAACTGCCAAGCCAGGTCCACCCTGGTCCAGAAACTAGCCTGGCTGATGAGGGGTGCTACCCCAAAACCGGTTCCAGTATGCTTGTTTCTGGTCCAGGGAGGACCTGGCCTGGCAGTTCAGTCTGATGGGCATATGGCTGGGTCCAAACTAGGATGGCGAAGCGAGATAAAGAACAATGATGGATTCAACCCAGATCTGTGACCGGGGGTGTCTGAAAAGTTTCAGCACTCAGTCCATCATCTCCTTGTGTATACTATATAAAGAGCCATCTTCCTACAATGGTGGTGTAGCAGTGGAATACCAGACTTGAAATTTGCTGTACCTCTCTGTTAAATGAGTGATTCCACGAAGGAATAAACAATTCTCTAAGAAAATATGTTTTTGGGTTGAATTAGAAGTTTTTTCTAAATTGTTTAAAAATAACTGTTGGGGCCTTGTGTTAAGTCCCCCAGTCCCCCAACTTTATTATTTATAAAGAATACAAATATTTAGGCCTAAAAGTCTCAGAATGTTCATTGAAAGTTCTAATAAGGTCAACAACTTTTTTTTTTTTTTTAAACGTCTGATTCAGAGGGTACTAGTCAGGAACTCAATCTGACCCCCAACAAGAAACTTCAGTTAGGACAACTGAAGAAACTCTGTAAAGAATGTGAAGTTGCAGTTGGAGCTAACCCACTAGGAAACAACTCTAGGAATTGCTTGCCAAACACGATAGGAGGCCTGGCAATAAGAGAACACCTTACAGGGGATGTAGCGGTCAGTGAGGAGGATGATGATGATTAGGATTCCTCAGATTGCCCTGGACAGCACAGCACGCCTACTGGAAGTGACTCCAACCATGCCCCAGGAGAAGTAGAAGACGAAGACCCAGATCTTCAGAAACTTGCTATTAAAGTAGCCCTTGAGACCATCATTTTGGCCATAGAAAAAAGAATAGCTGAGTTGGGCCTAGGGCGTATCTTTAGAGGCAGCAAGATTTTAAATAGGGAAAAAGATTAAGCTTTTGACCCTAAACTCCTCAAAGGGAATGTCCAAACTATGTAGAAGGTGAGGATATCACCAAATGGTTTACAGCCTTTGAGAGGGCTTGTAAGATGACGATATTCAGCCTAAAGTAATGGGGCCTTCTACTCTGGGATCTGTTCTCAGGAAAGTGCAGGAATAGACTCCTGACACATATTGACGTAGATGCTGAGTCCTATTACCTCAGGAAGGATTCCCTACTTGAGGGCTTTGGACTCACCATTGAGGAGTATAGGCTTAGGTTCAAGGAGACTCATAAAATCTCGAGTCAGTCCAGAGTAGATTTTGATGGCTTCTCAGTCAAAACACTAGGTGGCTGGTTGAAAGGTAACCAGGTGCATGACTATGATGGCCTTTATAATTAAATAATGAAAAAGCATCTGTTAAGTAACTGTTTCCAAAAAATTGTATCAGTATTTGGTGGACCTAGGTCCAGTCTCTCCCCAACAATTGGGAAAATAAGCTGACCAGTGAGTCAAGACTAGGGTGTCCAAAAGGTCTTATGGAGGGGGTAACCCAAGGGAAAGAGGGCAGCCTAAAGATAAAAAAGTCATCTAAAAGCCCACCAAAACATGTTCAGTTGGGAGGGAACAGAGACAATACACAGTCCAAAGGAGGGTACCAGGGTAATGAATATGCTACTTACCAGTATGCATCTGTTCTTGGCATGTAGGGCTGCTAACATTCATATCTATTGCATAGATCGCCGCCTAGTGTTGGGTCCGGATGATTGCACATTGTTGTCCTGGAAGAGTCTTCGAAGTATCACGAGATAGGTGGCTCCTCCCCTGGACTACAGTGCGCATGGGCATCGACTCCATCCCCAGATTGTTTTTAGCCATTGTGGCAAATATGGAGTGCGATAGTAGAAATGATGTCCATGCTAGTGATGAAATGCAAGAAGTAATCTGCAGCTGCTACAGGCGCCGGGGAGGAGGGTGGGCGATATGAATGTTAGCAGCCCTACATGCCAAGAACAGATGCATACTGGTAAGTAGCATATTCAGTTCGAGGCATGTGGGCTGCTAAATTCATATCTATTGCATAGAATACATAGCAGTCCCCTCATTAGCGGCGGCCGCCCGTGCCAGCTGCAGAAGTCTGAAAAAGAGTTTTGAGAACAGCCTGTCCTACAGCTGCCTGCTGTTTGGAGTGCACATCTACACAGTAATGTTTGGTAAATGTATGTGGTGTAGCCCACGTGGCTGCTCTACAAATGTCTTCCAAAGGAATGTTACCTAGGAATGCCATGGAGGCCCCCAACTTGCGTGTGGAGTGCGCCCTGGGGGGGACCGTTAAAGTGCGTTTAGCCTTCTGATAACAAATCTGAATACATTTAACGATCCACCTGGCTATTCCAGCTTTGGAAATAGGGTTGCCTTTGTGCGGTGCTGAGAAGGCAACGAAAAGTTGCTGTGTCTTTCTAAAGTGTTGTGTTCTGTCAATGTAGTACATCAATGCCCTTTTAACGTCCAGCGTGTGGAGCATTCTTTCCGCTACTGTTTCAGGGTTTGGAAAGAATGCGGGCAGTTCAATCGTCTGACATGAAACTGTGACACCACCTTTGGAAGGAACTTGGGGTTAGTGCGGAGCACTACCCTGTTTGAATGGACTTGAATAAATGGCTCTTGTATTGTGAGCGCTTGTAGTTCACTAACACGTCTCAGAGACGTGATGGCAATGAGGAAAGCCACTTTCCATGTCAAGAACTGAACCTCACACGAATGTAGAGGCTCAAAAGGTGGGCCCATTAACCTAGTGAGGACCACGTTGAGATTCCATACTGGAGCGGGTGGGGCCCTGGGAGGAATGACCCGCTTCAGCCCTTCTAGAAAAGCTTTAATGGCAGGCACCCTGAAAACAGAGAGATGCTGCCTGTTTTGAAGATAAGCCGCTATGGTGGATAAGTGTATCCTAATGGAAGCGTACGCTAGATTGCATTTGTAAAGATGCAACAAATAGCAGATGATGTTAGGAATGGATGCATCTAGCGGGTTTATGTCATGTGCTGTACAATAAGTGACAAACCGCTTCCATTTTGCTGCATAGCAAGCTCTTGTAGTGGGCTTCCGTGCGTCCCTGATGATGTCCATGCATTCTGGAGGCAGGTTAAGGTAGCCAAACTCTAAGACCTCAGGAGCCAGATCGCCAGATTGAGCTGGTGGGAATCTGGATGCTGAATGTCGCCATGGTTCAGCGTTAAAAGTCTGGGTGTGAGGTGCAGCCTTTGATGCGGTACCACGGAGAGTTCTAGAAACGTGGTGTACCATGGTTGGCGTGCCCACGTTGGAGCAACCAGGATGAGTGTCATCGAGTGTTGCTTTAGCTTTCTTGCCACCAGCGGTATTAGAGGTGCTGGGGGAAAAGCGTACGCAAATCTGCCTGAACAGTTCATCCATATCGCATTGCCCTGCGACTGTGGGTGAGGGAACCTGGCGGCAAAGCTTTGGCATTTTGCGTTTTTCCTTGTGGCAAACAGGTCTATCTCTGGATGACCCCACTGCTGGAAGTACGGGCGGAGTACTGATGGATGTATCTCCCACTCGTGCATTTGATGGCTGTACCTGCTGAGCAGATCCGCCATTTGATTGTCCTTGCCCGGGAGGTGTTCCGCCATGAGGAAAATGTTCCTCTGAATGGCCCACTTCCACATGCTCTGAGCCAGATGAGACAGCTGTGGAGAGTGCGTACCTCCCTGTTTCTGGATATAGTACATGGCAGTCATGTTGTCTGTTCGGATCAACACGACTTTGTTGCACAGATGTACCTTGAAGGACTTGAGTGCCATGAAGATTGCCATCAACTCTAGATAGTTGATGTGCATCTTCTTTTGCTGTGTCGTCCATAGTCCCTGCACCGTGTAGTGGAGCACATGAGCTCCCCATCCCTGGAGAGAAACGTCCGTCGTCATGATGATCTGCGGCACAGGCTCCTGGAACGGTCGGCCCTTGCAAAGGTTGTGTGGATTCCACCAATGCAGAGAGCTGTATGCCCGACCGGTCACCAACACTAGGTCTTTCAATTGTCCTTGAGCCTGTGTCCACTGATGCGCCAAGCACTCTTGGAGCGGACGCATATGCAACCTTGCGTGCGGGACTATGAAGATGCAGGAGGCCATCATGCCTATCAACTGCATAAACACTCTCGCTGGGAGTGAGTGTTGCGGTTTGAACCTTTGGATGAGCGACTGGATGTTGTCGATCCTCACCTGGTTCGGCTGAGCTGTAGCAGTCAGAGTATTTATTGTCGCGCCCAGATACTGCCGCACATGGGCTGGCTGAAGGTGCGACTTTGGATAGTTCAGTGAGAACCCCAGACTGTGAAGGAGGTGAAGGAGGTGAATTGTGTGGGACATGTTTGCGGCGCACTGCTGTTCCGACTTTGCTTGAACGAGCCAGTCGTCTAGGTAAGGGTAGACATGTATGTTCTGTCTCCTGAGGTGCGCCACCACGGTCGCCAGACACTTTGTGAACACTCTGGGGGCAGTGGTCACTCCGAAGGGTAGGACTATGAACTGGTAATGCCTGTTCTGTATGGTGAACCTGAGGTATTTCCTGTGGGATGGGTGGAGAGGTATGTGAAAATAAGCATCCTTGAGGTCCAAGGTTGCGAGGAAGTCTCCCTGGTTTAACAATGGAAGAACCTGCTGCAATGTTAACATAGAAAATGTTCTGAGAGGATGTACAGGTTGAGGGGGCGTAGGTCCAGAATGGGTCTGAGTGAACCGTCCTTTTTTGGGATTAAGAAGTACAGCGAATAAACCCCTGTGCCTTCTTCCTCCACCGGCACGAGCTCTATAGCGCCTTTTTGCAGCATCACAAGAACCTCTTGCTGCAATAAGTGCAAGTGCTCTGCTGACATAGGTCGTTGTCTTGGGGGTATGTTGGGTGGAGTGGACGTCAACTCCAAACAATAACCGAACTGGATAAGTTTCCTTGCCCACCTGTCTGTGGTGATGGACGTCCAGACTGGCAGGAACTGCTGGAGTCTCCCCCGACAGGTGTTGGATGGTCGGGGGGGCAGTGACAGAGAGTCACTGTTTTTTGGCAGCAGAGGAACGGGAACTATTGTTGCCTCTGCCTCTTCCCTTGGCGCTGTTGCCTCTGTAACCACCTCTATTCTGTTTTGGGTACGAGGCCTGGGCGCCTCCTCTGCCGAAATGTGACTGCTGTGCCAAGTGTCCTCTGGTAGCACCCCGCGCACTTGAGCGACGAAAAGTGTTCCCTCTGAATTGCTGAGACGTAAGCGCCCCCATGGACTTAGCCGACTCAGTATCTTTTTTGATCTTCGAGGGTGGTGTCAACCTCAGGCCCAAACAGTCTGTCTGGATTGACGGACTGGTTGAGGATAGTCGTCTGTATTTCTGGCTTGAACCCTGAGATGCGGAGCCATGCCTGACGCCTCAACATAACACTTGTGTTGACTGCTCTCGCCGCTGTATCTGCCACGTCTAGCGCACATTTAATTGCAGCGTTAGAAATGAGCTTGCCCTCTTGTATCAGCAGCTCAGCTCCTTCTTTAAACTGGTCTGGAAGGTGTTGTAAGAGCTGCTCTAAGGTGTCATAGTGCGCCCTATCATACCTGGCTAATAGGGCTTGTGTGTTATATATGCGCCATATGTTGGCTGCCTGCGCAGCCACCCTTTTGCCCCCTGCTTCCAGCACTTTTGACTCTTTGTCCGGGGGAGGAGCTTCACCCGTTGTCTGCGAATTTGCCCTTTTGCGGGCATTTGAGACCACCAAAGAGTCTAGAGGCAACTGGCCTCGTATATAAGTAGGGTCCCCAGGTGCCAGCCTGTACTTTTTTTCAATTCGTGGGTTCACCACCCTCGCTCTGGTGGGTTCCTTGAAAATGTCTGTGGCATGCTTGAGAACCCCCTTAAGCATTGGAAGTGTCTTCACAGTTTTTTCCGATGCAGAGAAAGTATCAAACAAAAAGTCAACTTCCACAGGGTCGGCATGCATCTCCACCTTATGGTTTGCAGCCGCCCTTTCAATTAAAGCAGTAAACGCCGCAGAGTCTTCAGTTGGAGAAGTTTTCACCCCATACATCTGGGGGTCACCGAGCACTTGTTGGTCCCCCTGATCACCAGAGTGTACCCATGAGTCCTGCTGCTCATCAGGGTCAGTATTGTCTGGGAAGTTATACCCCTCATCTTGTTCATCCTCATCTCCATGTGAGCAAGTGGGTGAAGGGGTAGGACTCCGCCGAGGCCGTTGTGGAACGGGTTCAACAAGCTCTGGCGTGTTAGGTGCAGGCTTTTTCTTCTTCAGAGGTATTACATAGGATTCCACAGGCTGGGATGTAATTTTCCTCTTGTAGAGCGTTAATCTACCCGTGTCGGAGTCGATAAAATGCTCCTCTTGGTCGTCAGATAAAGGTGGTCGACCAAAGCCTCCACTCAGCTGAGTCTGCCTCAATGGCTCCGAGTCCTCGGGCACCGTACGAGGTGCAAAAGCCTTCGGCGCCACCTTCGGTGGTAGAGTATAGAGGATCGGCATGGAAGTCTTCTTCAGTGGAACACTTGTCTTCGGTACCGAAGGTGTTTTCGGCTCCGACGCCTTGCCTCTCAACCGTTTCAGGGAGTCCGAGACTTGCTTCGTAAAAGAAGCGGACGGCTTAGTCGATCCGACCGATGACCTCTGTCCACCCGCAGGGGAAGATCCGAGCGTCGACGATTTTTCTTTGGGTGGCGGAGGCGCGGATGCACCTTCGACAGCTGCGCTCTGCTTCACCGTCCCGGCCTTAGTCGTCGACGTCGCAGACTTTGGAGCAGCAGATTTATCTGTCTGTGTTGGGGCTCCAGACTTCGGCTCGGTGCCCCTCGCCGACTTCGCTTCGACTGTCCGTTTGCCTGTTGGTGCGGCAGTCTTGGTTGAAGGTGTCTCGACAGTCTTCTTCTTCGACTCGACCACCTTACTCGACACTGGCTCGACGACCTTCTTCGAGCCGGCCTCCTTGGCCCCTTTCGGCACCTTAGCCTGTTCGACAGCCTTCTGCGGCTTCGAGGGCTCCGAAGACGACGGTTTCGATGTAGTCCCAGACGTCTTCGGTGTCGATGGTTTGTCGGCCATCTTTGTTGTTTTCGATTCCGATGGTTTCGGTTTCGATTTGTGTAATGGAGGCTCCGCTGTTATGTCTGTAGCCGGGCCAGGAGGCGGGGCCGAGGACTGAGGAGTAGGGTCGTGGGTAAGGCCGTGTGGCGATCCCGTGACCTGAGCCTTAGTAAATGTACGCACGGGGCATAGCTCTTCCTCCGAGCTATCTTCCGCGGCCCCATCAACTTCCTCGTCGTCCCCTACCTCCTCGACGTGTTCGTCTAGGTCCAGCTCCACAACGGGTTCTCCGTAGTCGGCCTCGACCTCCGCCTATGTAGGTGAGATCTGCAGTTGAAGCTCTTGCTTGTCTGCTTCGGGGTCGCCAAAGATGTCCGCCGGCGCCGATCGCTGGTCCTCGAGGCGCGCCACGCGCCTAATCTTGAGCGTCTTCTTCGACCTGAATCTCGAACAGGCCATACAGTTGGCCTCGTTGTGGTCCGGCGACAGGCACTTGTTGCATACAGGATGCACGTCGATGTGTGGGTACTTCGAACCGCACACGGGGCAGTACTTGAACGGGCTCCGTTCCATCGTAGCGTCGTCAGGGTCTTGCTGCGTCGACAGGGCCTCGATGACCGAAGAGTCACCCGACTCCACAGTTATCCGACTCGAAGAGTTGGAGGACACACGAGACCGAACGCTAACAATACCGACGAAGTAAAGAAAGCCTTGTGGCCTTCAAAAGTTGTTTTATCGATTCCGAACAGGAGACGTCGAAATCACATCCAAACCCAATGGCGGAAAAAAACAATCTGGGGATGGAGTCGATGCCCATGCGCACTGTAGTCCAGGGGAGGAGCCACCTATCTCGTGATACTTCGAAGACTCTTCCAGGACAACAATGTGCAATCATCCGGACCCAACACTAGGCGGCGATCTATGCAATAGATATGAATTTAGCAGCCCACATGCCTCGAACAAACAGATCCCACGAAGGTTTGGTGTTATGATAGCAAAGCCAACGGGCACCAAACTGGAGACCCCAACAGTCCCTAAAAGGTTCCCCTGGTGCACCCGCAGTTCCTGTTGCAGTAGCAAGTCTCCAGATGGGATCCTTGGTGTGCACTGACCATGTCAGAGAGCACAATGAATCAAATTAAGTCTTGGAGGGTGGGGTGGATTTAGCTGCTCTGGAAGTCTAGTCCAGTAACCTGGAGAAACACGGACAACAGCCACATATCAATTGGGTCAGAGTGGAAATACTGAGGGATACAGGTGCAAGTGTCCTCAGAGCAGTACTAGACTGGAGAAACCTATCCAGTCATCAGTGCCAACAACCAGACTAAGGTCCATTCCTTGGCAAAGGTGGCTGTAGAATAGGGAGGGGTTAGTGACCCAAAGAAGGCAGGTGTAAGCTCTGCATTTTCTGTAGCCTGTCTGCTTGAAAATGATCTGGAGCCTGCAGCTTGAGCTGAGCAGAGCTGAGCTCCCATGCAACCATGCTTGGAATACCTGAAAGGCTGTGCAAGAAAAGCAGAGCACAAAGCAAAGGTCAAGGTGAAAAAGAGGAGTTGGAGACTGGAATAATGGGACAGTCCTCCAAGAGAAAAGGCAAGAAGTCTGGGACACCAACTTAAAGTCAGACACAAGCTCAGGTCCCCTCTCTTCAGGGAGACAACCTGTCAGCCCCAGAGGGAACTGAGCCCCAGGAACTTGGGCCTTACTTGAAAGAGTTCCTAGGTCCAGGGGGACCCTCTAGAGAAGATCTGCGCCAGGGACAGAGGATCTGTCCCACCCTCAAGTGTCCGAGAAAGCAAACTGATGACCAGGAAAAGGGAGAGGTCAGTGGCTCGTACAGAACCGATTGGGGAAAAGGACTTAACTCAATGACAAGTTGGGGGCAGCCAGGTTTCTCAGTACTTTTGATTTAACATCAGGGTAGTGGCAGATTGGTCTGACCCCTGGAGCAAAAGAAAAATCATCATTGTTGACCCAGATGGACATTATAAATTACAGTAATGCCAGTTGGACTAAAGAATACCCCTGCCACATTCCAAGGGTTGGTAAACAAAGCCCTTGCTGGGTTGGACGCTTTTTTGCATGTCTAGATGATATTGCTGTCTATAGCTCCACTTGGAAGGATCGCCTGATCTACCCTAGAAAGGTCCAGGCCTCACTATCAAATCAAGCAAGGGCTAGATAGGGCAAGCTCTGCTGTATACTTGGGCCACCTTGTAGGTGGAGGTAAAGTTCAACCCAAGATCCAAACAATTATGGACTGGGTAGCCACAACCACCCAGACTCAAGTCAGGTTATTCCTTGGCTTGACTGGGTACTACAGGTGGTTTGTTAAGGGGTATGGTACTATTGTGGCACCCCTCACAGAACTGACCTCCAAGAAGATGCCAGAGAAGGCAAACAGGACAGTGGCTTTCAAAAGGTTTTTGACACTGAAGGAAGTAAAGTGCTCAGCATCAATTCTGGAAATTATTCTAAGCAGTTCATAGCGCTGCCAAAGAACTCTGAACATGGGTCCTGCTTCCTAGAAAAGGTACATCATTGTGACGTAGCCTGGCACTTTAGAATTCTCAACAAACATTTGGCTGGGGTGGTTTTAAGTGCCAGGCAGGGGTAGGAGACAAAAAGAGTATGCTTCAAAGTAACTATCAGGAGGTGTATTGGAGGCTACGTGTTTCACCTTGAAGTGACAGAGGTACAATCCATGCAAAACACAGCTTCTTCAAACCGCTAGAGTTAGCAGCCTGTCTGGCTTGCCCACTTTGGTCTAGGAAAAAGACTCCTACGTCACTCAGGACGAGTCTAAGCAAGAGATCAGACACCTAGAAAGGACTCCAGAACTGTCCATCTTGAACCATGAGATGATTTGGCACCTTGGGGAAACTAAGGTTAGGCCACCTATGCAGCTTGAGATCACTCTGGGTTAATACTCACCTTTTAGACCGAAACTCCGTGTGAAACCTGGAAAGCAGGCCAGAAGAAGCTGCTCACAAACATTTTCTCGATACAGCTGCTTTGTTGGGCAAGAGAAAAAGATCTGAAATTAAAACTATATAAACAAAGACACTTACCTTTTTTCTTCTGAAGTGAAGAGTTCTCAAATTATCTACAAAAGTTGGGCCTGAATATAAAGAAGCACCAGTGACACCAGTGCACATAATTCTGGGCACCAAGACATTCCCAGCAATATTGGGGAGATCATAAAGTGAGAAAATGAGTCCAGAAGAATCAGCAATTCTTGAAGACTTAATGGACAACCTGAGAAACCTTGCAGCAAATGAAGCAGAAGAGAAACTGCCCATGTGATAAAAGGATTAAAATGCTTGTGTAAGGGAGACATGAATGTTCTCCTGAAATTCAATAACCACTGCAGGGCAAACACGACTTAGGAACCAACATGTATGCTGTTGTCAGACAGCCAGTGAAGAGGTCAAGCACCCTGAGCCAGATCTGAACTTCTAAAAGAAACAAAGACCTATGCTGTTCTAAATTGTTATAATCCCCTTTCGTAGTAACATCCCATTAGTAAAGATGAACTGAAATGGATAAAAGCTAAATACACTTTTCTGTTTACTTTTGAAAGGTGAACACTAAATAACAGATCCAGAAGTTCATGGCAACATCTTACTTTGAGATGAAAACAGGCTACAATTGGTAATTTCTTCATTGTAAGCTGTTTGGTAGATTCCTGGTAACTGTGGCAACCGCTACATTTGATTTTGGCACTGCTTCCTAAATGCTCGGGTCGTGTAAACCTGAAATAAAGAAGAGTGAGTTTACTGGCACATAATAGATTTGGCTGTTGATACCCCAAAAAAGTTAAACTGACAGCACGAAGCAACTTACTAAGTTGGTGTGAGGGTCTCAACAAAAGCTACTTCACAAACACAAAGTGAAGTGTAAAGTAATGGACAACGTTTTTAATCGGAGACTAAAATGCCACAAGTGTTATAATTTAGAATATCTACAGCCAAAGCACTGTAAGCTTTATTCAACATACATTCTTACAATCTCAAAACGAAGACATTTCCAAGCATTATCTTGAAAAGCTAGCATCACATCGTTGCTATTTTAGCTCCATCTAAAACAAAATTTTATTTATTAACAGTTTTATATAGCGCGGACATGACCCATGGGTATCAGAGCGCTTAACATCATGTGGTAAAGATTACAAATGCAGTGTACATAGAGCAGTAAGACGTGCAGACTTAGTAATGGCGATTTAGATCTAGTAACTATAGGCTAATATCTTGAAAAGCAACAACATGTCGGTATTGATTAGACCTGAGTTAAAGTTCTGAGGTAATATTTCTTTGAGGTTCAATCAGAACCTATATTGGTTATAAGTCATAAAATCCATGACAAGTCTTCGGTTTCGTTTATCTTGTTTATGGGAGGAACTTGCTCATAAGAAAGTTCTTGATTTCTTTCTTGAATGTTGTCGTGTTTCTAACTTTTCTGATGTTTGCAGGAAGGGAGTTTCAAATCCTGGGAGAATGTCCTTTCATATGTTTTTTTCTTCTTAAAAATTGCAAAACTATTTACTTTTCTACAACATAATGACTGGAGGGACTCTGCCTTACCACAAAAAAACATGATGGTGGTTATTTTAAGTAATGTTCTCCAGTATGAGATTTGTTTTCCCCCGACAATCACATTCTAGCAGGTTTTACCTGCCACAGATTTGCAGGTGAAGTTTAGGCAAAACAATCTACAAGACCCCCTTTCATGGCCTTCTCAAAGACTTAACAAAATCCACGAGCAGCTCACTGTGCTTTTACAGAGGTGAGGATGCGTAGGTTGCATGCAAACTTAGGAAAGTCACGCTTTAGAAAAAACGTGGCAACATTTCCAATCATAAAATTCAGATCTCTTACTGTCAACCACGGAGCTATTGTAAGATCATGAACTCTGTAACTGTTTAAGGCCAAGATAATCAAGCATTTGCAATGCAATAGGTCTCGCATTAGGAAAGTTTGAGCTATTGGTATTGTAAATGACAATTTTTTTTATTTATGTGTTGGTTTTGAAAATAGCGAAATAAATAGCTTTGTCATTTACAATGCCAAATAACTTTAGCAAATGTGACACCTATAGCATTTGTAATGCAATATGTGTTGTATTTACGTGACTTAGATGTATTGATATTACAAATAACAATGTTTTTTAATTTTTGCGTGTGCGCGCGTGTGTGTGTGTGATTGATTGCAGGAGGCTGACTTGCATCGGAAGCGGGACAGGAGATGTGCACAGCGCGTGGGTGTACGTGCGCGTTCACCTGCTCAAATCGCAATGCCCGTGCCCATCTCCTGTCCCACTTCCAAAGCAAGTCCCTAACAATAGAGCTCGCTGGAGACAGCAGCGCTTCGCGCTGCTTATGCCAGCTCGACCTAAAAATTGTTTTAGGTGAGAATTGTTTCACTTACATTTCAGAATTAGTATTTCAAATTAGTTAAAGAACTGATTGATTCCTTAGTATCCAGTCTGCCAATCCTGAGCACTGGTACACAACAGGGTGATGTGCCCTAGAATGCTGCAAGTTTCTAAAGAAAACAAGGAGGACCCTATTAATGGCTGTGGACCGAGGGTTTGAGTCAGTTTCACAAGGACAGTGGTCCAAAGCAATTTCAGAGATATACAATAATGATAATAAGACAAGCCGTGATGAGCTGCTTATGTATTTATCCAAGTCCAGCCGGACCTGGAATTTATTTTCATAACAATAATTGAATTGTATAATGCATAAGAGACATTTAGAGAGCACAATCCTGTGCTTCTACCGCAAGACAGAGACAGTGAAGAATAAAGAATAGTTGTGGGTAGGAGAAGATATCGCAGGCAAGAGAGAAATGAGCAATCTGGGCACTTTTTTAGATTGATGTTACAAGTGTTTTGCCAGAGTAGTACATACAGGAATTTGACACACATTGGTTTTACTGTACAACTACTACAAAAAGGTCGACGTTTCGATCCCACGCTCAAGGGTACAATGGGATCATAAAAAACGTTTATACAATTCTTGCTCGACGTTTTTAATGCACGAACTGTTCCACCTTGGGTCCACCTCCAGTGCACTGCGATTCCGAGTCTTTCATAATTGTAAGTGCTAAGCATTGTTGACTCTCTCTCCTTTGAATACTTGAGTTGAATACTTTTTGGCAATACCCTGAAAACTTTTTTCTTTTCCCTGTCTTCTTCTTCACACAGGCATAATTTTCCAGGCATAATAATTTTGTACAGTCCTGATGATGATCCCATTGTACCCTGGAGCGCGGGATCGAAACGTCGACCTTTTTGTAGTAGTTATACAGTAAAACCAATGTGTATCAAATTCCTGTATGTACTACTCTGGCAAAACACTTGTAACATCAATCTAAAAAAGTGCCCAGATTGCTCATTTCTCTCTTGCCTGCGATATCTTCTCCTACCCACAACTATTCCTTATTCTTCACTGTCTCTGTCTTGCGGTAGAAGCACAGGATTGTGCTCTCTAAATGTCTTATGCATTATACAATTCAATTATTGTTATGAAAATAAATTCCAGGTCCGGCTAGAATGCTGCAAAGCCTCAGTTGGACTGAGGATGCAGTCCACCAATCCCACAGCACTGGTACCCATCGAGGTGATGAGCGCTGCAGAGCACCTATTGCAGAAAGTCCTTGGTATCCAGTCTGCCAGTCCTGAGCAGTGGTAGGCAACAGAGTGATGTACGCTTAAATGCTGCAAAGAATCAGTTAGATAACGCCTGAGGATGCAGTCTGCCAAGCCCAGAGCACTGGTACCCATCGTGGTGATGAGTGCTGCAGAGAATCTATTGTAGAAAGTCCTTGGTATCCAGTCTGCCAGTCCTGAGTAGTGGTGCGCAGCAGGGAGATGAGCACCGGAGCTCCTGGAAGCATCAGATGGACAAACTCCTGACTATTTACTCTACAAATCCCATAGGCAACGATACTTCTTTGGGTGACCAGCGCCAAGACTGCTTACCCTCAGTGTGCCAAGTGATGGCCACCTCACTGTATCCAAGACTACAGCACATACTGTATCCCAGTCCCCAAACCTCCTGCGCGCACCTGAGCATCCATGTGCCAAACACCTGACTATCAGGTAGACAAGCTGCCGGGAAAATCTGGGCTAAACTTTCCAGGTCACTGCCACTGAGGGGCTGGCAGCTTCAAAGGAGTCCTTAAAAATCTGGTCATACCAACCCTACAGTATGTACTGATTGAGTGGAATGAATGAGTCCAACAAGGTCCAGGAGATTTTGAGGACTCGGGACTGTTTGATAGGCTGAATAACTGATGACATCTTTTATACCACAGCCTACCATTATTATGGCCTCATGGGATCCTTGGCTAGACTCCGTTGTCTAGGGGTGTCTCTGTATGCGATTTGAGTCTTCCTGTGATGATATATTGGTACATATGAGGTAGTCTGCTGGATGTGTCCTGTTGGCATTTTAAATGCATCGCATTCTGTAGAACTCATAGGTACCATTTTTTTTAAGTACCTGGCTAAGCAATTCAAGAGACATTTAAAAGAAGCACTGTGTATAAGCATGTACACTATGCCGTGGTGTGACACACACATCGCACAGAAAAACGTGTGACTACTCAACAGTACTGGACAGTCAAATCCCTAATGCAGAAAAAAACAGATTCTCCAGTTATGCGTACAATGGTGACATATGAAATCTATGGCGGTGCAAGTTATGCTTGGGCCATTTATGCATCACTGGTGAATTTCAGTTTTTTTTAAAGCTGTGTTTTTACTATTAGAATACCTATATATAACTCCACTTTAAACGTTATTTTCAGTGAACAGTATATATGTATGCGTGTATCGGAGCCCTGGATAAGTGTTGTGCATCTCTGAATTAAACAAATGTACACACTTGATTATTTCTCATTTTTTTCTCCCGCACACTAAACTTAACACTAAATAAACACCTGTCAAGTCATTGTCCCAGCTCAGGGATGGTTTTATGCTTTACAACGCATTCTTGTCTCCTGAGACCACGGGTCCTCTTTATCTCGTGGTTCACAGGTTCTGAAAACCTCATTTATCCAAGACTGTGCACCGGTCTCGTATATTTTCTTTCAGATCCCACAGGGGTGAGCTCTATCGATCCGCCTCTTCCGCTCCCTTTGCAATGTACTCCTGTAAAGTCGCAAACAAGCACTTTCTTTAAATCACTTTTTCATAGCTCTTCTTGGACTCTGGAGCGTCACGCCTGTCGTGGTCATGTCGTGGTGTGGTGTGTGCGTGGTGTGTGCGTGGTGTGTGCGTGGTGTGCGCGCGCGGTGTGTGCACGGTGTGTGTGTGTGTGCGCGCACGTGTGTGGTGTGTGTTTGTGCGCATGGGTGTGCCTGTTTGCGTGTGTGCCTGTGCGTGTGTCGGTGTCCGTGTGCATGTGCGCACGCGTGTGTGTGCATGTGCGCACGCGTGTGTGCGCGCGGATGTGTGTGATTGATTGCAGGAGGCTGACTTGCCTCGCAAGCGGGACAGGAGGAGATGTGCACAGCACGTGGGTGTACGTGCGGGTACACCTGCTCAAATCGCAATGCGCGTGCCCATCTCCTGTCCCACTTCCAATGCAAGTCCCTAACAATAGAGCTCGCTGGAGACTGCAGCGCTTTGCGCTGCTTACGCCAGCTCGACCTAAAAAGGCACATTCCCTTGTGGATATGAACATGGTAAGAATGAATGAACAAATGATGTCTGTATGCCTTGAATGCCACCTTTTCTAAATACAGCCCTGAACTAAGTGCTAAATAGATCTAATAGCCCCAAAAATACATACAGTCAGCGAAGGCACGGACTTCGACAAGTATAAACAAAGACATACTTAATTTCATTACAACCAGAACGTGTGTTATTTTAGTTGTTATCTAATCATAGGAGGACAAGTGGTCCTTAAATATTCAGGAAGGAATTCTATACCACAAAGCTGTAGCCACTCCTAAAACACATTGGTGTTCAGCTTGGGCCGAACACAGATTTTTTGCCTTCCAGTTTTCTTTCAAGTAGAATACATTGGCTAAATATGACAGCTGATTCAGGAGAAGGGAATTGTAAAATAGGTATCGGATTTTAAATTGAACTTTAGCTTTAATTAGCAACCTTTGTGAATGGGAGAAGACTGCAGTGAAAATGCTGAATTTTCTTATTGGAGACAAGAATCTGGCAGTGGAGAGCAAGACAGCCTTAAGTGGGTTGTGCATGGATTGCCCAACCCCAGAAGTTATGATGTTGGCATAAGCCAGGAGTGGGATAAACCAGTCATTCTAAAAGGATTAAGATTCATCGTAATAGAAATTTTTTGGGTGCTAAAGTGACTGATTAGCTCAAAACCGCCTCTAATCTGGTCACAATATAATTCAATGAATTTGAGTTACACGTCTAAAATTTGCCTCCACCACAGGATACATAGGATATGAGGATTTAGTAATATGGAAAGAATTGAGAACAATCTGCCCCATTCTGGGAATGGAACTATCTGTGTTGGTACTGCTGCCTCTTTAAACGTGTGAGAAAGTCACCCAGGTCTTCTCTGCAATTTTAAAGATTAGCATGCAAACTAGGTTCAATTGTCAATTTCAGTTACCATTACAGCAACTGGTGTTGACATGTACTAACGAGGCAACCTTTTTACCCAGACAGTAATATTGTTTACAAATGCCAAAAAGCAAAGAAACACCGACATAGAAGTCACTTCTTGCTGCATAATTAAGGTGACTGTGGGCATAATCTGGTCCTCCTTTGACACCTAATTCCACCGATCTGGAGTGTAGTTTATCGGCTTCCATACTGGGAAATGCCAGAGGGCTTCCAACTACAAAGGATAGGCTGATGCCTTTGGCCTACTGCCTAATTCATGTCTCCCTGTCTGTTTTACCCACATTTCAGTTTCATGAATACATCCATTCTGGCTTCTTATATACTGTTATTAAGCTCTAAATTATTTCTTGTGAAGGTGCCTTCAGTATAAAAGAAAATCAATATTAATAATATGTGCTTTTATACAGCATTTTGCACAGGTGTTTACATTTTTTGAGGGGCTCTGTAATGAATTTTATTATTATGCAACAAAAAGGTATCAATGTATTACCTACCCTCTGAATGATGAATGGGTGGGTTGCTCCTATTGGACTTTTTTCAAATGAGCACTTAAATGTCAGTTAATGCAGTCAAAATGTTTCCAATTTATTCTAAGTTTGAGTTTATAACCGATACAGCGTTACTAATACACTTAATTGTCCTTGATACAGTTGATGTAAAAACTCCGGGCTCTTTTGGTGTTCAAGTGTTGTAGTCTCATCTGTAGAGGAATGAGGCTGCTCTGGTCCTCAATACCAGTTTGTCCAGGAAAAAAGTTGCATGAAAGTTGAACAGACGGGAAACACCCTTTACAGGGAGGTTTTTACCATGTTGTACATTTACCACGCATGGTTTTAGAATGCATATGCTTTTACAAGGTATGCCTTTACCACACATTTAGGGTAAGTTCAGGGGTGTCTCCCCCACAAATACAATGTGTGTGTATATACACACACACATACAAATACATATACATATACATATACACACACATACATCCATCCACACACACAAAAATCCATACACACACATAAATGTGTGGTAAAGGTATAAGTTGTAAAAGCATATGCGTTCCAAAAACAATGCGGGGTGAAAAATGTGTGGTCAAGGCATGCAGAGTATTTCCCTGCGATGTTCCGTCATACAACTGAACAGACAGAGCTTGCAGTTCATTCACACAACGCGCTGAAGTCATTACAGCTAGAAAGACCGTTTTGAGATGGAGGAGGTGCAAAGGACATCTGTTAGTCGGCCCAAATGAGGTACACCACAGGGAATTCTGAGAGCCTAATTAAGGTCCCACTGCCCCATCACAAAAGGTTTGGGTGGGAATATAGGACACAAACCTTTAGGAAACGCATAACAACTTGGGATTTGAACAAGGATTGTTGGTCTAGCAACAGAAAAGGCCTAAATAGCCAACAAATTACCCTTCAGCGACCACCCCAAGGGAGCGCAAAACATCTGATGAATTTGCTTGCAATGGGTCTGCATGGCAGAAACACACTAGGCGACAAACCTATTGCAGCGTCTAGTGAAAACAGAATTTGTAGCCTGGCAACCAGAATGACATCCACAACTTATTATTATTTTTTTTTTTTTTAAGAAGGGGGGTGGTATGGGGAGGTTAGAGGAATATGAGAGGAGGTCAAATGCAGTAAACTGTCGCTGCTCAGTCACCACATATGGAGGTGTGGTTTGTACAGGATCCTGCTTTGCTGATGTGCCAGAGGATCCCCCCCAAAAGCTGTTGCCTGATCAGAGGACACGTGCTCATGCCCAGAAATTCCAGGACGCTTGGACATCACTCAAAAAACCTGTGGATGTGATCCATGCGTGGTGCCAATGCCCCGACAATGATACTAACTGCTCTCCCTAAAAATTCAGAAGTGGCAAGGACAGAAAGGATGGTATATTTTACTGTGTCATGACCATTCTGAATGTTCCGTGCCTGGTTGGAGGGAAATTGATTGGGGACTGCCCTCATGATCCTGCAGACAATATCCCAAAGTGAATGTAAATATAACAAGAGGCAGCTCGCATGGACTCAACGAAGGGCAAAATACGGAGAGGAAAACTGTTTCCAAATGCCGCTATGCGTTTCGACTACCTATCAGGAGTAGTGCAAGAGAACAACTTTGGGTTCATCCAAATGGTCACAGCGTATTGCCTATTACCAACTAGGAATAGAAAGTTGTTGGCCAAGTGCTCATGAATGAGCCAGTTAAAGCTTGCTGAATGAGAGGAGTGGCTCTGTGGTAGTCTGTCCAGGCTGTAGAACCTCTCTCAGTGTGTCTGTTTTCACCTCAATAGATGATAGCTGGAAATGAATAACTTCAGCTGCTTGCTGGATGACTACAGTGAAAGCGGCAGATTCTTCTGTTGATAGGCCGTGGGTGAACTCAACCCATTATCAGGGACGGTGTCCAGACCATGGCCACTATTAAGTCCACAAGAAGATAATCCTCATTGCAGCACCTGGATGCATCATCCCAGCCATCTCCATTTTTATCAACCAGGCCAAGTTGACTAGGTTCCAAATCAGAGCCAAAAAGTTTGAGTACTTAAGGGCAACTCCTGGATAGTGGTAGGTTTCTGCTTGAAACAGAATGAGTCTGATTAGCTGCGTCGAACGGGTACAGGATGCAGCTTCTGTCAAGTTTGTGCTGGAAAAAACAATCTGGTCCTCTGGCTTCGGCGTAGCAGGAACCGGCGCGAGAACTGCCTTAAGTGGGGTCAAGAGGCTTACATGGCATCAAGGATTGATCAACCAACAGTAACTGGAAGCCTTTTCGGATCCTTAGAGCCAGAATAAGCATTTCAAATCCAAAAAGAAACGTATGCAATTCTTTCCTTTACATTCTTCATGCCACATAATATAGCCATAGGACAAACAAGGGGCAATACACACTCCCGAACCAAAGAGCATGCGCTCCAGTTCTTGGAATACTTAACAGTAAGATACATTTCTCATTGGGTCATCCTTACAAGTTCCTATGAGAATTCTGGTCTGCAAAAAACACTGACTGGCTGCTATGCATTCTGCAGTCCCCCACCCCAAGAACATCTGCGTTTAACATCGGTGGTGTCCCTTCACCATCTTTGGAAACCACAAAAGGTAGTGCGACCTCACCCCCGGGGTATTATGGGGCACTGCAGCCAGAGAGCGTGCATATTCTATGAGTGCATTCCAGAACCAAGAAGCCTCAATTATTTTTTGCTTTATTCTTGTTTTAGCTTTGGGTGCACCAGCCTCACCCACGTTTCCAACAAGCAGTGGGTAGTTGTTGGCAGCAGCAGTAGCGCCCCCGCGGGCCTGCTAGACCGGAGGTGGACGTGCCTTTCTTCTGCTGCTTCCCAGTTGATGCAAGCGCAAATGTTGCTTCTGCTCTCGCCCATGTGTGGGAACCCAGCACTCTCCACTGCCCAGATGCAGGCAGGGGAACAAAAGGTTGGCGTGGTCTGCTCCACCCCAGCAAACAGGCAGGAGGCGGGCAATGTAATGTGCCAGCCTTACTCCTTGGCTCCCCAGCTGCAGGCCTTTTAGCTCTGTCTGGGGGATGGGGTCCTCAGGGTAGTCTTGCAATGGGCCCCAGAGGATGGAGTCACCACTGCCGAAGTTTGACTCAGGGAGGTGATACCACACACATCTCCTCCCAAAGATAATTAAAAGAATGAAGATCTGTTGAACCCCGGGTCCTTGTCCACCCTGGAACCTTTAAAACTAGAATCGTGCCACACTCCATTTTTCGTTTTAAAACAGCAAATCTTCAAAGTGGCATGACTCCGGCCCGTTGGGCTGATTTTTAGGATCTTTGCTCCTGATGGCCAGGGCTAACTATCAGGATCATTTTCCACAGGCCTCCTGCACTCTTGAATCAAGCTCCACTTAACATTTTATTGTTCCCTGCATCAGCCTTCTCCTCTGCCATGGCTTCAGCACAACTTTCCTGCTGGTAGGGACATCTTGTGTAGCCCCTCAGTCAGCCGCCCTCCTGCGGTCATCACCTTTCGATTCCCAGGGTTTTTCCCCCCTGGAGTTTTATATAGTGCGAACTTGACCCGAAGGTATCAGAGCGCTTTACATGAGCACCAATTGTGTTCCAGAAGGACAAATTCATTTTTGTTAGGCTCAGGGAGATTAAGTGAATTGCTCAGAATCACAGGATGTTGAGGGTCGTTGCCAAAACTCTAACCTGGTTTCCCAGATTTAAGGTTGACCACCCTTGCAGTTAGGGTACATCCTCTTCCCTAGGTTCTCCTCTATTTCTCTCCCTTGTGCAGGGGGTTTTAAATAGGGGTGAAAAGTTCTAGATTTCAGGAACCCCTGGCCTGTCCTAACATGCCACATCACCCCCACCCCTGTCCAAACACACCTGCGCAGCTTACTGGGTCAATAAGAAATGGCATGGTGCCATCAAGTTTTCTCTCAAACAGCGTTCCTCTGAGCGCCTCCACTTCACCCTTAGCTGACATCAATGCCAGATCCTTTATCGGTCCATGTGCAGTTAAAAAGCGAATTTTTAGATGCTGATTTTCCCCCATTCTCCTTCTCTCTCGCAGGAACTGGGTCAATAACAGAACTGCTTATTTTGTGAGGGAGAGCAAAGGCTTTTTGTGTACATGTTTGTGTCAGTCCCTACAAGGTTTTAACTCGGTAGATTTTGCTGGAAACATGTCCCCTGAAAACTTGAAAAGAAAATGTGGGTGAATAGAATTGTCAGAAGACAAGATGAAAGCCTAGGAGCAAGCTCCAGATTGGTGTTTGAAGGTTCAGAAAGAAAGAAAGAAATTGATGTCAGTGAGCAGTGGTGGTGCTTCTATGAGTCTCCAAGGTTAACAGGGCAAAGCTGAGGCAGAGCCACACAATGCCACCCGCTGGCACACAAACAATGTGGAGAAAAATCTCCATATCCGCTCTGGCGCCTGGGGGGAATTTGTGGTTAGAAGTAACCATCAGAAAAGCAATGATTGTTGCAGCTGCAAAGACAATCAACCGCAGGAATCTTGTGGTCTCTTCCTTTCGGACTTAAAAATAATAGCCTCAAAAGTCCTGCCTCACCTTGGGCAGAAAACTCTGCTCTTTGGGTCCTATTCAGAGAAGCCCACCTATATACTTCAATAGAGTGACACACTTTTGTAAGAAGCGGAAGTAGTTTTGACAGTTGCAATGGTGTAGTGTAGTTCCTATATTCCCAATAGGCTATGCGCATTGGAATAATATATCCTATAGATTAGACGTAGGACTGAGGTCGACTAGGTCCCTATCAAATATATTGAACTTAATAGTGAATGCCAGCTAGCTCAGAGGTCACTAGAAACTTTCTCGAATTCACAAGAAGGGATTAGTTCTGACAACTTGACATGACAACTTTTTTTCCCAAGAATAAGAAATGTATCTCTAGAGTTGCGGAAACAATAGATAAGTATTTCGCTCAGTCACTCGTGCATGCTTCGTTTCTACAGAGGTGCAGAGAAATAGAGAGACGGGCGTTTTCAATAAAAGGGTTTTTATTGAACAGACTTCTTTCTCATGCAAGTAAAGTGAACTGCTACAATCGTAATGCAGACTGCAAAGTATAATGCGTACAGCGAGAACAATATTATAATATAATACTGTAAGAGTATTGTATGGTTTCTAAACCATATATAAATACATACATACATAAATAATGGCTAAAAGTACTCAACTGGTGCTTCTAAAATTCGCCTACCCCAATGTAACTAACCTAAGCCTATTACGTGGGAAGGAGAAAGTGTGGTGTAGCATAGGTTTAGTTTTTCTTTGCCAAGAATCTATCCAAGGTTTCTCTAGGTTCTAATCAGCTCCATACCTTTAGTTTAGAATGAAGGAGGTCTGGTATCTCAGTCTCGGGACTCGATTTCCCAACACCCCGCAAGGGGCGCTTGGAAACACTGGAGCTGGATTCTCGCCGAGAGAAATGCGGCCTCTCGATCAGTGCGTCAGCTGGAGGGTCGACTTCCTTTGGCACTTGCTGTAGCGAGCTGCGTCAGGCAAGTAGATAGGCGAACTGCTCCGAACCACCGTGTCTTGCTAGAGCAAGTGAAGGCATATTTATACCTTGAAGGTGTGTAGTTTGACGTAAAGTCGGGCATAATAACGTTAGGAAAGAACCCCAAGGGAATAGTAGGTCTTTGTAAAGTACATGAGTTCTTGGACAAATCAATATTCAAGCAAGGGAAGTTCCCTGACTGCTTAAGCCGATTTTCCATGAAATCGTTGGGTCGTTTTGGTACGGGTGGAAGTAGCCATGCCTGCATTTGGTCTGCATGGGCTATGTCTAAATAAGGGAATGATTTCTATGCCTATATTAGGGCAATGTGAAATGTACCTATATAAGGGCATGAATCAGGAAAAATCACTCGGATCCTAAAACGCCATACAACAATGGTGGGAGTTGTACTGCAATGCCTTTGCCTGCCACTGTCACCAGCCAAAGGTTGTACTTGATTGAAATCCAATGATAATGATGGAAGAGCACTTCCAACATGAGTGGTGTGGTAGGAGGTGGAATGACAGGAAACAGGTACAACGATGAATGGCCGAAGGACATGGGATCTATACTGTCCAACAAAAATGTAAGAAATCCATGGGAAATTTTTGATACAGATCTCTTAAAGACAATAAATTGTCTTTGCTCAGGTTGGTCTTTCCACTATTGCAATCTAATCATCAAGTGTTACAAAAATGCTATAGGTTAGGAACATCTGGATTTCTGTCACTTGGCCTACTCACAGCTACGAAACCGGTCATTTGCAGACTTCAAAATCATGCAGCGAAACTGTGAAATCGTGAATCACATTTAAAAATTATTTTCATCATCCAGAAGGTTAGCAACTTCAATCAAAGAACCTGCACCCAATCCAGAAATGTACCATCAAATAACAAATACATGACGGTAGGTCTATGGGCGCCCAGGGTCTAAACTATGGAGTGCCCTTATCCACAGCTTAAAATTAGATCTGAACTAGTTCCAAGTAAGAAAATCGTAAAAAGTGAACTTTTAAGGCATTCTTTTATGTAATAATAAAGGCACACAAGTGTTGTGATATAGTAATCCTGAACATGGATTTGTTCACAATGCATTCGGTTTGAGTTTTACTTCCCTCTACGCCTTTGCTTAGACTAGGTTCTCTTAAATTCAAAATGCAAAACTGGTGCAAGGCCACATGTTCCTTACTTTACAAAACTACTAACAGTTTATTTACTTCATGAGATTTATTGAAATTTTTGGCTGATGCGGAGACTGATGGGACAGATTTGATTTTCTCCTTGAAGCTTCACCTCAAGGATGACAAGGTAAGGTAAGAGGCAGAGCTAGCTCTTGCTTTGAACAACTGAATGGCATGTTCTGCTAGGATGAAACTGAGATTCTGCTGTGATGTGCATATTTGATATAGTTGGAGGGCCTCATAATTTAAGATAGAGAGATTTTTGCAATTGGACAACAGGTAATTTTTGGTCCTGTTCTCCTTTCTTCAGTGGAAGACCCCAGATACTGCTATTCCTCAATAATGCAGCAATCTTTATGAGGATCTAAATCTCATGCAACTTCTAACCTCCTTTTTACCAAAGTCGAAGCATGCCTATATATTCCTTGAATTGTCTGGACAACTAGTAAGTATAACGCTCAAATATAGACCACAAGTGTAATCTATATCTTGCCATGATAAAACATACTGGCATAACCTGTGAGAAACAACTGCATTGGTAAATCCTCCCCTTGTCTTCAAGAAATAGGACCTGCTTTTCCACGCTGGAGATAGTGGGTTAAAAAGTTGTCTACCAAATGTTTGATGACCTGTGGCTCCAAGTAGCACACAGGCTTTTGTGAGGGAGCGAAGGTGCAAATTAAATGTCTTAGTTTTCAGCAAGTCTTGGAATCTCAATGGACAGAATCCCAATCATGTTCTCTGGCTCACCAGTAGCAGCAATACTGTTGTGATCCTGGTCTGTGACGAAATCAGTTGACCTCAGAGTGCCTTCCCATGAGGACACCTTGGGGCTTGAAGGGACTTTTAGAGAGACAAGGGAAAGATGAGTATCAGAAGAGGGGGAAGAATGCTACCTGAAGAGTACATGGAAACATTACCCCTGTTTGAATGACTAGGACAAGAGCCAGCAAGACGTGCAAAAATGGAGGGTCGCAGGGTCCTCACAGATCACCTGACTTGCAGGTTAGTAACAGATTAAAAACAAGCACTGATAAATGCAATAGGTTTCGCCTATGTGATTATTAATAAGCTGGTTTTTGTTGTAAGTTGTAGCTTGGGGAGTAGTTCTACAATATAAATTACTGAAACTCCATTAAAGTATTAGGACTTGTATATCGAGAAAGGCAATATATTGTGCTGTTACTGGTGGAATTATAAAGCGCAGAAATGAAGAAAATTGGGGAGCACAGAAAAAAATAGCATGTAGCCAATAAGTACAGTGTGAATGCAGATGAGGCCAGGGACCCAGATTAGGTGAGACTGCACCGCGTGTCGCTGGCTGCACCTTGCTCTGACTGGAAAGACATCTCACAGCGATAAATTCTGACTCGTGCCATGGGGCTCCCTTGTGTGCCTCTGCATAAAGGACCTACTGTTCATCCCTGTAGGCTGAAGGGAAACGATTTAAAAGATCCAGAGAATAGTTTATTGGATGGGGTGAATGATGTCGAAAAGATGGGAGCTGTATCTATGGAAACAGAAATAAATACAAGCATTGGAAATGAAATAGGTCTCGCATTAGAAAAGTTGGAGCTATTGGTCTTGTAAATGACACATTTTATTTATGTGTTGGTTTTTAAAATAGCTAAATTGATAGCTTTGTCATTTACAATGCCAATAGTTATAACTTTTGCAAATGTGACACCTATAGCATTTGTAATGCAATATGTTTTATTTACGTGACTTATATGTATTCATATTACAAATAACAATGGCCTTTATTTTTTTATAATTAATACTTAAATAAAAAGTTATTGTAATTTATAATGGCAATTGATACCGAGGGTTGTGAATAACCTGAAGCGATCACTGAATTTAAAGAAGATACCACAGAGGGTTAGTTTGTTTATAGCAGGAGTTCTTGTAATTGCAGGTAACAAGTTCCAGTCCTTGCAAAATAACGCAGTGGGCTATGTCTTTGGAGCAAACATCTCCATGCAAATGGCGAGATTTACGTTTGAATATGTGCGAGGTATTTTCTAAAATGAGAGCGTTTGGTAGTAATTAATACCATTATTTAGTTACCAAAAAAACAAAAACAGTAAGACGAACAAGACGGAGGTCTTTGCTGTGGGGAGGGGGGAGGAGAAATGCGAAACGGCCGCAGCAGGGGGCGGAGCGGGGAGAGCGGCGATGGGGGAGAGACACGGGCCGTAGTGTGAAGCAGCAGGGGCCATTGTGCCACAGACCTCAGACACAGCTTACAGTTAACTTGCCTGATTGATACCGAAGGTTGTGAATAAGGTAACAAGTTCCAGTCCTTGCAAAATAACGCAGTGGGCTATGTCTTTGGAGCAAACATTTCCATGCAAATGGCGAGATTTACGTTTGAATATGTGCGAGGTATTTGCTAAAATGAGAGCGTTTGGTAGTAATTAATACCATTATTTAGTTACCAAAAAAACACAAGATCACAGCGAAATAAGAAAGTATAACTTGAATCCTAAAACAAAGGTGAATGAACACAGGCGTGCTGGCCACAGAATATGCAAATCGGTTTAATGCAGCTGCACGCAAGACCACAGTATTGACATTTGACAGGAGTATACACTTATGAATTCTGTGAAACGTACATGTGCCCTTCGGTGTACTTCTCTCTGCTGGAAAAATAAATACGTAAAGTACACTCTGAGAGCACCAGATAAAGAAAAAGCTTCAAGCAGCTATGGCATTTCTTCAACAGGAAAGTGGATTCGGCTGGGGGGGTGAGGCGGTTTGTTTTAGAAACAGAGGAAAGCAGGAGGAGGGGGCAGTCGGTTTTAAAAGACATTGTGATGGTATGCGTTGTGAATGTATGCGTAACGTCATACATTCCATCACCACAGAACCTACGGAAGGTAAAGGCCGATCTGGAAGTCTTTTTAGCTGTTCTAAAGTTATCAATTGTTCCTCTATTATGACTGGATGATGTGAGTAAATACCGAGCTCTATGTTCAGACAGCCATCACTTTTTTGTAGGTAATGTTTTATTGAATTATAAAATGAACTTTTCATGACAATCGGCAAATAAGTGAATTCAGGCAGTCACTGGATTCTCAAAAACAGAGTGTCCCACAGTTGCATGGCATTCACTTGGGAGGCGAGGGAGGGAGGAGAAATACGAGACGGCCTTGCGGCCGTGAGACGTGTGAAGCAGGGGGCGGGGGGAGCGGATGCCTTTGAAGTGAAGCTAAGCTTCACTTCAAAGGTGTGGGAGGAGTGCGGCTGAGGGAACAGACGGCGATTTGATGATGTGCACGCGCATTTTAGGTAAAGCCACGGGCACAGCACCAAATCGCCCAGTTAGGTAAAGTCTGTTTAAGACGCTATAGTCTTGCAAGCTCAATGCGCATGCGCATTGACAGGCGAGACCTAATAAATCCATCACCAGGAGGTATAACATTGTCAAAGCCAGTATCTGGATGAGTCATGGTCTATCTCCAGAAAAGCCTTGCGATCTGGGTGGTCATATTTAGAAAACAAACAAACATGGACATAGTCAGAATGAAGCTAGCCTTTCCGGAAAAAGTCACGGCCATTTGAGGCCTCCTGTCTGGAGGATTGTGGTTAAGACAGGCTGAAAAAGTACAGGAGAGTTCCTATGCAGCAATAAGATGATGATCCATGGTCACTGTTATTCTGCAGAATATAGACCGATAGGAACAGGGAGTCAGATACTCCAGTCTATGTCAGGTGGTCACACAAACATCAGGTGGTGAATTGGAGAGGTGAACGTGGCAGTGCCAGTATCCTGTAACACCTTCACTACTTCATCTCCTGTGTGCCCAAGGTCCTCTGGCTAAAACGAGGACTTATGAGAAATTCATATTTTCAGATTTTTTTTGTGGATGGAGTTTGAAATCAACAATGTAGCACCTTCTCTTCTTTGAAACCTTCCTGCACCAAACATAGATGTGACTCAATTGCTGAGGAGGAAGAGGAGCATACAGCCAAATGGATCGCACCTGGCTGGGATGTTTTGGCATACAACAAGGAGGATATCTCTTCTACCTAGTGTAATCTCTAAAGGTTACTGGTGCAAACGGATACTTGGTCTCACAAAACACACCCAGTGAGAGGAGTACTAAACATCTTGCGCAAGATTCCTTACCTTTGAAATTTGCTGACTCCAGACTGGATCTGAAAAATGTAATCTTCGAGTAATACCCCTGTACCCCCGGTAGATGGTGTTGATCTGCTCCGCATGACGTCTGTGCCATAATGACATTCGGCTCAGAGTCAACCCAGGCGCAGGTTCTGGAGAACGAGGCCTAGAACGTTGAGACTCCTCCGTCATGTCAGCTGACGGATTGGGAGAAGTCGAAGCATACCTAGACTTCTTGTGCTACAAGCACCTCTAACAAGTGTGTCCTGATGATTTGGTTTGAGAGAAAGTGGACTTGGGACTCATGGATCAGCGCCGCCGCGAACTATCCTCTCAATCAGGACCATGAACAAGACCTCCTAGGAGTCACGTGACACTGGGCAAACTGCAGGGTCGCAAGTAGCTTTAGGGACTGCTTCCTCAAAGCCTTCAGAGTCATGGCCGGACAGTCGGAGCATGACTTTGAATCATGGTCACACTCCAGGCACCAGAGGCAAACCAAGTGTGGGCCCGTCACCGACATGGCAGGTTAAAGGCGCCATATGGTTTGAACCCAGAAGTCTTCCTAGACATGATGGAAAAACCCTACACACCAAAAAGGGGTTGATAAAAGTCTACAAAAGCCTGTCAAAAAGTGACAGAGGGTAGTTCTATTCACGGATCAGTGTTTGACTGGAGCAGAAAGAAAATAACTGCAGTCAGCTGGCCAAGGCGGTGCCTATATAGGTGGCGCAGACGTCACTATGACACAGATGTCAAGCGGAGCATGGTCTTGTGACCGTGAAACGGTCGTCACATGCTCATGTGCCTTTTCCAACCAAAATAGTTTTAGGGGGATTCTGGGTGTGAGTAACACGAGAGGGGGAGGCTCTTGTATAAGGCACGGAGGCTCTTGTATAAGGCACCCACTAATCAAAGAGGTACTTGGCACTAAACCTGAAATTTGAACCATTTGCTCACTTACAGATCAGACATTTACATTAGTAATTAGTATACACACTAGACAAATGCTCCCTACCCCATAATATTTCTCTACTGACCAATCGGAACTGATTTTTACAGTAAAGCTAGTTTTTCTGCATTATATATTATAGTCAGTAATAACTGCTCGACATGATAAAGACGGTTAGGTGAAATTAAATAAAGATGTACATGCGTAATGTCACATTCATATTTTATATTATTCTATCCCTTCATCAGTTGGGTTATACCAACTATGCCTTTTTGTGCTGAAAAAAAAATACAATGTCAGATGGCACACTGTTCGTATCCTACTAGACAATCTGATTCAGACATCATATATAGAACTTGAAATTAATGGATTGTAAGAATTTCACCAACCAGATATCTATAAATATGACTGATTTGTATCAATCAATCAATCAATCAATCATGGTATTTGTAAAGCGCGCTACTCACCCGGGAGTGTCTCAAGGAGCTGAGAGGGGGGGGGGGGGGGGTTCGCTACGGCGAGGTAGGAGAAGGATCTGCCGCCGGAGGTTGTTCGTTGGATGCGGGGGACAAGGGTGAGGCTGGCGGGGAAGAGCTTGCGGGTGGGGGTGTGGAAGCGGAGTCTGCTGTTCAGGCAGGCTGGTCCGGTGTGGTGGAGTGCTTTGTGTGCGAGGAGTTTGAAGGTGATCCTCTTGTCGACGGGGAGCCAGTGTAGGTTTGTCAGGTGGGGGGTGATGTGGCTGCGGCGGGGGACGTTGACGATCAGTCGGGCGGAGGCATTTTGGATGCGCTGTAGTCGTCGTAGGTGTTTGGCTAGGATTCCGGCGTAGAGTGCGTTGCCATAGTCCAGCCTACTGCCGATGAGGGCCTGTGTCACCGTTCTTCTTGTTTCGGTCGGGATCCACTTGTAGATCCTGCGAAGCGTGCGGAGGGTGTTGTAGCAGGAGGAGGAGACGGCGTTGACCTGTTTGGACATGGAGAGGGAGGAGTCGAGGATAAATCCTAGATTGCGTGCATGGTCGGTGGGTGTCTGTGCTGTCCCGAGAGTGGTCGGCCACCAGGAGTCGTCCCAGGCTGAGGGGTTGGGTCCGAGGATGAGGACCTCCGTCTTGTCAGAGTTCAGTTTCAGCTGGCTGCTCCTCATCCAGTCAGCGATGGCCTTCATTCCGTCGTGGATGTTGGTTTTGGCGGTGCATGGGTCCTTGGTGAGGGAGAGGATGAGCTAAGTGTCGTAGGCGTAGGAGATGATATTGAGGTTGTGGTGGTGGCCCACTTGTGCGAGGGGGGCCGTGTAGATGTTGAACAGCATTGGGCTGAGGGAGGAGCTCTGGGGGACGCTGCAGAGGATGTACGATCGGAAGGGTGGGAGGCGGACGCTCTGATCTGCCGGAGAGGAAGGATGTGGTCCAGTCGAGGGCCTTCTCTTGGGGACCGGCTTCTTAGAGGCGTGTTTTTAGAGTGCAATGGCAGACCATGTCGAAGGCGGCCGAGAGGTCCAGGAGGATGAGGGCTGATGTTTCCCCGTTGTCTAATTGGCGCCTGATGTCGCCTGTGGCGGCGATGAGGGCAGTCTCAGTGTTGTGGTTTCGTCTGAATCCGGATTGTGACGGGTCCAGGATGTTGTTGTCTTCGAGGTGGCGGGTCAGTTGCATGTTGACGATTTTCTCGATGACCTTCGCTGGGAACGGGAGCAGGGAGATGGGCTGGAAGTTCTTGAGGTCCTTGGGGTCCGCCTTCGGGTTCTTGAGGAGGGCGTTGATTTCGGCGTGCTTCCAGCTTTCCGGGAATGTCGCTGTTTCAAAGGAGATGTTGATTACCTTCCGTAGTTGGGGGGCAATGGCTGCGTCTGCCTGGTTGAATATGTGTTGTGGGCACGGGTCTGTCGGAGATCCTGAGTGGATGGAGTTCATGACCTTGCGTGTCTCGTCGCGGACGTTGGACCAGGAGGTAAGGCGGTTGGCGTTGTTGGTGTTCGGAGGAGGGGTGGAGTCTGGCGTGGTTGGGTCGGTCGTGGTGTTGAAACTGTCGTGGATGTCAGCGATCTTGCGTTGGAGGAAGATGGCCAGTGAGTCGCCCAGTTCCTGTGAGGGTGGGATGTCGTTGGTGTTGGCGCTGGGGTTGGATAGTTCTTTAACGATGCGGAAGAGCTCTTTGCTGTCGTGTGCGTTGTTATCAAGGTGGTCTTTGAAGGAGGACCTCTTGGCTGATCTGATGAGGTGGTGGTGTCTGCGGGTGGCGTCCTTGTGGGCTGCGTGGTTGTCCGGTGTGCGTTCGTGGAGCCAGTTCTTCTCCAGTTTCCGGCATGCGCGCCTGGAGGCCAGGAGCTCGTCGGTGAACCAGGTGGCTCTCTTGCTGGCGTGGCTGTTGGAGGGTTTCTTCAGTGGGGCGAGGGTGTTGGCACAGGCGTCGATCCACTCTCTGAGGTTGTGGGCTGCGGCGTCTGGGTTGGTGGGGTCGGTGGGTGGGTGGGTTCTGGGAGAGGGTGGTGAGCAGCTGGTCTTCGGTGACTTTGCTCCAGCCGCGGCGAGGCAGCTGTTGGGTGCGGTGGTGCGTGGTTGGTTTTTTGAAGGTGAAGTGAATGCAGCGGTGGTCGGTCCAGTGGAGTTCGGTGGTGTGGTCGAAGGCGACGTGGGTGCTTGTGAAGAAGACGGCGTCCAGCGTGTGGCTGGCGGCGTGGGTGGGTGCAGTGACGAGTTGTCTGAGGCCGAGGTTGCCGATCAGCGTGGTGGAGTGGACGTCGTCGTTATCGAGGTGGAAGTTCAGGTCTCCGAGGAGGATGTAGTCCGTGGAGGCGAGTGCGTGGGTGCTGGCACGGTCGGCGATGGAGTCGCTGAACTGGGCCCGGGGGGTCTGTAGACGAGCGTTCCTCTGAGGGTGGTGTTGGAGGTCGTGTGGTTTCGGAAGTGCAGGTGTTCGGCGGCGTTGAGGGTGTCGTCTGCGTGGGTGGTGACCTTGAGGGTGGACTTGTGGAGGATGGCAATTCCTCCTCCAATGCCGTTGGCGCGGTCCCTGCAGGTGATCTTGACCTTGTAGCCGTCTGGGATGGCAATGGCGATGTCTGGTGCAGAGGAGTCGTTCCACCACTTCTCGGTCAGGAAGGCTACGTCCGGGGCGTGGCGTCGAGCAGGTCCAAGAGCTCGATGGCGTGTCTGCGTGCGGAGCGGGTGTTGAGGAGTATGCAGCGGAGGTGGTTGGGTCTGGTCCTTGATGGTTTGGTGGTTCTGTCGCAGGTGAAGCTGCAGCAGCGGCAAGAAAAGGGTCCGTGGGTGCGTTTCGGGGCGGCCTGGTTGCAGAGTTGGTCTCGGCCGTTGTTGAGAGCGTGGAGAGAGTTGGCGTCGTAGCTGAGGCTGGGTATGGTGCGCAGGGTCCAGGGGTTCTGGTGAGGGGCGCGTTCCAGGCGCGGACGGGCGCAGGCGGGCTTGTTTCTGGCGCGCCAGCGTCCTGCATGAAGAAGGGGTGGAGGGAGGAGCAGCTGAGAGGCGGGTGGCGAATGGGAGAGGAGGGGGCGGGGCCGCAGGGGCGGGAAAGGAATGCAGGGAGCGGGGCGGCGAAGAACTAAAGGCACAGCAGAAGGAAACAGGCAATAAAAACACAGGCAACAGTTATTTAAGCAGCGCACAGAAAAACAGGCAACAAATACAGGCAACAGTCACTAAAGCAGCGCACAGAATCTCAAATCTCAGAAACTGATGAATGAGTCTAGCCAAATTAAAAGAGCACAAACTCCTCACTGGCCTCAGTGAGCACAGTAAATTCTAGTAATTTTTATGCAGCACTACAATAATGGAGTAGATCAAATTACAAAAATCATGTTGGTACCAAATGCTGCATTCTAAATGAAGTGTTAACATGCTATAACAGGGAATTATTATGTTCAAAACTTTAAGGACTAGCTGTAAGGGCATTATCAATAATCGCACCACAATAGTGTCTACTGCAGACAAAGGTCCTAGGAAAGCTTTAATAAATTAAATAGGTTCTCACGTGCTACGGTTCTACTATCTTTCCACTAATGCGCAACAGATTTCAAACCTTTTCCAGACCGGATCTCAACTTCAAGCGTAGCTGCTATAGCTAAGGGTATAACAAAACCTCATCCTACTGCTTCAAAACGTTCTAACCTCGATTTGTGCACTTCTTAGCTGCAGATCAATGGATCTGTAGACATTAACTCAAACACATCACAAACCATTATATAAATCTGTGGGTATTGGAAAACCTATCAACTGTCATGTGGCATCAACAGCTTGTTCTCCTCCTATCCACTCCCATTATTCAAAGTTCATTCTTCAGATGTGCTCATTGACTCAAACCTCTAACTAATCCCTCAAGAGAACAAGGTTATTCTTATACATGAGATCCCTACATCGAACCATCTCTTAATTAGGATTCCAACAAAAGCTAACTCTTCTAAAATACACCAAAGGCATCTAAGCTCATCATACAGATCTATCAAAAAGCCACAAACAATCGAAACACCAGCTGTAAAACAGTTCCTTAACATCAATATCAGTAACATACCTCAAACTCTTCAGTATTTATACTGGCTACCCACAGCCAGGTCTGTTACCTTGAAAACAATATGCATAGTACATCATGCCATTTACTGAGCACAACCATGGTCTCTCCAGCAAACGTCCAACCAAAACTCAAACCAGACCACTGTAATTCGGTTTGGCTTCCCTCCAGTATATGTCTACTTTTAATACAACTCAGACCAGGAAAATTATTCAGTAGCAAAAGAAATAGGATATGGATCTCTTTACCAGCAACAATAAGAGAAAAAGGGAACCACTTTGAAACCCAGAAGAAAAATATATGGGTCTTACCAGGCTCCTCTGGTATAACACAATCTACAACCACCATGTCCTTCAAAATTGGACTCCGGACCAAGATACAAATTGGAGCATTTCCTAAACTTATCAGAGGTATACCGCATTATAAAAATAGCCAACCCTTGTAAAGAGCTGAAACATTACCATGGTGCAGATGCATACGAAATCTCTTCATGGTATTTTTTCTAGCATTCAATTGGTTTACAGACTTAACTGCTGAATGTGTCTAACATGGGAGAAATGACTGAACGAGTTACGAGTTAGATTTTCTCTGCCTTGAGAGCACTATTATAGTGCTAATGCTTTTAGTAGTTATTCATACAAGCTACACATACCAAGTTTGTTATTCACCACAGAACCTGGACACACAACCGCTATTTCACTGAGCTAGTATATCATCTTCTTTAAATTATAGCTTACGTCTAATGCCTAGGTGCCAGACCTACATATACATGTTCAATCTCAAAGCAATTAGCACACAATTTGTTTTAAAGACTTTCCAGATGTTGTGTGGTTTACTCAGTGCTTTGTAATGTTTTCTATTTAAATAGTTAAGTGTAGTCACCGAATGAGTGAGCAAAGATATGAGTTGTCTTTTAGATCAAAAAGATACGTATTAACACATTAGGAGGGATCCTGTATGTAATCGTCTCATAGTACATAACTATTCCATGCATTACTGCAATCTGCATGTTCAAAATTACAATCTTGCTCACAGAAAAATGCCAAGGCTGAATCTGACATATTTAAACATTACATTTGTCATATGGTGTACATTATCAATACGGTCACATGGAACCAAGATTGTTTAGGGGAACCGCAACCCCATTTTTCTATTACTGTTTTTATAGAAGGCAATCTAAATGAATTGACATGTTTTCTTCATTCCACAACAAACATGTACAGGGCAAAAAGGTCTCAAAACAACAAGAAAAATATTGAAATTGCCTTCTTTGTCAAAGGGGCTATTAAAATCAAAAGCCAGTATAACTTTCCACATAGCTGTAAATCCTTTGTTAAATCGGAAGGAAGTGCTTTTTCATTGAGTAGCAAGCTACTTCGGAACCCAGAAATGATTAGTGGGGAATTAGTATAGTGAAAATATGAAAGTAATTTGAGTGGTGGATATGTTCGTTATTTAGATTGATGATAAAAAGTGAAAAATTCTACAAGGATCGATGCACACGTTACTACTTGTGTAACGATGTATCTGAAAGAGACACGTTAGTGATAGATTCCTTACCTTAGAATATCCCCAGACGTCTGACTGGATCCGGAAATTTTTGCGTAGCAGTACCCTTGCGCGTCGGTAGGCGTCGTCTGTGGCTCCGTGTCCGACGTCGGCGCCGTGATGACGTCGTCGGAGTACTTAGACGCCGCCTCCGCGTGCTGACGTCAGTTCTTCTTTTTTCCGCGCCAGCAGCGCAGATCCGGAAAAAGTGGTACCGTAGTCACTTTTTGACTATAACTTTTTGATCTTTTGATCCTTCTTTTCGAAGTCTTCGACTCCGAACGGTGCCGGTAGGGATGCCAGGTTTCAAGCACTGTGAGGATTGCGACCGACTGATGTCGGTCACGGACCCTCACCGTCGGTGTCTCCACTGTCTCGGCGTCGACCACGACGATAAGACCTGTTCCGACTGCTGGGCCCTGACTTCGAAAGCTAGGCGGGAGCGGTCCCGCAAGCGACTTGAACTCCGGCAGTCGGCCCCGCGCCAAGAGAGGTCCCGGTCCGAACGGAGGTCGAGGGACCGGTCGCGGGAGCGGAGCCGCCATAGCTCCGGGAGTCGACATCACTCCTCTGGGTCGAAGTCGTCAGGTAAGCACAAGAAGTCGAAGAGACGTCATCGCTCTTCCGACTCCCCGTGACGCGGCCGGGGGTTCAAGTGACACCGCCCACGCGGCTCCGTCGGAGTCGCAGGAGCCGCGTCCGGCCCCATACCCTCCGGTCCCTGGGCCGCGCGGGGCGCAGGAGGAGATCGAGCGGTTCATCATGGCCATGAGGTCCCTCACTCTCCCGGCGGGCTCTGCGGTGCCTTCGGGCCCAGCGGACCCATCTGGGGGCCCTAGCGGGTCGGGGGCTTCGGCCCAGACGGCCTCGGGTGCTTCGGCTCCGACGCCGCCTTCGGGCCCGGCGCCGCAGGCCCCCACTGGATCCGGATCGTCGCCGGTCCCTCAGGTGTCACCCCCGGCGCCGTCTTCGGGCATCGCCGTCCCCGATGCCTCCCTCGACCCGGTTCCGGCACACGTTTGCAAGACACTACTGCCTGGACAGTCAAGTCCGGAGGGATGGCTTCTTTGACCGTTCCGTCCTCCAGGACTTTCTGGTGTGATTATTGGTTCGCAGGCCCACCGCCGGGGTTGGTATTGCTGGGGTATCTATTCTAAGGTAAGGAATCTATCACTAACGTGTCACTTTCAGATGCACAAGTTACTACTTGTGTAACGATATATCTGTAAGAGACATTAGTTAGTGATAGATTCCTTACCGACCCACCCATCCTCCCCGTTCTGCGAACCGATATCTAGGGTTAAGGTAATCCCCTTTCAGGGCCCTAGTTTCAATGGCACCAGTGTTGGTTTTTGTCATGGCTCAGCGCTTCTGGCGCGGAAAAGCTGTGTCTACGAACTGACGTCCGCACGCAGAGGCGGCGTCTAAGTACTCCGACGACGTCATCACGGCGCCCACGACGCCGGACGCGGAGCCGCAGACGACGCCTACCGACGCGCAAGGGTACTGCTATGCAAAAATTTCCGGATCCAGTCTGACGCCTGGGGATATTCTAAGGTAAGGAATCTATCACTAAAGTGTCTCTTTCAGATGTTGTGTACCAAGATAAGACCAAACAATTCCCATTGCTGTGATAAAAGAAGGATTTCAAGGCAGGGTGTTCTATAAACAGAACAGTTTTATTGCAAATGTTATCCACAAACTGCAAATGTACGAATATATTCCTCAAATGATTTCAAGAAAATTCTACCCATATATCTGCAGAACCTAACCTGATGGCAGTTTGATAAAGTTTAAAACAGGATTTTCAATACCCTATTCATCTGCAATTAACCACAAATAGGAGGCCCTTTGGAATACAAACATCTCAATGGAATGACAAATCAAATGAATCCCGAGGTAGCATCCAGTCAACAAGCGATTTGGATGTTGTAGAGGTCAACTTTTTAAATAATGAAGTGTTCATCCATTCTTCTAGACATATCTTGGACAGCTGAACCACAAAGATATGCACCCTGGAAAGACATGGAATTAAAGTCTTTCCTCCACATTTTAGTTTGGATGGGCATCCTTCAATTCAATAATAAAAATAAAATTCAATTTGTAATGTCAATTGAAGCTGGAAGGGTATGCAGACAATGGGCATGCACACTGAAAATGTAAGACTGTTGGCAAATCCAATGACATTAAAATATGTTAATTTGTTTAATTGGGTAGTTTTATCTTGTACCTGTAAAACTACAGTAAATACATATGCATTTTGCTCATCCTTCATTTCAGCATATGGTAGGAAACAATATCCTTTAGACAAATAAAACAAGATGCTGTACCTTCTCAGGCAGTCTGTAAGTGTAGTAGTTCCTGTTACATGGCTTTCCCCGTTCACCACACTGCCATCGCTCCCCGGGCTCAGGGGCCAGAACGGGGTGGAGGAGCCAGGCAAATCCAAACTTATGTCCCAAAATGGGTCTATTGTTGTGGAAACACCACTGGAAAATAGAAAAATAAAAAGGTAGACTTTTATCAATTAATCAAAGTATGGTGCATTTGTAGAAATAAATTACAGTCCATATTAAAATGTATTACGTTTCCCCACGTTGGTCTTAAGGGGAGTTCTTTTTGATTTTATTAAAATGTTATTAATACAGAAATCCATCTGTAGACTTCAGATACTTTTATTTTTTTTGGTAGGTCCGCATGGGTTTCAGAAGCACCTCTGTGCTGGCTGTGCACTCAGCCAAGATAATTCCTGTGACACTGCATCACTAGTTCCTAAAATCTGCAACTTAGTGGAAGGAAAGATTACTTGTTAACAGTTCATCATCATGGTATTTTCTTGAACTCAAAGGCTGACTATCTCTCAACTTGTGTAGGATCCCTGAACACGTCTCCATACAAGTTTAAAAATTGAAAAACATGCAACTGGGAGGTAATAATTCCAGAAACAAAAACAAGTGGATTGGTGGAAAGTTTGCAATAGTTTCAGCTGCTGGTAATCAATCTACATTCCAACCCATCTTTTATTGTCCATTATTCCAGTCCAGAAAGGGAACAGCCAAACTCAAACTTTTTTTTTTAAACTTTGTTTATTGATTTTTTTCAAACTTGGAGTTACACATGTAGTCACATACATCTCTCATTACATAACATTCAATAAAATATTCAGTATGTGGCGACATTCGTTAAATACAAAATCGTTCATTTACACATCACAGGGTGGCTATCTAGTCATATCTGTACCCGCTTCTACATTGGCATAGCATCTTCACACATCCACAGTAGGTGAACAGTAATAATTTCCTTGTATAAATATACAATAGGTATATTTCTGCACGTAATTACTATTGACAGATAATAAAAGGTATCCAAAAACCTCTCCCCGCACAGCTCAGGTAGGCCCCATCCGAGCACTACTTCCAACTTCTCAAATACCTCCCCTTACGGACTTCATCCCCACATCGCCTCACCCTCCAGCTGTACCGATAGTGGACATTCAGAACTACCCAGTGTCAGTCGTTGTTCCCCGGTCCAGCTTCCCTCTGGGGGTTGGAGTCATCTCGCGCCAACAAATAGCACGTCAATGGGGCCCATATGTCACTTGGTCTAGATGTCACTGGTAGTAGCTCAGCATATGTCGCTAGTTGTTCCTGACAATAAATAAGATCATCCATCCATTCCTTGAATTTAGGCGCTCTCCCACTGCCCCATCGGCATGCCACTCTTCTTTTAGCCAAGAGTAGTGCCAGCGCAACAAATTTGCGGTGTGCCGCCTGCAGCGGCTCTACGTATTCCAAGAGCGCTAATACCGGGGAAAGCTCCACCGTGAAATGTATCATCTTTGAGAGGGCAGAAAAAATCTGTAGCCAGTATGCCTGCACTCTATCGCAGACCCATGCCAAATGCAGGAAGTCGGCCCAGGGGCATGTCATCTATCGCAAGTGTCTGAGTCGCGCAGCTGGTACCTATGCATGCGAGCAGGTGTATAATATAACCTATGCAGGAACTTATAATGAATTATTCTAAGTCTACTGCTTGCCGAGATTCGCTCAGTCTGCTGCGAACAGAATTCCCACTGCCTATTCGTCAGTGCCACACCTAGTTCCTGATCCCATTTTGTTTTTGCTATTGCAACAGGCAGTTCTCTCAGCGCATGCTCCGTCTTATAAATTGTAGACACTAGGTTTTTAGCCGTGGCTCCCTGAAGAATCCGCTGTAGTGGCGCCAAGGCTGGGGGTTCGTTAGGGAAGTCTGGTGTAATAGAGTTAAGTCCCTGTCGGAGGCGAATGTATAAAAAAGTGTCAAGAGGTGATTGTTGTATACCCGAAAATAAGTGTTCTAATGTACGAAATTTCCCCATATGATATAGGTCCCCCCAGGTCTTAATATGTGTGCGCTCTGCCATCTTGCGAAATACAATCTCCTGTAGAAGGGGCATGTCTGGGTGGTACACTAGTGGCAAAAGCGGCGAGTATAGCAGAGACGTATCCAACAGTCTGCCCATTTGGGACCAAGCGTACTCATCACTGTCGTTGGTGTCTTGTCTCTGCCAGGGGGTGGGATATATAATGCACCCTCAATGGGAATCGTAAGGGCTAGCCAGTGTTCTGCCGCTATTTGAGGCATATACCGAGGTTGGTGTACCCATAAAAAGGCGTAGTGTGCCTGTGCACTATAATAGTACAATTCAAAATTTGGAATCCCAAATCCCCCTTGTTCATAAGGCCTAGTGAGGGTTTCCCATTTGAGCCTCGGGTTTACCTCCCCACACCAAGCGGGTTAGTTCCAACATCAACTGTTTAAAGAAATAATTTCCGGGATAAAAAGGAATATTTATAAATAAATAAAGTAACTGCGGCAATATCACCATCTTAATTAAAGATGCCCTACCCACCATCAACAAGGGCAGGGTGTTCCAGCGCGTTAGTGTGTCTGTGAGACGGACCATAGTGGTCCCGTAGTTAAGGCGCTTAATTCGTCTCCATCTCTAGAAATACGAATCCCTAGATATTTAAACTCATCCTCACACCACGCTATAGGGTAGTCCATGGGAAATTTAGTTGTTGTAGCAGTAAGGTGAAAGAAGCCCGATTTGCTCCAATTGATTTGAACACCAGAACGTCTGCCAAAGGTTATGAACTCCCTAAGGACATGGTTCATATTTTGCTGGGGGTCACGGATATACAGCGTGATATCATCCGCATATAGAGATATTGAGATTTGCCGCATGTTGCACTTCAGTGCCTTATCCCTATGATGTTGCCGCAGCTTCGCTGCTAAGGGCTCCACCGCAATCGCAAAAAGTAAGGGTGACAGTGGACAACCCTGTCTCGTGCCTCTGGTGATGGAAAATTCCTAAGATAGTTTCCCGTTAATGACTATTCTGGCAGTCGGTGTATAGTAACTTAATCCATGATAGAAAAATGGGAGGGAACCCCATGCACATCATAACTCCAAAGACATAATCCCATTCTATGGAATCAAATGCTTTTGTAGCATCTAAAAAGATTGCCGCCATGGGTAAATCTTCAGAGACATTTATCAGGACCGTAAAAAAAGGTCCTCAAATTATGTTACAAAGCCCGATTGATCAGGTAGGATTAAGTTTTCCATAAGGAGGCTAAGGCGTGTAGCAACAAGTTTAGCTAGTATTTTAATGTCGCAATTTAGTAAGGATAGTGGTCTATAAGAATCACAATACCTTGGCGACTTTCCCGGTTTTAGAAGCGACGCGATGAGAGCCACTGATGGATGGGGTAGATGTCCTACCTCCAACACATCCTCATATACTTCCCGCAATATTGGGGCCATCAAATCTATGTAAGTTTTATCAAATTCAATCGGGATACCATCCATCCCCGTGGCCTTTCCGGATTGCATGTGCATTATAGTGTCACGCACTTCATCTAATTCAAACGGGGTGCTCAAAAATTGTCATTGTGCATCACTTAGCCATCCCAGGGACACATCCTCAAGATAATCATTTAAGTCGAGCTTGTCTGTCCTCGTGGTGGTGTATACTTTGGTGTAATGTGCAGTAAAGGCATTTAGTATGTTTGCTGTATCTCTATATACCAATCCATCTAATCCCTCTATTTCTAGCACTACAGTTCCACTACGTGTCATTCTAATCGTTGCAGCCAGAGTCTTACCCGGCCTCTCTCCTTCGCCATAACGTCGAGCAGTCCAGTATCGCCCTCGAAATTTGGATTCTCTACGGGCTTCTTCCGTATATTCTGTGAGTTTCGCTCTAATTTTTGATTGGATAGTGTTATCGGGACTGGTGGCAAGGGACGCCTCTAGTGACTTGAGCTCAGTTTCTAGTGAGGTCAGTGTGTTCAATATGGACTTTAGCACCCCAGATCCTTTCGCTATACAAAACCCCCTCAAAGTGACCTTAAATGCCTCCCATATGGTTTCGACATTCTTGTTGCGCTCAAAGAAATACTGTACTTCCTCTCTGAGCTCCTCTTGAAAGACAGTGTCAAGTAGCATAGTGGGTTGTAAACGCCATGAAGATCTCGGAGGACCGAAATCCTCCGCGCACAATGTAAGCTGCACCGGGGCATGGTCCGAATAGGTCCGATCCAAGTGCTGCACTCCGGTGACCGCAGAACACAGCCCCACTGAAAGAAAGATGTAATCTAACCGTGCCCAAGACGCTGCATGTGCAGTAAAGTGTGTGCCCTCTCGTACTGTAGAATGGAAGCGTCTCCAGGCATCAACCATATTGTACTCCATGAGTGCTTTGTGCAATTCAGCGCGCGCCTTAGTATAGTGGTGGGGGGCCGGGTGCGACCTATCTATTTCCGGGCTATATGCCACGTTGAAATCCCCGCCCCAAACTATGTGGCTGGACCCAATATCTACAATACGGGCCCAAAGCTCAGTAAAGAATGGAGGATCATCTATATTTGGGACGTAGCAACACACCAAGGTAATTGAATCAGGTCCCAGTCGTCCCCAGACTATGCAGTATCTCCCTTGTGCTTCACATCTTTCCCCCGCTAAGGTGAACGGCGTACTTCTTTTAATAAGAATCGATGTGCCACTCTCATACGTTGAATAAGAAGAATACCCTGTGCTCCGCCCACCTACTGGCAAAGGGGTTATTTAGTTGATGCTTAAGGTGCGTTTCTTGCAAGAGAGCCACGTGAATCTTATGCCTGTCCAGGTAGGAGAGTACCTGATGTTTCTTTCGCGGCTCACCCAGTCCCCTCACATTCCAAGTTATGTTCAGATCACCTACATTCGTGGATTGCTTGAGTCAAAGCGGTAAAAATCTCTGCAGTTCAGTCCACTTCGAAAATGCTCAATACCATCCTGAGACATATACCCGATGTCCAGTGACATATAACATGCAAATTTGCGCTTTTCAAACATAAGTCTGCACTGCCACTACATTCCCACTATGTGACATCAATGTGTACCTTTTTCCAACAGTCCACCCCCCAGCCCCCCACATACAACCACCCCACCCAACTTGCTTCCCTCCTCCCCTCCACCCACTGAAGCAACCCAAACTTGCCAGTATCCTGGACCCACCCCTCCTCCCCTCCCCTCAACAATAACCATTCTGTCCGCTTCCCTTCATCCCCTGTAGTGAGTCATTTTGGTGAAATACCCATTGGGGGACATATCTAGACAAGCATGCAGGACCTCCACTCCCCGCAAGCCCTTTCGAGATGTTGTAGCAGACCCGGGCTGGGGGGAGCGGCTCCTGGGTTAGAACAACTTACATGCAGAGAAGCTACTTGGAAACATCTCACCAATCATTAGAAAGGTCTTGACAGCAATGTACAATGGATCACCAGTGTCCAATCCGGTAGAGCGATACGCATCTCTGGGGTTCTGCTATTCCACAAGCTCTTCATCTTCGTCTCGGTCTTGCCTTTGCTGCTCCTCTCATCCGCCTCCTTCCCTATGCGCCCTTTTCACCGCTCTCAGGAAATCGTCAACTTGTTGTGGATTTGTGTAAAAAGTGCTGTTTCCCTTGGTGTGTCACTCTTAAGTCTTGCCGGATACAACAGTGCATAGTCAAATTGTGCAGCTCTCAATTTCCTCTTCACATCCAGAAATGTTCTCCTCTCCTCCTGCACCATAGGGGTGAAGTCCGGATATATGGAAAAGGTAGTGCCTTCATAGGACAGCGATTGCTTTTGTCTTGCCGCCCTTAAACAACATCCCTATCTCTGTAATTCAACAGCCTTTCAATAATCGGACGTGGCGGGGTTCCAGGTGCAGGCCTAGGCCCTAGTGATCTGTGCGCCCTTTCAACAATGAACTGTGTCGAAAAAGCATCCTGGCCAACTGCTGCCAACAGCAACTTCTGCGCGCTTCCAAGTCCTCATTCTTGGCAGGAATCGTGCGCAATTTTTTTTTTACATTTTTGTAAGCGGTGATGAGTGCTAGGCAGTAACGTCATCCGCTTCCGATATACGGCGTTCCGTTTCCGTAATACGTTCTGCGTGGCCATCTAATTTGTGCGCTATGGCGTCCATCCTAGACGACATTCGGTCCACCTTATCTACCACAGTTGCGAAACCCTGTCGGATTTCTTGTAGGATGTTGATTATATCTGATGGCTGCACACTGAGGCTCCCGTTTGTCTGTGCTGCCTGTTCATGGTCTTGATCCCCTTGCACTTGTTTTGCACCCTTTTTTACCTGCATCAAAGTTCAAATTGGGCTGTTTAGCGTCTGGGCGGCCCATTATGACCGTTTTAACGTTTATTCTGGCGTTAGGAGAGGGTTCTCCAAGGCAATCCAACGAGCGTCTGGTTCTGAAATGCGTGGCACCCCCTACTGTACTCTGCCTGTACCCGCGTCTTGTACGCTTCTCACGGGCACTTCCTGCGCATGGAATTGTTTAGTGTTGGGGGGCCGTCGAGGCTCGTTCCTCTCACCACTTTATGCACGATCTCGAACTCTTTTTCTTTGCATACTCCCACAGCTCACCACATACTCATGGCGCCAGTATCACCGTTTCCGTGCATTTATTTTCCCTCAACTAGCCAGTTGGCAACCTGCCCAGTCCTCGTGTTGCCTATACCGACCCCACTGAGGAAGGCAGGGGAAGGGGAGATCTCCAGTTCTTTTCACTCGACCCAAAATAATGCAGTTACACACCTTTCGACCTGTTCTTATGGGTATGGGGTCGCCGGCGTGTGCACTGTATACTAAGCATTCAAGTGTCTCTGGCCGCACTGTGTTAATCCCAAAGGCGTCGCCACTGGTCTCCCTAGGCTTGATGCCTATCTCTGCGCCTCCAAAGTAGCACACCCGTCAATGCGTAGGTCACAATCTCTAGCCGGTGCTTTGCCGGGGGGGGGGGGGCTTCCCGTGAGTAACTAGAGAATCTGCTACTCCCAGGCAGAGCAGTTAGGCCTCACGTCGGCGGGCAGTTATTTCACCTCTCAGACCCTAGTCTCGCCAGCGCCTTTCAACTTAGGCCGTTCGCAATGCGGCAATCATATGCTGCCCCCCCCCCCGCCATGCTCAGTCCATTGAGTGCGGCCTCCTCATTAATGGCTCCCGTGCACGACGATAATGTCTGCAAAACCTCTATGATTGCTGGCAGCCAATCGGGCTCGTTCACGGGAGGGGGGGGGGGGGAGGGGGGGTTGTCTCACCTTCCTTTTTAGGTTTCGCCTGCCGAAGGCTGCGCTCTGCGCAGCTTTTCGGCGCAGGCGAAATCTATTGTTTACAATATGGGCTTCAGGAACGTCCCCCGGCTCCCATTGGCTAGCTCCATAAATGGAGGCTAGCCATTGGGAGCCGGATCTGTCCGTCAAGGCCGGACCAGATTCGGGGGCGTTCCTGCGATTTTTTCGCTCTCCGCCTCTGCGATGTCGCCATCGCGGCGGTGGGCGGAGTTTAGTTTTTTTTTTCTAGTTTTTTTTGGTCATTCCATGCCGACCACGGCCGCTGGAGGAAGCCCAGGTGAGTGCTTGTTCATTATGCACCCCGAATGCATACACATGATGGACGCCCCCAGTTCTGCCCGAGAGCATTGCCCACGTACTGTGGAGTTCCCCAGTTCTGCCCATGGTTCTGATCGCCCCCCCCCACACTATGCAACCCCCGGACTTTCCCATCACAGACTCGTGCCCCTGTCTGGAGCTGCGGGCTGCGGGCGGCGGCAGGGGGTGGCTGCTTCCCGTCCGTCCTGCGCTGACCCCCGGCCACGCCCCCCCCTTTCTTGTTGTCTTTCCTTTTCTTCCTCCGTTCTCTTTCTGTTTCCTCTCTTCTTCACCCTCCTGCTTCAGGCGTCTTCTCCACTGATTACCTGCCTCCTATGTTTCTTTCTCTTCAGTACGTATCTCTCTCTCTTCTCCCCCCCCTCCCCTCGTCCCGACTCATTTCCTCTCAATGCTCTCTTTCCCCCGCCTCTTTCTCCTCCCCTTTCCCTCACCCGCTCCTGATTTTATCCCCGTGTGTCCCCTCGGTCCCTTCTCCTCCCGCTGCTCCCTCCTTCCTCTCTCTGTCTCCCATGGCACTGTTGCCCTCTTGTGCCCCCCGCACCCTCCTGTCTCCCCTCCCTCTCCATGTCGGTGTTTCCTCCTCCCCCTGGCCCTCCCTCGGCCTCTTCTCCTCTCTTGCTCCTGATTTTATCTCCGTGTGTCCCCTCGGTCCCTTCTCCTTTCTCCTCCCGCTGCTCCCTCCTTCCTCTCTGTCTCCCATGGCATTGTTGCCCTCTTGTGCCCCCCGCACCCTCCCGTCTCCCCTCCCTCTCCCCCTCCATGTCGGTGTTTCCTCCTCCCCCTGGCCCTCCCTCTGCCTCTTCTCCTCTCTCCTCCCTCTCCCTCCTCCCTCTCTCTCCCTCGCCGGGAGCTGCTGGCTGGGTCGGTGGCTGGGCTCGGCTGGAGGCAGTGCGGGCGGTGGGTCCCCGGGTGCATCCTCGCCGGATCCCTTCCTAGCTGGATCCCAGCCCGAGCCCCGGGTCTGGTGGCTCTGGATCCCCTGCAGCCGCTTCGGAAAACGTTCCCTCCCCTGCTGCTGAGCCGACGCTGCTGCTGAGGGCTGAGGCGACCCCCGCGCTCTGAACGCCTCATCTGGACTCCCAGCGCTGGTCTGCTGGCTGCGGCTCTGGTCTGCGCCCCTCTGAACTCTGCTCCTCTGAACTCTGCTCCTCTGAACTCTGCTCCTCTGAACTCTGCTCCTCTGAACTCTGCTCCTCTGAACTCTGCTCCTCTGAACTCTGCTCCTCTGAACTCTGCTCCTCACTCCTCTGTTGCTTCTGTGCTCTGACCTCGTCTCCTCTGTGCTCTCATCTCTTCTCCTCTGTGCTCTGATCTCTTCTCCTCTGTTGCCTCTGTGCTCTCATCTCTTCTCCTCTGTTGCCTCTGTGCTCTCATCTCTTCTCCTCTGTTGCCTCTGTGCTCTCATCTCTTCTGTTGCCTCTGTGCTCTCATCTCTTCTCCTCTGTTGCCTCTGTGCTCTGATCTCTTCTCCTCTGTTGCCTCTGTGCTCGTGTCTCTCCTCCTCTGTTGCCTCTGTGCTCTTGTCTCTTCCCCTCTGTTGCCTCTGTGCTCTCATCTCTTCTCCTCTGTTGCCTCTGCGCTCTCATCTCTTCTGTTGCCTCTGTGCTCTCATCTCTTCTCCTCTGTTGCCTCTGTGCTCTGATCTCTTCTCCTCTGTTGCCTCTGTGCTCTCGTCTCTTCTCCTCTGTTGCCTCTGTGCTCGTGTCTCTCCTCCTCTGTTGCCTCTGTGCTCTTGTCTCTTCTCCTCTGTTGCCTCTGTGCTCTCATCTCTTCTCCTCTGTTGCTTCTGTGCTCTGATCTCTTCTCCTCTGTTGCCTCTGCGCTCTCATCTCTTCTCCTCTGTTGCCTCTGTGCCCTGATCTGCGCTCCTCTGATCTCTTCTCTGTTGCCTTTTTTTTCTGTAGTTATTGTGAAAGAGACATGCAGCCTGGGTCAGGCTGAGTGGGAGCTTTGCCCGGCCCCTCTAAAAAAATAATGTATTTTCATGCCCAACACAAACTCGAAAGTGAAATAGAGCATAGTGGCAAAACATGATTTACACAGGATCACACAATGTGATCAGTTTATTAGGCTAGGAATGAATTCCATGTCTTCTAGTTTGAAACTTTGCGACTAAATGCACCCGTTGCAAATGCACAGAACCACAGCTACAAATTCTGAACCAGCACCTTTAACCATTTCCCGTCTATAGCATTTACATGCTCCAAAACAAACTGTAATTCTACAATGCCGGACTATAATTCACCCCACGAGGATTATTTGTTTACAAGTGTTTTTCCTAGAGTCCTCTTTGCTCTGAAGCATGTGAGCACTATAGAAATAACACTAGAGTAATCTTCAATCTTAAGTGCAGTAAACAAACAGTTATTCAACGAAGGATGTGCAATGTTTAGTGCTGTACATATGATAGTTTAAGTGAAGTCATTTTTGCCGGGTGTCTCGTCTGGTGAGTATTACCTCCTAGCTAAGACTTGTTTTTTGTATCTATCTTTAGCCAGTTTTCATCGTAGTGCAAAATGCTAACTGAAATAGTTGCAATACAAATCGCATTTGCGAGAGATTAAGCTATTGCCATTGTAAATGACAATGCCATTTATTTATCTGTTTTCAAAACCAACACATAAATAAAAAGTTTGTCATTCACAATGCCAATAGCTCAAACTTTTCCAAAGGCGAAACCGTTGCATTGTAAATGCTTGTTCCTCCTGCGGCGCAGCCTCGCTGCCAGAGTCCGGGCGCTATTTTCCGGCTCCCCCCTCCGACTTCCAGGTCATGTAGGCCCGGCGGCCTGGCTGCCTCGTGTGAAGCTGTGGAGTTTCTTGGAGTCTCCCGCCGTCACCCAGCACCTCTTCTCTTCGGAGGTCAATGCGGTCACAAATTCCGACGCCTCTTAATCGTCTGTAAAGCTACCGATCCGCTCAGTTCTTTCACCGGGTGATGGGGAATACCTCCCCAATCTTTCACCTTTTCTTTTACGTGCGTTTAAGCCCCTCTACCTAGGATAAATGCAGGATTAGAATCCCAAGAAGCAGGAGCCTCACCGAGGTGCGGCCATACTGCTTGCACTCTCTCTAGCGCCCCCCCAGCCAAACTCAAATAAGACTTTGTTATGCTCCAACAAGACGATCCATCCTAAACTGCTACGCCAGGTCCTATCTTGCAGGTTGCCCCAGACCAGTTTCTCTCTCACGAGGAATCAGTGAGATGCAGCCTGAATACCGTGGAGCCACGTGTGGCCATGCCCATTAGAACGGAGGTATCATGCAAAACACAGAACTGGTCTAGGGTTATTTGTGCTCAATTTAGACGGTACCTTCCTTAGCATGGCAAGGTGGATTGAACTGTTTTAACTGGGGGAGTGTAAAGTCGGGTTTAGATCGAACTGGTCCCTGTCTGGTGAAGCAAAGTGAGCAAAACCACCACAAATTGTACGGAATACAACCCTGATCGATGGCTGGTGGCCGAGCGAGATGTTTGCCAACAATCCAAACATCCAATTTCATATTTCCATTCCATCCTGGCAGTCAAATTAATCGTACTCAAGTATGTTTGACTGAAAACACTAATGTTACCATGAGTTTCAACCAAAAATTAAAGCAGTGATTAGCGTAGCTACACTTAAAATGTACAAGAGTTCAAAATCTATTCTGACACACAAGAACTCTGGAAGTTGCATAATTTCATAATGCCTATTAAGGTATCAGGTAGGTACGTTATTTGTGATGGTCAAGTAGAGAAAGGACCTATCTAATAATGGATTCAAACTATGATTATGAAAAACATGGCAGCAGATCAGGCTTAAGAATTTTGAAAGAATGCCCAGCACGGTGAACTAGGAACACAAATATTTTCCTTCTCCATCATGGAATTCCCTCCAATATTCACGAAAGGGATGAAAGAAAATCGCAACTCTCACACCACCTCAGAGCCAAAAGCACTTAAGAAATCTTTATGCAAACAAGCTACACAGGGAAGCTTGAGCAACGAGGGTGTACGTTTTGGAGTCAAATGTTGTGCACTCATGGTCAGCAAATGTATGGAAAGATTACTAGGCGGCTGCCAGCCAACACCTGGAATGGGAACTGTATCCCACAAAACAGTGGTGGCGACTGTTTTGCCGCTAGAGAAGTGTGCTATAAGTCTACTTATGGAAAAGGGCTATGGGCTTTTTGAAGCAGGTTATTGTGCAAGAGACTACATATACTTAGACGGTCTAGAAGTGGAAACACCTTAAATTATGGAAAGGGCAAGTCCCAAATTAATTCACATTTACCTTAATAAAACTTTCACTCATACCTCTTGGTGATTCTGCGGGACCAATTCAACTGCTTCGAAGAAACACAGTCGCACACATCATGGGTGATACCATAACATTTCTATTGAAACCAGGAAGAGACTATGGAGCATGTATGCTCTATGGGTCAATTTAACTCTTAAAAACTGGTGGCTCTATTTAATGTATATGAGCCTGGTAGCAGGAGAATAGCTACCACTGGTGCAGCAGGTAGAGTGGCAGAGGGCCCAATGAACCCTGATAAATACTATATTTACTGCTTCCACAGCAGTCAAAGTGACCATTTTCCCTGCTGGCACCCAGGCCCGTAGCATCCTTGCTACACTACTATGCAGTGATATTTTGACAAAATATTGTATGAAAAATATGATCAGACACAAATAGTGTAAAAAATATCATAGGGCAGATCACAGGTAATATAGTTTTCACAGTTTTTAAAAAAAATGTGGGTTTTAATTATTTAGTTTTGTTAGTTTGTGTTATAAGTTATTATTTTAATGTTAAGTATACTTAATTATGGTTTGTGTTTTTTTTATTTGGTAGCTTTTCAAAGTGTTATTTTCTGTCAATTTCATTTCCTGACAGGTTGTTAGGTTTGTAGGAGAATAGAGTGGTAAGTATTTTAAATATTTTTTAATTTAATATAATCTTTGCTATAAGTTTCTTTAATAACTATGCCATGGTTTTAGGTATTTAATAGATAATTTCAATATGGTAATACACGTGTTCACTTAATTGGTTAACTGGATGATGGTGTAATTATATAATTCAGTGCTTCCCAAACATTTAAGAACCAGGACCCATTTTTCAGAACAGACTTTTGGGACCCACCTAGCTTTAAGGGACATTAGGCAGGGCATTATTTTTAATGTAATGGCCAAAATGGTGTTAAATGCCAAAATAACTTTATAATTTTTTGCATTTCTCTCTAACAGACTTGGTTTGTAAATGTCACAACCTTGACCACTCCCTTTGTAAGTCTGTATCAGACTGTGGACAAAAAAATCTGCCCATACAAAGGATAGATAGATATACATACACACACAAACATACATACATACACACACATACATAAACACAGATATACAAATATACACAAACGCGCACAAACAGCACAAAAACTTCTCAAAGCCACTGGAGTGCTTTACATGAGCACCAGATTAAAATAAATATGGTCAGATACATTTTTTTTTAATCATGGGAGACGAAGTGATATGCCAAGAGCCAACGCTGGGACTCCTTGTTCCTCAGACCCAAAGTCAGCAGCTCTGCCCATTAGGCCACAAAACCCTATTCTCAGTTTGTGTGTGAAAGTCTTACACAAGTGGGATGATTATGTATGAGCTCATAATGGGCAGATTCTCTGTTGAAATGGTGCTGTGAGGTTTGAAGAAAAAGAAAAAAACATCAGCAAAAAATACTGGAAGGGTTTGTTTTAAACTCAACTTAGGGACATAATTCAGCACCTTTGCACTGGGGTTCTGGAAGAATTTTCAGGACGGGTGTGAGGACTTCAATGTCATATCAATGTAGTCTTAGGGATTGTGAACAATCCTAGCTTCACAAAAGTACCCAGCAGGTGAATGGTAAGGATTTAGTATGTCGTTGATGGTGCATTTTGTAGCTAACTGTCATGAATATATAACTAAAGAATTGTGTGCTAGCGCAATGTTATTTACAGACATGACAAACTTCACTGAAATGGCCACTAAATTTGTGTAGGCATACAACTGTATTAATAAACCTATAGCACACACGATACAGTGTGGAAATCTGTTTTCAGTGATTTATCATTTGCATATCACCAAGTGAAAGAGTCTTGATATGTTTTGAGCCCATTAAACTTTGTTTCCATCACACTTTAGAATTACAAAAAATGTGCTTCAGTTTTGCTTTCCTTACTGCGAATATATTCTGAAATAACGGTGCAGTTCATTTACCGGTATTTAAATTGTGTTGCATTACAAAGAATTCTATCTTACAGCCTTTCCTTTCACATCAGCCGGATTGTCACATAGCTGACTTTAAAATCCCCTCTCAATTCGCAGTCAGAAAGAAAAGTAAACACCATTTCCCAAGTAAAAAAAAAGCTATTTGCAGAAAACATAGTCTAACATTTGACCTCTCTCTGAAACACAGGAAATGTGACAAGATAAATACAAAATGTTCATGCATTTTTAGAACTCTTTCGTGACCCAACAGAAATCGCCTGGCAACCCAGAGTGGGTCACGACCCACAGTTTGTGAAGCGGATTCAATAAGCCATACATTGTACTGGCCATACTGACAAATCTTCCACTATGTCAGTTGGTGCTACAGTCACCATATACTAAATTCTGAAGGTCAAACAAAGGAGAACGAGAGAAACAAGTGTGGGAGACAAGAAAAGTAATCTCTAGAAAAACGATCACAGACTGGTCAACCAAATCCAGTACAGAAACTTTGTGGATAACCATCAAACAAACCAAGTGATCCGTCCTATCAATTGGCCGGCCACACCGTGGCCTGGCGGGTCCCTAGATCATACGCCACACAGTAGATCTACTGTGTGGCGTGGGGTCTAGATGATCTAGGGACCCGCCAGGCCACGGTGTTGGCGGCCAAATGATAGGACGGATCACTTGGTTTGTTTGATGGTTATCCACAAAGTTTCTGTACTGGATTTGGTTGACCAGTCTGTGATCGTTTTTCTATACACTATTTTTCTAGAGATTACTTTTCTTGTCTCCCACACTTGTTTCTCTCGTTCTCCTTTGTTTGACCTTCAGAATTTAGTATATGGTGACTGTAGCACCAACTGACATAGTGGAAGATTTATGGCCAGTACAATGTATGGCTCATAGACCTCCTGGCTTCTTGTTCGTGATTCATATGATGTTGCTGGGGAAATGAACCAGTAGTAGGTCTTTAATCTTTTCCCTTTGACCCTCCTCTCCCTGTATATGTTTGTAAGAGGATTCAAAAGCCTTCATTAATTGGGATATTAATCATATATAATTTTAATTTTATAGTTTTATTATAATTCTAAATAATGTGCATTGTCATTTATGCCAGGTACTTTTTAATTTCCTTTTGCGGATGTGGGAATTTTAGGGTAATAGGGTGTGAAGTATGTTAAATCTATTCCTAAAATATATTGAATTTGTACTCATTTTATACACAATTTATATGTTCATTTTGTTTTGACCAATTATGATCAATTGGAAGATTGTTCATAAAAATAAATGTAATTAAAAATATATATATTTTTTTTATATACATGGATTTTATTTTATATTAATTTAGGATAGAAAACAATAAATCTGAGCTTTCCTAAGTTTAACGTTTTACCTACTGCTGCTTACTTGGGAGTGGGATTAATAGTTCTCACCCCTCCAAAATCAAACACTCTCCCTACTGTTGCTTAAGCTGGAGTGGAAATAGTAAATCTAACCCCTCCAAAGTCAATCATATTCACTACTGCAGCTTAACCTGGAGTGAGAATAGTATCCGACCCACTCAAAGTCTGTTTTCTATCTGATTTTTTAAGTTGCTTTAATTTTATTTGTTTTATTTAAGTTAGCTTAATTTAAAAGGTTTTACTACTCATTTCTCATAGTTTTTAGAATTGTTTTAAAATGTTACTGTACACAGTGTTTATGATCACTTGTAATTAGTATTTATTTGTGTTCGCAATTTATTTTGGGCGATATTTCGTCAGACAACTGGCTGGTGATTAAGCTTACTGATGCATGCCTCTGCTGGAGGTTCCAGCCTGACATCTTGGAGTGGAGATGTAGCCTCTAATAATGCCCACTCTGCACCTGAATTAACTAGTACCAAAGGTCAGCATACCACAACTGGTGGGAGCAGTCACAAATAAGATTATCATTATTGTGCTGTACTTTGAGATCAACTACACAAAAATGTGATTGAACGGATAGTGCAGAGGAAGGAATATGACCCCATTAACAAAAAAATTATTTCACAAGGACTGTAATCATCCTGGAAGGTGGTTGGAGATATTTCTACCCACAGGGGCTTGAATTTTCCCCAACGCCAAATGGTTGCTGGCTACCTATAGCTCACAAATGTAGTTTTGCTGTAACAGCTGTCATCACTGCTGGAGCGGTTTTTCAGTAATGAATATGAACTCAAAGAACTCTGCAGTACACCTTGAACCAAACTATAGAAAAAAACGTTGTTTCTATGTCCGTAGAATGGAGAGTAAGCTATACAGTTACTTTAATCATCTCAAATCAAGTCAAATGGAAAAGTGTCTGAGAAAGCAACTTTTTGCTGCACCTTAGTAGACAGGAAATAAAGCAGGAGTCCGCCTCATAATAAGGAAGTCATCGTAATCTAATGCAAGAACAGACTGAATACTCCAACAAAGCCATCAGGCACATTGTATCATTCATATTGCATTTTTTCTTACCCTCAGTAAAACCAAATCAGCTTCCAGTTTACAGCGTAAGAAGCTACTCTTTAGTGTAGGCTGGAAGACTGCAATGTAGTGTCAATTAGAAGTCCACTTTGATGACACGCATGAAGCTCAAGATGCCATCCTTAATCAATGGAGTAGAACAGAGGGTGGCAAATATTTTCACATACTGTGTATACTGCCCAGTGTAACATGCAGTCAGAGGTAAGTGAGCCATGATTATGAAAATGGGCAAGGTGATTTAATTTTCTGAATTCTATACAGCGGTCAATAGTTCTCATCTTTGGGAAAATGTTCCGCAGTTTGAATCTCTTAAAAAGACAAATAAATATAAAGGAGCCCCCACAAATACAATAAAAAAAAAAAAAAAAAAAAAAAGGAGGAAGACATTTTGATTCAATTGACTCCTTTGATTCCTTCGACTGCAGTCTGGGCTTAAACTGCAACGTTGGATCTGTCCTTTGGGAATGCAGTTTTGCAATATAGAGGCTTTGAGACAAATTGTTCTGGCAACTTGTAACCATTAAGTGGGTTAACGTGGTCTAGCTGTAATGGTCTAGATATAGTGTATATTGATTATGAGCCACTTATTCATCCCAATGCAGATGCCTTCCCTACAACTGAACTATGATAACACGAAGGCTATTGATGCCTGAATCAAGTGTAAAGGGTATAAGGTAGGATACAAAGGGTTGCACAAGTTACTACTTGTGTAATGATACATCTGTAGGAGACATTAGTTAGCGATAAATTCCTTACCATAGAATATTCTCCAGGCGTCAGTCTGGATCCGGAAAGTTTTCTGCTTAGCAGTACCTCTGCGCGCAGGTAGGTGGCGCCGTGCGGCTCCACGCCCGTCACTGGCGTCGTAAGCGCCGGGATGACGTAACGGAGGCTACTTAGGCGCCACCCAGGCGTGCTGACATCAGTTCTGTACACAATATTCAACGTTGAAACGCAGAGCCATGCCAGAAACCCACCTTTGGTGCATAAACTAGGGCCCTAAAAGGGATGACCTTAACCCTAGTAATCAGTTCGCAGAACGGGGAGGATGGGTGGGGCGGTAAGGAATCTATCACTAACTAATGTCTCTTACAGATATATCATTACACAAGTAGTAACTTGTGCATTTGAAAGAGACACGCTAGTGATTGATTCCTTACCTTCGAATAGATGCCCCAGCAATACACAAAAAAGTAATGGAGCACAGAAAGGCCAAAGAAGCCGTCTCTCCGGACCGAAATGTCAAGGCAGTACTGGTTGGTAAACGTGTACAGTGAGGCCCACGAAGCTGCCTGACAAATGTCCTGCAAGGGAACGCCACGTCCCAAGGCAGTAGTGGCTGCAGTCGCCTTGGTCAAATGGGCACGCAGCCCCACGGGAGATTCCTTTTTGGCCAAGGAGTAACATGCTTTGATGCACAGAATGACCCACCGGGAGATGGTCCGTTTCTGCACAGCCCGACCTTTTTTGGCACCCACGTAGCCAACAAAAAGCTGATCATCCACCTGGAACTGCTGTGTACGCTGCAGACAGAATGCTAGTGCACGTTTTGGGTCCAGACGGTGGAGCCTCTCCTCTTCCCTTGAAGGATGCGGAGGCTGAAAGAAGGTGGGCAAAGTGATGGTCTGCCCGATGTGGAAGGGCATGACAACCTTTGGCAGAAAAGGACGGGTCCTTAAAACCACCTTGTCCGGAGTAACAGAAAGGAAAGGAGGTTTGGAAGAAAGGGCCTGGGGCTCACTCACTCTTCTGGCAGAGGTGATAGCAACCAGGAAAGCGGTCTTAAGAGTAAGAAGACGTAAGGAATATGCTACTTACCAGTATGCATCTGTTCTTGGCATAGAGGGCTGCAGAGTGGTACATTTATGAATAGATCGCCATCTGGTGTTGGGCTCGGATGATTGCACTTGTTTTTCTCTTGGAGAAGTCTTTGTCGTCACTAGATCGATGACGACTCCTTTGGGTGCTAGTGCGCATGGGCATCGGCTCCATCCTTAGATTGTTTTGCCATAGTAGGGTTAGATGGAGTAGTGTAATAGAATACAGAAAGAGATGCCCATGTAAGTGTATCTAAATAAGATAATGTTGGGACAGACACAGGTTTCCGGGGAGGCAGGGAGGGCATGTATCACTCTGCAGCCCTCTATGCCAAGAACAGATGCATACTGGTAAGTAGCATATTCCGTTCGAGGCATATGGGCTGCAGATGGTACATTTATGAATAGATTATACAGCAGTTACCGCCCTAGCGGTGGTCACCCGTGTCTGTCGCAACCGTTTGAAATAAGGTTTTTAATACAGCTTGGCCCACTCTGGCTTGTTGTGTAGCCTGCACATCAACACAGTAGTGTTTTGTGAAGGTATGTGGTGTAGACCAAGTTGCTGCTCTGCATATGTCATCTAGGGGAATGTTTCCTAAGAATGCCATAGATGCTCCTAGCTTACGTGTAGAATGAGCTCTAGGAGGAACAGCTAATGTTCTCTTTGCTTTTATGTAACATATTTGTATACATCTTACAATCCATCTGGCGATGCCTGCTTTTGAAATCGGATTGCCCTTATGTGTTGGGGAAAACGCTACAAATAGTTGTTTAGTTTTCCTGAAATTTTGTGTCCTTTCTATGTAGTACAATATTGCCCTCTTGACATCTAATGTGTGTAGGGCCCTTTCTGCTACCGTCTGTGGTTTTGGGAAAAAGACTGGTAGTTCCACTGGTTGATTGATGTGAAATGCTGAAATTACTTTGGGTTTGTTCTAAGAACCACTTTATTCTGGTGTAACTGTAGGAATGGTTCTTGTATTGTCAATGCCTGTAATTCGCTTACTCTCCTGAGGGAGGTAATGGCTATAAGGAAGGCCACCTTCCATGTAAGGAATTGTATTTCACACCTATGCATAGGTTCGAAAGGTGGTCCCATTAGTCTGGTGAGTACTACGTTGAGGTTCCAGACCGGGGAAGGTGGTAATCTTGGTGGAATGACTCTTTTAAGGCCTTCCATGAAGGCTTTGATTGCTGGCATTCTAAACAGGGATAGGTGTTGCCTGTTTTGTAGGTACGCTGCTATAGCTGCTAGATGTACTCTGATAGATGTGTACGCAAGATTACATTGCTGTAAGTGTAGTAAATAGCAAATAATCTCTTTTGTTGATACGTCCAGAGGGTTGATGTTATTACTGGTACAGTATACAGCAAACCTTTTCCACTTAGCTGCGTAGCATGCTCTGGTGGTGGGGCGTCTTGCCTGTTTAATGATCTCCATACAATTTAGGGGTAGATCTAAGTATCCAAATTCTAGGATTTCAGGAGCCAGATCGCTAGGTTCAGTTGTTTGGGATCTGGGTGCATTATTTCTCCATGGTTCTGTGTAAGGTGCATGGGTAAAATTGTGAGCTTTTGGTGTGGCACTTGTGAGAGTTGCAGGAGCGTGGTGAACCACGGCGGTCGTGCCCACGTGGGTGCTACTAGTATCATGGTCATTGAGTGTTGTTGCAGCTTTCGGACCACTAATGGGATTAGTGGGAGAGGGGGAAAAGCGTATGCAAATTTGTTGGACCAATTTATCCATAACGCATTGCCCTGCGACAGGTGGTGTGGGTACCTAGATGCGAAGCTTTGGCATTTTGCGTTCTGATGAGTGGCAAAGAGATCTCTGGTTGTCCCCATCTTTGGAAGAATGGTTGCAGTATTTGGTGGTGCAGTTCCCATTCGTGTATTTGTTCTGACTGTCTGCTTAGGATGTCTGCTATCTGATTTTGAACTCCTGGTAGGTGTTCGGCTAATAGATAGATGTTTTGAGGAATGGCCCATCTCCAGATTTCCTGCGCTAGTCTGGATAGTTAGAGAGAGTGCGTCCCCCCGTTTTTGAATATAATACGTTGCTGTCATGTTGTCTGTTCTGATCAGGACTGCTTTGTTGATAACATGCATTTGAAAGGCTTTCAATGCTAGAAACACTGCTAGTAGTTCTAGATGATTGATGTGCAGTCTTTTTTCCTGCACACTCCATCATCCGCTGTTATTATCACCTGTGGAATTGGTTCTAGGAACGACCGCCCCTTGGCAATGTTTGTTGTGTTCCACCACTTCAGAGAGCGGTGTGTGCGGTCGTCTACCAACACCAGATCTGTAATCTGTCCTTGAGCCCGATTCCACTGTGTCGCTAAGCATTCTTGTAGCGGACGCATCTGTAGTTTGGCATATGGTATTAGCAGTATGCAGGATGACATTATCCCCAATAGCTGCATGAACACTCTCGCTGTTAGTGAGTGTTGTGGTTGGAATCTTTGAATGACTGTAAGCATTGTTTAGATCCTGACTGGATTGGGGTATACTTTGGCTTTTTCTGTGTCTATAGTAGCCCCTAGATATTGTTGAACCTTGCTTGGTTGCAGGTGTGACTTTGTGTAGTTCACCGTAAACCCTAGCTGGTGCAGCAGCTGAATTGTCTTTTGTGTGTTTTGAAGACATTCTTGTTGTGACTTGGCCTTTATTAGCCACTCGTCCAAGTAAGGGTGGACATGTACTTGTTGTCTTCTTAGATGAGCTGCAACCACTGCTAGGCATTTTGTGAACACCCTTGGTGCCGTTGTGACACTAAACGGAAGGACTTTGAACTGATAATGTTGTCCTTCCACCACAAACCTGAGGTATTTCCTGTGGGCTTTGTGAATAGGGATATGAAAGTAAGCGTCTTTTAGATCCAGTGTAGAAAGAAAGTCCCCTTTCTTCAGTAAAGGAAGCACTTGTTGGAGCGTGACCATGTGGAAATGTTCCGAATTTATGTATGCATTGAGAGGTCTGAGGTCTAGTATTGGCCTTAGAGACCCGTCTTTTTTGGGGATCAGGAAGTATAGGGAGTATACTCCTGTTCCTTGTTGGTGTTGTGGAACCTTCTCTATGGCATGCTTTTCTAGCAGGGATAGTACTTCTTGTTTTAACAGTGTTAGGTGATCTTGTCTCATTGGATGCTGTTTGGGGTGGATGTTTGGTGGGGTAGCTGTGAGTTCCAGGCAATAACCATGTTGGATAATTTGTCTCACCCACCTGTCTGATGTGATGTTTCCCCAGACAGGTAGGAACTGTGATAGGCGTCCCCCGACCGGTGTTATATGGTCTGGGGGGAGCTGTATGAAGTCACTGCTTTGGGGTTGGAGAGTTGCGGTTGTTGTTGTTTCCGCGACCTCTACCCTTGTTGTTGTTACCTCTGTAACTGCCTCTAGAATTACCTCTGGGTGATGTTGGTGTAAAAGAGGTTGGTTGCTGGCTTGTACCTGTATTTTTGGATCCTCCTCTATAGGTGGACCTACGAAAGGAACCTCTTTGGGTTGGCTGTTGCAATGCTCCCATTGATTTAGCCGTTTCCGTATCTTTTTTCATCTTTTCCAAGGCCTCATCTGTCCCTGAGCCGAAAAGTGTTTTCTCATCAAATGGTTGGTTCAATAATGATGTTTGTACCTCTTGTTTGAACCCTGAAACTCTGAGCCATGCATGTCTTCTTAGCATGATGCTTGTGTTTATGGATCTAGCTGCAGTGTCTGCTGCGTCTAGGGCGCACTTAATGGAAGTATTAGTTATTATCTTTCCCTCTTGTATTAGTTGATCTGCCTTCTTTTGATGTTCTTTAGGGAGATGCGTGATGAGTTTTTCTAATTCATCATAATGAGCTCTGTCATACCTTGCAAGTAGCGCTTGCGTATTAGCTATGCGCCAGCTGTTTGCCGCTTGTGATGCTACTCTCTTGCCGGAGGCATCTATTAGCTTAGACTCTTTGTCCGGAGGTGGAGCTTCTCCTGTAGTTAAAGAGTTTGCTCTCTTACGAGCGTTTGTGACCACTAGTGAGTCCAGAGGAATTTGTCCCTTGATAAAAATTGGGTCTTTTGGAGCTGCCTTATATTTTTTATCAATTCTTGGGTTTAATGCCCTAGCCCTCACCGGGTCTTTGAATATTTCTGATGTGTGATTGAGGAGACCCTTAAGCATTGGTAGTGTTCCTGATGTTCTTTGTGCAGCAGGTAGTGTTTCTAACAGGAAATCCTCTATTTGAGGTTCTGCATGTAGCTCTACCTTGTGGTATTTTGCTGCCCTATTGATTAGTTGTGCAAAACCTGTATTATCATCAGGTGGTGAAGGTTTTGAGGGATACAGTTCAGGGTCGTTATCATTATCTGACCCTACATTATAATCGTCCCATGGGTCTGCATCCCCTGGGATTGTGTCTTCATCATCCCTAGGATGTTCTCCCTCTCCTGTGTCACTTTCTACGTCTGTTATAGGTGTAGATGAGCGTGGTGTGAAAGGAGTAGTTGGCCTATTGTGAGGAAGAGGAGAAGAGGGTGTGTCTCTAGGTTGTGGAGAAAGGGGAGGAGTTGTATTCGTCCCCATTGTTCTCTTCTTAGGAGGAGGAGTTTTGTCGTCCAACTGTTCATTCTTCCTCTTTTTAGGTAGTTCTGTCACTACCTTGCCAGTTTGTGGATCAATAAACAGAGTCTTTTGTTTAGGATCGGTTTGATGCTCCTGTGTCGGTACCGAAGTTTTTGGTTCCGAAAGGTGCTTTTTCTTCTTACTGTCCATTTGTGTTTTCGGCACCGAAAGTTTATTCGGATCCGATGTTTTCGGTGTCGAGGATGTCTTCGGTGTCGAGGTTGTCTTCGACGTCGAAGCATGTTTCGGTTTCGACATGGACTGTTTCGACTTCGAGCTTTCCTTTGTATGGAGCTTCGGTGTCGATGTGGGCCGTTTTTCGGATCCACCATGGTGGGAGACCGAGTGTTTCGGTTTCGTTGCCGGGCCCGAAGGCGGGGCGTCTGAAACTTTTTTTGGTTGTCTGACCGGGCTCGAAGGCGGGGTCGACACCGTGCGGGGTCTGTTCTTTGGTAAAAGGACGTCGTCACTCACGGTTTGCTGAACGTCGATCTCCTCGACTTCGGACTCGTCCGCTTCTGACCCTGCCTCGTCCTCCTCTTCTTCCTCCTCTTCGGGGTGCTGGTCCTCGAACAGTTCCGGGATTGCCTGTGACTGCATTCTCGATACCTCGTGTCTTCGGGCTCGACGGTTTCTAATCGTCGACTTGGAGGAGAATGCCGCGCAGGCTTCACAGTCCCTGGATTCGTGTTCAGGGGACAAGCAGAGGTTGCACACCTCGTGTAGGTCCTTGTGTGGAAACTTAGCACCACACGTTGGACATTTTTTGAATGGAGTCCTTTCCATGGACTCCGGGCTGGACTACGTCGAGATGGGCCTCTTGGTCTCGTCGACGTAGCAGTTGGAAATCTTGTTGTTGACGTCGAAATGGAAGTGTAGCCGCGTTCGATAACAATACCGTCGAATTGGAAGTGGAATACGCGCCGAATATAACTCTTTGTCGAAGTCGATCCGGAGCGCTTCGATCCTCATCCGAACCCGATGGCGGAAAAAAACAATCTAAGGATGGAGCCGATGCCCATGCGCACTAGCACCCAAAGGAGGAGTCATCGATCTCGTGACGACAAAGACTTCTCCAAGAGAAAAACAAGTGCAATCATCCGAGCCCAACACCAGATGGCGATCTATTCATAAATGTACCATCTGCAGCCCATATGGCTCGAACAGGACAGTTATGAAAAGGCTCAAAGGGAGCACCCATCAGAAAAGTCCCATTGAGGCATTATGAAGGGCACAGGAGGAAACGTGTGTAATGCCTTTGAGAAAGCGGTTAACAACCAGAGACTTAAAAAGAGAATGCTGATCAGGGAGCCTCAGGAAGGCAGAAATGGCAGAAAGATGGCCTTTGATAGTGCCCAGAGCAGAGCCCTGCTGGGCTAAAGAAAGGAGAAACAGAAGAACCTCAGAAAGAGGAGCTGAAAGGGGGTCCGGATTGGGGGATCGATGCTCATACTGAGTAGCTCGGGATACCATTCTCTTTGAGCTCAGTCCGGAGCCACAAGAATAACTTGGGCCCGGTTGCGCCTGATCTTCTTCAGCACTATGGGCAAAAGTGGTATAGGCGGAAGAGCGTACAACAGACTGCAACTCCAGTTGCGACAAAAAGCGTCTCCGAGCGAGTGCCGCCTGGGAAACTCCAACGCGCAAAACTGATGACATTGCGCGTTCACTTCGGTGGCGAATAGATCTAACCAAGGCTCTCCCCACTGCAGAAAGAGACCTTGCGCCACGTCCGAGTTCAGACTCCATTCGTGATCCACCATGCACTGGCGGCTGAGTTCGTCCGCCCTGGTGTTGAACCACCAAGGTAATGCCTTGATGTTTCAGCCATGTCCAGCGGCGCAGAGCTTCCTGACATAGGGTCCACGACCCCACCCCGCCCTGTTTATTGCAATACCAAATGGCGGTGGTGTTGTCCGAACACCTGCACCACACTTGCCCGGACAGAGGGAAGGAATGCCTTCAGTGCAAGCTGGATCGCCCGCAGCTCCAGAAGGTTGATATGGAGCCGGGAATTCGCCGGGGACCAGAGGCCTCTGATCTCCTCCTCTCCCATGTGGCCTCCCCATCCCAGGAGGGACGCATCCGTCACTACGGTGTGCTCCGGTTGGGGAAGGGAGAGGGATCTGCCACTGACCCAATCGCGATTCGTGAGCCACCACTGCAACGGTCGTGCAGCGGCCCTCTGGATGTGATCTGACAGGTTGCCCTGAGGCTGTGCCCACTGGAACTTCAGGTCCCACTGCAGAGCCCGCATATGCCATATGGCACGCGTCACATCAGGCCCAGAAGTTGAAGGGTCATCCTGACTGAAACCCGGGTTAGAGGCCGAAAGAGTGGAACCATAGTCTGAATATACCAGACTTGCTGCTCGGGAGGATAAACCCGAAACACTTTAGAATCCAGAACAGCTCCAATGAAGGGGAGCTTCTGAGAGGGATGCAGGTGCGACTTGGCACATGGATGGAGAACCCCAGCAAATGCAGGTGGTCAGCCATAATCTGGAGGTGGGTGACGACTGCCTGGGGCGAGCCCGCCTTCAACAGCCAGTCGTCGAAGTAGGGGAAGACTGACACCCCTGAGCTGCGACCACCGCCATCACCTTCGTGAACACCCAAGGGGCACTGGTAAGGCCGAAGGGGAGCACGGCAGACTCAAAATGCTACCGGCCTACCGTGAACTGCAGGTAGCGCCAGTGGGCCGGCAGGACGGGGATGTGGAAATGGGCGTCTTGCAAGTCCAACGCCACCATCCAGTCTCCAGGGCAGCCAGGACCTGAGCCAGAGTCAGCATCTTGAACTTCTCCTTCCGGAGGAAGTGATTTACGTCCCGGAGGACCAAGATGGGACGTAGGGCCCCCTTGTCCTTCTTGGGGACCAGGAAATAGTGGGAATAACAACCACTCCCTACTTCCTGATCGTGAACGCGCTCAATGGCCCCCTTGGCCAAGAGGGTCGCGAATGCCTGACGGAGAAGAGCCAAATGATTCCCCGACATGCGGTGGAACCGAGGTGGCATGGCTGGAGGGGAGGACAGAAAGGGGAACGAGTAACCTTGGCAGATTATCTGCAGCACCCACTTGTCCGATGTGATGTTGTGCCAGTGGCGAAGGTGATGACGAACCCTTCCACCTACTGGCGTGGGGTGCTCCCTGAATCCCGGATTAGGAAGGCTTGGAGGTGGAAGCAGCCGGAGTGGAGGTGGACTGACCCCGCCCGCTGTTTACGAGACCCGCCCCTGTGGTAGCCGCATCTGTGGCCATGTTGGGGCGGGTTCGGCGCAGGCTTGGAGGAGGAGCGCGTCTGGGCGCCTCTACCCTGGCCACGAAAGGAACGAAACCCAGACGTGGCAGAGGCCTTCATGGAAAGACCCAAAGACTCGGCCGTGGCGCGAGAGTCTTTAAAGCGCTCCAGGGCATTGTCCGCCTTGTCGCCAAAGAGACCGGAGCCATCGAAGGGCATGTCTATAAACGAGCTCTGGACATCGGGCGAGAACCCAGTGGAGCGCAACAAGGCGTGGTGCCGCAGCACCACCGTCGTGGAAATCGCCCTGCCGAACGAATCAGCGGTGTCCAAACCACACTTGATGGCAAACTTCGCTGCATCCTTGCCCTCTGCAATCACCTGGGAAAGGACAGCCTGGACCTCCTCAGAGCACTGAGGCAGAACCTCTGCCACAGAATCCCACACTGCGTGGGAGTAACGGCCCAATAAGCAGGCGGTATTAACCGATCTCAACCCAAACTGGCCAAGGAAAACAACCTCTTGCCATATTGGTCCAGCCTCTTAGAGTCCTTATCCGGCGGAGCCGAGGAAAAGGCACTCTGTGATGTCGAGGTCTGAATGACCAGGCTCTCAGGCATGGGGTCAGTGGTCAAGAAGGCGGGATCACCAGGCGATGACGCCTAGCGACGTTCTTATCCACCGGATCACCCGAGGCCGGCCGCAACCAAGTAGGAATTCAGTAAGGGCCTGATTGAAAGGGAGCAGCGGCTCAGACGACGTAGACGCCGTCTGGAGCACATTCGTAAGGAGGTTGGTCTTCAGGGCCACAATAGGGAGGTCGAGATGGAGAGTCTCTGCAGCGCGCCGAAGCACCATCGTTTAAGAAGCGCCTTCCTCCAGAGTAGGCGAAGGCGAGGCAAACCCCGGGTCAGAAGACACATCAAGTTCACCCGCATCTCGAAGGTCATAAACCCAATCCTGCTCGGAGTCACACTGCCGCGCAAGGGGGTCCTCGGAGCTGTCCCAGTCCTCGTCTGGCTCCGGGGTAGAGGGAGCCAGCCGCGGGCGGCAGGGCCGGACCCGGAGATTGGGTCAGCGGTGCCGGGAGCAGCACCAGCCGGAGCCGCATCCCAACGTGGATCCCAGGCCGGAACAAAATGGTACGGGAATCGGGGTAGGGGCGGGATAAACGGCAACCAGTGTGGCACCTGTGGCGGCGCCGGAGCCAGCCGCCCTGCACCCTGGGGCCCCGGAGCCGAGGGCGCTGGATCCAGTGGCCGCGGGGCTGGCATCAGAGGCTGTGCCGCCGGGCCAACAGGTTCTGGACACGGGACCGTGGGGCCCGAAGGCGTGCTGGCGGGAGCACGGGCCAGTAAAGGTGGTCCAATGCAGCAAGGAACTCTTGCACCTGTTCGGGAGTCGCTGATGGACCCGGGTATAGCTGGTAGGTCGCGGGACTCCCAGGCTCCGGTGGAGCCGCAGGGGCGAAGCCCCTGTCCCCCACGTCAGTCTCCGGGGAGCGGCGGGGAGATGTCAGAGAGCGAGCGCGCTTGCGCTTTTTCGACCTTTTTATGGCATCGCTTACCGGCTCCAGGCCCGCGAGCGGTCCCGCGAACGGCCCCTAGACCCGGAGCGGCAGTGAGATGAGTGCCGGACCTCCCGCAACTTCCGGCGCCGCTCCTGTAAGGCCTTCGGGGCCATGGCACGGCAGTCCTGGTCATGCTCCAGGCAGTAGAGGCAGACATTACGGGGGTCCGCCACAGACATTACGGTGGCACGACCCACAAGACTTACAGCCGGGCATCCCTACGAGCACCAAGAAACAAGAAAAGTAAAGAAAAGTCTAAAAAAAGTGGTCCAAAAAATAAATGACCTAGGTACGTGCTCAATCCCGATCTGCCCTTTCGGCGCGGAAAAAGAAAGAACTGACGTCAGCGCGCATGGGTGGCGCTTAAGTAGCCTCCGTGACGTCATCCCGGCGCTTATGACGCCAGTGACTGGCGCGGAGCCGCACGGCGCCACCTGCCGGTGTGCAGAGGTACTGCTAAGCAGAAAACTTTCCGGATCCAGACTGACACCTGGGGAATATTCTAATGTAAGGAATCTATCACAAACGTGTCTCTTTCAGATATTGTATAGAAAGTTACTTTGGTATATTGGATATGGAGTGAGAGACTGCAGTCCATGATCATACCAAGGTTTTTTATCACCCTGATACAGCTGGTGGTGGTCCCAACTCAGGAGGGGGTACAAATGGAAATGGGGTCCTACAAAATGCTAGGTTATACAGGTACGCATGTCCATTTTCTATGTGTTAAATTGAACAGGTTACTTACCTTTGGTAATGCTCTCTGCTGGAATCTCTAACAGAAGATTCCTAACCTTTAGAATATCCCCAGACACCACAATGATCAGAGACTTTCACAGCATTGCTCCAGTGCACTGCTAAGTGGCACCGAGCTGCTCTGCACTGACTTTTTTGACACCCTAAAGTGATGGATTTGAGCCACATACAAGAGCCATGGATTAGCACAGACGTCAGGTACTTTGACTCCTCTCTGACACAGAACGCAAAACCGTTGGATGTACCAGTGTGCAGATCTCTAATTTGGGACCTTTTTAGATGTTAAAAATGGACTACTCCACAGAACATTTAGGCGGAAAGACAGTGAGAAATCTGAATTTAGATACAGTATCCAACAGAAAGAGTTTTACCCCCCAAAAAAGTAACTTGTTCTTTTTACTGATACACTTAACTGCAGATTCTTCACCTTTAGAATAGATACCAAAGCAGTACATTCCAAATTTAGAGGCTCTTTGGAGTGGACTCAGACCAGAAAGTCCTGCAGGACTGAATGGGTAAAATGACCTTCCTGTTGGACATAGCTATCAAGGGAGTAGTGCTTAGTTTGCATAGATGCCCATGTGCACCCTGGCACATGTCAAGGAAAGGCACTCCCCTTCCCAATGCAGTGGTAGCAGCCATAGCACTAGTGGCTCCCTTTTAGCCAATATGTAGCAGCTTTTGATGCAATAAGACTATCCACCTTATAGTCTTTTTGTGTGCCACCTTGCATGTATTTGCCTCATAGCAGCTCACAAAAAAACTGATCGTCCATCCAATGGTCTTCTGTGGGATTGTTGCAAACGTTTTAGGTTATTTATGATCTAGCCACAAAGGAGTATCTTCTCCTTTCTCAAGGAGTGAGGTTGGGCAAAATGTTTGGCGGGTGATGGTTTGGCCAACATGAAAAGGAGTGTCACCTTTGGCAAAAAAGGCTGTCCTGGTTCCCAGCACCAGTTTGCATGAAAAAACAATGGTGAAGGGTGGTTGCACCGAAAGAGCCTGGAGCTCACTCACAACCAATATGTTATTGCGACAAAGACCATATTTAGAGCCAAAAAATTTAACTAGCAGCTTTGCATTGGCTCAAAGGGAGAACACATGAGAAAACTGAGGACCAAATTAAGGTCCACTGTAGCATAACATGGCTGGGAAGGAAACCACAGTTTCAAACCTCAAATAAAAGGCATCACAGCAGGTTATTTCAACAAGAAATGTTGATTTAATTAAAGCAAAAAGGCTGGCAAATAATTCTTAACATTGCCCACTGCAAATTCATGCTGGGTCAAAGACAAAAACAAACAAAGCATCCATAGTTTGGCTTGTAATACGTCTGTGCTGTGGGCTCCATTTTAGGCCATATATCTGTTCCAGCATCCGGCGTAAATGGACTTTGCAGAGTGACACCTGCCATCAAGGACGACATCCACAACCTATGCTAGTAGATGGAAGGCACTCAATATGCATTCATGGAGGTGTAGATTATGCAATTTCAGGGCAGAACCATACCCTGCTGCTGTGCCACAAGATCCTCCGAATCAATAGCCTGACCTTTTGCTGGAACAGGTCTGCACCATCGACTTCAAGTGGAACTTGCGTGGCTTTTTCAGTAGCTTCACTTCACAGTCCCGGATCGCCTTTGGGTTCATGAGGGTGCATTAGTCACATGACTAGAAGTCTTACCCAGAACCCAAACACAAAAAGGCACACCTCGTGTACGGGTCTGTCCCAGACATCTAGTTCAGCCACTTGCAGCATGGTTTGAACCCTGTAGTTTAAGATGGGCACATGGTACCATTAAACACGGTCATTCCGTTTTTTGACGAACAATATCTGCAATCTGTAAAAAAGAGTGAGCGGGGGTTCGGATACATGTTTGAAGGCACGGATAGGAAAGGAACCGGCGTCAACGTACAGGTGTGACGCTTATACGCAGATCCACTCAGTCCCTTCCAGTGTGGAACAAAGGCAAAGCAGAGCCCCACTGTGCTAACTAGTGGCGCATGGGTACACTAGTATGAAAGTTTCCCAATATAGTACAGCACTTGGGGATATTCTGAAAGGTGATGAATCCACGGTTAGAAGTATCCGCCAAATTAATATTGTTTGCTTTAATTGAAAAGTGTATTGCTAACAGTAATCTGGAGAGACCTGTCCAAAGGTTTTTCCTGTTTTAAGACTACCAAAATATAATCAGCATTGTTGTAGGAGGTAAGCTTGAAGGACCTGGCCTGGTCTGAAAATCGGGACAATTCTACACTAAAGAGGTGAGGTATAATATTTCATCCTCAAGACTATTTCACAAGACGTGAATGGAGAATGGAGACTAGCAGAAAAGAGGAAATGTGCCAAGTTATGCTCCAAAGTAGGATTCTATCCAACTGGGGACTGTGCACTAGACTGTTGTGTCATTTACTTTTTTGACCATAATTTACTGGTTGACTGTGTAAAACGCTGAGGATAGGTAAAACACGAGGGGGTAATGTTATAACTTTATTAGCATTATTGGTATTCTGGAGGTCAATCCAGATGTAGATTTACGCTGTTTAGGATTCACTCCTTTATTGCCTTCTGTGTCATGCAAGAATTTGATTTGTTCAATGAAACTAGAGATCTGTAACAAGGTTGTCTTTTCAGTGGATTTATACAGAAATGTAGAGTTAATTATGGGCCAAACTGGCTAATTCTCTACTTTTTTAAGCATCAATTGAATAGGTCTTTTTTTTAAGTCACTCTGGAACTCTCCAGTTGATGGGGAGGAGTTCATGATCACGATTTTAGAATGACAAATGTTATCTAGGAGGACCTTTTTAGAATCAATAATTTTTTATTAGGTGGAAATCATGATATATGAACACAGCTTCCTACCTACATCTCAAAGCCGGCAGAGCGAGATACGAGCATTGTTACACAGCATTTAGGCACACAACCCAGAGGCCGGCCGAATATCAAGCAGAAGTGTAGGCCATTCATTGGTATCTTCCAGTTTAAAGAAATGCAGGAAAGAACAATGATAACAGAGAAAGAGAATATAAACAAAAATCCCACCCCAACCCCCTAACCGTCCCCCACCCTCCTCCACACCAGCATTGCCTTTCTAAGCGCGCCTAGATCGCCAAACATCATGCAGTAAAGGGTCGATGCTCACCCCGTAAACTTTTTAATGTGACCTAGAGGCTCTAGTGGTAGCAACTTAAGGATCTGTAGATATTTAGGGCAGGTCACCTCTCAAATCCTTTGTTAGCAGTTGCAAACAGGGAGCCCATAGTTTCGCATTTTCTTGCCCCTTTCCTTCCACACAGACATGCGCTCCATAGCTAAAAGATGCCACAAGAGATTAACCCAAGCCAGTACATCAGGTGTCGAAGTCGTCCCCCATTGAGCTAAGATAACCTGTCTGGCCGCCAGCAGCACTAATGCTATTGCCTACCTCGGAGGGACCTTAGCGGGAAGACTTTCGGGGGTGAGAGGCCCAAGAGTGTATCCTGGGGAGCGTGGCAATGCAATCGTAAAACAGCCTCAATGTCATCAAGGACCACTGTCCAATAGCGGTTCAGTTTTGGGCAATGCCAGAGCAGGTGAGCCAAGGTCCCAGACATCCCACAGCCCCTCAAGCTTAGGTCAGTTTTATTCTTGTCCCAGCAGTGTACGCGGGCATGGGTATAGTACCAGTATGCAACTACTTTAAAAGCGGACTCCACCCCAGCTGTATTATAAGCAGTATGATTAGTTCTGTAGAGAATGTGCTCCCATTCCTTAGGAGTTAAAGGCCTACCCAATTCAGTTTCCCAGCGCCCTTGAGCTCGCGTGCGTTGCCCGATGGGGCATGCAGTAAGCATGGTAGATAATTCGGAAATAACTAAGCAATCATCCTTCTTGCGTACCAGCCACCTCTCGAATGCAGTGAGGGGTCTAGACATGCGGGCGTAATTGGAGGGCCTGGTAATCCAGTGACATACCCGACTACAGGGAAATGCATCCATTGCTAGGAGGTCATAATCCTTCCGAAGTTGCGCAAAGGGGATCAACCCTTCCGTGTCAAAAAGGGACAGACCCTTTTACAGCCCTCCTCCCGCCACCGCTGAAACACTGCAGATGCCTGCCCCAGTGGGAAATCAGGGTTGTCCACAATGGGGGTCATAGGCGAGGGAAAGGAAGTCTAACCTTTCGAAGAGGCTACTCTGTCCCACACCTTAAGCGTCGAAGAGGTAACAGGGGAGGAGTACAGACCCCATGCCCTATGTTTACGGGGTAACCACAGTTACCTTCAAATGTTCCCACCAGCGACTGACTGATCCATAAAATTCCAGTGTTTGCTGGACATAGGCCTGTTCCTTTCCACTAGGTATCTAAGGCACGATGCTTGGTAGTAGCCGCCTATTAAGGGGAGACCCAATTCACCCTGAGCTTTCTAACATGCCATCTGAGCAAGGAATAGACTAGACTTTTTCCCCTCCCAGACAAACTTGTTAATAAGAGACTGTAATTGCTTTAGCACTCCAGGCGGAGGAGTAATCGGGAGGATCTGAAATAAATACAGGATGCGCGGGAGAATAGTCATTTTCACCGCCACAATCCTCCCAAACCATGCCAACCGCAGGTGCGGCCAGGCATCCAGCGCCTTGGTCATGTGCTCCAGTAATGTTATGTTAAAGATACTTGTAGAGATCACTTACACCAAGCGAGTTCATGGTGCTGAAAGCGGGAGGGCGGCAGTGGTATGACAACAGAAGCTTTACTCATATGCCTGAGAGAATAGAAGGGTCTTAAGAAGTGTTCTGAATTGGGCGTAAGAGGTTGCTCATCTCAGTCCAGTGGGAAGAAAGTTCCAGAAGTGAGGGGCCAGGAAGGAAAATCTGAGGCCCCTGTTTTTTTACGTTTGAAGGTGGGGGTAATGAGCAGGTTCAGGTAGGAGGAGTGAAGTTGGCAGGCGGGCGCATAGTAATGGATCCTAGACGAGAAATGCTGGGCCATGGCCGGCAAGAGCTTTAAAGATGGTGCAGCCCAGTTTAAATGCACAGCGTTTGGCCATCGGAAGCCAGTGGAGGCTCTTCTTCAGGGGGTGGACATGTCAGTGTCTGGGTTGATGGAAAATGAGCCTGGCTGCTTGGTTTTGTACCAGTTGTAGACGGTGGAGTTGGTATGCTGGAATGCCGACAGAGTGAGTTGGCATAATCAATACGAGAGATGACCAAGGCCAGGATGACTAGGGTAAAGGCCTCGGTGGTCAGAAATCTACAGATCTTCCGGATTCTGCGTAGGTGGAAGGAGGTAGATACCACCGCGCTGATCTGGGGTTTCATCGACAGGTCATTGCTGATTATGACACCTAGGCTTTTTACAGATTCTACTGGGCGAGGGGGAACTGCCTAGGAGAGGGGGCCAGAAGTAAGAATTCCAAGGGTTGGCAGTGCCTCTAGTCAGAATCCGCTCAGTTTTGTCGGGGATAAGTTTTAATTGGTTGGCGTACATCCATACGCTAATAGAGCTCATGGTGGATTGAAAATTGGAGATTGAGGTATTGGAATAATCAATTTCGAACACCAACTGGAAGTCGTCAGCGTAGTTGAAAATTGCAACTAGTCTGTTGCGTAAGGACCAGATCAGAGGTAGCATGTAGAAATTAAACAGAAGGGGCGATAGGGAGGAACCCTGGGGGACCCCGCAGGTCAGCCTGGCTTTCTTGGCTGAGAAGAAACAGGGCGTAATTCAGCGAGACCGTCTTAGTAATGATTCCCAGATATGTTATGTCAGTCTACGTCCAGTGTAAGGTGAAACGCTTTTGAGGGCTCGCCACTTCTGCAGGGGGATTGTTAAGTTCAATATAAGAGATTTACCTAGGTTCACTTCAAATCCTGAGACTTCCCCAAATGCAGTGAGTTCATCAAGCAATCAGGTAGGGTCGTCTGGGGCTGCGTGAGAGAGAGGATCACATCGTCTGCATATAGACTAATTTTATGTACGTCCGTCCAAACTTAAGACCTATTACACTTTGGTTAGCCCGTATCCACTGAGCGAAAGGCTCCATATAGAGCGCAAATAAACTCTGGGACAGGGGGCAGCCTCTGACAGTCCCCAGAGCAATGGAGAAGAATGCCAATCTACTTCCGTTGACCCACACAAAGGCTTTAGGCGCACGATATATGCATCTAATCCAGTTAACGAAATTCTCACCGAACCCGTAGCAGCGCAACACTTCAAATAAATATTCCCAACCCACCCGATCGAAGGCCTTTGCGGTGTCTATCGATTGCAGAAATGCCTGCTTTCGTGACCACTGTACGCGATCAATGAGGTGTAGAAGCAGTTTGGCATGGTCTCCCCCTTGTCATGTTGGAATAAAAACCGACTGGTCTGGGTCTATAATGTCAGCCATAAGGGGATTAAAGCGTACTGCCAGAATTCCCGTAAAGAGCTTTGCGTAGATATTAAGGAGAGAAATAGGTCTGTAAGACCCACATTCCCGAGGTTCTTCACTAGGTTTAAAAATTACGGAGATCGCCGCCTCAGACATAGATGGCGTCACCTCCCATGTCTTTAGAAAGGAATTAAACAATTTGGTTAAAAAGGGAGCCAGCTCCATACAGAACGTTTTGTAAAAGGAGGCAGGGAATCCACCCGGACCCGGTGATTTGGGCAGTTTCAATCTAGAAATGGCCGAAATCACTTCCTCTATTCGAATCTCAGACTCTAGCTCCTCTGCCACGGCTCTAGCAAGAGGCGTGATCCCACACGTGTCCAGGTATGTGCTCGGGTCGTGCGTCGGCGGGTCCTGCTGTGTATAAAGAATGTTATAAAACCTATGAAAGGTTTCCACAATTTGCTCATCTGTGCTCTGTTCTACCCCTGAATGATCTCGCACTGCCTGTATCACGGACGTCTGTGTTCTAGATCGCAATCTATAGGCCAGCATTTTCCCGCACTTATCACTGCTAAGGTAAAATTCGTGTCGGAGACAGAGAAGGGCATATTCCGCTCTGTCCAGATCTAAGTGTTTCAACATACGCCTGCAATTCTCCAATTCCCTCCACACCCTCGGGGCCCCGTTGCACTTATGGATCGCTTCGAGCTCCCCACCTCCCTCTCCAGTTCTGCGCACTTCTCCCTACGAAGCATATTATAGGTTGCTGCAATGGCGATGAATTCCTCCCGAGCAACAAGCTTTAGAGCCTCCCACATCGCTGACAGTGAAGTGGAGCCTACATCATTAATCCTAAAGTAGTGTACTATGGTGTCCCTTATGGGCGTCACTGAAACTTCAGAGTGTAATAGATTATCCCTTAGCAGTCACCCAGGAGGGAACACCCATGAACGCTGCACAGGTAGAAGGACAGAAATCGGGGCATGGTCAGAAAGAGAGCAGGGCTCAATCATGGCTGAATGAAGGCAAGTCAGGAGAGAAGTAGAGGCCAGAAAGTGATCAAGTCGGGCATACGTTTTATGTGAGGCAGAGTAGTATGTGTAATCTCGCTCTTTGGGGTGTTGAATACGCCAAACATCATGTAATCCGCTATCCTCCAGCCACCCCTTCCCCACTGTGGAGAGTGCCCCAGACTGGTGTGTCCGCTGCCGAGACGTATCCAACTCGGTGTCCATCACGAGATTCAAATCTCCCCCAACCAGAATTGCCTCATCTGGGGATGAAAGAACCTCTTCTAAAGCCGAGAGAAGGAAGGGTTCTTGCTTCTCATTGGGGGCATAAAGCGATCCTATAGTGAGGTGTGTTTCCCCCCCATTGCAGCCTAAGTACCAATAGTCGCCCCTTTATTTCTGCCACAGTCGATACTACCTTGCACGGGCAGTGGGCCCCAAACAAGATAGCTACTCCATTCTTCGTAGATGGTCCAGTGGACCAGACCTGCTGCGGGAATCGCCTGTCGCGCATGCGCATGGTGTCTTTGGAGAGCAGATGCGTCTCTTGGAGGAGACAAATGTCACTGCATTTTCAAGGAGGGAAATCACTGTAGCCCTTTTTACAGGATTATTTAGCCCTCAAACGTTAGGGCTCACTACTTTAAGATGTCTCCCCAAGTACTGTGTGTGGTGTATAGCGGCCTAGAGCATCTGTCCCTCGTCTAACAGACCCTCAGCGACTCAGGTAGTCCCTGACTCGCCTGCAAAAGACGACTGACGCGTGGGCTGGTGGTGAGATCCCCAACTGTAACCCCAAATAAACCCTTTCCCCAAGAAAACGCAACACCTATAGGAGAAAAGTATAAAAAGTCTGTCACAGAAGGTAAAGTCTAGGGGGTCGTGGAGGATACAACTGCCCAGCCTGTGGCGGGTCTGACACATATCCACCGTCATTCTATGCATACAAGGGTATTGTTTTGAGATTATATATATATATATATATAATCTCAAAACAATTGAGGTCGGAAGACTGGCCTGCTCTGTATCCAGGATTTCCATTTGTAAAGTCACTCGACTATAAGGAAAGGAGCAAAGGAACCGAGAGGGATACTTTATCACCTCTTGCGATGTGGTGAAAGGACATTGCATGGTATTGCGGCAACACTATCAAAGCAGCGATGGATTTTAAACTTGCACCATGAAAATGTTGTATGCACTTTGCCTGGATTGATACTTACCGAGTTGGTGCATTATGGGACATTGAGACTGTTATAAGGCTGCAAATGTTTATCTATGATTAAGACTAATGAGTTGAAACGCGTCAGATTGAAAACACGTGCTGCCGCCCAAAGGCATATTAAATGCTCTTATCCACGCTACCGGTGCCTCGGTATTTTCTTTACTTTGCTGGCTGCATCACAGCGGGATGCTTCGTTCCCGTGGTTCACCGAGGCTGCCTTGCAGGGCCATGAGCTTCCGCATAACACGAAGTGCTGGTAATGTTATATTGAGGTCGGAAGACTGGCCTGCTCTGTATCCAGGATTTCCATTTGTAAAGTCACTAGACTATAAGGAAAGGAGCAAAGGAACCGAGAGGGATACTTTATCACCTCTTGCGATGTGGTGAAAGGACATTGCATGGTATTGCGGCAACACTATCAAAGCAGCGATGGATTTTAAACTTGCACCATGAAAATGTTGTATGCACTTTGCCTGGATTGATACTTACCGAGTTGGTGCATTATGGGACATTGAGACTGTTATAAGGCTGCAAATGTTTATCTATGATTAAGACTAATGAGTTGAAACGCGTCAGATTGAAAACACGTGCTGCCGCCCAAAGGCATATTAAATGCTCTTATCCACGCTACCGGTGCCTCGGTATTTTCTTTACTTTGCTGGCTGCATCACAGCGGGATGCTTCGTTCCCGTGGTTCACCGAGGCTGCCTTGCAGGGCCATGAGCTTCCGCATAACACGAAGTGCTGGTAATGTTTATATATATATATATATATATATATATATATATATATATATATATATATATATATATATATATATATATATATATATATATATATATATATATATATATATATATATATATATATATATATATATATATATATATATATATATATATATATATATATATATATATATATATATATATATATATATATATATAAAAATAATGTTTGACATGTATATAGGTCACTGCAAAAAAGTTTTCATACAAGCTATTTGATTAGATGCTTATGGGTCTCAGATTTATTTTATAGATCACAAAATATGTAAATATGATCATAAATATCTACAAGGGCTTCACTACTGAAAAAGAGGAACATTTTAAAATAAACATTTAAAAATAAAAAATATATATAATATACACACACACACACACACCAATAAATTAGCTTCACGTGCAGCAACACTTGAAATTCTGAGTTGCTAACTATTTATGTATCCACACATGCACATATGGGACTTTACACAATAAAACTTTACAGCTCGATATATTATCTTCCTTACACATGTATGCCCTGTCTATGTAGTTATCTATATTACTTTACTCCCACTGAGTAATAATATATTTAAAAAAAGTTAAACTCTCACCAATGAACTACTCTATGTCACATCTTATACCTCTCTCAATCTACCCTCTACCTCCACCATCTGAATCATCCCAAACCTAATTCTACTACTATGATCTCCTACAACACCCTTTCTAGACTCTTCCCTCCTCCATACCTCCTTGGCTCACCCCAAACCCATCTGTACTACTATAATCTCCCAAATAACCATTTCTTGCGTCTACCCTTATGGGTCCCTCCTTGGACTCATTCCAGGCTCATTTTATTACTATCGTCTTCCTAATCCCTTTACAGACTGTTCCCTCCTCTATCCCTCCTTTGACTCATCTCAAACCTCATCTTACTACCATGATCCAGACCCCCCTGGCTATAGCGGCACAAACATGGAAATTTAGCAGCATTTTTGCGGCACTTTATTTTACTCAATCATTCATTTTCAGCTTTAAAACAATGAAAACTGTTTTAGTAGAGTATTCCACTTTGAAATCGGCCCTGATGTGATGTCATTTCCTGTGCTGTCCCTTCCACTACTCCTAGCATTTTAGTGAATTAACCTTCGACAATAGATCGTTCACTATAAAACTCAATGTATAAGAGCTAAAATTACATTGAAGCAAGATGGCTTATACCATGAGGACATGGGTTACTCTTAGCAAAGATGATAAAGATGATAGAAAGGCTGAAGTGAAGAGCACGGACAGAGCGTTTTTAAATACACACTGCTTTGAAAGCTCTGCCATTGGCGGCTGTTATGGTCATAAAATAGCCATCCTATTTCCACACTTGCAGGTTTTTGTACACTGAAACATGCCTACTAGAAATTTATAGGGCAGCAATGTGATTTTTTATATAAAAACAAAAAATGGAAAATCTTTAGTGTATGTTAAATGTTTGTTTTAAAGAAGTCAAACCCTTTGTAAGTGTTATTAAGCCTCTCTCTCTCACTGCTCTTTTGAACCAGTTCATAGTCATATATATATATAGAATTTTCCTGTATAGGCAAACATACATGCTTTATTTAATTGTGTACATGCTAAATATGTTATGCATAGGAAACTTCACCTAAAACATTGCACACTGTAAAGAAAGAAACATACATCGAATTGAGAGTATGCATCAGGGATTATCTCTTTGCGCTGCAGAAGGAGGAACTAGCGGCTGTTGATTATAATTGGAATGGAATGAGTAACTTATGAGATTTGCAAACCGAAGCCTTACCAGTTGGATGGAAAGACACACGGCTTAGGAGGAGGACCTACATGGACGCGAGCGGCAGGAGCTGCCAAAAACGCCAACCTCACGCCGCCCTGCCCCTGTGCCTTCCTGCCCATCCCTCACCGTTCACCACTCACCCCTCCCAGGCTCCATTGAGTGGTGCGAATAAGTATTATTAAACAGATGTCCATGCATATGAAAAGGAAAAAGAACTGCAACAGCCACAGGTGCCTGGGGAGGTCGCATGTGAATCTATAGCACTACATGCCAAGAACAGATGCTTACAGGGTAAGTCACCTACTCCGTTTGAGGCATGTGTGGCTGTAGATGCACATACTTTGTATAGACTAAAGCAGTACCCTCAAAAGCAGTGGCTAACCTGTGGGTGTTGCAGTTGTTTAGAAAAGTGTACGTATCACTGGCTGACCTACATTAGCTTGTTGGCATGTTAGAACATCCACACAATAATGTTTATCCAATGTGTGAGGTGTAGACCATGCAGCTGCCCTACAAATGGAATCAAAATAAAGTGGACTACAACAGTTATGCCAGAGTGTCACAGTTGTTGTTCCGGGTACCCTCAAACCTTACTTGCCCCTAGCGGCATATCCTCTCCACTGGGGCGCGTGTTGTGGGTGGCATCATCGAGTTCCACACCTGGGTACTCGCTTCCCCAGGTAAATGATGCCTCCAACTGGAGGGAGTGTGTATGGTAAGTAACACTGGTAGAATAAGTGCATTGAAAGGATTATGCTACTTACCCTGTAAGCATCTGTTCTTGGCATGTAGAGATGTAGATTCACATGCTTTGCATACTCCTGCCATTTAGTGTTGGGTCTGGATGTTTGCAAGTTGGTTTTCTTCACAGAAGTCTTTTCCAGTCACGAGGTAAGGTGACTCCTCCTTTCAGTGATAGAATGCATGGGCATCGACTCCACTGTTTGATTGTTTTAACGCTAGAGGATGAGAATGGAGTAAGTAAGTGCAGTATAGAGATGTCCATGCGTATATAATGTGAACAAGAAGAACTACAACAGCCGTAGGTGTCCGGGGAGGAGGGAGGGTGCATGTGAATCTACAACTCTACATGCCAAGAACAAATGCTTACAGGTTAAGTAGAATAATCGGTTCGAGGCATGGGTGCTGTAGATACACAGGCTTTGCATTGACTGTATAGGAGTACCCTCCAAAAGCGGTGACTAACCAGAGGGTGTTGCAGTTGTTTAAAAGAGTGTTTTTAGCACTGCCTGTCCGACATTAGCCTGTTGACGTGCAAACATCTACACAATAATGTTTATTAAATGTGTGTGGTGTAGACCATGTAGCTGCCTTACATATGTCAGCTATGGGAATGTTACCTAAAAAGGACATAGATGCTCCTATTTTGTGAGTGGAATGTGCCCTGTGAGATACTGTTAAAGTTATTTTAGGTTTAATATAGCAAGTTTGAATACATTTGACAATCCATCTCCAAATGCCGGATTTTGAGATGGGCTTCCCTTTATGAGGTGGAGCAAAAGCAACAAAAAATTGTTTAGCGAAAATCTTTTGTCCTATCAATGTAGTACAATAATGCTCTTTTGACATCAAGTGTGTGCAGAGTGCTCTCTGCTCCGGAATCCGGTTGAGTAAATACAGGTAACTCTACTGACTGGTTGATGTGAAAAGCAGAGGCAACTTTTGGAAGAAAGTTTGGATTTGTACGAAGAACAATTCGATCTTTATGCAGTTGAAAGAAGGGTTCTTCTAAGGTTAATGCCTGTAACTCACTAACTCCTCTTAGTGAAGTAATAGCTATTAAGAAGGCAGCTTTCCATTAATTAAATTGTAGTGGACAATTGTGTAATGGTTCAAACGGTGGGCCCATAAGTCTTGTAAAAAGAACAATGTTAAGGTTCTAAACAGGTGCAAGTGGTATTATTCTTTTAAGGTCTTCCATAAAAGCTTTGATCACAGGTACTTTAAATAAAGAGAAATGTTGCCTGTTCCGCAGATATGCAGCTACTGTGGCATGGTGTAATCGTAAAGATGAGTAGGCTAAACCTGCGAGCTGTAGACGCAAACGATAAATGTTTTGTATAGATGCATCTAGCAGATCCATTGAATTATTATTACAATATATGACAAATCTTTTCCACTTAGCTGCGTAACATGCTCTAGTGGTAGGTCTTCTTGCTTCTTTAAGAATTGTCATACACCCTGGTGGTAAGTTTAGATAACCAAGCACTATGACTTCAGGAGACAAATCACAAGGTTGAGGTCCTTGAGATTTGGATGTCCGATTTCTCCACTGTTCTGTAAAGCTTCTGATGTGGAACCACTGACCATTCCAGCTGTGTGGTGAACCATGGTTGACAAGCCCATGTGGGAGCTACAAGAATCAGTGTGAGAGATGTCTGCCAGAGTTTCCAAACTAGAAATGGAAGGAGAGCGAGAGGCCGAAAAGCGTAAGCAAATATCCTTGATTAATTAATCCATAGGGCATTGCCTTTGGATATAGGGTGTGGGAACCAGTAGGCGAAGTCTGGTCATTTTGAGTTCTGTGCTTTGGCAAAGAGGTCTATTCTTGGAAATCCCTATTTTTGAAAGTATCGAAGGAGAACAAGTGGGAGAAGTTCCCATTTGTGTATTTGTTGTTTGTTTCTGCTAAGGAGTTGGTCAAAAGTGTTGTTTGTGCCTGGAAGGTGCTCTGCTAGTAGATGGATTTTGTGATAAAGTGCCCAACGCCAAATGGTCTGAGATGCGTAACAGTTGTAGAGTGTCCCCCCCCCGCTGTTTTTGTATATAGTACATTGTTGTCATATTGTCTGTCTGGATTAAGACAACTCTCTTTACCAGGTGAGGAAGAAAAGCTTTCAAAGCTAGTTGAACGGCTTGCAGCTATAGGTAGTTGATGTGATAGTTCTGCTGTTTGGAGTTCCAAAGAACCTGAACTGTCAACTGTTGTAAGTGTGCCCCCCAGCCTGTGAGAGATGCATCTGTTGTGAGCACGACTTGTTGAATAGCATTGATGAAGGCTGCCCTTTTGACAAATTGTGTGTTCCACTACTGCATAGAGCGATGTGTGCAGCTTTCTACCAACACAAGATCTGTCAGCTGACCCTGTGCTCGATTCCACTAATGTGCTAAGCATTATTGTTGAGGGTGCAGGTTTAGACTTGCATGAGGCACTATGGTGATGCATGATGCCATCATCCTTAGTAACTGCATGATTGTTCTGGCTGAGAGATACTGGTTGGCTTGAAACTGCTGTAACAGTGTCTGTAAATTCTGAATCCTGGCTGGATTGGGATACGCTAGAGCCATGTGAGTGTTTAGAATGGCTCCTAGATATGGTTGGGTCAGATTGGGTTGAAGATGGGATTTTCTGTTTATTGACTGAATCACAACTGATGTAGAAGATTTAAGGTAATCCGAGTGTGATGCCCTCATTTGAGATGCGAGGTTGGCTTCTATGAGCCAATCCTCCAAGTATGGGAAGATATGTATTTGTTGTCGTCTCAGATGTGCTGCTACTACTGCTAGGCATTTAGGGAACACACTGGGTGCAGTTGTTACTCCAAACTGAAGCACTTTGAACAGTGGTATTTTCGATGTGCTGGGTGAAATGGTTTATGAGAGTATGCGCCCTTTAAGTCTAGGGTTGGCAAAGTCACCTTATTGCACAAGTGGGAGCACTTGTTGCAGACTGACTATGGGGAAGTGTCCTGACAATATGTATAAGATTAGCGGTCCGAGATCCAATATTGGTCTTATCGAACTGTCTTTTCGGGGAATTAAGAAGTATAATGAATATACTCCTGTTCCTTGTTGTTGTAATGGGACGAGTTCTATAGCTCCTTTTGTTAGAAGAGCTTGTACTTCTTGTTTGAGTAGATGTTTGTGTTCTAAAGACAGTTTGTGAGCACGAGGGGGGATGTTGGGAGAGTTGCTTGTGAGTTCCAGGCAGTAAAAATGTTGGATAATATCCAACACCCATTTGTCTGTTGTTAATGACTTCCAAATGGGTAGAAACTGATGTAGTCTTCCCCCTGCAATAGATGAATGTTCGGGGGAGCAGATATTCAAGCCACGGTTTGTTATTAGTGGGTGGGGTGCGTGATGGTGTACCTCTACCTCTGCCTCTGAAGTGGTTATCTCTGTAGCCACCTCTATACAATCCTCTAGAGGAAGGAGACTGTGCCTTGTTTTTTATGAAGATGTTGATGCATCTGTGGGATTTTTGGAGCCTGATCTATAGAAGGAGCGACAAAAGGAACCTCTATTTGAATGAGACTGAAGGGCACTCCTTGATTTCGCCACTTCGGTGTTCTTTTTCCATCTCTTCTAGCGATTGGTCTATCGGAGGTCCAAACGGTGTTCTTTGTCAAATGGTGCATTAAGAATAGTTTGTTGAACCGCTCGTTTAAAACCAGAAATTTGGAGCCATGCACGCCTCCTTAGTAAAATGCTGGTATTGAGTCCTCTAGCTGCAGTGTCTGCAGCATTTAAAGCACATCTAAAGGATGAGTTAGAAATAAGCTTGCCTTCTTGTACTGTTTCTTGGCCTTTTTTCTTGTGTTCTTCTGGAAGATATTGTAATAATTCTTCAATTTCATCCCAATGTGCCCTAGCCGACCTATCTAACAGCCTTTGAGTGTTGGCTATTCTCAAACGATTGGCTGATTGGGCTGCTACTCTCTTTCCAGAGAGAACTATTAACTTTGACTCTTTATCAAGAGGAGGTGCTTCTCCTGAGCTTTGTGAATTTTCTCTTTTACGTGCGTTTGAAACTACCAAGGAATCCAAAGGCAACTGGCCCTTAAGAAATACAGAAAATACAGAGTCAGATGGAGGAGCTTTGTATTTTTTATCTACCCTAGGTGTGAGGATACATGACCTAACAGGATCTTTAACCGCTTCGCCGCGGCGGACATTCCACTGCGGTGTGGAAAAAAATGGACGTGTGCGCAGTTTGGACGGCCCCTGGACGTCCTCCGCACACACACACCGTGACGTTTAGTCTGCATGCCTCACCATACCCTCCAACATGGGCAAAGACTGAGAAGTTCTGTGTGTATTTCCTAAAAAAAAGTGTCAAAAAGGAAATCTTCTAGGTCTCCTTTAAGTAAAGTGACCCCATGATAAGGGGTTGCTTTGGCAATTAACTCGTGATATGTGTTATCAGGAGGGAAAGGTTTGGCTGGATACAGATCAGGATCTGTGTCTCCCGGTGGATCAATGTTATAGTCATCACATGGGACAGGTAGATCGTCATTGTCTTCATTAGCAGCAATATCTGGATCTATGTCTGGAGACCCTGGAGGTGCAATGTATAATGGGTCTGATGGTGGTACAACAGGTAGTGGTGGAGAGGGTGGAGTGGTTGGAGTAATATTAATAGGACTAGTCGCTATGTCCTTTTTCTTCTTCAGAGGTATTCTATACTCAGTGTCTACCTTCCTTTTTGGTGGTGGTATCACTGGGGTAGTGGTAATGTGTCCAGTTTTAGGGTTAATGTGGATTATGTTCCATTTGGGATCCAGCTTTTGCAGCATTTTCTCCAAAATAGGCTCTGGTGGCTTCAAAGGAGCATCTTTGACTTTTGGTGCTGAGCTGGATTTATCTTTTATCTTTCAATGCCTAATGTTTTGGCATGGAGAGGGTATCATCTCGGTTCGAGGCTGAACCGAAAGGCTTGAGTTTCTGTGCCGAGCCAGAAGGCAGGGCGGTGGAATCAGTCTCAGTGCCTATCGTGGCCTGATGGCAGTGGTGGCCCAGAAGCCTTTGGCTTGATTGGAGTGAGTTACATGGTCAAAGGGGCTTTGTTACTTACAGCACCCTGTCCAGATGGAACGTCGTGGAACTCGAGTTCGATCTCCAACTCAGAATCCGAGCCCTGAACTGAAAAGTCCTCTTCCGCTGCCGCCTCCATCTCTTCTTGTTCGGCCTCTTCACCAAAGATATCGGGAGTTTCTTCAATTGCATGTCACTGCATTGAGCACGACGGTCTCCGAGTACTTTTTTTAACTGAACGACCTACAGGCGTTGCAGTCTTCCTCTTTATGCTCAGGGGAGAGACAAAGGTTACAGACCTTATGGAGATGGGTGCGCTGGTATTTAGAATGGCACCTAGGACAGATCTGTAATGGCATCCATACCATTGGCAGAAGACTGGATGCAAGATCTTTGAGTAGAAACCAGAGAAGATCTAGGTCTGAAGGCAGCGGTCAGAGTTTTTTTATGGATAATGAAAGTTCTGAAGTTTTGACACGCAGAAGATGGTAACGCGATCAAAAAAAATACCGATGAGGGTAGAGTGAATTGCGAACCGATGTGATACAGATTTACAGTTTCTAATCACAGCAATACACGTCCGAACCTGAAGGCGGAAAAAAACAATCCAACAATGGAGTCAATGCCCATGTGCACTATCACCGAAAGGACGAGTCACCTTACCTCATGACTAGAAAAGACTTCTTCAAAGAACAACTTGCAAACATCTGGACCCAACACTAGATGGCAGGAGTATGCAAAGCATGTGTATCTACAGCACACATGCCTCAAACATAAAATTATTGCTTATGCCCAAACACAATTTAATCTAAAGTGGGAGGAATAGGGAGAAGGTTAAAAACAGTATGAGGCGCAGTTGTTAAGAACTACTTCTCCTTGGCAATAAGCAGGGTGGTTTACATGTTTTGCCCCGAAAATCCCTCTAGGGGTCAATGACCTTCATCAGGACCTCAGAAAAGTCAGATTCTTTTCTTCTTGGCACTCCAGTGGTTACCTGCTTTCTTTTTTGTAAGAAATCATAACTGTAAGTATATTAGTCTGCAGAACTTGGAAAAAGAACACAAGACTCAGGGAAACATAAAATAAAGTATAGCATATACAGATTTTTCCTCATACTTGTGTATTTCCTTAGTTCCTCGATAAGTGACGATTACTGCATGCATGTATCACCTAGATCGTGCAGAATTCATAATATTGCACCAAGCAAGTTTTGTGTGGGTGGAAAGTGTACTTCTGTTTCTATTCATAAAAAAAAATACAATATTTTTTTTAAAAGTCCACTGATTGTGATCATCATTGGTTTTAAGTCTCAACAAAATTCAAAAGTGAAGTATTGGTTTAAAAAGAGGAAAGGGAGGTTTGTTTTAATGTGTACAAATAATTTGTTCTCAACTGTATCTGCCTATTTAGAAACATGGCAATATGCTATCCTGGTCTCCATCATGCACTCATCATTAAGGGTTGGTGTCAGGTTTATTTTAAAAAAACGATATACAAGGGTGCTCGAAATGGTCACGCCTATTAATGTTAAACAGTAGCTGAAGGCAGCCTTACATAGAAGTGATTGCGATATTACCCAGGAAAGCCATGGAAACCCATATTTTACGAGTAGACTGTGCTCTAGGGGGGTGTAGGTAAAGTTATTTTAGCTTTGATGTGAGGGGGCAAAAAAGCAACAAAGTTACTTGGTTTTACGGAAATCTTTGGTTCTGTCACTGTAATACATTAGAGCTCTATTAACCTCTATTGTATAAAGAGCCCTTTCCGCAAATGAGTCTGGTTGAGGGAAGAAAACAGTTAATTCAACTGATTGCTTAAGGTGGAAAGGGAAAACCACCTTTAGAAGGAATTTTGGATTTGTGTTAAAGACCACCCTATCCCTGTGTAATTGGAAGTTAGGGTTTTCCAAGGTTGGTGCCTGGAGGTCACTGACTCATCTAAGTGAAGTAATGGCAATTAAAAAGGCGACCTTCCAACACAGAAACTGAAGGGAACTGTTATGCAACGGTTCAAAAGGTGGACCCGTAAGTCTAGTGAGAACAATATTGAGATTCAATGTGGGTGCATATTGAACTCAGTGGAATTTCCTTTTAAAGGCCTTCCAGAAAGGCCTTAATTACTTGCACTTAGAAAAAAGATAAGTGTTGCCTTTTGTAGATAGGCAGCCACTGCAGCAAGATGCAAGCGTATTGAAGTCCAGGCAAGGCGAGAGCTGTAAATTAAGAAGGTAGCAAACGATGTTTTGTACAGTTGCATTAAATGGATCAATGTTCTTATTACGGCAGTAAAAGACAAATCTTTTCCACTTCGCTGCATTGAGGTGAAACTTCTCATGGGCAACTACAGAGTTTGCTAAGTCTTGTGAACCAGGGTGGACAGGAGAGGGTTGCCTGAGCTTTTGAACCAGAAACTGAAGAAGAGGGAGAGAAGGAAAAGCCCAGGCAAATATTCCCGATCAGTTAATTCATACAGCATAGCCCTTGGATAGAGGGTGCGGGAACCTGGTGGCAAAGATTGGGCATTTTGCGCTGCTTGTTGTCGCGAACAGGTCAATGAGTAGAAACCTCCACTTGTGAAAGTAGGGGAGGACGACTTGGGGGTGGAGTTTCCACTTGTGGGCTTGTTGCCGCATCATGCTGGGGAGGCTGGCAACGTCGCGGTCTGATCCCGGCGAGGTGTTCAGCTAACAGACAGATGCTGTGATGTACTGCCCAATGTCAAATTGTCTGAGATAAGCGTGGTAACTGTAGTGTGTCCCCCCTGCTTTTGTACATGGCTGTAGTCTTGTCCGTTGGGACCAAGACAAATTTATCTACGAAGTGAGGAAGGAACACTTTCAACGCTAGGTGAACAGCTTGAAGCTCGAGGTAGTTGATGCAGAGACCTTGGTGTTTGGCGTCTTAGAGACCCTGAACTGTGAGATCTTGTAGGTGAGCATCCCATACTGTAAGGGATCAGTTCTCTGTCAGATTAATTTGTGGAATAGGGTTGAGGAACAGCCGCCCTTTTAACAGGTTTTGTGTGTTCCACCACTGAAGAGAGCAATGGGTGCAGCTGTCTACCAACACAAGATCCGTTTACCGACCCGGTGACTGAGACCACTAAAGCGCTACACATTCTTGCACCAGACGCATGTTTAATCGTGCATGTGGCACTATGGTAATGCAGGAGACTAAGCAGACACTCTTGCTACCTCCTCCCCATTTTAGACCACAACTCTTAACAGGATCGTTATACCACGACCTGATCATTGAGGTCATTTCAGCTCCTGGACACCAGACTTTCAAATCACTCCTCACTTTCATTAAGTCAGGTTCACCTCTTAACTTTTGCCCTCCTGCGGTATTTGGCAATCTTGAACTTTTCGCAAGGGATTTACTTACACAGCTTCTAAAAGCCTTACTTTTGGAAGTTATCATCCCAAGGGCATGGAAACATGCAATGGTCATGCACCTACTTAAAAAACCTAATCTTGACCCCTTCACCTGATCGAACTATAGACCATTATCCCCCTTGGCTGTCCTGTCTAAAGTCCTAGAAAAGCACATGAACAAAACTCACGATGCATACAGAACAGAATGGCCTGCTCCACCCCTCACAATCGGGCTTTAGAGTCAGCCACAGTACAGAGTTGCAAAATGAACAATGATGGACTGAATGTTGAACAATGACAAACAATCACCCCAGTAAAGAGATCTGGGCCTAAATCTATCTGTTTTTTTCTCCCCATGCCATTGAAGCTTAAACCCAGCCATATGAAAATCAGTCTTGACCCTGCTACCTATTGAAACAGTCAGCTCGAACTGCCAGGCCAAGTTCTCAGTGGACCGGAAGCAAGCATCCTAGGACCAGTTACGGGTTTCACCCATCATCCATGCCACTGGAGTCAAGCTATCCTGGCTGATATGGGGTGATGCCCTGAAAGCGGTCCCAGGTTGCTCATTTCCGGTCCAGGGAGGACCTGGCTTGGCAGTTCGGTCTGGACTGTTCCCATGAGGCACAGGGTCAATACTGATTTGCATATGGCTGGGTCTAAACTGGGGTGGCATGGTGAGCAAAAAAATGGATATAACTCCGCTCTATTGACTGGGGGTGAATGTTTGATTTGCTCTGCATTCCGTCCATCATCTGTGTGTCTTTTGCTTTCACGAACAGAGTTGGCTAGGCTAGCAGTAACTGAATATCTAAGGCAACAACTAGACAACGGTGGCACTGCTGCACTGATTGTTGGACTTCAGTGCAGTGTTCGACACAGCACTCTACTCCATAGGTTAAAGGCCTTAGGGGTGCAGGACACAGCTCGGTCCTGGCTTAGATCCTTCCTCCGGAACCGTGCCTTCCAACTACACACCTATCAGCATTGTTCTAAGCTGCAGCCCCGATCTTCTGGGTTACCCCAGGGTTTCACTCTTAGCCCAACCCTCTTTAACATATAGAAGGCTACTTGAGTACACTGTAGAAAAGTGTAGTCTTACCCTTTTCTCTTGTGCCGACAATACTCAGACCACGGTCTCCTTATCGTCTCCGGAGAGTTAAGCAATAGGCACTTAACTGCCTCATACAGGTCTCCTACTGATAAACTAACTCCTTGAAGTCAAATGAAGGAAAGACGGAGGTCTTTTTGTTGGGCAACCTTCTCCACCTCTGGGACTCACATCTGTGGCCTGGTGTGATGGGTACTTTACCCACCCATGTGCCATTAATCAAGAATTTAGGTCTGGCTGGATGAGAATGTTTTCATGAGTCACCAAATCACTAAAGTGACTGCAACCTGTTTCAGGATCTTGAGATGGCTCAAAAGAATTTTAGGATGTCTGCCACCCTCAGCCCAGCATACAGCCATCCAGGACTTGGTCATTCAGTGAGTAGACTATGGAAACATTCTTTATCTAGGGGTTGTGAATTATCTTCTCAGGCATCTCTAGATCATGCAGAACGCAGCGGCAAGACTCCTCCTGCATTCACCCCCCACCCTAAGTTCCATCCCACTGCCTGTGTGCTCCATGAACTGCACTGGCTCCCAGTTGAGCATTGCATTCAATTCAAAGCACTGTGCTATATGCACACGTCTCTCAAACTCCTGCTCCTCCTACCTAAGATCCTTGGCTTTGCCATATACACCTAGCCGGCCTCTGCACTCAAGCCATTTGGATCTCGCTGTAGTTCCTAGAGTTAGGAGATCCAGACAAGGAGACCAACCCTTTTTCTTTTTAGGCCCAAACTTCCCCTTGACTTGACAGCCTGCTGCTTGCAGTCTTCCGCAGGAAGCTTAAAACCTGGTTGTTTTAAAATTTGATATCGGGAGTCGTCTCTGTGGTGTCTCTGGTTACTTTTTCGGTGGCCTAGTGCTGGGAAACACTTGGTTGGGTAGCCATGCGCTGTATATATTTGAATAATAATAATGAGGCCATCAAACCCAGCAGACGCACAACTGTTCTGACTGTCAATTGTTGATTGGCTGGTATTGCGGTAGCAGTATCTGGTAATTTTGAATTGTTGTTATATTGGGATAGGTTAATCCCAGTTGTATGTTGAGAATAGCCCCCAGAAACGGCTGAACTTGTAAGGGTTGAAGATGAAATTATTGGATATTGAATATGCTACTTACCAGTATGCATCTGTTCTTGGCATGTAGGGCTGCTAACATTCATATCTTAGCATTAGATCGCCGCCTAGTGTTGGGTCCGGATGATCGCACATTGTTGTCCTGGAAGAGTCTTCGAAGTATCCTGAGATGGGTGGCTCCTCCCCTGGACTACAGTGCGCATGGGCATCGGCTCCATCCCCAGATTGTTTTTCGCCATTGTGGCAGAAGATGGAGTGAAAAGTGCAAAGGATGTCCATGCTAATGAATAAATACAATAGTATATCTGCAGCTGCGACAGGCACCGGGGAGGAGGGCGGGCGATATGAATGTTAGCAGCCCTACATGCCAAGAACAGATGCATACTGGTAAGTAGCATATTCAGTTCGAGGCATGTGGGCTGCTAAATTCATATCTTAGCATAGAATACACAGCAGTCCCTCCATCAGCGGCGGTTGCCCGTGCCAGCTGCAGAAACCTGAAAAAGTGTTTTGAGAACAGCCTGTCCTACAGCAGCTTGCTGCTTGGAATGTACATCAACACAGTAGTGTTTTGTAAAGGTATGTGGTGTAACCCACGTGGCTGCTCTGCAAATATCCTCTAAAGGAATGTTCCCTAGGAAAGCCATGGATGCCCCCAATTTGCGTGTGGAGTGCGCCCTTGGGGGTATCGTTAAAGTGCGCTTGGCCTTTTGATAACAGATCTGGATGCACTTAACAATCCACCTGGCTATTCCTGCTTTGGAAATAGGGTTGCCTTTGTGTTGTGGTGCGAAGGCAACAAAGAGTTGTTTTGTCTCCGTACATCTAAGGTATGGAGCATTCTTTCCGCCACCGTTTGTGGGTTTTGAAAGAATGCCGGTAAGTCAATAGTTTGGTTGAGATGAAACTGTGACACCACCTTCGGAAGGAATTTGGGGTTAGTGCGTAGCACTACCCTATTTGGATGAATTTGAATGAATGGCTCTTGGATTGTGAGCGCTTGTAGCTCACTAACACGCCTCAGTGACGTGATAGCTATTAGGAAAGCCACTTTCCACGTTAGGAACTGGAGTTCACACGAGTGCAGTGGCTCAAAAGGTGGTCCCATCAGTCTGGTGAGGACCACATTGAGGTTCCACACCGGAGCTGGTGGTGTTCTTGGGGGAATGACTTGTTTTAGGCCTTCAAGAAAAGCTTTAATGGCAGGCACTCTGAAGACAGAGAGGTGCTGCCTGTTTTGAAGGTAAGCCGCTATGGCGGATAGATGTATCCGAATGGAAGTGTACGCTAGATTGCACTTGTAAAGATGCAACAGGTAGCAAATGATGTCAGGGATAGACGCATCTAGCGGGTTGATGTCATTGGTAGTACAGTAAATGACAAAACGCTTCCATTTCGCAGCATAGCATGCTCTGGTAGTTGGCTTCCTTGCCTCCTTGATGATGTCCATGCATTCTGGAGGGAGGTTAAGGTATCCAAACTCTAGGACTTCAGGAGCCAGATCGCCAGGTTGAGCTGTTGCGGATCTGGATGCTGAATTTCTCCATGGTTCTGCGTTAAAAGACTGGGCGTAAGGCGCAGTCTTTGATGCGGCACCACGGAGAGTTCGAGGAACGTGGTGTACCATGCTTGGCGCGCCCACGTTGGAGCAACCAGGATGAGAGTCATCGCGTGCTGCCTTAGCTTTCTTGCCACCAGCGGTATCAGAGGGGCTGGCGGAAAAGCGTACGCAAATTTGCCTGACCAGTTCATCCATATCGCATTCCCCTGCGACTGTGGGTGAGGGAACCTGGCGGCAAAGTGTTGGCATTTTGCGTTTTCTTTTGTGGCAAACAGGTCTATCTCCGGATGACCCCACTGCTGGAAGTACGGGTGGAGGACAGATGGGTGTATCTCCCACTCGTGCATTTGATGGCTGTACCTGCTGAGCAGATCCGCCATCTGGTTGTCCTTCCCAGGGAGGTGTTCTGCCATGAGGAAAATGTTCCTCTGAATGGCCCACTTCCACATGCTCTGAGCCAGATGAGACAGCTGTGGCGAGTGGGTGCCTCCCTGCTTTTGAATGTAGTACATCGCGGTCATGTTGTCCGTCCGGACTAACACTACCTTGTTGCACAGATGTACAATGAAGGACTTTATTGCCATGAAGATTGCCATCAGTTCCAGATAGTTGATGTGCATCTTCTGTTGCTGCGTCGTCCATAGTCCCTGCACTGTGTAATCGAGCAGATGAGCTCCCCATCCCTGGAGAGATGCGTCCGTTGTCAGGGTAATCTGCGGCACAGGCTCTTGGAACAGTCGGCCCTTGCAAAGGTTGTGTGGAGTCCACCAATGCAGAGAGTCGTATGCCCGACTGGTAACCAACACTAGGTCTGTCAATTGTCCTTGAGCCTGTGTCCACTGATTCGCTAAGCACTCCTGGAGCGGGCGCATATGTAACCGTGCGTGCGGGACTATGAAGATGCAGGAGGCCATCATGCCTATCAACTGCATGAACACTCTCGCTGGAAGCGATTGTTGTGGTCTGAACTTTTGGATCAGAGACTGCATGCTGTCTATCCTGACTTGGTTTGGCTGAGCCATGGCCGTTAGGGTGTTGATCGTCGCACCTAGGAACTGCCGGACATGCGCCGGCTGAAGATGCGACTTTGGGTAGTTCAGCGAGAAACCCAGATTGTGAAGAAGGTGAATTGTAGTGGACATGTCCGCGGCGCACTGTTGCTCCGACTTGGCTTGCACAAGCCAGTCGTCCAGGTAGGGGTAGACATGGATGTTCTGCCTCCTGAGGTGCGCTGCTACTGTCGCCAGACACTTGGTAAACACCCTTGGGGCTGTGGTGACTCCGAAGGGTAGTACCTTGAACTGGTAATGCTCGCCTTGAATAGTGAACCTGAGGTATTTCCTGTGGGACGGGTGTAGTGGAATGTGGAAATAAGCATCCTTGAGATCTAAGGTTGCTAAGAAGTCCCCTTGGTTTAGCAAGGGAAGAATCTGTTGGAGAGTGAGCATGTGGAAATGTTCTGATAGTATATACAGGTTGAGGGGACGTAGATCTAGAATGGGTCTGAGAGATCCGTCCTTCTTTGGAATAAGGAAGTACAGTGAATACACCCCTGTACCTTCCTCTCCCACCGGCACGAGCTCGATTGCGCCTTTTTGCAGCATCACCACTACCTCCTGCTGCAATAAGAGCAAGTGCTCTGCGGACATAGGTCTGTGCCTTGGCGGGATGTTGGGTGGAGTGGATTTCAACTCTAGGCAATAACCATACTGGATTAGTTGTCGCACCCACCTGTCTGTGGTGATGTTTCTCCAGACGGGCAGGAACTGCTGCAGTCTCCCCCCGACAGGTGTTAAGTGGTCGGGGGGCAGTGACAGAGAGTCACTGTTTGCTTGGGGTAGAGGAGCGGGAGCTGTTGTTTCCTCTGCCGCGACCTCTGTTGCTGTTGTTTCTGTAACCTCCCTTGTTCTGTTTCGTGAACGAGGATTGTGCTCCTCCTTTTGAGAACTGGGATTGTTGAGCCATCTGTCCTCTGGTGACTCCACGTGCACCTGAGCGACGAAAATTGCTGCCACGAAACTGTTGTGACTGTAGGGCCCCCATGGACTTAGCAGTCTCTGTGTCCTTTTTAATTTTCTCTAGGGTGGTGTCAACATCTGGACCAAACAGACTATCAGGATTGACTGGCTGATTAAGAATTGTTGTTTGAATATCCTGTTTAAACCCTGAGATGCGTAGCCACGCCTGTCGTCTCAGCATAACGCTAGTGTTGATAGCTCTAGCAGCTGTGTCCGCTGCGTCAAGGGCACACTTGATGGCTGCGTTTGAGATTAGCTTCCCCTCCTCAATAAGCAGTTTAGTGCCCTCTTGGAACTGTGGAGGCAGGTGTTGTATAATCTGTTCTAGGGTGTCATAGTGCGCCCTATCGTAACGCGCTAAGAGTGCCTGTGTATTGGCAATGCGCCAAAAGTTTGATGCCTGCGCAGCTACTCTTTTGCCCCCTGCCTCTAGCACTTTAGACTCCTTATCCGGGGGAGGAGCTTCACCCGTGGTTTGGGAGTTGGCACGTTTCCTGGCATTGGCGACCACAAGAGAGTCCAGTGGCAACTGTCCCCGAATGTATGCGGGGTCTGCAGGTGCAGGTCTGTACTTCTTTTCAATACGTGGATTGACCACTCTTGCTCTTGTAGGCTCCTTAAATATGTCCCCAGCATGCTTGAGGACTCCTTTAAGCATAGGCAGAGTCTTTACTGTCCTTTCAGAGACTGAAAATGTGTCGAAAAGGAAGTCTTCCTCAACCGGGTCGGCATGCATGTCCACATCATGATTGGCTGCTGCCCTTTCGAGTAGTGCATGAAAGCCTGCTGAATCCTCAGTTGGGGATGCACGTGCATTAAAGAGCTGCGGGTCCTGCCCCACACTTTGGGTGCCTTGGTCACCAGTGTCATCATATGAATCCTGTTGCGCATCAGGTTCGTTGACAGGGAAATTGTATTGCTCGTCCTCATCGTACCCCTCACCCGCAGAGTGTTCTGGTGAGGGAGTAGGGCTCCGTCTCGGAGGAGGCTGGATTGGTTCCATGAGGCCTGAAGCATCAAGGGGCACCCTCTTCTTTTTCAGGGGGATGACATATGAGTCCACTGACTCCGAAGTGATCTTCCTCTTATAGAGGGTCAGTTTCCCTGTGTCAGCGTCGATGAAATGCTCTGAATCATCCTCAGATTCGAGCACCCGACGTGGAAGAGGGCCAGCCGGTGAAGAAATCACCTGTCTCGGCGCCGATTTTGTGGAAAAGGCTTTCGGCGCCTCCTTCGGCGGCAAAAGAAAGAGAAGCTTCCCAGAAGGTTTTGCTGGAATGTCCTTTTGCGGCTGCGGCGATGGTATCGGAGCCGACGGAGCAGAGGCCTTCTCCCTGATTCGCTGTAGTGAGTCGGCGATGAGGGACGCCTCACTCACAGTTTGTTTTGGCGCCGTCGAGGATGGTCTGATCTTTCCCTCGGATCCGACATCTTTGTGGGCCTTGTGCGCTTTGGTCGCGGATCCCGTGGACACCGACCCCGATTCCTGGGACCGGGGCGTCGACGTGGCAGCCTTCGATCCGAGCGCTTGCGGAGCGTCTTTGGAGCTGGCTTTGGCGTGCTTGGACGGCGGCGCAGCCGTCGATCCGTGCCGACCATCGTTCTTAGAGGCCCCCTCCACTGGCGTCGATTTCGATTTTGCAGCGGCGGAATCGACGGCCTTCTTCGACTTCTGCGGACCGGAGGTCGACGGAGTCGATGGAGTAGCGGGCACAGTTGTTTTTGCCGGTACGGCAGCCATCTTAGGGACACTCGAGTCCTTAAGTTTCAGTTTCGTTTTCGGGTCGGCCATCTTAGGTGTTGTCGATCCCGATGGTTTTGGTTTCGGTTTCGAAACAGTCTGCTCGGCAAGTAAGTCCGTGGCCGGGCCAGAAGGCGGGGCCGTGGCTTGCGGCAACGGGTCTTGGGTAAGGCCAGCAGGCGATCCCGTGACCCGGTCGGTATCTTCGTAACCTTCGGGGCAGAGCTCGTCCCCCGAGCTATCTGCCGCGGCCCCATAAATCTCATCGTCGTCCCCTACCTCGTCGACGTATTCAAGGCCTTGACCCACGACTCCGTCGTCGTCTCCCGGATCCGCCTCGACCTCCGTCTCGGGTGGGGAGATTTGAAGATGATGACCCCGGTCCTCTTCTTCCTGGTCTCCGAAGATGTTCTCCGGATCCGGGGCCGCTTGTTTAGCTTCCATGCGCACCGCGCGCCGAAGCTTGAGAGTCTTCTTTGAGCGGAACTGTGCACACAACTTGCACTTGCCGTCGTCGTGGTCAGGCGAAAGGCATTTGTTACAGACGGGGTGTAGATCGATGTGTGGGTACTTGGACCCACAAAGCGGGCAGTGCTTAAACGGGCTCCGCTCCATGTCCGAAAAGTTTTGCAGTCGTGTTGCGACGAGAAGGCCTCAAAGTCCAGAAAGCGAATGAAACTCCGCTTATTCCGGCTCCAATAGACGGAAGACTCGAGACCGTGCGCAAACAATACCGACGCAAAAAATCGAGGCCTTTTGGCCATTAAAAGTAAGTTTTACTCGGTTTCGACAGAAAGACGTCGAGACCACATCCGAACCCAATGGCGGAAAAAAACAATCTGGGGATGGAGCCGATGCCCATGCGCACTGTAGTCCAGGGGAGGAGCCACCCATCTCAGGATACTTCGAAGACTCTTCCAGGACAACAATGTGCGATCATCCGGACCCAACACTAGGCGGCGATCTAATGCTAAGATATGAATTTAGCAGCCCACATGCCTCGAACTGATGGTAAACCCTCATTGGTGGAGCAGATCTAGTGACCAGTGTGTGTTGGTGACACAGAGGCAGGATACTGGCTTTGAGAAGCTAGTCATCCAGATACGGAAAGACATGTATGTTATATCTGCAAAGATGTGCTACCACAACAGAGCATTTAGTGAAGAACTGGGGTGCAGTGGTCACCCTGACTTTGAACTAGTAATGTTTGCTAGCTATGACAAACCAGAGGTATTTGCGGTGTGCTGGGTGATTTGGGATGTGAAAGTAATGTTTGGAGGCGTGGTGATGAGCTCAAGATAACCAAGTTGGATAATGTCCAATACCCACTGATTCAATGTTATGGATTGCAAGGTGAGGAAAAACTGATGAATGTGATCCCTGACAGGTGTGAGATGATCAGGGGGAAGTAGAAGGGAGTCCCTTCTTGGTGTTGGTTGGGGCACCATGTGAGGAAGCCACTTTGCCTCGACCTCTGGAGTTGTTACTCTCATATGTATATGCCTTTAAAATAACCTCTTGAGGAAGAGTTGTGAATTTGTAAGAGGAGGAAGAGGCATTGAAAGATGCTGCTTTGGAGACTGCCCTATATGAGGAGTGATGAAAGGAGAGAGCACCTATAGGCTTAGCGACCTCTGTGTCCATCTTCATCTTCTACAGTGCTTGGTCCACTTGTGGGACAAACAGGTGTTCCTTGTCAAAAGGGACATTTAAAAGTGTCTGCTGTACTTCTGGCTGAAAGACAGATATTCAGCCAAGCATGTGTGCGTAACAGGACACTGGTGTTAATACCCCTGGCAGCTGTATCTGTGGAATCTAAGGCACACATAATGGAGGAATTGGAGAGGAGTTGGCACTCTTGCTTAAGTTCCTGCCCTCTTTCAATGCGCCTCTGGGGGGTACTGGAGGAGTTCCTCCATCTCCTCCCAGTGGGTGTGATCATATCTGGCTAAGAGGCCTAGTGTATTTGCAATCCGCCAGTGATTGGCGGACTGCATTACCACTTGTTTCCCTGAAGCGCCAATGAGCTTAGACTCTTGATCGGGAGGTAGAGCTTCAGCAGTGGTTTGTGAATTAGCACTTTTATGAGTATTGGAGACGACCAAAGAGTCAGGAGGAAGTTGCCCTCGAATATAAATAGGGTCTGAGGGTGCGGCTTTGCATTTCTTACGGACCCTGGGAGCGATTATGCATGCTCACACAGGTTCCTCAAAGATGTGATATGTAGGACATCATGCCCTTCGACATAGTAGGTATTGGGAAGCCCAATGTGTAGTAGATATGGCGTCAAAATGCAAATCCTACTCTATGGGCTCTTTACGAAGCGGGATTCCATGGGACGCAGCAGCTTCAGTGACTTGTTCCTGATATCAGGTGGGGTGATCAGGAGGTGATGGTTTAACAGGTTATATGTCTGGATCAGTATCCCCTGGGGGATCAAAGTCATAATTCGTCCAGGCCCCCAGCCGTCCTCTGCACACGCCCACTGTGACGTCGGACCGCCAGGGGCCGTCCGACGCATTAAAGAGGTTAACAGGCACCAGCAAGTCAATTGCTTCCTCAAAGGAAAGTTGGTGATTCGATGTAGGAGACGCTAACACTACAGTCTTTGTTGGATGCACCCAGTCTGAGGCTGGATATGTAATCTGCTTTTGTTTTGGATCGAGACGTTCCTGCATGGTCTGGAGGATTGGCTTCATGGAGTACTGGGAGCAGATATTTTTGCAGGTCCCGAAATTTGCGGTGTCCATGTAGATTAGGGTTTCGGTACCGCAGTGGCCTGAGCTGGGAATGTGGAGGGTTGGCTCGATACGGAACTGGATGGTCTCGCCTGTGTTTTCAGTGCCAAGCCAGAGGACGGGACTGCCGTAGCTGATGTTCTTTGCCGACCATGTCCTGTTGGCAGTGTCAGCCCGAAAGCATAATGTTCAATTGTAACAAAATGTGTTTGAGGTGGCAGGGTGGGGACGCAAGTACTCTTGGTATGTTGACTTGGTGGAAGATCCTGCATTTGGAGGTTGATCTTAAAGTCGGAGTCATCCACAGAAAAAGCCTCATCCTCAGAGGCTTCAAGGAGTTCCTCCTGCTCCTCCTTGACATCTTGTTGCTCAAAGAGGGCGGGGGTGTTATCTACCTTCTGACACTACGATGTGCCCTTCGGTCCTGTAAGGTCTTCTTGGATCAAAGTGATCTGCAGGTCTCGCAGTCTTCTTCCTTGTGATTGGAAGACATGCACAGGCCACCTAGTGAGATTGTGGTTACCTTTGACAAGGTGTTTTAACTTACTCCATTTTGAATATACATCGTCATTTTGGGCTCTCATTTTATGCCTCCTTCAGAGTATGAGGTTTTCGTTTCTTTTCAGCACAGAGCAAAACAGCCTTGCTGGAACAGAATGTGTGGGATTTGCGTTTGGAGGCGTTAGATAGGAATGTACTTCTCTGTCTCGGAGTCAAAATTCAGAGGGCTGGCCAGCTTCCGTCTTGACCTTGGAACAGACTGGTATGCCCATCTTTGGTTTTGCAATAGATGAAGGCAGGGGGAATTTCTAGGAGTCTCTCTCCGTGTTAGTAAAAATTATTAAAGACAGGACGTTTTTGAGTTCCTACAGAACCGCATTCGTGGGGTGGATGTACCATCACAAAAAAGTTATGTTGTCCCATTGAGACTTCTGGGTGACTGACAAAGGGCTTCCCAGTCGAGCTGACCAGAATGCTGAACTCAAAGGTTATGTTTTCATGTTGTGCTCTTCATAATTGATGTTCTCATTTGACAGAGTTTATTCATGGCATATGACAGTGCTTGTTTCTTGCATTTGATGTCCATTATTTGTTTGTCTTCTACTTTCTTATATTTGACTTGTGAGTTTTTCGTTATTATTTATTTGACTTGTGTGTTTATTATTATAATTATTATCATTTGAGTGTTTCACCTCATGCATTTGAACTTGTGAGTTTTATTATTACTTGCTTGTGTACACACTTATACATACATTTGCATGTAGTTTTACCGCATTCATTTGACGTCTTCTACTGAATGCTGATTTTCTTATATTTGGGAGTGTAAAGCAAGGCAAGCACCTTGGGCAGAAACGGAATGCAGTCTGTTCCATTAGCAGGGCATTTTAGGAGATGGAAAAGGAAAGGTAAGCCCAAGGAACGCCGTTGGTGCGCGTCGATCTGAAGTGCGAAAGGCTTCCAAATTTCAAAACACAAAGATGGGAACAGGTTTGATTACAACACAGATGAGAGTAAATGTAGATTACAAAAAGCTTAAAACAGCCTCGAACCGGACCACAGTAATATACGTCTGAAGCAGACGGCGGAAAGAAAATCTAACAATGGAGTTGATGCCCATGCGCATTGTCACCAAGAGGAGTCAATATCTCGTGACTCAAAAGACTTCTTTGAAAGAAAAAAGAAAACAACGTGCACACATAGGGGCCCAACACTATATTGCAGATATATGGAAAGCATGTGTATCTACAGCCACACATGCCTTGAACATACAATTGACTGACTACAATTACAATATAACTTTTCCAACGCCAATCTGTTTATACGGGTATAAGGGTTATCAGTAATTCAGCCACCATGGATGTTCCTTTGCTACCTACAAGCTTTGTAATCTGTGCTTTTGTTGAACTGTTATTGTAACTACCGTTTAATGTAACTGTGACCAATCAGTCTCCAAGTGCACAGACACCCAGAAGGTAAAGTTCACAGGTTATAAAACTGCAAATAATTAAATAAAAATTAAAATGAAGGTCTTAGTATGACAGATTTAAACTCTGTGGACACAGATCCAATGGACTGAAAGGGATTTAGAATATTTGGGATCATGAGACTAACCGTATCTGCTGGGAAAACATCTTTAGGTGATTCAGATGACTTGGTTAACAGGGGATCTTTGGTTTAAGACAAGCTTATTTCTTTGAAAGCTGTGAAGAAATTGCAAAGTAAAGAGTTAAAGGTCTCGTTTATACCGTTACAAGGGAATTTCTGACCATCTCTCTCCTGAAGAGCCTGCCTTTATCAAAGAAAACAATAGAGAAACAGCTAATGCTTGAGTGTGAATAACAATTTCCAACTGCTTGGGTTTGGATTTTTGAATGTGAGCAAGCAGTATCATCTCACCAAACCATGAAAATATCCAGGATGATCAGATCGTCGAACAAGGTCATAACCATTTTGTCAAGTTAGTTAAAGCCAAAAGAGGTGTTAGATGGACAGTACGAAAGAACAAAACTGAACGTAACTTGCAAGGAGAAGTGAAGAATGTCAATCCCTTCTAAGACAAGCCCAAGGTTGAAACTTTCGAGGTGAATGATCCTGAAAAATGAACAAGACCATATCACCCCCTTTATTATGTCCTTTTTTAAAAGCTTACTGTAAAATATAATTTCATCCTCCATCAGTAATAAATACCAAGAGTCTGTTATAGCAAGCATATGCAAAGATCTACTCTAACATCTTAACTGCGAATTTGCATTAAAGAGACAGCAACACATTTCCAAAGGGTATGCAGTTCACAAGGAAGTAAACAAGTCCAGATGTTTCCAGTAGTCTGGAGTAGAAAAGGTTTTAATCCCAGAGAACATTTCATGAGGTTATATCAAGCATTCAGAAACAGGAGAAAAGTTCCACTAAGCAGTTGACTAAAACTGGCAAGTGTGTGAATTAGCATGACAACTGTGCTTGACATACTGTGGTTAATGAAAATTGCCAAGACCCTAGTTTTACATACTGGGTGAGTTGTGTATTCTGGCGTAATTGTGCTTTACAAATATACTGGGATGTTGGCAACATTAAAGATGCAAACAAAGTGTGTGCAATGTGCTACCTGAGGTCTGAGACTACGCTCAATGGCCTGAACCCATTTAAGTACCAGGGGTATCACTCCTATCTACCTACTGAGCTTAACCCATTCCAAGAACACCTGATCTATTCGAACAGATGTCGTCACCTCAGACAGGCTGCCATTTTATACTGTACAGTAGCACACTGGGCATCATATTAACGGTCGCAGTCTAAAAGAGTTATATAAAATTCTAATAAAATTGTCTGCGTCCATTAAAATTGGAGTAGAACTCAAATATATCCTGGAGGCACAATGGTATTTGATTCCAGGCCCATGAAATGTGATAGTGTTTTGTTTCCGGATACATACAGTCTGAGGGGATAATAGCAGACAAGAACATCTGAGAGCATGTCCTGACAAGATTTAAAATTGCAGCGTCAACTATTTATTTTTCATTACACAAAACACATGCATCATTCTTTTTTAATTTCCATAAAATCTTTGACCTTTACTATGAAAATCCGAGGTGTAAATGCACTATTGGCTTATTCTTTTCAAAATAATTACTATGGAAAAAAGTCTCAACCTTCCCATACCTCCACACTTGGCCGGGCTTGGCTCACTCACAACACTTTTTTGGTTTAACGGGAATATTGGTGATTTTTTTGCTAGTCTGGGCTACTTTTCTTTCTGCAATAAACCTGGATTAAAGCATTATCCGGATGTGCTTTGGCTATTTATCACATTATTTTATTTAAAATAAGCTGTGATGAAAGGGACAGCTTGTAAAATTGAAAGGTTGTCATCTTAGGTTTCGTCTTTTCTATATAAATGGCTATATAAATATGTGGGTATACCACACTGCCAATGCAGCAGTTTTTAAATGTCTTTATAAGCCACAGTAAACCAAGAGACTTGAAAGAAGATCTCAACTTGAGGCCTAACCAAAGACTTATTTCATTCCAAGAGGATTCTTAAGAGGTACAAGTAATTAGGCAGCTTATGTGACTAAAAGTTAATCAAACTTTATAAGCATGAGATATTTCACCATACAGTAATTTTCCTAAAAAATACGTATTGCAGGTGAAACAAAAGTAGTAAGGACATACGAATAGCAGTCACAATTTAAAAAAGGTATTATTGAATAGTGGCTATTTTTGGAAAAAGGAAATCGAGCAAAGAAAATAGTTACTTACCTGTATTCTCCAGCGTAATAGTGGCTATTTGTGGAAAAAGGAAATCGAGCAAAGAAAATAGTTACTTACCTGTATTCTCCAGCTTTGATATCTTTCATAGAATGCCTTGAATCAATCCAGTTCAGTTGGCATCCCCACGTTAACATTACTAAAGCGGTATCAATTAAACATAGCTTAACAGTAATCTACTGCCTTCATTGAAAAAGAACCAAACTTAAACCAATGAGGGGAGAGCACAGTGAAGACCCTACTTCCCTAGAGGCCACCATTCCTCAGATTTTGTCACTATTATGAAGGATTGAAATGACGCATGAGCATCTTGCGGGAGTAGTGCAAGTCAACTGTGAATCTTTGAAAGATACCAAAGCTGGAGAACTGCTAGTAAGCAATTATTTCGTTCTTCACCATTGGTTCTTTCAAAGTTTCACATGCTTCAAGCAGAACATTAAACCAATATAGAAGCATAATAGTCGATAGCTGGTATAGCAAAACTGAACTCACCTTACTGAAATAGATGATTGACCACCTGTCCCACTGCGGAGTCTCTTTGTACTGGTGTTTCTTCACAATGTTTGGCAAAGGGGCAGATACCTCCGGGCTGCTGCACTGCATATGTCTGCCACCAGCACTCCACTGAACAGTGCAGTAGAATTCTTATGGAGTGCGCTGTAACAGGACCTTAAAACAGTCTGTCGGCTTCGGAATGATGGAAAGTTATTGCTGCTACAATCCTGCATTGTTATACCTTGTCTAGAGATAGACTGTCCTTTTTGAGGATTTCAGGTTCCGACTAATTCGTCACTTTACAAAAGCACTTGGTTCTATTTAAGTGGAATTTAAGATACCCCTAAAGTCCAACCTGTAGTTAGCTATTTTGGCTGCATTGAAAGGTTCTTCAGTATCACCAGTTTATTTAGGTGAATGTCCTTAGGAATAAAAAAAAAGTTTGTTCTTAATGTGACTGAAGGCAAAGTTTCCACCTTAATGATTCAAGTTTGGCAGGCTACTTAAGTGACAAAGTTTACAGCTTCATTGTTATGCGTAACATTATACTGCTATGGTAATTTTACAGTGGAGCTCACAGATCAACAACTGGGATAATTCACGAAGGTAAATCTAGGCAAGGTACAATTTGGAGAACAGGTTCTTGACAAAGTGCTATTGTTAAATGTAGTCTGATCTGGACACAAGATGAATGAAGTCACAGGCTATATTAAAAAAAGAATTAAATGGGCAAATAAATATGATGAAGGTTTTGGGACCTTCCAGGTGGCAATATTTCTTTATCACATCATCAAATAAAAAGAAATGTATAATTATTTACAAGGCAAAATAAAATGCTGCTTTTTTGCATGTAAATGACGGTATGACATTTGCAACCTAATATCAATATTGTGACAGATGAAGCAAACTTTCCTGACGTCCTAGTATAGAGAGAAGCAAATCTATAGACCTTGCATACATTAGTTACACTCACTGCAATATCTTTGCTTCCAAGACATAGCAACAGAGGTAGCCAAGAAATTAACAGCGGCACACCTCTGAGTAGATACTTAATAGTTAAAGAACAACCCAAAGAGTAAATACACTTACTGGCAGACTTGACACGTGACGTCAGACTGCAGTCCACCTGTAAAGATTTGGTCTATGATGCAGTTACAGTGGTTGGGATTGTTGGCCTTTTTCCCATTATCGTCACCTTAAAATAAAAACAGATGGAAATGTTTACTGTAAGTTAAAAAAGGCTATTTGTAGTCAAGTCAAAATTAAAGATAAACCAGCAGTATCAGCTTAAAATACATTCTGCACATCTACTCACACACAAGAGCCCTGACATGTATTATCAAGAACACCAAGAACCATGACATCAGACTGCTCAATTTGCAAAAGGGTTAATTTTAGAAGGTCTATTACACGTAGGCATTTGGTCAGATAGTGGGCACTTGATCATCCAATGAGCATGTGGGTCAAAAGGGGTATGCAAGCCAACACATCTAATCAAAATATCAACTATTATGCAGTTGTATGCAGGAAGCGTATTTCCAATTTAATATGAACGGAAACCATTAGAGTTCAGTAGTCTTCTCGGGCAAATAGAGCTCAATTAACAAAGTAAACGTAGCACAATGGCCTAAATCCTTAGTGGACACTTGGGACAAAAAAAATAAAAAATCTGACCTGGATGCTGGTAGACCTTTTGGTTCAAAAAGGGGGGTGGTGATAGACAGAGTATCTGAATTAAGCAGAACACTCCTACCCAGTCAAAAGATCAGGGCTTGATCCATCACCGTTTTTTAGCTCACTGCACCATCCCAGTTCAGAACCTGGCTACATGCAAATTAGTCTGGCCCTGGCCCAGTGCATCATGGGAACAGGGCAGACCAAACTACCAAGCCAATTCTTTACTGGAAAGGAAACAAGCTTCCGGGGACCGGTTTCTGGCATTGCAGCCGTCTTCGGCCCGGCTTGCTTGAATCCTGATGGTGCAGTGAGCAAGGGACTCACATCTGAGCATACCCTTCCACACTTATGGTGGCTAAAACGATTCAAAAAGGGGGGTGGTGATAGACAGAGTATCTGAATTAAGCAGAACACTCCTACCCAGTCAAAAGATCAGGGCTTGATCCATCACCGTTTTTTAGCTCACTGCACCATCCCAGTTCAGAACCTGGCTACATGCAAATTAGTCTGGCCCTGGCCCAGTGCATCATGGGAACAGGGCAGACCAAACTACCAAGCCAATTCTTTACTGGAAAGGAAACAAGCTTCCGGGGACCGGTTTCTGGCATTGCAGCCGTCTTCGGCCCGGCTTGCTTGAATCCTGATGGTGCAGTGAGCAAGGGACTCACATCTGAGCATACCCTTCCACACTTATGGTGGCTAAAACGATTCAAAAAGGGGGGTGGTGATAGACAGAGTATCTGAATTAAGCAGAACACTCCTACCCAGTCAAAAGATCAGGGCTTGATCCATCACCGTTTTTTAGCTCACTGCACCATCCCAGTTCAGAACCTGGCTACATGCAAATTAGTCTGGCCCTGGCCCAGTGCATCATGGGAACAGGGCAGACCAAACTACCAAGCCAATTCTTTACTGGAAAGGAAACAAGCTTCCGGGGACCGGTTTCTGGCATTGCAGCCGTCTTCGGCCCGGCTTGCTTGAATCCTGATGGTGCAGTGAGCAAGGGACTCACATCTGAGCATACCCTTCCACACTTATGGTGGCTAAAACGATTCAAAAGGGGGGTGGTGATAGACAGAGTATCTGAATTAAGCAGAACACTCCTACCCAGTCAAAAGATCAGGGCTTGATCCATCACCGTTTTTTAGCTCACTGCACCATCCCAGTTCAGAACCTGGCTACATGCAAATTAGTCTGGCCCTGGCCCAGTGCATCATGGGAACAGGGCAGACCAAACTACCAAGCCAATTCTTTACTGGAAAGGAAACAAGCTTCCGGGGACCGGTTTCTGGCATTGCAGCCGTCTTCGGCCTGGCTTGCTTGAATCCTGATGGTGCAGTGAGCAAGGGACTCACATCTGAGCATACCCTTCCACACTTATGGTGGCTAAAACGATTCAAAGCCGGGCCGAAGACGGCTGTAATGCCAGAAACCGGTCCCCGGAAGCTTGTTTCCTTCCCAGTGTAAGAATTGGCTTTTGTAGTTTGGTTTGCCCTGTTCCCATCATGCACTGGGACAGGAACAGACTAATTTGCATACAGCCAGGTTCTGAAACTGGGATGGTGCAATGAGCTAAAAAACGGTGTTGGATCTAGCCCTGATCTCTTGACTGGGTGAGAGTATTCTGCTTAATTCAGAGACTCTGTCCCTCACCACCCCTTGTTGTAAATAATAGGTAGACCTTTTGGGACACAGGTAGACAAAGTAATAAAACGTAGGAAGGGTGATGGAAGAACGGTCTATAGGTGATTGGCACAATTTTACAATATCTAATAACACAGATTAGGGCAAGTCTCCCCTACCTTTCTGTTCAAAATGTTTAAATGAGTGGGAGAAAATGGCTCAAGATCAGACAATTTATAACAATTTTAATTGTTCAACAGATAAAAAGCTTCAGAAATCTACTCATCTTGTAAGAAGAACAAAAATGACTCGTTCCATTTGGTGTCATGCAAATTATGTAAGGATTCTCATATCATAGCTCTGATAATAAGTTCTCTGTTATGGCAGTTGTAATTATGTTTGGGAGTGGTAATTATGTTTGGGAGTGGTTTCCAGTTAGGCTATGATTATGTCACCATTCCCATAATACAGTCTACGAACATACCAAGGGTCTAGCTATATCAAATCTTTGTATATTCACAGTTTCTTGTAATTAAAAGCTTAGTTTATGAAGTTGGATCTGTATCTACAAGCTCTCGGATCACTGTAAAGCTTTTTGTGTGTCAGCCAGAGCTTTGGTTATAAGTGTTAAGAATGCATAACTTATGTCTTGCAGTCAGAAAGACCTCTTGTGGAAAATACCAATACTTTAGAGGCTATTTTGGATGAGCCCACTACTTATTATTTGCTGGCTTCTTGTCCATCTGATCTGCTTGCTTCCTATTCTATGGCAAAGGTCTTCAAACTTTTTGATGCCGAGACCCCCCCAGTCAAAATGTTTTAGGCGTAAGGACCACGACAAATCATTTTATGCGGGGGAAACAATATTAAACAGAGTTTTGCAAACAAAACGCTTGTGGGTGACTGGTTTGGTATCAGAGGCTTACTACACAGTTCAAACAAAAAGTCTCCAAAAAGAATTAACCAAAAATTCACAATGGTACTTTCACAAATCAAATATAATTTAACAAAACTTATTTGGATGAGAACACCTTTCTGAACCAATGTGATGGTGTGCCTGGTTTTCTCCAGAAAGAGAGTCAATCTGATTGCACCTGATAAATACCAGTCGAACAACCAAATATAGCAATAAGTAACAAAGCAGTGGCCAATCAAATTTTTGCAAAGGGCTCTCTACTGTGCAGCAACACGTGCTGCTGATTTTTGGTAACTAGTGAATCGGTTGAGCTATACACACTTTTGTTTTGTTAAAATCAGCAGTTTATGTAGAAGATGATTGACTACGTGGCAAATCTATATCTATGCGAAAATCGCTGCAGTTGCACAAATCGCATAATCCCAGAGGCCCTGGGAATAATGGCTGTAATGCATGGGCTGCAACTTGAGTGCACGGCATTCGAGAAGAACAATAATGAATTTCATGGGATGTGGATGGCTTGGCTTTTACAGCTGCATGGAAGTGGAGGTTGCTAAACATTCTTCATAATTAAAACATACCATTTACAGTCAATGATGAAAGTTTGCGCTATATAAAACACTGTAAAAATATATATATATTTTTTTTAAACAGTATGGTCTAAGTAGGATACTTTCTTTAATTCTAGGGCAGGAAGTGGTCTCTTAATCTTTCACACAGTTCTAAAAAGATTTTTTCTTTTTAACATTATGAAAACAGGCACTTCTATTTTAGAAAAAACTGACTGTTTCTATTAGTTTGCTGCTGTTGACTTCAGTTATGTTTGGGGGGCGGCTGAAGGGTTTGATAGTGTGAGCGCTTGGGCGGGTAAAAGGTGTGGCTAAAAACGAAATATTCTGTAAGTTTATTAGGTCCTTCACAGTCAGGTAGATTATATATATATACAATATAATATAAGGGTCAGCTTAAACTAAAAATCAAAACAAAGTGCTACTCAGTGGGCAATGCAATGTAGTACATTATTAAACCTCTAGTAGTTAATCCACCTTAAATGGTCTGTGTGTAACTAGAGGGTGTGTATTTTTAGTGCTACGAGGTCACAGCCTGTGACAGAAAGCACTGTGAATTTGCAAGTCATTATACTTGCATTACACACAGTATAAGATTAACTGCTACAGAATGCGCAAAACGTTTTACAATCCAATGGTGCTTTCAAAATATAGATTTATATAATACCCAGACCATACGCAATGCAATTTTGTACAAAACTGTCCCTTCAACACCTCCACGGGGATTGTAAGCGCTGTTTAATTACAATTAAAAGCAATCACTTCAGCGACCAGTAGTCCATTCAGAAACAACTTTTCTAGTAAGGTCTTTCAAAACATTGACATTTTTGGAGAAAATGTATTTGAATATGAAACTTAAGTACCCCACCATTTTAACTTATTGTCGGCTCCCATACAATGCATCAGGGCTACTGATAAGAAGTCAGATACAGTAAAGTCAGAACAGAAATTTGCAATGTGCCTGCCTGGGTATAAAACACTCCCATTCTTCCAACACATTTCATCGCAATTTATTTTTCAGCTTGCCTGCCCTACCCCGGCTTTCCCTTTTTTTCTTACTCCTTACTGGCCTTCCAACACCTCTTCAGGGATAGTAAGCGATATGTAAATTAATTACACTTAGAAGCACATACTTCACAGCTCATCACAAAGCTACCAGTGATTTGATCAATGAATGCCAGCACCAGCTACCAAGCATCCTTTACAGTTGCAAATTGCTCTTTAAATTTTAAGATTAACTCGTAGCGCTTATTTCCATTCCTTTCAGGCAAGCAGGCATCCTGGAAGGAAACCTTGTTTAGCTGTCTGATCAGCTCCGGTGTCATAGCACAAGAGAACACTCCCTGAATGGCACTGCTACTTGAAGTATTTTAACTTTCATAATGAACCGTCCAGGGACGGTTTTCTTTTTCGATTCCAGGCAGAAGTGAGGCCGGGGAATGCGCGACCCCCTTCCTGTGACCCCTACGGCCCCCGCAGTCCTGCCAAGTATCACGCATCACACGTGACTCTAACGCATTTCAGTGTGGTGATCCGCATCACCGCACTGCAATACATTGTCACGCATTTGCACAGTGTCTGAGCGTCACCAAAGCACTGCCTAAAACGGTAATATTATGGAGTGTGGTAGCTAGCATTGCAGCGCGGGCTGCTCCTACCGGTTTGGTGCTGTAGCTGCTGAGCTAGGCTGAGTGCTGCTAGGAAGCTCCAACGTATGAAAATTATGTGCCTGTATGTCTCTCCGCTCTCGCACGGAAGTGCGCAACGGCTACTAACATCCAGGGGAACCCCAATGAGAAAGCCATACCTGGCGCTGCCGGGTGACATCAGGTCCTGCTGCGCCTGCCGAAGACGGGGAGTTTAATTTGGAACTGCTGTCCGGCTCCTGCATCCTGCGGCGCGTGCGGGCGCCTTACAGTCTCTCTCTATGGACTGCACTGACTTGTGCAATGGGTATGGCAGCTCGCACTCGCAACATAGACTGCCGCGCATTGTGTGATCCCGCGATAGACCCAACCTCACCGGCCTTCTTGTGAACTTGCAGCATTTCAGGTACAGTTATGGCAACATTATATTTATGGCAGAGCTTGCATGCAGGCGGCGGCCTCCGCACGCACATGATTGCAGCCAGTAGTGGGCTTGCCAATTGCCTTGCGCCAGTCCAGTAGCCACAGCCCGCCCTAACAGCCCCCAGCACCACCATCCAGGTGTGTGGAGGGCAGGGACTATGTTAGGCCTCATCTGCCCTCCTGCCTCCAGTCACGTGGGGGCTCTTTGTATTCCAATCCCTTGCGAGTGGCGGCACACTGACTTGGGAGAGCCTTAAGCCGACACAAATCATCTTTCAAGCACCAGCCACTGCAGTTACCGTGACTTCACTGGGGCCTGTTAGCAACGCTAGAAAACAGCCTGCAGTGTAGGATGACACTCAATGGCTGCACACACACTATTCCTCTCGGTGCACTGCAGAGCGTGATTATCTACTAACTCAGCCTTCCCTGTCGGTCATTTCTGGTATGGCACAGGTGAGTAGAGCAACAATGGGGGCAGTGTCAGTGCGTGGGCCATAGGCGTGTTTAAAAAGGACATTATTCTGCATGTATTTTCGTTAGTGTTTCACCTTTACACATCTAAAGCACGCACCTTAATTGAAAGATAAATGCAAGTTCAAGTAATCAGTGACAAATACACTCTTACATTGTGAAACCTCACCTGGTTAATTCAGTCTTCCTGCAGATGTCTGTCTGTTTTTAAGGAGAGAAAAATAATTGAATCCTGCTTGGCGCAGCAGGGCATAGTGACTTCTCTATTGATAATGCTATGACATCCCCTGCTTCTGCGACTGAGAAAGCACTTTAACTATGCAAGCCATTGATTGTAATGCGCACAGTAGTAGATAATGGTCACTCAAAGTGTCAATGATTTGGCCGTAGAATGTCACTCCTAAGTATACAGAAATCCTGGAAATACCACACAATCAAACTGAACACATGGCAGTTATAGAGAGTCATGATAGGGCGGACAGAGTTCCCCAGAACCCACGGAGGGCTGTAGGTCGTCGAGGGCAGTGTGATGCCAGGCACTTAGAAGCAGTGCACCTCCCACATTCACACCTAAGTGCCCTTCCATTTCTGGCACTTTGCACCAGTTTTAAGTTCTTCTTAGAGTATCTCGTTGCTCAAATGGGTGGTAATTTCTGATATTTATAAGTTTCCGTAGTATTCATTGCTTGATTTTGATCAAATGAGAGTGTCACTCTTCGTTGTTGAAATGTCACTCATAATTACACTCAAATTTTGAAAATGTCACACTTAGCAATCTGAAACCTTGCCAGCTATGCCCCTGTGGGGGTTGCGCCCCACAGATTGAAGACATCTGCTCTATGGCTTTTCAAAATGCGGGTGTTTCTTTTCTAACCCTCTGACTCAAGGACTTAGTCAATTTACCAATAGAAATCAACAATTATGACCACCCATACACGACCAACCAAGCAATGCTGCACAGATTGTGTTTTGTAGTTACTATAAGTTACACAAAATGAGTTCAGGTACACAATGGAACCAAAGCCCCCCTTTTGTAAATGTATAGCTCACTAAGAAACAAGATATGTATTTTAAAAAGTGCATTTTAAAATCCTAACCTAGTGTATAAAATATGAATAGTAACCACATGAAATGCTAAAAGGGATGCAACCAAGCATGTCATGGTCAGTGTAAACGGCCAAAACATTTCTTGCACAGTTAGCGAGTTCTTTGCATCCTAACACCCTCGATCGATATTTAGGGGTTATACTAATTCTAGGTAAAGCAGTAAATGACGAGCCTGTATTTGAGTTTGTCAAGACAAATCGCACAGAATACCTATGTTTTCGTTATGAAATAAGTCAGTTACTCCCTATCACAGGTCATTTGGGAATGGAAAATTAACAGTGACATTCTGAAGGCACATCTCGCTGTCCCCGACGTAGCTGCTAAATGAGGCTGGGGTGGTGCTGTGAACTGGCAAAACCTCTGGTGTGAGAGTCCTAGCACATTGTCCAACTCGGACTATGGTTAGATACCTGGATTTTATGGTATCAGATCACCTATTATCTAATGAAAGCACTTGGAGACACTTAAATACCAACAAGACATGTTATGAGTACTTGTAAAACACACTATCACCCATGAGAGTATCCTGGCACAGAGTCATGGCGACAAATGAGTCATCTTGATTCACATATTGATTATATTCAACTATAGCTAAAAAAAAAAAAATTCTCTGCTTGGACAGTAAGTGGACATGACAAACAAGTTGCTTACCTACGGTAAATCATTATCTGGTAGAGACTATTTAGCTGCAGATTCCTCACCGTTGAATTTCCCAGGCGTCAGGCTGGATCTTGGAACTTTTGCTGAGCAATACCTCTTGCAGGTGACGTCGGGTGGCTGTATTCAGCTCCGCGTGACGTCATTGGCGTCCTCTGTGCCGGTTATGACGTTGCGGTGCCTATATAGGCGCCACCCAGGTGCACGGCCATCAGAACTTTTCGGTTTTTCCCCGCCAGAAGCACAGAGCCACGAAGTAACTGCCGTAGACGTGCAAAACTAGGGCCCTGAAAGGGGAAACCACCCATGTCTTATAATATAAGTCCACAAAGCGAGGAGGTATGGGTGGGGCTGTTAGGAGTCTGCCAGTAGATAGTCTCTACCAGATAATGCGCTACCTAAGTTAAGTAACTTGTTCATTTGATAGAGACTTCTAGCTGCAGATTCCTTACCTTTGAATTAGATACCCAAGCCATACCATCTCGGTGGTGGGTTGCGGATTCACACACTAGACTAATATGTCTTGCAGGACAGCACGGACAGAATACCGTCACTGCGAACTTCCCCATTAAGACAGTAATGTTTCGCGAACGTGTGCAAAGAAGCCCACGTCGCTGCTGGACAAATGACTTGGACACCCCAAGCCAAAGCCGTAAACACAGCCTTTCCCCTGGTGAAATGGGCTCTTGATCCCTCAGGGGGCTGTTTCTTTGCCAAGGCATAACAGATTTTGATGCAGAAAACAACCCAGCGAGAGATGGTCCTTTTCTGCATGCCCTTCCATTCTTTGCTCCCACATACTCCTCAAAGAGTTGGTCATCCACCAGGAACTCTTTTGTGCGGTCAAGGGAGACCGACAAGGCTCTTTTTGGGTCCAGTCGGAGGAGACTCCTCTTACTTAGAGGGATGCGGAGGAACAAAGAAGGTGGACAAAGTGATGGACTGACCCAGATGGAATGGGGTCATGACCTTTAGCAAAAAGGAAGCCCTGTTGCGAAGCACCACCTTGTCCGGAAAGGACATAAATAAGGAGGCGAACAAGATAACGCCTGCAATTCAATCACTCTCCAGGCAGAAGTAATTGCCACTAAGAAGGCTGTTTTGATGGTCAACAGCCAGAGGGGACAATTGTGCAAAGGCTCAAAGGGAGCACACATCAGATAGGTAAGGACCAAATTAAGGTCCCACTGTGGCATAATAAAGGGCGTGGGTGGAAAGAAGTGAGACAGCCCTTTTAGAAACTATTCCAAATAGGAGATTTGAAGAGAGAGGGCTGGTCTGGCAGCCGCAAAAAAGCAGACAGAGCAGAAAGGTATTATATTTAAATCAAAAGAGGGAGTGGAGAGAGGGAGTGTCCAGCAGGACACGGAGTGGATTCAGTCTCCAATAGTCCTATTTTATAAACATAAGGAATCCACCCGCAAGATATGAAGTGGAACCTAATTCAGTCTTACTAGTAATGTGGGTCCTACTTTGGTGGGAAGCACATTAGTCCTATTTTATAAACATAAGCAATCCACCCGCAAGATATGAAGTGGAACCTAATTCAGTCTTACTAGTAATGTGGGTCCTACTTTGGTGGGAAGCACATTGTGTTTTTAAAATACCCCTCACACACCAAAAGGGCCCTTGGTGTCATGCTTCATCATAGGGGTCTTCGCACCCCTCTACGGACCGCGGCGTGCTACTAACCAGCGAATACGCGGGAGCACTTGATGTGACCTCTATGTGTAGTGTGTGAGAGAGAGTGGAATTGAGTGGTAGGGTCAGAGGTGAATAGTGAGTGAATGTTAAAAAATACCTGGCAGGTAGGACTAGAAAGAATTTTAATAAACCCCCTGCTGGTATTGTTAAAAGACGTGAGGCGGAGGATTATAATGTATCAATGTACAAAAAGCCACCTATGTGTCTGTGTGAACATGTTTCGAAGTTGGACATTTCTTCATTAGGACGGGTACACAGATCCCTATCCTGCTCACAATCAGACAGTAAAATACTGTCACCACATAGGAAATGCTATGTGTATGTTTTATATGAAGTAAGCCTAATCAGCTCGATATGTGGACAAAATACTATCTTGATCTCCTGAAAAAATAAGGTAGAAAAAGAACAATAAACTGGATAGGTTGATTCCAGACAGGATTGTCATGACCTGTAAATGTAAAACATACTTAAATCATGCAACCCACGGTGGGCTAAAAAGGTAGTCGTGTAGGTGCAGTGACCTGGAAAAAACACTGAAAACACACAAACCAGTACACATACGCCACACACACATTCATAGTGCACTCTATTCCTGCAGAGTGTCTTTGTTGTGATATTGCAAGGAGAAAAATGCCTTCAAAAGTAATGCAGCATAATTAGCGATTCATACTTGCAAACCAGTGGTTTCAGTCCTCATGAGCCATCAAAGAGCAAAACGGAGTGGACTCTGTGCTTAAATGGGCACTCTGTATGTGAAAAGGTTGCCGTTATTAGGATCCAAATAGTGCCATAATTAGAAAAGAGGCTGGAATAGGGGCAAGGACTCGGCTATGCTGTACTTACATATGGGAGGATAATACCTTATCAGACCGTCCCCTCCGCGGCTCCATGGATTTGAAAGAGGAGCGGGAAAGACGGTATTTATTTTGTAGTGCCCTCGATTGAATAATTGGCCCTTGCGTGTGTATAAGACCGCATGACCATGTGGGCAGCCTGGGTCAGAGAGCCGATACTAATCGTCCGCAAAAGAAACTGGACCGCTAAACAAACAGCGTCTACTTCCGGTGTATGCTACCCGGGTATGTCGCTGCCCTCATGAGTCCATGGCTTCAGTGTGCTAACTGAGCATGGCATGCCAGAAGAAGGGAGCGGCAGCCTTAGTGAGGCCATACACGTCTCGTATTGAAAAAAGGTTCGCTAGTGGCTTCAATGTGCTAGCTGCGCATGCGCGTGCCAGAAGATGGGAGAGGCAGCCTTAGTAAAGTCGTATACGTCCCGAATTGAAGTAGGATGAGAAGGGAAAAAGGGTCGCTAGTAAGAGCGAGTCAAACGCAATAAACAGAGTAAATCGACAGTCATGCGAGGGTGTAAGCGGAGCATAAAGTGCTCATTTTGTCGGGAAAGTTAACATGAGCAAAAAAGGGAAATTGTTTCATTGCCCATATAAAATCGGATAAGATAAGGATATTGTTTCATTCGTAAACAGGTGGCTGATCTAACAGACAAATTGGTGGCGAGAGGCTATCCGATAAAGATTGTAGACAAATGCCAGAAGAGAGCTAGGAACCAGCCAAGAGAAGCACTCCTGGAAAACAAAACTACTACCGATACTATGCCACTGACATGCCTAACAACCTTCAATGCTATCTCCAACCAAATGAGTAGAAGTGTGAACAAACACTGGGCAATCCTAAATACAGGAAACTTGCACTGGGAAAAACCACTATTCTCCTTCAAAAAATCTCATAGCCTGAAGAACACCTTAGTCAACACAAGACCAAAAACAACTGAACATAATGAGAACCAGTCTATCACACAAAGTTGGGGACTACAATCACAGGACATTTCCGCTGTGGTAACTGCAGTGTCTGTCATTTAACCAACAATACAAAAACCTTAGATCTGGAAGATGGAAAGACCTGGAGACAAATGTCACACACTAATTGCAATAGCAGTAATGTGATTTACTCAATCAAATGCACCTGCTCCAAATCATATATCGGGATGACTTCAAGGAAGGTGAAATTGCGCATCTGCGAACATCGCAGTACTGTCCGCTGCAAAAAAAGTGCGACAAGACTAACAGACCACTTCCTCGAAGTACACCACACCCCTAACTATATGAGGTGGACTGTGATTGAACAGGTGAAAGCAGGATCAAACCTACAGAAATGCCTGTTCGAAAAAGAACAGCGCTGGATTTATAGACTATCCACGCATCTAACAGGACTTAATGACAATATACCCTGGGCAACTGTATTGTAATATGGAGGCTACCAACCCTGTAACTCTCCAAATCCTGCTCTGATGCCTTCACTCCAAAAAAGCCCCCCCCCCTTTTTTTGAACCAATAATTTTTTTGAACCAATAATTTTCTGGCAATCATAGATATATAACCCCTAACTGTTATATTGGGCTACTGCATCACAGTCTGGTGTCTTGCAACCCTTTAATTATTGATCCGACTGTTATCTACCTTTAGACACAACTACCAGTTGTTTTTATTGCCATTCCTACCTATTTTTTGTTCCTTAAATACCTTTCCTCAAAAAACCTGATGGTGACTCTTAATCTTAAATACCCTTGTGGTATTTTTATACCGTCGGGATATTCCTACAACGATTCCATCTCCCACCCGGCAGCTCCACAGCCTGCAGACACACATTGTGTCTCCTATGGACCGCCGTACTGGCGTCCCATTTCGCTGCCTAACAACGAACTGCTACGTGCACTGCGAAGCCCCGGCCTCTCTGGAAATCAACGCCGGTATTATGGCGCGCTGGCTTTTGATTCTCGTAGCGGGGAGCACAGAGCGGAGAGTAGGTAGACTGCCCTTAATCCTCGGCGAAACTAAGTATTCTCAGCCGCATTTCGCATCGCTCATCTGCTCAACACGAACAATCAGATAAGCCTCCCATATCACCTCAAAGCACCATCCATTATTGGCGATTGGGCTAACTTTTACCACGGGCGGTAATCCTGCCCGTCTCTTGATTTATTTACCACAGATTATGTTCTCCCGCTGAGATAACCTTCCCTCTGCCCCCACGAAGCGTTTCAGACCCGCAATAGGAGTAAGATCCCTTCCCGTGATTTTGTGTGTGTTCGTCCTGTGTTATAATTCTAAATGCATGCATTTATGTTCAGCTCACGATAATATCGGTGAGTCCGGATGGGTCACCTACCCATATTTTGGATGCGAGTGACTTATCTAATTATAAATACTGCCACCATGCACTACATTGATCCAGTGTGTCTGAGTGAGCGAAAAAAGGCTACCATATAGCACCTGTGAGCCTCAATTATATGACAAACAAGCGCTTTTATGTGCATAGACCAGAATAGGTTGGTTGTTTATTCAGAATGGGATTCGCATGAAGCATGCAGACACGTGAGAGTCGACACTACGTTACAGACACGTAATTTATTTGTTATGGACTGTTTTTCTTCTATTCCTCCCAGGTCTTGCTCTTTTCTCGCCTATTTTAGGTTTGAGATTACGCCAATTGCCGATTTTTGCAATTAGACAAAATGAATCTAGGAGTGGCTGCTCGTTAGTGTGTGCAGACCATCCATTTTCCTCACTTTTGGTCCGGACGAAAACCTGTGATTTACCTTCATGGTTGAAACATGTAGACCATTTACATAGATACTCATGGTCATAATCACCTACTAGTATCTTTTCACCCTTTTTTAATATTGTCCAGTAGCCCTTGAATAAAGTTTTTTTCAGTTGGTCATACCAGGACAATTTTGAACATCACTTTTTACACTTTACACTAAAAAAACCCCAGCTCCACTGTAGTTCAGGTGTCGCAGCACACACTGATGGCACACGGCCGTCAGGGTGGACCCCGATGATGAAGCATGTCACCAACCAGGTTGGTGAGTGCGGGGTTTTTATAAAAGGAACATTTTCCTTTTTTCATTTGCCATCCCATTCAGAACCTCTCCTTGAGGTAACGGTGGTGATAATCCTCCCTTTGTTTTTCTATATTGTTTCATTCCTCATATGAAATAGCTTAAGGTAAAGACACAGGTTGTTGCTAATAAAGGCCATCCAATTAAATACACATACATATGATGGCCACAGATTGTAGGGGTATACCCAACAGTCAGTGTGCACAGTGTCAGAGATGCCAAACATTATTTAAGGTCTATGCATGCAAGGGACCTAAGCTAGGTAATACAGTAAGAGCACGGCATGTCTGAGGTGATCATGTTAGTTGAACATACTCCACGGTATATCGTCGTTCAGGCCCACGGTGTTGGTGCATAATCTAAACACCCAACGCTCCTCTTTTTCCAAAAGGCCAGTGTCTGCTGACAGTTGTTCTATTACTGTCCAGAGGAGGTCGTTGACCCCATGGCCCTCGGTCAGGTAGTGTGTTGCCATCTTCGTGGTGCTTTTTTTTGCACCTGACATTACTTTTGTGTCCTCCAATTCGTACCTTGATTGGATGTGATGTCATCCCTACGTATTCCAGCCCTCATGGACACGTAATCAAATAGATGACATTACGACTATTACAATTAGTACATTTCCTTTGCTCCCACTCACTGCCATTCCTGAACTTGATCCATTTGCTTTTTCTGGTCAGGTGGAATGTGCTGCAGTTGCCACATGGGTGGTGGTCTTTGATTGGTTGTAGATTTGGAGTTCCTCTGGTCATGGTGGTCTCCGTTCTTGGTTGAGTATGGACGATCATATCCGAGATTTCTGCCCCTTTTGTGAGCAAACATTGGTTTTTCTAGTTTGAGGTCGCCACAGTTGAGGATACTCTAATGTTCATTAATCATCTTGGATATTCTGTTGGAGTGCGTACTGTATGTGGTCACACAGACTGGTCTGGCATCCTGGTCCTTCCGGGGCCTGTCCTCCAACAGTGCTTCCCTGTTGTTGTTGCGTGCCCTTTTCATGGCCTTATCAATGATGGGGATGGGATAGTTTCTGTGAGTCAATTTGGTTTTGAGTCTGACGCCTGTTTTTTGTAGTCAGTGAGGTTGGAGCACTTGAATCGCAGGCGAAGGAACTGCCCGTAAGGGAGATTGTCGCGTAGATGACGTGGGTGGAAGCTATCATATAGCAACAAACCGTTCCTTGCGTTGGTTTGAAGTGTGTGGTAGTAGTTAACTTACCACCTTCAGGGTAGATATTCAGATCCAGAAAGACTAAATGTTCCCTTGATACAGTGCAGGTGAATTTCAGGAATGGGTCCTGTTTAAGCCAAATCAGAAATTGGTTGGATGATTTGGTGTCACCTCCCCAGATGACCAAGACATCTTCAATATACCGCTTCCAGGTCTTGATGTTATGCCTAAAAGGGTTATCCTGGTGGAGGATCTTACTACTTTCCAGATGATGTACATACAGTCCTGCCAGACTGGGAGCAAAGGTGCTCCCCATGCTGGTACCGTGTTTCTGGATGTATACAGTGTTCTCATACATAAAAAAGTTTAGTCAGGGCTAGTGAAATGCATTCCATCACTAGATGCCTTGGTGTTTGATACTCCCATGGGTTGGAGAATAAGACTTCCTCTATAATGGAATGTCTCATCATGGGGCAGGCTGGTATAGAGACTACATCAAGACCTATAAGTAGTTCTTTCAGAGGGTCAAAGTTTAGTCCCTGTAGTAGCTCCAACACAGACTTTATGTCTCGCAGGTATGTGTTGGTTTTCTGTACCAACGGGCGTAGAAATGCGTTGGCAAATTTTGATAAAGGCTCCAGGATGGAGCCGATCCCTGGCACTATGGGGCGGCCCGGTGGATTTTCCAGGTCTTTGTGTATCTTAGGGATTATGTAAAAGTACGGGGAGATTTTTGCACCCGAAATTCTGCTTCTTTTTTCGATATCTAGTTGTGTGTTGAGGTCTCTTCCACCATGCTGGTGATCCTTATCCTAAAAGGTTCAGTCGGGTCTTCGAGTAATGGCGTAGTTTCTCCCGTCTCCCAAGAGTCTCCTGCATCAATCTCTTTAAAGAGATCACGATCAAGCCAGCGGACAAGGGTGGGGCAATAGTGATCCAGACCTCCTTGGCATATGACCATGAATGCAGGAGACTCTTGGGAGACGGGAGAAACTACGCCATTACTCGAGAAGACCCGACTGAACCGTTAAGGATAAGGATCACCAGCATGGAGGAAGAGGCCTTAACACACAACTGGATATCGAAAAAAGAAGCAGAATTTCGGGTGCAAAAATCTCCCCGCACCCCGTACTTCTACACAGTCCCTAAGATACACAAAGACCTGGAAAATCCACTGGGCCGCCCCATAGTGCCAGGGATCGGCTCCATCCTGGAGCCTTTATCAAAATTTGCCAATGCATTTCTATGCTGGTTGGTACAGAAAACCAACACATACCTGCGAGACACAAAGTCCGTGTTGCAGCTACTACAGGGACTAAACTTTGACCCTCGGAAACAACTACTCATACGTCTTGATGTAGAGAGTCTCTATACCAGCCTGCCCCATGATGACACACTCAACATTATAGAGGAAGTCTTATTCTCCAACCCTTGGGAGTATCAAACACCAAGGCATCTAGTGATGGAATGCATTTCACTAGCCCTGACTAAAAACTTTTTTATGTATGAGAACACTCTCTACATTCAGAAACACGGTACCAGCATGGGGAGCACCTTTGCTCCCAGTCTGGCAGGACTGTATGTACATCATCTGGAAAGTAGTAAGATCCTCCACCAGGACAACCCTTTTAGGCATAACATCAAGACCTGGAAGTGGTATATTGATGATGTCTTGGTCATCTGGGAAGGTGACAACATATCATCCAACCAATTTCTGATTTGGCTTAACCAACAGGACCCATTCCTAAAATTCACACGCGCTGAATCAAGGGAACATTTAGTGTTTCTGGATCTGAATATCGACCCTGAAGGTGGTAAGTTAACTACTACCACGCACTTCAAACCAACGGCAAGGAACTGTTTGTTGCTACATGGTATCTTATACCCACGTTGTGAGAAGTTGGCCTGGTATATGATGTCCACAGTTCTGTGGGCACCTTGTATCAGTCCAAACAATCCCTTATGGTGGTGGTTGTAAGTCAACCTTATAGACAAGCTATCCTAGTAGTAGCATGGACTAAGCAGACTAAAGGCTTAACTCAAGAGGACATGTGAAGCCAGCTGTTTTACCATATACAATCCTGTAATATCAAATGAAAGGACACCACACAAGTTATATATTATTAAAATATATGTATTTATTCTTAGAATAATCCCCACTATTTATGAGCAATGAAGCAGAAGCGTTTAAATAAAAGCACAGTATAACATAGACAAGTTGCACGTTTTGGATGAGGCCGGTGGCCATATATCAATAAAGTGGTATAACAATCACTAATCGATCAGGGATAAGGCCTAGGGCCTTGTGAATCGCTTGGACTAAACTGGGCTAACAACAGTTAGGACGGGAGTAGCCCGCAGGATTCGGGTGCAGTGCCTAAAGCACAAGCGTGCACCAATGTAAAGTCAATGGTGCGTAAAAGTTATTGTGTTACAGTTTTAAGAGTCTTCCGACTGGACTAGAAGGACAAAACTTTAGAGCTAGACACTAGAGGTGTATACCACTACAGGAGCACCGGTGTTCAAGTGTTACCTCACCCACAGGAAGCGGGTGCACAGGTGCGAAGATGTGTTGGGTTTCGTCACGAAGATCTAGGGTGCCTGGAGATGAAGATGCTGCAGGCGTCCAGAAGAGAAGTGTCCGGTGCGATCCAAGGGCGGATCGAAGTTGTAGAGTACCTGAAAGCAGAGGGGACAGAGTCTGGGTCACTAGCCAGTGACCAGGAAGGAACCAGGCAATGTCGGGCGCAATCAGGTCGATGTCGTGTAGCTTCTCTCCGCTGCCACGTGGTCTCTGGGGCACCGAGGATGTCCTGGAGTGAATCACGAGCTGTCCCACGAAGGCTCTCGCTGTTGGCGGTGTCGGCTTCAAGATCGGAGTCAACAAGCCTTGGCAAAGGCAACCCACGCATGATTCGAAGATGGCTTAACACTCGGACCAGCAAGGTCAGATCGGGTGCTCCTTTTCATGGGAGCGAGGGCCAGTCTGGAGCAACCAGACTAGCTGTGTAAATTCGTAGGTTCGTCGGTTCTGGGGCCACTAGCCAAGCGACCGGACCAATGCGTCGAGCAGGAAAATGCAAAAGGGCCCCACGCAGCACTCGTCGAGTGTGGAGGGGTGAGCTTTGGTGCAAAATGCACAGCTTCGAGGGAGCCTCGGATGCTGCACGGTCAGCGCTTCGTTGTTCCTCCAAGATGGCCGCTCCCACGCTTCAGGTCGCCTCCACGGGTCTCAGCTCTGCAGGGACTGTGGATCGGGCTGTTAGAAGGCAGGCCCGCTGGGTCTTGTCGATCTCTGTCGCTCGAGTTCCGGCGGGAACTGCAACAAAGCAAACGTCGAGGTGCTGGATGGTGCCTGTTTGCACAGGGTGGTCACTCCTTGACCACAAGGGAGATTCTTCAGTCTTCTACGTCGAGTAGGATGTCGAAGGGTCCAGAGTTTCGTTTCATATGTTTCAGTCAAGATAATCTGATGTGCATTGGCACTGCTCCCACCTATATTCCAAATCTGGGGGCTGGATTAGCTGCTAGGTCCCTCCTATTGGTGGGACCCAGGAAGGGGGTGGTTACACCCCTTTCCTTTGTCCAGTTCGCCGCCAGGACTGGGGCAGGATGGCCCCAGAACCGGTTTGACTGGAATCTGCCCAGGGACACCTTGTGCGCCCCAGGCAGTGTCTAGTTTCTTTCAACCCTCCCTGCTACAATCCACTATCTCCTGTCTGGGGTGGTGTGACAACTCCCTGTGACAGGAGATCCTTTGATCAAGCATCCTCTGTCGAGTTTCGGTCAGCAGCAGGAGGCCAGACTCGTGTCTGTGGCAGCAGCATCCATTTTGTGATGCTGGGGCTCTGGTTAGGATTAACAGCGTTTCAAGTAAAGTAACATGTCTTCTCCATCTAGAAGGGTGGAATGCTACCCCCGTCGCCAGAACTGGCAAGGGAGTAGTATTCCAAAGTGTATGACACCAAACACGTTTTGATAAAGCCAAACCAAAGTTAGCAATAACCGCGAGGATTATAATGCACTTAAGAGTATATGGTATGGCAGTATCACTGGAACAGCAGTAAGGAAATGGTTCTGAACACTGCAGACAGGCTCAACTCATGCTAGAGCACCATCTCACATAAAACCAAGCACTCTGCCTCCAGGATTGTAAGGCCTGCCATAGGAGTGACTGATAGGTATATGTGTGTCCAGATATAGGTTTAGATATAGGTATACAATATCTAAGCAAGGGGTGATTACACCACCTTGCCCCAGATGTGTGAACAGCCAGTTGTGTCGATTTAAGTACCAGCCAGGGGTGGCAAAAGATATGCTGCAGCCCCTGGTAGGCCTTGGATGCACCTATGCCCTGAGAACCTATAGTGCATGGTACAGGGGCTGACAAGGTGTCCAGTACCAAATTGGTTATGTACCTATAGTACATGGAGTCCATTTAAAGAGAGCAGACAGCCTGGGGCCCTGATTAGCAGGATACCAGGCCAACTAAGTCGAAAACCAGCTAAACACAAGGCAAACAATCTGGGGTAACCATAGTCCGGTATCCACCTTCCTACACAACCCCCCCCCCCCCCCCCCACCCCCCCCGCCCAAACGAAAGGAGATAAGGCTATCCTTGAGCAGGTGAGCCTATATTGCCTAAGTTGGAAAAAAAAAGCAGAAAGGTAACCATTGAGAGTTCCGAAGGCAGAGCCCTGCTGGGGAAGGGTTAGAATGAATTTTAAAAAAAAAACTGTGGAAAGAGAAGCATAAAGAGGGTCAATAGACCCTTCTGTACAGTATAACACAAATTTCTGCCAACAGCAGCAGTATACCAAGTTAGTGGAAGGCCGCCAAAATAACATTACAGACTTCGGGAGGAAAGTCAAAAGCCATCAACTGTCGTCGCTCAGTCTCCACAAATGGAGATGCAGAGTTGACTGGTTCGGGTGGAGAACCCTCCCCTGCTGCTGCGACAAAAGATCCTCCCCCAAGGAGCAGCCCGGTCAGAGGATCAATGCTCTTTCTCAGAAGCTCTGGATACCAGACTCTCTTTGCCCAGTCCGGAGCCATAAAAAAATGACTTGGGCCCGGTTGTTCTTGATCCTCTTCAGGTCCCTGGGCAGGAGTGGTATGGGCAGAAAGGCGTACAACAGGTCTGAGCTCCACCCGCGTCGAAAGGCCTCGCCGAACGATAGCCGCCTTGGAAACGCCAGCATGCAGTGCCGTTGACACTGCACGTTCTCTTCGGAGGCAAACCAATCTAACAACCAAGGTTCTCCCCACTTCTGAAAGAGCCCTGGCACCACCTCCGACTGGAGACGCCATTCATGATCCGCTAGAAATTAACGGCTGAGTTTGTCCACCCTGGCGTTCAGAAAACCTGCCAGGTGTTGAACCAACAGGGTTATGCCCTGCTGTTCGAGCCATGTCGAGAAGAAAAGCCTCTCGACAAAGGGTCTATGAGCCCACCCCACCCTGTTTGTTCCAGTAACACATGGCGGCGGTGTTGTCTGAACACCTGCACCAACTTTCCTTTGACAGAGGGAAGAAATATTTTCAATGCCAACTGAATCGTTCGGAGCTCCAATAAATGTACGTGGAACCCTGACTACGCCCCAGACCAGTGTCCCTGATCTCCACCTCTCCTAGATGGCCGCCCCATCCCAGAAGTGATGAATCTGTCAACTGTGAGATCTGGTTGGGGAATGTAGAGAGGTCTGCCGTTGACCTAATCGCGGTTCGTTAACCACCACTGCAGATCTTTTGCAGTTCCTTCCGAGATCTGAACCAAGTCACTGAGATTTCCCCGATGCTGTGCCCATTGGAACTTCAAGTCCCACTGCAGAACCCGCATACGCCATCTGGCATGTCTCACCAAAAGCCTCAGTCAATTACACCAAAATCCAGTATAGAGGCTGAAACGCCGGACTCATAGCCTGAATATCCTGGATTTGCAGCTAAGGAGGATAAGCCAGAAACCACACTGTGTCCAGAACAGCTCTGATGAAAGGGAGCATCTGAGGAGGAGTCAGGTGTGACTTTGGCCCGCTTATAGAGAATTCCAGAGAATGCAGAAGGTTTGCTGTAGTCCGAAGGTGGGCGACAACTGCCTTGGGCAAGGACACCTTCAAAAGCCAGTTGTTGAGGTAGGGGAAGACTGACACTCCTAACCTGCGCAGATGAGCTGCGACCACCGCCATCACCTTGGTGAACACCCGAGGGGCACTGGTAAGGCCGAAGGGGAGCATGGTAACCTGAAAGTGCTCGTGGTCTACCTTGAACCGCAGGTAACGCCAGTGGCCCGGCAGGTTGGGAATGTGGAAATGGGCGTCCTGCAGGTCCAACGCTACCATCCAGTCTTTCTGGTCTAGGGCAGACAAAATCTGAGCCAGAGTAAGCATTTTGACCTTCTCCTTTTTGATATGACGTGGCTGGAAACCCCTCGCGTTGTCACGAAAGGGGGGAAAGGAAGACTGCCATGGGGAGTGGAGGAGGCCCAAGGATCTGGCCGTAGCTGAGAGTCCTTGAACCTGACCAGGGTAGAATACCTTTTTACCCAAAAAGGTGGGTTTCATTAAAGGGCATTTCCATCAAATTCGGTTGGACATCACCTGAGAAGCCAGTTGTACGGAGCCAGGCGTGGCGCCTTAAGGGCACCGTCGTTACAGTCTACCTACCCAGGGAATCGGTCATATCTAGGCCACACCGTATGGTGAATTTTGCTGCATGTCTCACATCTGTGACAGCTTGAGAGAGGACAGCCCAGGCCTTCTACGGGATTTGCATAGATCACTGGGGGAAGGTAAAGAAAAAGGAGAGACCACAAGAAAGTAAGGTGGAATGTGGATTCTTGTTCTTATTTGTAAGTAGTTCTATCAGCACTGAAATACAATTTATACAAAACTAACCAAAAAGCACAAGTTACTTACCTTAAGGAACATTAGTTAGCTATAGATTCCTTACCTTAGAATTACCCCCAGGCTTCAGACTGGATCCGGAAAGATTCATCAGCAGTACCTCTGATCGTCGTAAGGTGGCATTGGTCAGCTCCACGTTAGTCGTCGTGGTCACCGGGATGACGTCGCTGCAGCTACTTAGACACCGCACTCGCACCCTGACGTCAGTTCTGTACACGACTTTCCGCGCCAGCAACGCAGAGCCATGCATGACACGGACCATTGGTGCACAAAACTAGGGCACTGAAAGGATATCCTTAACCCTTGAAATCAGTTCGCAGAACAGGGAGGATGGGTGGGGTGGTAAGGAATCTATAACTAACTAATGTTTCTTACAGATATATCGTTACCGAAGGTAAGTAACTCGTGCATCTGAAAGAAACAAGTCAGTTATAGATTCCTTACCTTAGAATAGATACCCCAGCAATACCAACCCCGGTGGTGGGTCTGCAAACCAAGATCACACCAGAAAGTCGTGGAGAACAGAACGGCCAAAGAAGCCATCTCTCCGGACTTGGCTGTCCAGGCAGTAGTGTTTGGTGAACGTGTGCAGCGATGCCCACGTGGCGCATGACCGATGTCATTCAGAGGCACTCCTTTTCCCAAGGCAGTAGTGGCTGCCGTCGCCCTGGTGGAGTGAGCGCGTAGCCCGACTGGAGGCTCCTTTTTAGCCAGAGAGTAACCAGCCTTAATACACATGACCCATCGAGAAATGGTGCGTTTGTGTACAGTCCTACCCTTCTTTGCACCCACGTAGCCAACAAAAAGTTAATCATCCACCCGGAACTATTTTGTGTGATCCAGATAGGAGAGCGCACGTTTTGGGTCCAGACAGTGGAGCCTCTTCTTCCTTTGAAGGATGCGGAGGCGGAACGAAGGTGGGCAAAGTAATGGACTGCTTGATGTGGAAGGCAGTGACCACCTTAGAAATAAAGAATGGACGGGTCCGGAGAACCACCTTGTCCGGATGAACAGACAAAGGAGGTTTAGAAGAAAGAGCATGGAGCTCACTCACCCTTCTAGCGGAAGTAATGGCTACCAGGAAAGCTGTCTTAAGAGTTAAGAGACGTAAAGGAGTTATGAAGCGGCTCAAAGGGAGCGCACATTAAATAAGTTAGCACAAGATTCAAGTCCCACTGAGGTATAACCAATGGAATTGGAGAAAAAATATGTGTTAAGCCTTTGAAGAAATAGTTAACTACCGGGGACTTGAAGAGACGGCTGGTCTGGCAGCCGAAGGAAGGCAGAGATGACAGAAAGGTAGCCCTTGATAGTGCCCAGAGCAGAGCCCTGCTGGGCCAAAAAGAGAAGGAACAAGAGTACTTCAGAAAGAGGGGCAGAAAGGGGATCCACAGCCTTTGCTGAGCACCATGCTACAAATTTGTTCCACTTGCAGGCGGGTACAGTCTTTGTGGAGGGACGCCTGGTTGCCAACATTACAAGTTGTCAACTGCCACCGCTCAATCTCCACGCAAGGAGGTGGAGGCTGGACAGGTTCGGGTGGAGGACCGTCCCCTGCTGCTGCAACAGAAGATCCTCCTGAAGAGGCAGTGTGATCGGAGGCCATGTAAAGCAGCTCGGGATATCAGACTCTTCGTGCCCAATCCGGAGCCACAAGAATGACTTGGACCCGGTCACGCCTGATCTTTTTCAGCACTCTGGGCAGAAGTGGTACGGTTTGTTGTAATACCACATGGCGGTGGTGTTATCCGTGAACACCTGCACTACTCTTCCCCGGACAGAGGGAAGGAATGCCTTCAGTGCAAGATGAATCGCCCGGAGCTCCAGAAGGTTGATGTGAAGCCCGGACTCCACAATCCAGAGACCTCTGATCTCCGCCTCTCCCATATGGCCGCCCCATCCCAGAAGGGAGGCATCCGTCACCACAGTGTGGTTTGGTTGGGGAAGGGAGAGGGATCTGCTACTAACCCAATCCTGGATCGTAAGCCATCACTGCAGTTGTTGAGCAGTGACCTCCGAGATCTGGACGCAATCGGACAGATTCCCCTGATGCTGCACCCACTGGAACTTCAGGTCCCACTGCAGAGCCCGCATATGCCACCTGGCATGATCGATCAGCAGGATGCAGGAGCCTTAGGGTAATTCTGACTGAAACCCGGGATAAGGGCTGAAAATCAGAATCATAGCCCGAATATGCCGGACTCGCACTTCTGAGAGGGAATCAGGTGCGACTTCGGCACATTGATGGAGAACCCTAGCAAATGCAGGAGGTCAGCTGTTGTTTGGAGGTGGGAGAAGACTGCCTGGGGCAAGCCCGCCTTCAACAGCCAGTCGTCCAGATAGGGGAAGACTGAGACCCCTGATTTGCGCAGATGAGCCGCGGCCTCCGCCATCACTTTCGTGAACACCGAAGGGGCGCTGGTAAGGCCAAAGGGAAAGCACGGTAATCTGGAAATGCTTGTGGCCTGCCGTGAACCGCAGGTAAAGCCGGTGGGCCGGCAGGACCGGGATGTGGAAATAAGTGTCCTGCAAGTCCAACGCTACCATCCAGTCTTGCGGGTCAAGGGCAGACAAGACCTGAGCAAGTGTCAACATTTTAAACTTCTCCTTCCGCAGGAAGCGATTGACGTCCCTGAGGTCCAAGATAGGACACAGGCCCTTGTCCTTCTTGGGAACTAGAAAGTAGTGGGAGTAACAACCACAACCTGCTTCTATGACACGAACGTTCTCGATGACTCCCTTGGCCAAGACAGTTGTAACTTCTTGCTGGAGAAGGGCCAGATGAATGTCCGACATGCAGTGGTAGCGAGGTGGCTTGGCTGGAGGGGCAGTCTCAAAGGGAAGGGAGTAGCCCCTTCGGACTATTTGCAAAAACCACCTGGCCGAAGTGATGCTGCACCAGTAGGGGAGGTGATGGCGAATCCTGCCGCCCACTGGGGTTTGATGGGCCTGAAAAGTCGGGACTAGGAGGGTTTGGAGGCTGCTGGGGGGGGTTGGTGGACTGGCCCACCTGCTGGCCCCCTGAACACGACGTTGGTTCCCACGACCCCGGGCAGGTGAAGGTTGGATAACTTGCTGTGACCTGTGGCCCTGGGTGGGACGTAGCGGGGTACCCCTTCTGTAGCCACGAAAGGGGCGAAAAGAAGACTGTGCCAGACTGGAGGAGAGGCCCAAGGACTTGGCCGTAGCCCACGAGTCCTTGAAGCGTTCTAGGGCGTTGTCTGCTTTGTCGCCAATAAGGCGACGGCCATCAAAGGGCATGTCCATCAAGGTGTTCTGGACATCCCCTGAAAAGCCAGTGGACCTCATCTAGGCGTAGCATCGAAGCGATACGGACGTTGAAATGGTCCTGTCCAGAGTCAGCGGTGTACAGCCCACAATGGATCGTAAACTTAGCTGCATCTCTCCCTGCGGCGACAGCCTGGGAGAGCACTGTCTGGGCTTCCACCGGACACCAAGGCAGCACTTGCGCCACCATTTTCCACACAGAGTGCGAATAACGACCCAAGAGACATGCAGTATTTACGGACATCAGTCCTAAGCTGGCGGAAGAAAACATTTTCTTGCCAAGATGGTCCAGCTTCTTGGATTCCCTTTCCGGTGGACCGGTAGGGAAGGCGCTTTTGGAGGTGTAGGCTTGGACCACCAAGCTCTACGGGATGGGGTGTTGGGAGAGGAAAGTGGGGTCGCGTGGAGCCTAGCGGTGGTGTCGAGCGATCATACTGTCCACGGGAGCCCCCATGTTGGGCATGGACCACGTGCCTAAAAGGACATCAGTGAGGGCCTCATTAAACAGAAGCAGGGGTTCCGAAGAGCTCGTCGCCGGTTGAAGGAGGTTATTCCTGACCGCCACCTTACGAAGCTAGAGGCTGAGAACCTCCGCCGCCCTACGCAACACCACAGCGTATGACGCTCCCTCCTCTGTAGCCATGGTAGGAGAAGACAACATGCCAAGGTCGGGTGAAGTGTCAAGACCACTGGCATCTCCCAGTTCCTCTATCCAGTCCTGATCTTGCTCAAGCTGGTCAGTTAAAGGGTCAACTGACCCCTCCTAGTCCTCCTCATCTTTCTCAGGGTGCCACTGTAGTTGGAAAGAGGCCCCAGAAGTGAACAGGGGCATGAAAACCACACCTGGCGCCGGATCTGGTGTCGGTCGACGCCGGTCCGGCTCCGCGTCCACGTCCACGTCGGGAAGGAGGCTGGGGTCTATGCCAACCGGAGGGCCGACCACGTCAGGCACGGTAGTGGTGCCGTCTGAAGCGGCACCGGTGGTGTAATGAGGTCAACCGGCGCCGATCCAGATCCAGGCCTGGATTCAAGGGGGGCCTGCAGCGCCAGGCTGACACCGCCGGCAGCGAAGACCTAGGCCCCCCCCAACCGAGTCCGCTGGCCGGTAGGCGCGCCGGCGGGGTCGGTCCGCCCAAAGATGGCATGCATCACTTCGTAGAACGTACGAAGCTGGGCGGGGTTGCTCTGGGTCCCGGAAAGGGAGGGAAGCTCTGAGTTGACCCTTCGGGCTTCGATCGGCCGACCGACGAGGAGAAGTCGAAGAGCGACTATGCTTCTTTAACTTCTTATGCTTCGACTTACCCAACCCAGAGTGCAAAGACTTCGAGCCGGAATGGCGATGGCTCAGTGACCAGTCCCTCGACCTCCCTCTCGACCGGGACCTCAAACGGCGCGGAGCAGACTGCCGGTGTTCAAGCAGCTTACGGGACCGCAACCGCAAAGCCTTCAGCATCAACAACTGGCAGTCGGAGCACGACTTGGGGTCATGGTCGCTCTCAAGGCAAAAAAGACAAGCGGTGCGGATCAGTCACCGACATCATGCGATGGCAGGATCCGCAGGCCTAAAAACCAGGCATCCCTCGTGCACCTTACAGAGTCGAAGACTCGAGAAAGGACATCGAGAAAAGTCGAGAAAAAAAGTCAAAAAATGACTGAGGTACCGCTCTTCTCGGATCTGCGCTGGCTGGCGCGGAGAAAGAAAGAACTGACGCCAGCGCGCGAGGGCGGTGTCTAAGTAGCTGCCGCAGCATCATTACGGCGACCACGACGCCCAACAGGGAGCTGACCGACGCCACCTTCCGATGCACAGAGGTACTGCTGACGAAAAATCTTTCCGGATCCAGTCTGACGCCTGGGGGTAATTCTAAGGTAAGCAATCTATAACTAACGTGTTTCTTTCAGATACACAAGTGTGCACTGAATGTGTTTTCTTCCTCCAGCCTGCTTAGACCAGGCACTTGACTTGCCCATCTCATTTGCATGAATTACCTTGCATGCCCAGAATGCCTATGTGACCCCACCGAGGATCGAAGACCTCAACACAACCAGATCTGACTAACGCGGATCCTGGCAACACATTACCCCACCTCTGGAACACTGATTTCCCCAGGCAGATTATTCACTTACAGCAGTAGCCTACGGAATCGCCCCCCTCTGCCCTCGACAACGGCTTTCAGGATCCCTCAACTGGATTGGCACACAACTACCCTCAAAGCATTATACTCAAATCAGTAACCACTGTCCTGATGATGACCTGGAATTGAACAGGTCGAAACGCTGTCGACTATCCAGCGTAAACCTTGGCGTTTTCGCGGTCAACATAATCAGTCCAAATCAAGAAACCTACCTTGTATATAAATGTAATTGTATTGTTGACCACCAAATTATGTTTGTATTTCTCATTGCGTCGCTCACGCTGTTGTCTCACTCCTGTGTCACTGTGCCGCTCACTGTCACTAGCACGTTCAGTGCACACTTGTGTTTTTTGGTTACTTTTATATAAATTGTACTATAGCGCTAATACAACTACTTACAAGTAAGAACAAGAATCCATATTGCACCTTACTTTCTTGTGGTCTCCCCTTTTTCTTCCCCTCCCCTCAGTGATATATACGCTCCTTGAATTTGTCCCCCTCAATGATTAGCGGTTGAGACATTTTTCTTTTGATACATACTTTACCTGGGTCTCAGCTGGGTCAACAGGTTTACTCCTGTTCTTCGAATCCATCCTCCGGGATTTGTGGCAGCACTTGCGCAACCGTCTCGCAAAAGGAATGGTAGAAACGGCCCAATAAGCATGCGGTATTCACCAACCGCAATGACAGGCTGGAGGAAGAAAAGAACTTCTTCCCAAATGCATCCAAATTCTTGGATTCGCTGTCCGGAAGGGAATACGCCTTGGGTGGTTGAGGCCTGCACCACCAGACTCTCTGGGGTGGGATGTTGGCTGAGAAACCTGAGGTTCGCCCGGTGCTATTCACAGGAGCTCCTGTGCCAGGTTTGGACCATTTTCCAAGAAGGACATCCGCAAGTGCTTCATTAAAGAACAACAAGGGTTCTGAAGTAAAAACCCCCGGTTCAAGCACCTCAGTCACATTAGTCCAGACCTACACAGAGGGCAGCTCCAGTCCAAGAACCTAGACCACCCTCTTAACCACCATGGCATAGGATGCCCCCTCCTATGTAGTCATTTTTGGCGGAGAGAGCATACCAGTATATGGAGAAGTATCCTGTCCACTGGCCTCCCCAAGTTCCACATGCCAATACAAATCCTCCTCAGAGACTTCCTGGATTTCAAGAGGGTCTCCAGATCCCTCTCATTCCTCTCTCAAGCCCAACACATCTTCAAAGTGCTCAGGCGACAACATAAAACCCCGGGGTTCTGTTGATGTCGGAATCTGCGTCGATCGACGCCGTTCCGGCTCCGTATCGGTGGGGATGAGGATGGGGTTTGCGCCACCAACGGGCCTCGGTGACATCGCAGCCACAGATTTCGGATTCGATGCCGGGGAAGGTTGCACTGGCACGACCAGTGTTGAACCGGATCTGGGATCGGATCTCTGAGGTTCCACCGGCGTTGTGGCCGGAGCGGATGGCGTCGAACCCAATGGGGCACGATCTGACCCTGCGGGGCCGGAAGGCTGTTCCGCTCAAACATGCGGCGCATGGACATCGTAAAATTATTTTGAGTGGGAGTAGCTCCGGCTCCCGGAAAGGGGGGGGGGGGGGGGGGGGGGGATGAGAGAGGAGACGCAAAGTATACTCTAGCTCTGGCTCCGCGGATCCCTACCTAGCGCGTCGGTGCTCCTTACCTCTCCCAACGACGGACGCCAGCTGAGGTGAAATGGGAGGAAGAGGACTTAGGGCTTGCACGCAAGGGGTAAAGGGGTATTGCTCAGCAAACGTTTCAAGATCTAGCCTGAAGCCTGGGAAATTCAAAGGTAAGGAATCTGCAGCTAGAAGTCTTTCAGATAATGTCATATTGAACAGTAAGGGCACACAATATTTCTACCCACGTCTTAAAACCGTAGCTTTCTATGAAAAAGGTAAGAGTCTAAGCATAGGGATAGAATGAAAACTGAACAGCCTGATATGGATAAACTGTGGTAATAGAAGAGCTTTAAATGGAATTCAACCAGCATTCTTAACTTCCTCTTCTGTTCAACCCTCTTTTAAGCATGGTTTTCATACCACTCTTTTGAATGGATGATGTTTATCCTTCCATGGCAAACATCAGGGAACCATTTCTTTTTTTTTTTAGCACTTCATCGTAATTTGTGTTTTTTTGCTCTCCACTCCAGCCAATGTGCTGCTTGATCCCATCACATCCCCACGCCTCAGGCTGTCAATATGTAAAAGCACAGCAACAGGTACATTTTTACTAGGGTCTGAATGAGTTGGTTTTGTTTTAGCTCCTACAGTCCACTTGTTGCATTAAGACAAAGGCAGCATTTATGGCACTCAGGAGGGGCAGGCTGCTGCACTCACGTAGCTAGTATTTTAAGGAGAGGGTGTACCTAGTATGAGTGAAAAGGAGGATTCTTCTCCTGGCTGCCCATAAATGTTTTTTTCTGGGGTTTATGCACAGCACAAAATGGTCCTAGCATTTGTTTGAGTTCAGAGTAATATGGAAAGTATATTAGGCTTTGGTAAGAGTTTATTTAAATTGTGAAACTATCCAATTTTTTTTATTTTCTGCTCAAAATTACCAGTGTGAAAAGTATTTTAAAATTAACCGAGTTTAATATAGTAGTGTTTGTGTGTATTCTTGCTGCTGCTACTATTCTACACTTGTGCACTTTACTAATGTTCACAACCTGCTTCCAGCTCAGTTTTTAAAAACAGTATTGAGTGACAGACTTTTTTTGTTAATTTTTATATACCTGTTGCGATGTCCTTTTTTAGCACTTTAGTTGCTTTTGTCCAACTATCTGTTAAGGCTCTGTTATTGCAGGAGGGAAGGGACTGGTGGGTGTATTCGGCAAATAGACGTCTTGGGTGATGGCCGTGTTCAGTGCCTCACCCTCCGGATGAGATCAGCCGCCATTTGCGGGATTGGCACACTGTTTGTTGCACGCCTGGTCTTTAATAGGCACCATGGAGGCGTCACGCGCACAGTTGGCGTGCTGAAGGCATGTCGAAGGCAAGCTAGTCTACGTCCGAATGGGTCCGGGGCCAGGAACTCTGACCGTTTTAGATTGGAGAGAAAGGTATTCTCGGCGGACCAGTTGAGTGCTACACCTAGAGTGTCTGGAGTCACATTTATCATCTATAGTTAAGTAAAAAAAAATGATTTTTGTAATTTCTCTCTGCATACTCCGGAGTGGGAGGCTCAGACACTGGACAAACAAATTGGATATTGGACGACCTCACTTGTATGTAAAGGGTGTGTGTAATGGTAAATGGTCTGTACAAATGTACGCTCATTAACAAACCACCTCCAAGATCTTTATAATATCCTGGTGGACATTTCACCTCAGGCCATGGGTCTTACAGAGATCTGGTTACATGAGGCATCCTGGGCCCTTCAAAATCCATTATGCCGTTGATATGTATGCGTGAATTATTGGTTTTATTGGAATGATTTTACATTGCACAATAAGGAATACTTCTTTTTCTCCTCCCGGTTTCTTACGGAGACGTGGTTGCATGAGGCATCACACCCATATGTGATTGCGGTCCTGCCAGTAAACTACTCATAGTCAGAAGGGACAGAATGGGTGAGGTGGAGTAGAGATTGTGTGAAAAAAAAGAATTACAAATGCACTACCAAAGGAATAGACATACAAGCATGTGAAGCTGTGTTCTCATAGGAATCAACCATAGAGTAACAGGTAGGCTAATTTAGACACCTCCGGGCTACGCTGGACACTGGTGCATGTCACATCCAGATATACTTGCCCCAGAGATTCTCATAGCCCTAAATGTTATATTACTGAAACACTTGAACAAACAATAAGAGGACAATATGAGTGCCACAGGGCACGTGATGACTGAAGATCTTAAAGGTATGAACTTGGACCTGATGAACAAGCGAGCCACGTATACGGGAGATCGGTTAGATCTAACTTTTGCACTAGAAACTAGTCCTGCAATGACACTAGTATGGTCAGATTTCGCAATACCTTTCTCAATCTGGTCAGGTAATTAAGGGTAAATGCTCTGTGTAGATGTGGACGTGCACACCAATCCTGAACTTCTGATTCTCAAATCTTTTTTCTACGGTTGTCTGAGTAAGTGAGCTACTTCACTTGGGGATCGCCCGAACCCCTTACTAAATCTGCCCTGACAAGACCTGGGAACAACCAGATCTGTGAAGTGCTCAACTGTGTCCCTAAGGTTTTCTAAATGGTTACAGACATTTATCCAAATAAACAACGTTTTCAATGAAATACTGCACAATTGAAATTCTTAAGCAACCAAAATTGTATTCAAATATATATGCACAAACAATCTCTGTGAAACTAATTGTACAAGCTTGATTATACACGAATCTACAAACGTAGTACATGAAAATATGTACATTTTATAATTTTTGTGAATGTTTCAAGAAAACAAAATCCCAATGCATTTTGGGTTATAGAAAAAACCCTTCTTCAGGGGAAAATATCTTCAAATATAAGTAGTTTCCTCTCTGGTGTGTATCTTGTTCATCAGGTTGGCACTACAACGAAAACATGGTAGAATACTCATTGATCATCCCTATAACCATAGTGGTTACACATAGAATTTGCACATGAGGGGAATCCACTTAAACGTGCAAAGCCGCTGGTTGTGGATGAGACAGCAAAAATCTTAGATGGATAAAGTGTAAAAAAAATAGGCCCGGGTGTGAATGCGACTATACCCATATGTAAAATGTTTTAGGTGTGTTCAAAAAGTAGGAAAAGTGTTATGTTCACCAACCGACACCAAATCAAAGTTCCCAATGATACCAACATTCATGGCATGATTACTCACGGATTATCCCTGCAAGAAATCGATGCTCTAAAGAATAAATGACATCAAGTAAATATACAACTCCGGTCTCCCTTTCCGAAACTATACAAATACGTGAACAGCCGTTAGTGAAAACAACTTCTTACCAGCTTTACAAATGCCTCTGGTATGACTAAACCGATGTCAAAACCGCCTTACTATAACCTTTTAGTTTGACCACGTAAAGGATTCAAGCATGTAAATCTATAAAAAATAAGATCCAGTAATGGAGAATGAGGAATACTGCCTTCAAGAAGTTACATTTCTTGGAGACTCTCAGAACCTTTTTCCTTTAAGGTTTGAAACTTCCAGATGTTTCGGATCATAACCAAATAATCAAGACACAGCTAATTCTCCCATAATCGGGCCATAATATAGTCTACAAAAGTAGCTGAAGGAACAGAGTATGTAATGTGTTGATGTAGGTTAAGCACTGTCAGCATATTTGTTAAAGGGTCAAACATACACTTGCAGTCAGAAGTCACCCCAAACATGGAGGACTAATCTGTTCTAATCAAGTTGGAGTCAACTCAAATAAAACTGCTGCAATGGGTCTTAAGTGTGCTATATGGAAAAACATGCAACAATATGTTAAGTGTTACATGAGGAGACCAGTCTATTGTAAGGGATGGAATACAAAATGTTCTACTTGCATCCTCCTGTCTGCAAACGTGGACAACAGGGCTGAGAGTTCAGATCATACAAGGCATTTGCATTGCTGTTGGGAAAAGGTTTGTTTTGCTCCAAGTAAATTTATGTCCCGGTGGGGGTGGCCAGGCCGCTGACCAACACATGGCCGTGCGGCACTGAAGCTCCGCGCGTACGCCCAGCATATTCGCTCTATCCCCTGATAGCGAGCCGCTGGTCTCTTCTACGGGCATCTGCCTCTTGCCGCAGCAATGGAGAGTACGGGGAAGGCTCCGAAAGTGCGGACGTAGAGACCAGGCGAGGAAATCCATCGGAAACCGCAGAGGGGGAGGAGCCGTAGCAGGCCGGCGGACGGACGCACGACTGACGTGGGCCAGAGCCTCCTGGATCCTGATGCTGCATCTCCAGGACCCAATCTAGGCTAAGTTCGTGGTGAGTGTGCTGGGCGCGGGCCGCTTGGGTCTCCCTCCCTCCCCCCTCTCGCTACCTCCATCGACCGCTTTTGACCTAAAGTGCCCCATGCACTCCTGCTTATCCCAGAGGCCCCGTAAGGGACAGGGCCTCCGGGTGAGCCTGGGAGGCTGCCGCCCGGCTGCTCGCACGAGCATTGGGGGGAGGTGATTGGCTGACCTTGCTGAGCGCTGTGCCCAGCTACCCCCGCGCAGTGATTGCTGAGCAGTCTGCCGCCCAGACACATCTGCTGGTCCCTGCTGGACCTTCACCCGATGGCCATCTCCACGCCGAGCTCAGTGTGCAGCCGACATCTTGCAGACTCCGACTGGCAATGCACAAATAGGAGACTGCTCCCCATAAATTGACTTGAGCCGGAGCACACCAGCTGGAGCATAACACCACACCTGCTATACCACTGTGGCATAGTGGACAACTATGCCCTCATTGTTACTGCCCCATCTCCCCTGAGTAGCCGCCCATTGGGCTGCGAAATGAATGCCGTCTTAGGGGCACCCTTGCTCTATTGCCCCGTTAGCAACACACCTGTGACACTGTCCCACAAAAGGAGTCCTTGGCACTGCTATTCATACTACTTCACGAAGAGGCATGGGCCGTAAAGACCCTACGAAAAGGGTCCTGCCATTTGAAAAAGTCGCAGACAAAGCACAGGACACAGGCCCAGACATGGCGGAGGGTGGGCAGGATGCGGGCCCGGAGGAGAGGTGTCAGCCATTTCCGACTCCCTGTTGCAAGAAATGAGGGCCGGCTTCAGAGCGTTAGATGGCAGATTTAATGCTCTCAACAAACAGCTTGAGGGACTGGGTGCCAAAATAGAGGTACATGACAAGCGGCTTGATGTGGCAGAAGCTAATATCTCGGACATTGAAGACAGCTCGGCGCAGTCCCTCAAGCGCCTAGAAAGAGTGGAGCGCATCCTCAAAGAGGTTGCTATTAAAAATGAGGACTTGGGAGGCACACAGCTGCCGTAATAATATTCGCATTTTAGAGATGCCGGAATCCACGAATAATGGCCGCATTGACACCGTCATTGAAACTATAGTCGTAGACCTGCTAGCAGAGAGGCCTTCAGGCCTGGCTTCATGGTGGAACGAGCGTAACGCACCCTGGGCCCGCGTCCTAAACCCGGCTGCCCACCCAGACCCATCATTGCCCGAATTAGGAACTGTCGGGACAGAGACACTGCTCTGCGGCTGGCCAGGGAGCGGAGAGACACGACATAGCAGGAGACCAAGCTAGCCCTGACTTCACAGTTATGATGCAGGAGACTAGATGTGAATACAACAGTGTTCAAGCCACCCTCAGGAACATAGGTCTCAAATATGGCATGTTATACCCAGCACGGCTGCGAGTGGACGTTAATGGCAGACCGCGCATTTTCGACTCACCCAATGAAGCAGAGGAATTTTGTCAGGCTTATAAAAACAAGGTTGGCCAGCAGAAAGTAGACGGAGCTGGGCCGTCCACTCCACGAAGTGGCTCAAATGCTAGCATGGAGCTCTTCTCCACTGAATGACCAGGCACAGGCCAGATTACTGGGGTGTATGTTTATTGGGATAGTATCATACATATGCCATGAAATTACATCACAATGGGCAACCGTTGGAGCATTGCCTAACCCCTAGGTGTAGACCACTGGAATGTCAGTTTTGTACCTAGTGAACTGTTGCATCCACTTACTGTACCAATTCACATGTTTCTGGGATATTTGGTATTGTTGTTTGATCGGTTTTGATCCTTGCGACAGGATACGCAAGGCGGGGAGGGGGATTATGCTATGGTCATAATTGTTATTGTTTAGCTACTGCTATGCTCGCTGTCCAGTTACACTCCTTTTTTTTTTTAAATCACAAATGATATTTTGGTAACCGAACCAGCCAGATGGCTAGGATAGGCAATGTTCCCAGTCCCTCAGACCTGGTCCTAATGTCATGGAATGCCAGGGGGCTCAATGACAACAGGAAGCGGAAACATGTTCTACACTATTTACAGCTGCACAACATAGACATCGCATTTCTACAAGAAACACTTGCCCAAAGCGGATGTTACATGATTTGCTTCTGGCTGGGGACAGCACCGCTACTTCTCCAACTTTAGTACCTATGCTAGAGGGACCGCAATACGAATACATAAACGGGTGCCCTTTCACTTGTACACCGTCCTATGTGACAGAGAAGGCCGCTACACAATAGCTACCAGGAAATGAATGGGGCCCAACCTCACGTTAATCTGTATCTATGCACCTAACACAGACTGCCCTGGCTTCTTTCATGAGCTGCATTCACAGATTTTCCGGCTGGACGCAGGTAACTTCCTAATAGGTGGGGATTTGAATTTGCTTCTCAGCCCCACATTAGATTGATCGAAAACATCCACCATCACTAAACCACGTGCACGACGGGCGCTCCTAGAAATCTGTGACTCCCTGACTTTAATATATGGTGGCACCGTAACCCATCCACTACGGACTACACGCACAACGCAGCCCAATACGACACGTGGACTAGAATAGACTATTGGTTACTCACACAGGGTATGTGCCAGTCGTATAAGTCCATAACCACGCGCCCTAGGACTTATTCAGATCACTCCCCCCGTGGTACTTCATCTCCGGGTTCCCAGACCCGACTGCTATGAGCGCCAATGGCGGTTCCCAAGCCGGGCGGTGAATGACGACACATTTCTATTTCACCATTAATACCTGGGCGGTGTTATGGGAGGCCTTTAAAGCCTACATCAGGGGGGTCTGTATGGCGAAGCACGCCGGGGTCTTAAAGGATTTGAGGGCTACTTTGTCCCGTATAGATCAGCAGCTGGCGGCACTGGATAGGGAATGCCTATCCCATCCCAGCCCAGAAAAGACCAAAAGGCATATTACATTACTTACAGACTTTAGGGAATCGGGAGTCCCACTTCTTGAGCAAATATGTGACTGCCCGTCGCTATAGTGAAAGCGAACGACCGGGGCGTACGCTGGCACATATGCTGCGGCCCCCCTATAACAAAGCCTACATTGCGGACCTTAGCTCTGCTTCAGGACAGCTCTTCACTAGCACTGCCGAGATCCGAGATGAATTCCTAGACTATTATACTACCCTTTACACCTCCAAGGCTGCACGCGACTCTACCGCACAAGAGGATTATCAGCCTGAGATAGCACTGGTGTATTTGGAAAAGTATATACAGGACTTCTTGGCTGAACCATTCTCAAAAGAGGAGATTAGCGCTAACGAGGCCCTGAACGGCTCCACTGCGCCAGGCCTGGATGGCTTCACCGGCGATTGTTATAAGTCCTATAAGGATTTGCTGGCTCCGAAGCTGCTAGAGGTGTATGCTGAAACACTTGAGAGGAACATGTTACCCCCTACGCTCAGAGAAGCTATCATCCTTCTCCCCAAGCCAGGCAAGGATCCTTTGTTCATCATACAGACCGCGCTATCCCTACTTAATTTGGACTAGAAGATCCTCGCTAAAATGACGGCCATCCGCCTGGCCCTTTTGATGGCCAACATTATTGCCCCGGCACAATCCGGGTTTGTTCCTCAAAGGTCTACATCGCTTAATCTCCGAACCCTGTTTGAGGTCCTTCATAGGAAAAGCTCTGCGGTCCCTGCGGCAGCCATTCTGTTAAGACACCGAGAAGGCATTTGACTCCTTGGAGTGGCCTTTTTTTATATCTGTAATGCCAAGGATGGGTATGCGCAAGGGATTTGTGACAGAAACGGCGATTCTGTACAGTGGACCCACTGCGAGACTGCGACTGAATTGCTCGCTGTCCCGCCTCTTCTCATTATCACGAGGCACCAGGCAGAGCTGCCCCTTGTCGCCGCTTTTATTTATACTTGCAATGGGCCCGTTAATCCGACACTTCCAAGAGAAACACCTCCACAGGGGACTTCAGTTTAATACTGGACCATTGCTAGTTTCTCTATATGCGGACTATGTTATTCTTTACGTCTGCAAACCGCAGAAGAATTTTGACCCCATGATACGAGAAATCATCAGATTTAGACAATTCTCGGACCTGGGAATAAACTGGCGTAAATCGTTAATATTCCCCTTAACATCCAGCACAGTACAATGGGAATGTGAGTTCCCACTAGACAGGTGTACAGACTCAACCAAATATTTGGGAATTCATATACATCTGGACACCGTTCAATTGCTTAGGTTCAACTATGGCCAAGGGGGTCACAATCTAGAGGCGCAGATCGAAAAATGGATACGCCTCCCCATCTCTCGCGCGGGACGGGTAGCCCTGATTAAAATGATTGTGCTTCCAAAATTTCTGTACCTCTTTAATAACATTGCAATCCCATTACCGAATAGCTTCTTTTGAATGTTACGATCTCACCTGATCAGACTGACGCGGGGAGGAAAACAACCTAGAGTGCGGTGGCAGGTGTTGACCCTGTCATATGACAGGGGAGGGTTCAGCGTCCCAGACCTTCAGCTCTATTACTTGGTGGGCCAGTGCAGTTATGCGAATGCCTGGTTCCATCGCAACGCTAGGATTCCATACCTGCGGCCTGAAGAAGACTTGGTTTTACCAGACGCCTTACAAACGATGTTGCCCAAAGGCCTGGCCAGAGATCCCAAAGACATTCAAACAGTTTCCACCACCAGATGGGCCTGGAACAAGCTACGGCGCATTGCTGGCTCTTCCTTATTATATTCAGCGGCTCTTCCAATCCCTAACAAGCGCTGGATACCGATCATGGGGGAGAAATTAGCACGGCGCACATTGGCCAAATTTGACATCGCCACGTTTGGAGACCTGTTTCCGGGAGGGCATATATTCATGGTGAAGGACGAGGTGTATTTCCATTCCACCACTTTTATGGATAATTTCCTCATGGGCCGGGTATGCTCTGCCTTAAGGGCAACCTTGCCTAGTTTCCCCCTGAAACCAGATTAGTTTGCCCCACTCACGATGACGATAGAGAGTGCAAAAGGGGTGCACCTTATTTCTAAACTATATCATGCATGCTGAACTATTGCTGTTGGATGATAAAATCCGAAGGGCCTGGGAGGAGGACCTGGGACATCCCATTCTAGACGGACAGTGGGTTGAATGCTGCTCCCTGACGAAAACTGTTTCCCTTAACAGCCGCCAGAAATGAATACATTTCAAATTCTTGCGTAGAATGTATGTGACCCGAGCGAAATCACACAGGCTAGACCCGACCAGACAACTGCTTAAAGTGTGGGGCCCTGCAGGCAGACTTTGCACACCTCACTTGGACTTGCATTAAGATACAAGCTTACTGGGAGGCAGTGCACAAGACCATCGGCATATGGTGGATCTAGACGTGGTTCACACGCCAGAGGTGGCCTTATTGTGTTATGTGGCCAATTTTCCTAAAAACCTTTAGAAATTTGTCGCAATCTTTCTACTGCTGGCGAAGAGAGAAATTGCCATTCATTGGGGACGTAAAACTGCTCCTACATTTAAGAACTGGCTGAACAGTGGGGCCCACTCAAGAGCTATGTGGCCACGGAACGCTTGCCCCCATCCACACCGATTGCGCAGGGTAGAGTCCCTACCGGGGTGGGTTAATGATGCTGCTGGACTAGCCAGGATACCTTTGTGGGGACATCTGGCGGTGGATCTGTCGCTCTGCGTACATGCAACATTGTGGTTATGTTGTATGTCGGTGTGGGGATTGGGGAGGTGTTGGGACAGCTGAGAGTACCTTCTGGGGTGGATTTCTGTATATATCTGTGATGACTGTACATGCTGGCCAGTGTTTTTGATCATATTCTATTTCTGTTCTGACTACTTTCATGTTGTCATAACTGTGACAGTGAGCACTCCTGTTTCTTGATGTTGTGTGCTGCAAAATGGTAAATAAAGTTATATTAAAAAAAAAGTACATTTATGTCCCCAAAGGCTCCATTTAGCAAAGCAGGTTGTTAAGTACTGGGGAGGATGTTATATTTCTGTAGCCACTGATGGGAGCGCTTTTCCCCCTGTTTTAAATAGAGCACCTTTTGCCCCATATGCAGTTGCTGCCTCAACAAAAGTGAAAATTATGTCTGATAATAGTTTCTTCTGTTAATTTCATGCTTCTGGGTGTCAGTCATATCTTTCATGAGGAGGATTGTCATCTGGGGGCCTAATATTTCTTTTGAAAAAGAGGTCCACAATTATTTAATAAGGGTCCTGTTGAAAATCATGTGTGTTGCCACTGTGATAATCGTTTTAAGCACATTTCATTACAATACCCATGGGCAGTATGGCATGAAATATTGAATGCTGCATTCATTACCCTGTAGGGACCAACAGACAGTCCATAACTAGTTTGAAGTCTTGCTTTCTGATGCTGGGGAGATCCTATGACTATCTGTCTAGCATGCCCCAGGAGATTCCTAGGAGATCTGAAGCACTGGATACCTTCACTGAAGAGGCAGCCTACAATAGACTTTATGACCAAGTGCGTTCAGATATCCACAGTCTTCAACCTGCCCAACCATCAGGGTGAAGTAAGGCTCTTAAAGATTCAGATTGATGCCATTCTAAGAGCAACAACGATATTCATTTTAACCTACATTGTTAGTTCGAAAGACCCCTGTCCTACCCCAGAAACATTCAGGAGCTTTCTGCGCATAGGGTTTATATGCTGTGGATCTGGAACAAGATGCAATAAAAACAATAGGAGTCTAGAATTCATGCAACAGATATGACAATATAAACTTTGAAATATGGTGTTGCAGTGCTAGTAGAGTTAGATACTTCTTTTTATTTAATTTACCACTCATTGCAAAACAAGAGTAAAGGTTCCATCCTATAGGAAGTTGATGTTTTTAAGCTGGAGTCTGCAAGTCTAGAGCTGGAATGTTTAGATGCACATAATTCGGAAAAAATAATTTTCTAGCAAATCACTTTTCTCAAATCTGTGCCATGGTGAACAACACAAAGTTGTGAGAGAACAGACTGTTAAGCAAATGATTAAGCTGACAAAAGTGCATTTGTCAGACAGTCTAGAACAGAGAATGGGACTGGATTCCACCTCCCTCCAGTTGTGCTAAAGTGGTAAAATAATCACAAGACACTACTACAGCTTGAACTGGACATACATGTTAGAAGCCTTAAAAACAAGTGTATAGACTTTTCTTTTACTGCAAATTCCTACAGCTGTATCACTGTTCAACTGAGGCTTACAGAGAAAGCCATAATCGGGAAGACTGCTGCAGATTTCTTTTACACAAGCCGGATTCAATTAAAAGGGCTCCTCAAATCTACAGAGTAAGTAGGAAGGAAAGAATGTAACTAAGACCTGTAATAGTGACGGAGAATTGGTAGAAACTAAAAGAAGGTGTCCTAGCACTCTTGCTTCCTTTTTTAAGATCAGGATTGTTACTTACCCTCTAAGCATCTATTTGTAGCATTAAGTTCTGTAAATAGACATGCTGTGCATAACTCTTGGCATCTATTGTTGGGCTTCAACATTTGCAACTTGTGACTCGAAAGACTTACCCGAAGAAAAACAAGATATTGAGACTCCTTCTCTTAGAAAATGTGCATGGTCATCGACTCCATTGTTAGAATGTTTTCCTCCGTCATTGGGTTTGAACGGGTTTCCTAGAAGCTTCGGTTTTTTGTTGAATTTCAACAACTAATGACAACGGAGCCGAAACTGCTTCTTTTTGACACACTTGGATTTGGCGGTTGCTACTTGCTTTAGATAAAGAGATCCACCTTGCTGTATCCCACAACCGAGATGGAACGGTTTAGATCTTATGGTTGGAATGTTGTAGACTGAACCTCACAGAATGGAGAATCAAAACTAGTTGTTAACCGCATGCGTGCTGGCGGAATTCCGCTCGTACGCTGAGATTTTGTAAAGCGCATGTTACGTGACGAGCTGGGCTCGTCATGAGCGTGCGAGGAGGCTACCTCATGACGAGCCCAGCTCGTCATCAGCCTCGAAGGGGTTAAAAACAAGGCAGCATCAATTCCCAGAAGCGCCAGCATTCAAAATTCCATCAGCCTGAAAAATAGTCAATATGGTTGGTATATTGTAAAATCTCCTTCCCAACTTTCAAAGAATATGGGGCCAGCTGTAGCTGGCACATAGTTCATAACACCCGAATGCAGGAATTATGCAAAAGAAAAGATTCCTTGCCTTTAACGATTGATCTTTATAAATTGTCTTGCTACAGAAACTAAATACTGCTTATCTTATAAGCATGGGATTCCACAATAGATTTGCAAGACCAATACATATTTAACATAATATCCATTACAAAACACATTCCTCTTGTATTTTTCTTATTTTAATAAACACCACACAATTGTGCATTAGTAAATAAATTAACCAAAAATTCTTATTTTAATACCAGTTGATAAAGAAAGGACAGATACTTCAAAGAAAAGCTGCCCATCCACACTCAAATGCAGGTAAAGGATTATGTTATTTACCCTGTAAGCATCTGTTCTTGGCATGTGTAATTAAGGCACGCATGCCTCGAACAAAACATTCCCTGCTCAAACTAATCCCATTACAACCCGCCACCAATTCTCCATCAATAACCTTCCTCTGACAATACCTGCTTCCACAGGACAGCTTTACCGAACTGCTCAAAACTCTGGAACTGCCCTACCAAGACTGAATGAAACAACCCGAACCCTACTCTTTACCTTGAACTTAAACACCAACTAGTCAAGAGCCACATTCAAGATGGCCAAGACCTTCTGACTAAACTAAAATGTCATCTAGCTGGCTTCCTACAAATTGTTAGCAAAATCATATTGCAGAAGAGAAGTGTAGCGATGGATAACACTACCTTACACAAACAAAGTTCTGCTCCACAATACCCAACATTACATTCACTTCCTTCTACTGTGTAGCTGCCCACTAAACCATCTATCCCTTTCACAACACTTCACCCACTTCCCACCTCAATACTTCTAGAGCTGTTTAAACACAGTCTTTTACAAATTGGTGCTAACCAAATTCTCACTATCTGAGAGTATAACAACCATTTGCAGATGCGAAATCTACTATCACTTTTTTTGTGTTTAAAGTTTCATTGTGGGGACAGTAGTACTGCCTTATCTTCCCCCAACTCTCTTTTGTGGGTTCTGTCATTTTTGACAACAGATTAACCTTCATTGAACACTCAAGCCAGGTGACCAGATTCTAGAAGCTTTCTTCCGCGCGGGTGATTCTGAGCAACAAACATTTCCGGGGGGAGGGGGTTTATGGTTGCCCTAGGATTGCTCTAAAGAAATTGCAAAATTGCAGAAGGGGGTCTATGAAGGGGGATTGGACGGTTCCGGACATCTGAAAATATTATTGGGCAGCTCAGCTTGTTACCATTAACAGGTGAGTCTTTTGGCCGACTGAGGAGCATGCCTACCGGGTTCATCACTTTGCTATGGGTGCTTGCAGCTACCTATCTGCTCTCTAAGGGGGAGGAGGGGCAATCCGTCCCTTCCGTTCCACACTCGGGATGGCGGAAGGCGACCAAAATGATCGGCTGGGAGGCCAGACTCCCTGAACAAACGCCACTCTGTGAGGGAGACTTTCTGAGAGAGGTGAGACGTCTGAAGGGTTTCCATAGGTGGAGTAGCATAGGCATTGATCTCCTGGGGGACGTTTGGATAAAAAGGAAAACGATTACCTTTGATGGTCTTCAGGCAGAGTCTCACATGGGTATGTCTGAACAGGTTCGATACCCTACAGTTGTGACACGCACTTCACTGTCATCTGAAGGAAGGGGACTCCACACCGGGGTATGCACCTCTTGAAGACAGTCTCCTCCTTGACCCAATGATAGATAAGGCAATATCCCTCATCTACAAAAAGCTAATCAATAATACACCTGACTGTCTGGGCTCCCTGCGGGAGGCATGGGAATTATACGTGGGTCTCCTCGAAGATGATGACTGGCGAGAGGCCCTGCAGAGCTCCAGAGAATAGCGGTACGCGCAAGATTTGGGTTGATCCAACTGCGCATTCTACACCGATCCTACGCCTCGAGGACTGCACCGTACCATATTGGCCATTGTATCTCCATGCAGTGTATTAGGGGCTTTGGTGAGACTGGGGATTGTTTTTCACATACTGTGGGCCTGCACCAAGATTCAAGCTTTCTGGGCGGGCGTGGCCGGAGTGATGACAGCGGTAGTGGGGGAGCAGGTCCCACTAGAAGTGAGATGGCATATCCTGGGGGTGACAGGCGAAATAGTATGGTCCAAATGGGCCACAAAATGGCTCGCTCTGGCGGGAGTGGTGGCAAAACGTAACATTGCCCGTGCATGGGGCTCCAGTGCAGTCCCAACGGTGGAATCCTGGGAAAATGATTTAGATTGGTGCCAATGGGCTGAGCGGGCAGTATATCCGAGTAGGGGGTGCCCACGCAAATGGGAGAAGATATGGGGGGCCTGGGTGGGCTACAGAACCAGACAGTCCACAGTTGCAACGGGTTGCAGGTATGTTGATAATAAATGTTGTTTGATTGTGACCTATGTCAGATGGGTGGGCGAGTGGGAGGGTTGAATTGTGGTAATATTTTGTATCTCTACACGCCAAACTCACTATGTACACTGTAATAATTTCTGAAGCATTTGGTTTGTGTGTTTTTTTTTGTCTGTTAATAAAAGGAACTTTAAAAAAAAGAAAAAATCTTACCATTGCTACCATTTGAACATAGGAAAACAATCATTGTTGCCTTGGCATTATCAATGATTGGTTATTGTAATGCCCTATTTGTAGGAGGTCAAGCAATTCTTCTTATTAAACTGAAGACTGTGCAAAATGCAGCAGCAAGAGTTCTTTTGAAGTTATCAAAATTCTGCTTAGTTTCTAAATCAATCCGGGATCTTCATTGGCTTCCAATTAGGGAGCGGATTCAGTTCAAAGCCCTTTGTTGGGTACATGAGGGGTTACATAAGTACAGTCCACTCTTCTTGCAGGACTTCTTTCACTGGTATGTTCCCCCACGCACTTTAAGATCTAGTACTGCCAACAAAGGAGAAATTCCAAGAATAAAGAAAGCTCATTGGGGAGGGAGAAGTTCCTCCCATAAGGCAGCGAAATGGTGGAATCATTTGCCCAATCATCTACGAGCTTAACCAAACCTTCTCAAATTTAGGAAGGATCTAAAAACCTGGTTTTTCTCCTGGAATCAGCAGGCGGATGCCCCCTAAAAGATGGGGTTCGCCTCCCCCCCCCCCCCCCCCCAGATAATGAACAATATCAAGAGTCTTTTAGCCAATAGCGCCAAGATGACCATTTTTGGGTAATAGCGCACTCTATAAAACTATGTCACATAACACAAGAATGTGTTGGCCTTCTGATGTAGTGGAACAAAATATTCCATTCCACAAGAAAGGCAGATTTCATAGGAGAATAGACAAATTAGTGGTGTTTAACTTTCAAATTGATTGGTTGTGGCAATGTGATTACTGTTAGTGTGGACTGCTGCAGATTCCCATCGGTGGGTTCCTTGCCAACATTTTGCCTCACCATTGACAGATTATCTCTTTTAAACTGCGATTGCCTTAATAGCTTCTCTACTTTCATATAAAAGGTCTTTCACCTCTGAATGACCTTAACCTCTGTTGAGAATGCGGTATGTTTCTTGTATGACCCACATCAAGCTTCTGAGCTGCAGCTAAGGTAAGCAGAGAATACATTCTCCATTATCAATATCTATAGACAGGTCAGATTCTGTAATTTCCCTCTTTGACCACCTGCAAGAAGTCTTGTTTTTTGCTGCAATAGGAGGCCCTCTGAGAATTATTCTATGGACTACTAAATACAGTGGCCAGACTCAAAGAAGTGGCAGTTGTGTCACAATATTTCGGTCCGCAAGTATAAAGACAGCCATCCGTCTGACAGCGGTACAGCTCTAGCTGAAGAATAACTAGGTTTATTCCTTCACCTTCAAGAATATGGTATGGTTGCAAGAGGATCGGTTTGCAAAAATGAAGTAACCTCAGCACATTTTTATATTTTCATTAGCCTTAAAGTGAAGGCCTTAGCCTTTGGTGGAGCTACAATAATCTTTGTTGGCTCAAGCAGACAGGGAAAACAAGGGATGGCTGAACTGGATGAACCGCAGTGCAAAGACTGAGAACGCAAGTAGCTATTCATCTAAAATAGGACAGGTATGATGAGCTTTAAGGCTGTAATAACAAGGATCATATTAAAGATTCTTAGATATGGTCATTAGGAGAATGTTTCTATCGAGACAGACTGAGAGCCTGAACTTGTTCCACCTACTCTGGGAGTTCGGTGCTCGCCAGTGGCGGTAAGATGTCAGTCGGCACCTAGGCACCTTATCACATATACACAGTGTGGCGCTTTGAGTCTTGAGCTCTTCACTCTGCAGAGATGATTAGGTCACATCTACCTGTTTGTACAAATTGTTGGCCCTGAGGAAATGCCACTAGATAGCTCCATGAATACCTAAGGCATGAAACATGTGGACCTCTGGCTTAGACCTAAGCTCACTAGCAGGTCTACAGGTGCCCGATACTCATTCTCAATTGTAGAGACAGGGAACACTATAACCAGTGTTTTTCTGCCTTCTTTTTAAAGCTCAACATCAACAAGAAATATCAGATGAAAATTGCTTTTTGCAGCAACTGGTTGACCGTGCTTATCCTTTTTTATCCTGCTAGTGAGCTTAGGTCTAAGCCAGAGGTCAACATGTTTCATGCCTTAGCTAGCCATCTAGTGGCATTTCCTCAGGACCAATAATTTGTACAGACAGGTAGATGCGACTATCTCCGCAAAGTGAGGAGCTCAATGACTCAACGCCCCACACCGCGTATAGGGGATAAGGTGTTGACTGACATCTTACCGTCACTGGCGAGCACCGAGGCAAGGACAGGGGTAGGTGCTAGTAGGCCCTGTCCAGAGTTGACAAGTCGCGGTCTGTGTTGGCATTCTCGCAATCGGATAGGTCAATTTGCCCTTAACTGCAGGAGGGTTATCATAGTTTGCGCACTTTATTAGAACACTGCTCGCCAGTGGCAGTAAGAGGTCAGTCGGTACCTTACCACCTATACACTGTGGGGCAGAGACAGGGACTATTATATCAAGAGTTTCTCTGCCTTCTTTTTAAACTCTACATCAACCAGGAATATCACATACAAAAACATTTTTGCAGCATCTGGTTGACAGTTGATTTTCTACTCCTACTTTTCACCAATCTTCTCGCGTTGTAGGACACACCATTTCCTGTCCTACTGTGCTCAGTTGGCGAACTTATTAAAAAATCTACGACAAACGACCCTCTCACGGGACCCGCCAGGCTTGCAGCACCATGTGCCTTTCCTTGCGTTGAGCTCTGTAGAGTAAGTGGGTAACCGCTTTGGGGGTTTGGCTGGGCTTTTTGGGGGATATGAGAAGGGTGGGCAGGAGTGCTTTGTCATGAAACCCACATGAGCAGGCAACACTAGTCTTCTCCATTTCCGAACTGTAGGCTTTTAAGCATCTTATACTATAATGCCATTTTAGATGGTAGTGTTTCTCCGGAGTGACTGTCTTTCTTTGACACCGATTATTTTCATTTCTCATTACTTTGGTAGTGTTAAGTACTTTGACTCAGTTACCAATGAGGCCCATTTCCTAATATTTTCCAATCCACTCCTCTGACAAATTCCTTGAATGTTGTAGGGTTATATTCCTGCAACAATAGGATTCTCTAGGATCATTCCAGAGCACAGAAGCATGGACTGGTCTCCAATGGTCCCAGCACAGCATTTGGGGCGAAGAGGATACTTGGCTATTCTAAAGTAGTGGAGTTTTTTTCCCTCCCTCTGGAAATTTTCTTTCTGTGTTAAACCTTATGCATTAAAGTTCTTCAGACCTACGAGCACAATATTTCCCTACATGTCTAAGGATACGCAGATTGTTTATAATGCATTAAAGGTGGTATTAGACCTTTCTCCTTGTTATGCTAATGAAAAAACAAGTTGCTATAGTATACAAAAAAGTAATGGATGAAATGATTGAATTAATCTCAGCTACTGTTAATTACTTGGGCTGCATCCCAGTCCACTGTTATTTTGCACACCATGCCATCTCAGTTTGTAGCCAGCTATATGCAAATCAGTCTTGACCATGCCCCAATTGGAACAGTCCAGACAGAACTGCCAATCCACATCCTCATTGAATTATAACACAAGAAACCCAGTTATGGGCTTATCAACCAGGTACAGTTTGGTTCCAGTAAAACAGTGTGCACAGTACCCACGTCTAGGCATACCAGTCCCACTAAGGGTGACATACTGAAGTATACAAAAAAGGGATGGATGGAATACTTGAATTAATCTCAGCCACTGGTAATCACTTGGAGTGCTTCCTTATTTCGCACACCATCCCACCTTAGTTTGGATCCAGCTATGGTTTGGGACGTGGCCCGAGTAATTACCAGTGGCTTAGATTAATTCATGGATTCCGTCCATCGCTTTTTGTGTACTGGAATGCTACTGCTATGACACAGGATCCAACACTGACTTGGATGGATGGCAACAACAAGAAATCTTCCATGATAAAACTGATTTACAGTGTGTGCAGTGTTAACAAGCAGAGCATCCTGATAAGATGGCTCGTTTGACAGCAAAACATCCGATAAGAAGTGGGAATTTCCGACTCACTCCAACCACTTGATAGAGTAATTTGCAAACCATGTGAAGCTAAAGCAAATATTTGCCAGAACAGTCTGTATTAACTGAAGGACTTTTCAGTGGACAATCTACTGCCATTAATTTAGGGGGCCCCATGATTAAATTCAGCCTCCTAAAGTAAGATTTCCCCTTCACTGCTAAGATTGAAAAAGAATCGTTAGCACGGATCTAATACAACACCTGACAACATAGCAGGCTGCAGGAGAAAAACCTTTCTGAAAAAGAAATTATTGCACTCACTCAATAACTTTCTTCTTGTGAATAGATATTGAAAATATAAAAAGAATCCTCTTGCACAGCTACAACAATTCAGATAAAGGGTTACCACTAGAAAGATAGAGAGGGAGCATGAGTAAATTGGAAAAGGAAGTTACTAACCTGTAACTAGTTCTCCATCAAGACTACTCTCTCTGAATTCATGAACACTACAACAAAACAGCGTACAAATAGGATCCCAAACAAGCTTAAATACTTATGTTCATATTAAAAAAAAGCACACCAATAGAACAATACATTGGTCTTAATAAAATAAATAAACAGGCAATTTAAAACAAGATAGCAATGAAAAGGTACATCTGACTTAAAGTACCCAACCACAGTAGCATTTCAAATTCAAGAAAAGAAGTGGTTTACACACTAACTAGAACCAAGACAGATTTTTGGGTTCCCGGGAGCTGTTCTGTCCACTTATGCCTGGCAGACTCAGTAAGCTAATTTGTTTTTGCATGCCATATTGATAGAATCTATAATCTATGGAGAACACCACTCAGAAACACTCTGAATCACAGGGTAGGTTATTTATTATTTTGGTGAGAATACAGATTGGATTACTGAGAACTGGAATTAGAGGTTGAGGATTGTGTTACCATGATGAAATTATCTCAGATATTCATACAAAAAGAATGAAGGCGAGGAACTAGAAGATAGTTTGAGGTGCTTTAAAACAATTACGCAAAGAGATTGCAGTAGGTCACATAACTTCTGTCCAGAAGTACAAACCTAAACAGTAATATTTTGCTGCCTGTACTGATCTCATGTTGCAGTCATGAAAATGAATGGAATAGTGCTCATAAGAGCAGCAATGGCTTACTTCCTTGTAATGACATAGGTTTTTCAGTTTACCTGGCATAGGCCCATTAGCTATTTGGTAAGCTGTTATCAGAAACTACCCATCTAACTATGGCTTGCTTGGATCAACCTATGCCAGAGCGAACAGCTCCATAACATACAAACTGCTCTAATGAAACTTTGGTTTTCTACAAATATATTAATGATTTCTTAGACTGTGAAAACAACTTTGTGCTTCTGTAGGTAGAAGAATTCAATGGGCCAGTATTAAAATGTTTAGTTTAAAATGAAAGTTCTAGATAGTCGTGGGCAGAAAAGAAAAGCGTGAGTTTGGAATACCACTATTAGAATAGAAGACCTCACACTTTTCATCCGTGCAAGGAGCCTGATGCTCTCATCCTCTTCACAGATAAACAGAACAATAATCTACCTGCCTTAACAGATTATGGAGGTATAACTTCTGCAGAAGCTAAAAGGGTGGCCTCATTAATTTGGCCAAACGAATAATGAACTACCAATGACTGAGTGGTTTCATAAAGGAGAAAAAAACAGTTTACTGTTCAGCGTAAAAAATCTTCAATCAGAGGAAACATTAAAAAATAGGTTTTGGAAAGAAATTTCCAATCAAGCACATCACCAGTCAAATGCCCTTCTACTGACAAAAATTGAAGACCAGATAAAGTAGTACTATTTGCTCTTTGCCGTATTTTTGGTCACCTGTCCTCGGAGCCACAGGCTGGCTATTTCCCGAAGAAAGGGAGCAGCCTTGGGGTAAGTATTACTAAAGGCATCCCTTCCTTCCAATTGGACTCATGCAGCCTTATTTTGGCTTTTTACATATCTTGCAGGCATAATACTAAATCGGTACTATTTGTATATGCATTTCCTTTTTCATATTTCCCAGAATTGAGTGCATTACAAATTAAGTGTTGACAGGAGTGGCATCAGGGAGCAATCCTCGGTCCTGAAGAACAGCCTTGGGGTAGGGCTTGAAACATGTGGCCGAAGAAACTCAGGAACATGACACTTTTCCCATTTTTTAACCATACCAGATAGTGTTATGAATACAATTATTTTCCTACTAGCCAGGTATTTTTAATTTTCCACGTATATAAAAGAAACCTATCTGTCTCTTCATCCTTTAAAGTACACATCAAAAAGTGCTCCCACGTAACCCGTAGGTCATAGGACGCCCGTTCTGCAGTGGAAAGGGAAGAACGCAATGATGAAGCATGCCAACAAATGGAAACCCCGGTGGGTGAGGGTCATTTATTTTTAAAATGGTCTGTTTACAATATAACAACCGAAGTGGAAAGCTAGTCCTGAAAGATGGATGGGCTCTTTTTTTTTTTTTTTTACAATATAACTAATAGGAGGACGAGTCTTCTATTTTCTTCTACCTCCCCTCTTTTGTTTTTCGAGTACCTGTCTAATAAATGCAGATTCTGATCTAAAAGCATAGGATATCTTGTGGAAAGATTTTGTTTCTTGATGTTTATCTAGTTTATCTGGTAATGTCTAGAGGTCATAGTACATCTTCAGGAGGTAGGCAACCAAGCACTGCAAGGGAAGACTAGTAGGAAGGATTTTGTGACATCTGGATGGAAAAATCACCCTAGAAGGGCAACTCCAGTATAGTTTGATGGACAAGCAAAGCAGGCCCATTATTACTGCTGGTGATGCAAGCCTGGAAAAGGAGGATTATCTTTGTTGTGCATGGTCTGATTTTAGTGTTCTGCCTTAGGGGAACTTTAAGAAAAGTGTAAGCATATGCCCTTAAGGACCCTATAGGAAACACATTCTCTTGGGATGTAGCATTCAATTCTTGGCATTTTAATTTGCTTCAGGAACTAATAAGCCAATATATGGTGAGCCGCTGGCAGAGGAGAAGTCTGAAAATACTAATGTTTAGAACCCCTTAAATTCTTCTAATAGGTACCTGCTGAATTTGCCAGTTATCGCAGTTATAAGCCCAGATACAAGACTGCTGAAATCTTGTATCTGTTGATGGCATCCAATGCCAGACTGTATGTACTTCTCTTATAGAAACTCTCAATCTCATTTTTCAGTTAATGACATTTCAGCAGGAGAACTATTTTAAGAACTAGTAAAATACAACACAGTAGTAAAATGAATTCATGGACAACAATGCTGTGCCTCTCTCATCATCCTTTAAATGCACAGTAATATAAAAAGATCTCCACTCAGAGATTAAACAGACCACACCTTACATTTAAATACAGACTGCTGTCGACAACTGAGTAAAGTATACTAGTAGGAAAGCAGAAAATGCCAAAAGAAGAAAGCCTGAATGCGACACCAGAACATGAGCAAGTGGACCAAATCAAGATCAGTCCTTATTAAACTAAGGAAACGATAATGAGCTTTTAAACATAACAGCAAAAATGTAATTGATGTCCCATGTACTAGTCCTACCTCCATCACTCCTGGGGTGTTCAGCTCCAGCGCAACCATTACCTTTGCAGTGTCTGTGTAGCACATCTAATGCAGCGATGAGGAATTCGTGTGCATCCTGTTGCTCGTACCCTGCTAAATGCCGTGCATGCGTCCACACCAGATGCAATAACCTATAGGGAATGTGAGGAGATCGGTGCCCAGAGTAAAACTGACCCAAGAAAAAGAAAAAAGATTTTATAGAACCATTTAAAAAAAAAAATAGATGACATTCAGAAACACTACAATGCAGGTGTTTTCAAAAATCAAACAAGATTATTTCCTTTTGAGGCAGTGTAAAATAAACATTCTAAACACAAGGCATAAACAAATTAACAGTAAATCAGTATTCAATAGGTTTGGAGAGAGGAACGTGCAAAACCAGACTGGGCTTACAGCACAGCCTACTGCCCAAACATCGTTTTCGATTTAAGAGTTCCATTTGTTAAATATTCTTACAACAAACTCGGTGACCAAATACTATCATCTCTCCAAGTTCATACCCAAATAGATATGGTAATTTATATCTTGAAGTATCATATATGATAAAATGATTGTATCTATAGATCCCTTAAAGGGTAAATGTATTTGTAGATGCAGCCCCAGTCTATGAAAGATCCAGCCAAGGCATGTTTAATGTGAAAGAAGGATTTTTCTTTTAAATATGACAATGACCAACATAGGTTTATGATATCAGACGCAGGCATATACTTCATACTCAGGTAACACAGTTATCTATCAATCAAAGGTTTGTGTAGCACGCCTACTCACCTGTGAGGGTCTCAAGGTGCTGGGGGAGGGGGTGGGCTGCTGATCTGTCTGGGTGTGGCGGTTCAGTTGAAGAGCCAGGCCTTGAGATCCTTCCTGAATTGGGTTATTGACGCAGATTGTCTGAGGTGGAGGGGCAGGTTGTTCCATGACTTAGCGGCGAGGCAGGATAAGGATTTTCCTCAGTTTCTGGTCTCATGGATTCTTGCGATAGAGGCCAGGGTGAGTTGGCTGAGCAAAGTTGTCTGATGGGTGTGTGGAATGAGAGGCGCTGGTTCTGTGAGGAATCGGGGTAGGCTGACTCGCTGTGTTCGGCCGGTAAGGAAGGAGTGGATCTAGTCCAGTGCCTTGTTGCAGATGCCAGAGTCGTGGAGTCTCTTGATTAGGGTGCAGTGGGAATCGGTGTCAAAAGCGATCGAGTGGTCCAGTAGGATGAAGGCGGCTGCTCTATGGAATTGGAGTACGGGCAAGGATCCGATGGGGCTCCTGAGTGGATGCTCTTCATGGTCTTGAGTGTGGTGAGCGAAGACCAGTTGAGCACAATCTGTTAGGGTGCAGCGTGGTTGCTTGCGGTGTTGACGGGTGTAGTGACCGGGTTTTAGGTTTCAAAGCTCTAGTAGATCTGCCAGATTTTGTGGTGGAAGGTGCAGAGTTTGCTGCAGAGGTTTTGTCAGTATGGGATGTCTGTGGTCTCGCTGTTGGGCTTGGCAAACTCTTTGACAATGGCGAGGAGTTCTTTGCTGTTGTGTGCGTTAGCGTGGAGTCTGTCTTGGAAGGCAATTTTCTTTGGTGATTTGAGGAAAATTTAAAGCTTCAGTGGCATTCTGGGGTTTTGTTCATCTCTTCTCGAGTAGTCTGCAGGTGCGTCTGGACCTGTAGAGGGCGGGAGTGAACCAGCTGGCTTTTTTTTGAGTGCTGTTTGCCTAATGCCTTCTGAGGGAAGCCAGAGTGTCAGCGCAGTTGGAGATCCATTGGTCAAGGTTGCACGTTGTGGTGTTGGTGTTGGCGAAGTGGTTGTGATAAGAAAGTTGCCGAGAAGTTCTTCGGTGGCCCTGTTCCAGCTGTGCCGGGTGGTGGCGATGAGGGCGGTGGTGTACGGCAGGTGTGGTCAAGGCAAGATGCACGTAGTGGTGGTCGGTCCAGAGGAGTTCGGTGGTGTGGCTGTAGGTGATGTTTCCGCTGGTGGAGAAAACTGGGTCGAGCGTGTGTCCAGCTATGTGGGTCGTTGCAGTGACTAGCTGCTCGAGTCAGATGTTGGCGAGAGTCTCCAAGTTGGGAGGCAGTGTTCTGGTCACTGGGGTTGTTCAGGTGGAAGTTGAGGTCACCAAGTAGGATGTAATCGGTGGATGTGAGAACCTGGGGTGCGACGAGGTCTGCGATGGTGTCTGTGAGGGGCGGACAGGGGCCTTTGGCATGTAGCCAAGGGTGCCATGGATGGTGGCTTTGTCTGGCAGTGGAGGTGTTCTAAGGTTGGCGTTGGGTCATTTGAGTGCATGGTCAGTCAGAGGGTGTTCTTGCGGACGACGGCGATGCCTCCTCCCAGTTGGTCGGTGCGGTCCTTGTGGGTGACTTTGTAGTGGTCGGCGATGGCAATGTCCAGTCAAGAACAGGGGTTGGTCGAGGTTTCTGTGAAGAGGCGATGTCGTGAGATGCAGCATCAAGGAGGTCACAGATTTCTGTGGTGTGTTTGTGGCGGGATTGCACATTGAAGATGCAGTTGAGCTGGTCGGGAACGCTGTTGGTCGACTGGGCAACGAGAGGGGCAGGTGTGTTTGTGTGGATGAAGGTGTGTCTGCAGTTCCAGCAGGCAAAGGGTTCATGGGTCTCCATCCTCGCGAAGTGGCAGGCGGTGTGGCGTCCTGAGTTGAGGGCAAGGGGGGTGAAGGCGTCGTAGCGGTGGAAGGTCAGAGAACCAGGGTCTATGGCGCGGGGCGCTGCCCAGGTGCAGACGGGCTAGCCTTTGGCAGCCCAGCGGCACCACCACAGAGCAGCCGCCATTAAGTACTGCTGTGAGGGGGGGCCTGGACAGCTGGGAGGCTGGAAGCGTCACTAGAGTGGGGCAGGAGCACGAAGGATCGCAGGGGCAAAAAAGGAAAAAGAGCAGAGGAAAACAGAAAAAAACGGATAAAGGCAGAAACAGAATGAAGGCAGAAAAAAAGAGCAGAAATAAAGGCACAACAGAAAAAGCAGAAAAGAAAGAGGGGTAGCACTGGCAGCAGAACAGCGATACCCTTCCACGAAACCACTATGGATGTGGTGCAGGAAGCACCTCGAACTCCGGGGCAGCAACTGGGGCAGCAGCAGAAGCTACCAGGCAGAGCTGCACCATGGAGGGAGCAGGTCCACTAAAGGTCAGTGGAATGCCATCCGTAAATACATAAATGAAACACAAACAGATCAGAACTTATTAGGACAGATCTGGAAACTAGTTTTGTAGACTGATCAAACATTCTTCGTGGGTCAGGTCAAAAGTGCAGACTGCGGATACTTCAGATAAACTTAACAACGGTTTGAGTTCGGAATCAGAGACAATGAAGGTATGTAGCACTGTATGCTAAAACGAAAAAAAAACATAACAAAAACCATAAGTATCAAAACATTTACTTCCGCCTAGGTGGCAAAATTTTGGCTCATCTGCTGTAACTCTGTGCTGAGCCACTCGCACGGCATTGAGAACTAGATTTGCCAACACCTGATGTTTCAATGGCTTCCTTGCCACAGGCCAATCTCCCTAATGAGGGGAGCCTTCTTACATCCAGTTTAATAGCTTATGCTTTAAAAAGAAGGTCCAGGTCAGAAAGTAAATTCTTATTGGTTGAAAAGTTTTCACACAAATGCACAACGTGGCGAGCTACTGCAGTGTGAAAGCTTCACTAAGAGTGCCATGCTGAAATGGTGTTACAGCACGTTACTCTAGGAACACTTGAAATAAATATAGACATGTACAAGTCCTCATATGGAGAATCATATGGGGCGAGGAGTTTAAACCTCTGAACCAGATTTCCTATATCCGAAGGTAGGATTACACTGGGACTGTAAGGGAGACAGTTTTCGGAGCTGTTCAAGCCCCTGTTTGTGAAGGGGTCAGAACTCACAGTTAGGCTGAATTTACCGACCCAGTAATTACCAGATGCAATAAAGTCTGCACTCACATTTCGGCAGGCCAATCAATACAAGCGATTTTCCCAGGACCATTACAATATCTGGCATTGCAACGGTTGAAGATGTGGGGATTGTCTAGAGGTCTGTGGATGGAGACTTGAGTCAAGGTGCGAAGATGGAGATACAGTGGTGAAAGGAGAATTTGGACACGAATTGGAAAAGCGATAGATATTTGGAGTAAAACCAGATCTTATTTTGTATTGTATGTAAGCAAGTTTGAATGGGGAGCCTATTGCTCAGGAAAAGAAACAGGGGGTGTATAGAATGTTTTATAAAAGGAGAGTCATAAATTGTTTAAAGATGAAAGCAGGATTATTGACCTTCAAGAGTTTCAAAGGACAGTTAGAAGGTTCTGTTCTTTTAAGGTTGGACAATATACTAGCTGTGACTTATATCAACAAATTAGGAGGAACAAGATCAAAGAGGTGGTCTGATTTGACTCCGCAAATGTTTGGAACACAAAAATATTCTGAAGGCAGAATATTTACCTGGTGTTTGCAATGTTACAGCAGACTGATTCAAGGAATGAGACACATTACAGCGATTTGAAGTGGAGGGCGGATTTGTTTCAGAAAATTCAGTTGCAGGATTATGTGGGTTGGAGACCAGATCTGAGAGAGACAGTAGCAGATGCTTTCAAACTGAATTGGAAGGGGATACAAGAATATGCATTTCCTCCATTTGCAATGATACAGAGAGTGTTGGTTCAGGTGAGGAAACAGATGAGTCAGGTAGAGTTTTGGAAAACACAAGTTTTGTTTCCAACTTGGTTGGAAATGGCAATCGAGATTTCATATTTAATCCAGTTGGCAAAGGACTTTAGAAAGGAAAAGAACAGGAGGAACATCCTTTATCATCAGGTTTGCTCAACCTTCTGATTTGGCAGATGTCTGGAATTATGGAAGTTTCTCAGGTCTTTTGGGAGCAGCTTACTGAAGTGCTCAATAAGTATTGGGCTCCTGGGACAAGAAATAAATACAGAAGAGTTTGGCCAGTTTGGGTACGTTGGTGCATGGAAAGGGATTTGGATCCCATGCAGGCGAATGAGGTAGAAGTGGTGAATATTTTATCAGAATGGTTTGGTAAACGTTGTCACCCAACCCCCTCATTGCCTCTTTTCCCTGACACGAGCCGCTCCTGCCGGATTGATGGTCTATATAGAGGTCAGACAGGGATGGAGCCTTTGCTCCCATGTGGTGAGACCCTGTAGAACATTGTTGGGCACCTAGGCTAAGCCGAATACGGGGATCATGGTGGATCGTGCTATATCTCACAGGCACTTGCCTGATCCTGGAGATCAAGCTGGTCTCCTCAAGCATCCTACCTCACAAAGTTTGGTAGTTCAGGGGGCTTTGGCCTCATAGGATATGGATTCTCTAATGTTCTAACGAATAGAGACTCTAGGAGGCAAGAGTCGTGTGGCAGGCATATTTCTTCCTCAACTAGTTCTGCTTTAAGGTCCACTAACACGTCTTGTGTGCTTGGGCGCTTTTTTCACGCTTTGTGGTATTCCTTGCAGACTATGTTGACATCGCTTCCACATGGCCTCAGTTTTAATATAGAACAGTTGATTCAGGATAGTCAACAGGCAGCTCAGCTGATCATTAGATGTGGCATGGATACCACTGGTCAGGCCATGGCATCCTCTGTGGCGCTAGGTCGTCGTGCCAGGCTTTTCAGAGGCTGTCCAAGCTGCTTTGGTTGATATGCCCTTTGATGGCACCCATCTTTTTGGTGCCAGGCCAACTCTGCTTTATGGTGTTTCCATCATACAAGAAGTAAGACAGAGTCCTAACTTCTCTTTTTCTAATTATATAGCCATTTGATGTTTTTCCCTATACTAAAGTAGCATGCGGGATATTAATCTTTTGGTTCTTACACGCTGGTCATGTTATGGCATTACCATGGTGGTATAAGTTTCGGTTGTTGGTGACACCTGATGTGGTGTTCCTGCTGTTAGCAGAAATTATTGCTTGAATACTGTCTTTGACAGGTTAGGTGGTACAAGGATAGCTATTGCATAGGATTTTTCCTTTCCTTTTTTCCTCGGATTGGCGGCATGCTCAAGAGCTCATTTGCTTGTGAGGTTTCTTCCAGTTAGGAAGTTTACCCATGCTTCTTTGGAAGCAGTTCAGTAACCTGTTATGCATTACTTTTGATTTTCAATATCTCATACCAGGACATCTTGCATAAGCCCTATGGGAAACCTATTATGCTTATTCTTTGCGACTACTCTGAAATTCCACTTCAGTGCAGTCTGATTTGATCAAGAGTTCCACTAGGACATTCTTGGTTGATGGTCCTTAATTTGATTGCAAGCAAGGGTTATGCCAACTTTAGCACTTTGTGTGTTCCTTGCCTGTGCATGGTGTTTTGTCCCTTGATATGTATTTCTCTTTCTTGGAGGCGTTACATATGGCAGGTTCAGGGGCTCTATTTTGTATTCTTCCGAGTGATTACTAACACTTACCTCCATTTATGGAGGTTCTATGGTCTACTTTTCATTCTTAGAACATGGTTGTTTCGCGATCACTGCTTGTAATGTTATCTGGAATGCAGTGACAGAATATTTTAACCCTAGGGTGTTAGCCTTCATGTCATGTCCAGTATTTTCTGGGAGGATTTCTTCTTTTCTTAGAGAATGTTCACCTCTAGGGTTCATTTCTATGTTAAGAACATCCTGAGTTTTCCGCTCCATATACTCTGAATGATGGTGTAGTTAAATTTTTCCTGTTGGATATCTATATATCCATCTCTCTCTCATTTATCTCTCTTATCTATCTCTATTTCTCTCATCTGTAGATATCTATACATCTATTGATATCTATCTATATACATATATACACCCTCGACTGATTTACGGTCAGATTTCGGTTCGGTCTAGTATACCATGTTGTCAAACATTCCAACAGGATATCTCTTTTTGGGATTTCCATGAGTTGAGTTGTACTTCATTTTGACCTATTGGGCCAAGTGTGGTTGTATGTGTTTGCTGTAGGGAAGGCTTTATTTTCGTGTCTTTACTTTTAGACTGGTGATAGTAAAACCCGCTCAGGATACTTTTGGACAGTTGGCAGGGTCTTAATGCCAAGTCACCCAGGGTGTGTTATTGAAGGTGTGATCTTCCTTTCTTTTGTTCCATTTAGATTTTCTGTTGTGTAGGTATCATGGGCTGGTATTTCAGTTCCATTTCATCTATATGGGTATACAGCATACACACAGGTGCAATGTATCTGTGCTGTGCATATTTTGATATATTTTTGCCATATACAAAAAGGGAGAATATGTATTTGTTTCGCAAATCTCACTATGAGTTAGTTTGCTTCTCTTTTCACTGTAGTTTTATCTGTGACTATGTCATAACCTGTATATTAGGAGTATGAATCTGTATATGTACGTATAGTATGAGCTATACAGATTTGGGCATTGTTTGTTCATTATTTATGGCAGATTCATATCTGGATAATTGCAATCTTTCCGGGTTCTACGCGTTGCGAGGCCCTTGCAGTGGAAATTGTATCTAATGACGTTTCCTCAAGGATAGACTTTGGTTTGCTTCAGTTTTTGTTCTAATGTACGAGTTCTGGAACCGCTTTTCTGGATTTATTAGGACAGGTTCTTTTGAATACTTCCTTACTGGTGTAGGACCTGTAATTTATAGGGTATTCGTTATTGCCTTTGGTCCTTCTAGTCCATAGGCTCTTTTCACCCTTTAGGGGTCATGTGCTACTATCCTAATGTTGTCTTCTGACAGTGTTATGGTTTTTTCCATTCTTGTAGGGCTGCTGTATTTACATTTCCTGTACTTGCCACAGTTTTTAGAAGGAGCTCATGCTCTTTTTCATTTAATCCCTACGTACGTCTGGTCTATTGTTAATTTCAACTGACTGGTTCCCTCTGAGAACATTTGTAGGATTAGATCACTGACCCTACCCCGGGTGGGTATAACTATGGTATTTAAATCAAAAGTTAAGGAATCTGCGGCTAGAGGTCTCGTACTTACCTTCAGTAACGCATTATCTGCTAGAGACATAGTCTAGCCGCAGATTCGCCCTACCCATCCTCCTCACTCTTCAAATGATTTGTAGTGTTAGATGTATTTCCATTTAAAGCCCTGGTTTATACACTGGTGGGCAGTGTTTCAAGAAGCTATGTGATATGTCAATCCATTTGATCTTTACTTATAGACATTGTCTGGGTGTAAGGGATTTACTCGTTTTCAGCACTGTTTTTATATACCAGTGATCGCTCTTTCATGTAGCTGTGTGATTCAATCAACCACTTGGTCTTACTTGTCGATCTTGACCTGATATTGCCATACCATTCATTTCTGTTTTCTAGTTATTGTTTCAAAGATACATTGATCTTTTTTGGCACACTGTTTCCACACCAAGTTTCTATGGTGGCTCTGCGTGGTGGCATGGGAGGTTTCACAGAAGAAACTGACGCCCGAGCACCGGAGAGGACTTGTACGACTCCACTGACATCACAACCGGAGTCAACGTCATGACAGTCGTGAGACGCCGTCCCCCGGTGCGCAGAGATACTGCTGAAAAATTTCTAGATCCAGTCTGATGCCTGGGGAGAATTCAAAAGTTTAGGAATCTGCAGCTAGCCTAGGACTACCAAATAATGCGACACTGAAGGCAAGTAACTTGTTACTTTATGCATAATGCTTGCCTTTTAGTTTTTAATAAAAAAAAATCGCAATTCTTTATTCAGTCAATCTTTAAGAATAGTCATTCTCATGTGACTCCACTAACAGCAGTTGGCCTTTGTTTTACTTGTTACATGTCAACTCTAGAGCTGTCAGATTTAAATTTAAAAATAAATAAATAAATGAACCGCTGTCAGTATGAAACTATTCATTGCAGCCTTCACAAAAACTATAAATGCATTTTATTATCAGAACCCTTAAGCATTGCAAATTGAGTGATTTTCCCATTAAAAAACAACAACTCTACAATAGCAAAGGAAGTATTCCTGTCTGTAAGATGCTTGTGTTGGTATTCCTCCTATTCTATGTACATATTGATTCTTGAAAGCAAAGTAAAACTAGACCGAGGGAACACAGCAACCAAAATGATTAAACATAAGAAATAAATCAATGCTATGCTATACATTTGATCGATACTTTCTCTCCCATTACAACAAATTAATTGGGATGTATTACTCAACTGATATACCAGTTTTTCAGATGGGAGTGCTTTTCCGCCCTCATGGAGATGACCATGGTCGGGCCTAAATTCTCTGCAAAGGCTGCACTTTTCTAAGCAGTTGGTTAGCTCCATGTGAGCCCAAGCACCATCACTGCAGTCAGACGATGCAAAATGGATTCTATAAATAAGATGATCAATAGAAAACCTAGATGCCAAGCAGCATGACTTAAATGGGCTAAAGTACCCTGACTGATAATGTGCTGATGCAATCTCAATTCGCCGTTATTCAGGAAAGTGCAGCCATAAAGCTTCCCCGTTATACTTACTCATGGGCTGTAATTACACAGAGCTCTGCGGTCATTTTAACAATCAGCACTCTCCGTCATTACACTGGAAGTGGGAATCATTCATTTAAGCCAAAAGAACATTTCAGTCAGAAACGTTGCACAGAGAGTTTGCACTTCACAAGGCTTTCTTACTATTATAGGAGGCAAGAGCAAATGTAAATCTCCATTTGTCATTGTGTATTATGGGAGCTGAAGCCCACAAGACAGCAGCGGATCGCCCTGTGCTGGCTACAGCAAAACGTACATCCAATGCATAAGCCAGAGAGTTAAAAATGATTTTAAAAAGTCAAATGTTTAAAGTTGTACTCCACTTCAAGCAAACATGTTTGCTGCTCTTCAAGCACTATTGTTCAAGGAGTCAAGATTCCAATGGAATTCGTGGTGTGACTGCCTGGACATGTTGGGAAAAGTGAGAAAAAAAAGTAATGGTCAAAGGGTGTAAGGTTACTGCGGTTAGCAAATTGACAGAGCAGTGAGAACTAGCTTTCTTTCCGAAGGAAATACGAGGCCTTCAAACTCCACTTGAGAATAGCCAGATTCAAAAAAAATCTGACTGAAATAACAGTTGTTACTCAAAATAACACACTAAACCAATCTGTTGTCAAAGAGAGTCTGGCTGGGACTGTTAGGTATGATATTTTGCATTCAGCACCTCTTGTGTTCCCTTAGCTTCCTTTTGGTCCAAGAACAAATAAAGAACAAACTACACTGAGAATATAACACTGTCGTGGACGGGATGCTTTGGTGGCTGGTGTCGCAAAACCTGGGATCTCAGACGAAGTCCAGCTTCAGGTAACAGAGAAATGCTGAGGTACGGAGATGTGCTGGCCAAGTAGGAATTATGAGACACGCATACACCATGAGGAAGATTCACTCTAGTGACTGCGAGGTACTGCAGTATCAAGTCCTTGATGTGGCCACACCGGTCTCGGCAATGCCTAATCTATTGGCGCTTTAACTAGCTTCTGTTCAGGCTTTTCAATCCTCTGAAGTGTCATGGAAAGATGAACAACACATGATCTAAAATATACGATGTTCTGTGCATGCACTTATTTGCTAAACCCCATGGGGTAAGCAAAGTGCTTTCTGTGTAGAATATTTGGGTATGGGTACACATTTTAGGGAGTCAGGCGTAGGCTGGTTTAGGAACGCCTTCATAACTTTTTAAACATCGGTGGTACTCACAAATTCACCGAAAATGCACCAGATGACTTTGGCATGTGAGGTGTGCCTTCTTAACTAGATGCCCAGAAGGTGACTGGCCTTTAGAGAGAAGTGGGCATTACTCACAAGACTTGGAACTCCTTATTGCCTTTGGAGAGATGAAAAGCTGGGTCCAATACCAGCATTCCACAATGCGACTTACAGGTTGTACACAGTTCTCAACAGCCCATGCATTAACCCACTGAGCTATTTATTGGCGCGCTTGGTCTAGAAATGTACAGTACCAAATTAGATTTTTTTTTAACCAAAGGAGTACAGGATTTAAGGGACATTTAAAAACTCTACCGTCTCAAAATTTCCGTTTTTAAAATACAAGTGTCCCAATATTATTGTCCGAGACCATCTGTGTACTTTTGTAAAAACCTATGTTAAGCTTTCTATCCCCTTTTTTCACCCCAAACTGCCAATGGGCGCATTCCATAACTGTCCTTTTCTATATATAGTTGCACTCTCCCTGCCCCTCAGAGAAAGTTGAAGGGAGGGGATAGAAGATGACAAATAATCTGGGAAAGGAGAGGTTGGGAGTGGGGAGAGATTGCGTTAGGTGGCCTATATACCCTGAGAGAGGCCCTTGCTGTGCTGAATATGTCATCCTTCTGCGGTGAATAAAATGAGTGCCACTGAATTGTGTAACAGTAACCTGCACTAAGTATAGAGCACCAAAACCCGCAAAGCAATATAAAGTGATGTAAACTGCTGCCAATTTAAATTCTCCATCCTATCTATGTTCTAAGTCCCCGGACCTGCTCCAGCAATTAATGTAAAGATGATACCTGGGCCTGGAAATACTCATGTGAGACAGCACCTTTCGGCCTGCACCCTTCTTGGGCGCTATAGTAAATGCTGTTAAAAGAATTGTGCAGTGCATGGTCCTGTTTATTGCTTTTAGATTGATTTCCTGCACGAATAAACCCAGATAAAGCAGTCTTCGGATGTGAAGGCAATCTGGCTGGGGTTGGGATGGAGCAGGTGGGAGGGAGAATGAAAGAGGCCACAGGAGACTGACTGAGTGAACACACAAGTGCTCGCGTGGAGTGCTCAAACACAAAGAAAAAAATAGCATCTAAAACAGGAGCAGTGGATGGACACAAATACTTGGTCCATGCTCTGGGGTGGGCTACACACAAGAAGAGGCATGATGAATGTATGTCTTGGACAAATGGGAACAAAGGATTTGAGAGAGACAATGAGCAAATGGTAAGCCTATGAACAGGGATAAGCCCATTGAATTGTAAGCAGGTCTCTGAGACAGCCTATACGCTATCTAGCCAAGAGCTAAAAAGGGAGAGCCGAACCAAGTGTCTAGCTTGGCACTCAGAGCCTGTGCACAAGCCAAGCCATGAAAATGTTCAGCATGTAAATCATGCAACAAACACCATTTAAAAACAGTCATCTAAATGACAGAACAAGTGCATTTCTTTAAAGTGTAGAAGTATTACACTTAAGTATATCAGATTATTACTGCATTGAGGCTCATTATGAAGAGGCACTTATACATTTAAAAAAAGTTTTGAATAGGAAATGAGACGTTCACAATGGATATGAACAGCAACCAACCAGGGAGTTTAAGATGGGCCTGTTCGTCAGGGAAGTACACACAGTCTGGGTAAACTCTTGGATACCACCAACCAAATAACCAATGGGCACTTGTGCAGCAACCCAGACAGTGAAGTGAAGGGTAATGAGGGCACTTCCTCAACACTAGAAAAAGAGAAAGCACGCAGCACCAAGGCTGAACAATGTTGCAGTGAGATGGGCCACTGCTCCAGCAATCAAAGAAATCGACCTTCATATAATAGAGGGAGTTAAAATTTGGTTTCTTCCAGTACGCAGTACTAGACAGATCAACCACTGCCCTGGATATGACTAATAAACAGAGAAGGAGCAAAGGGTGGGGGTTCAGATTCTTGGTCAAGTGCCTGTGCCTATGGTAATAGATTTAGGGACAATAGTTGCACCAGGTAAACACGGGCAGCTAATAGGGTAGGTAGCAATACAGGAACACAGGATACATTTAAGTGAAGCCAAAATAATTAAATTCTAATGCCTAGAAGTGAGGCGTCTTACCTCCTCCCCAGCAAGAGGAATGGGATATGCAAGTATATAGGATCTAGGGACATATTTCATCATAAGGTTGCCACCCGAGAGGCAGAGTGCTACGACGCCTGAATACAGCGGAGCAGGTTGGTTTGACAGTGCAGGGAGTGAGAAATACCGTGAATTTTAAAATGACCTTTACTTATTCCTAAAAAGTTTTAATAGTGTAGAAGTACGGTAAGGTTAAAAGGTGATAAGTGTGGATGTTACAGCTGGCTTTATTGGCCAACGACATCCAACGTGAATCAATAGTGGCTGGTCTACATGTTTCACCCTCCTCATGCAGTTTTGAGAGGCTTTCGTCAGGACCAGGAGAGCCACGGGGGTATGCACGCGCTAAGGTGCAGCCTCACCTGTGGCCGGTTTTACCGTAGACATAAGGTTTTTGAGCCTTCAGTGTCGTCTGAAGAAAAAAGCATCTGAAAGAAAAAGCACACATCAAAGTACTTACGGCATTAGTTACGTTTGACAAAGTTGCTTTAACGGAAAGGATGCAGTGATACATGTTATACTATGTGCTATGCATCTGTGGACTCAACCGGCTGGGATGCCTCTCGTGACGGTCGTAACGTGCATAAATTAGAGCACTATTCATTCATCTTGGGTAATGTGTATTTCCACCCAATCATGCTTACATTCAGCAATTTTGTTTGTGTGCCATGTTGATGTACAATTCAGAAACCACTCGTGGGCGTTGTGTGGTTTCGCTAATCTCACTGAGATTAAGAGGGAGGTTAATAAACAAAAGCAGAGTCGGTGGGGACTCGAGAACAATAAACGTTGTGGGAGAAATATAGAAGCAAGGCTTACTTAGTAATAGAAGAGGTGTTGCCCCATGGGTCCCAGCGGGGGGGAGGGGGTGTGGAGCGGGGGATGGAGGACTATTGTCACACACCAAAATGGGGGTTAAAACAGTATGTTAGATACAAGTTGGACGAGCAGTAAGTACAGAGAATACCTTGGTAGCAGAAGCGTCCAGTTGGGATTACTCACTACGCCAAATCCAAGCGCCCACTTGACACCTGGCAACAACCCGATGAGGGACTACAGGGATGTAGGTTGTCTTTATGCTGGCAAAATTGTGTTCCGAGGTGAGGCACGTTAGCACCCAATGCGTGACCCAGTGCACGTGATCAGGTCAAACGTGGGGTTGCCACGATCTCGGAAAGAAAGCTGGAGCGCTAACCCTCGTGGCATGTAGTCAACTGAGAGCTTTCTTAGGCGCTTGTTGACAGACAAAGGTGCAGACTAAGAGCACGGTTGCGCAGTGTCTTAAAATCCTGTGCTGTGTATGAATTATTACAACATCTAGATGTTGGCATAAAAAAGGGGGGGGGAATTAATCCCATTGGCGAGTAGTCAATTGTGTGCTTTATTCAGCTCAACTAAGTGTACAGAATGTGATGGCAATGAGCACAGTGGTGCTGTGTGTGAGAATACTCTATTGTGTGAGAAATAGGTCTGGGAGTGGACACATTGATCAATGTGGGAGCGATGTCTGGGATAAAGAAAAATTCCTGTAAGTTGAAGGCGGCCATTAAGAAATCTATGGGGATCGCCACAGTGGAATGGAGCTTTATCATTATTATGGGGTTGTCACATGTCCAGTCAATCTCTCATTGTCCAAAACCTGTAATTGTAGATATGTTGCAAGCAAACTGAATGTTAAGTATTGCGAAATAATCAGTTTAAAGGCATGGTGGAACCAATGCATGATGGGTGCTTGGCAGTGGTGTCAAGTTACCTATTGGTAAAATTAGGAGTGGATCACAGTACAGTAGGGGCTAGTACCAATGGAGAGGTATCCAGAAGGGAGTGGTTGGGATCCCCTTATTTGCGCATAACAGAATACCATGGGATGTTATCATTCAGTCCATGCATCAAAATACACTTTGCCATGCCTGCCGGGCCAATAACTGTGTGGACTGATAAGTAAGGGTGTTTAAAAAAAAAAAAAAAGAATTTTAGTAAAGAGGTTTAAACAGCAGTAGATATGCACAAGGCTGATACTGAAATCTGCATATTTTCTTGTAAGTGCATTGATGTATCTTCTGTGGGTGTTCATATCACTGAAACCTGGCAGGCATTCAAGCATAACTACATATTTATTGGTTAAATAAATGTGGAAATATACCAGTTTCAGCTTTTTTTCTTCACAAAACCCATAATAAATATGGATACATACAGAATGTTGACAAAAAATAAATATGGATAAATACAGACGGAAATGTCAAAAAAATAAATACCATAAAACCGGGAGCCCTAATAATGATATACTGCTTTGCCTTGCTAGGGCTGTGGACATCTCTCAAACGGCCTACAAATGGTTGAGTTCATTTCTTAGTAAGAAGACTAAAGTAGTACATTTATCGTCCCTCAGATCTACAGAAGCTAAAGTTGTGTGGAGTTACCAAAGGCTCTTTCACCTCTTTTGTTTAACATTTAAATGCAGCAGATGATAAAAGAGCAGACCAACAAAGGGTATTGCTTTTTAACTATGCGAATGAATCACAGATTTTACTATGCCTGGACGGTCAGAAGAATCTATGTGGTTTATCTATGGCTGGATGAAGAAAAATGCTGAGAAGCCAAACTGTGGTTTTCAATAATGAGCCTCGACCAAGTCCTATCAGCCCACTGATATGGGACCGCTTCAGACACCAAAAGTAGGTGTGAAAAGCCTGGAAATAGTGGATCATCAGCCATCCTGGTTACTGCAAATTAATGACGTGGTCTTTTCTTCAGACAGTTGGGAAACTATCCATACCTTTTACCAGGAGCATTGAAAACGATCATGGCGGTAATCATTTTTGGTAGAATAGACTACCTCAATAGCATTTACTTGGCTTGCAAGACTGCGAGCTAAGGAAACCATAATTGCTCCAAAATGCAGCAGATAGACTGGTGTTTAAGGCTCCCCTGAGGTCACATACTTGACCTCTCTTAAAAAAGCTACATTGGTCACCTACATTATAGCGTTATCAATTTAGCGTCTGCTGCCTAGTCTTCAAGGTTATCCACAGATTAGTCCTGGATTTTCTTACTGGGGAAATTACGAGAAATGTTCCTAACAAGGGAACTGCGCTCTTCCAAGGCTAATCTTTTAGTGGTACCCAGTTTCTGTAAAACAAGAATCAGAGGTTCTCCACCCTGGCATTCTCATCGGTTGTACATCTGGTCACACACAACAATAGAAACTTTCAGACGTCAAGTGAAAACTTGGCTGTTGGAGAAAGCCTTTGGCTCCATGACACATTTGGGAAAACAAGCACTCTATAAGTGCTATTAACTATAACTATAGCTGGGGGGGCGCTAGAGGGCGCACGGCAAGATGGCCGCACATCGGTGAGGCTCTGCCAGACTAAGCTGAACATCTGTTATTAATCCGCATAATCCTGCTACTGTCGCTTTCTGCCCCGGTGGATTCTTGTGCTCCATTGCCTGCGGTGCTGATTGAACCCGGTGACGGGGACTCAAGACCCTGCTTTGAGCATTTTGCAGCCCTTACTGTGCCGGCGCGGTCTCAGCCGCGTGGATTGCGCTAGGCCGACAATACCCGGGCCTGGTCTGCCGTCGGCTGCCGGGGGTTCGCCTCGCGGATCGGAGCTGCGGACCTTGGGAGCGGAGCGTGGATAGCTGTCCTGGCAGGCTGCGAGCCGTGACGGCTGTACGTGGCGAGACCTGCTTCGGAGGAGAGTTTGGCAGGCAACGATGGACCCGAGAGCTGCCTGCGGTACCGGCGGCCTGTGACCTGGACGGAGGGCTGAACTTGAGGTCGGGCCTGGCGCTGCTCTGGAGGGCCCAGCGAGCTGCTGCGGAGGTCCTGGGCGCGGCGGACGGAGACCCCCGGTGCCGAGACGGAGCTGGCGGCGGGATCGGGAGTCTGCTCACGCTGGTGGCGGTGATTGGGGCTGAGGCCTGGTGGTAGCGGTTGCTGCGGATGGCGGGGTTCGGCTGCCCTGGGCCTGGCCGCGCGAGCCGGCGGGGGTGGGCTGCTGGCCGGTGCAGGGGGCGGAAGACTGCGGTGCGCTTATGCTCCCCTGAGGGCTTGTGGGGAATTATAGACTTGTGAATAGGAGCGCTGCTGACCGATCTGCCCGTTGAATTGCAGCGACTGCTGAAGGGTGACATTGTGGAGGCCAGTGCTACATGTGAGGAGTGTCCCTAGCTTGTGCTGATTAAGAACAGGAGTGCCTACTTGCTGGGTGTTTCATCCCTGTGGGGGATTGCATTGGGCTACCCCTGCTGGATTGCAGTCGGCCATTACCTTTGAATGCGGCGCCCTTCATCTGCACGTGTGACAGTGTTCCTGTTAAGCTGGCACCACCATTTTAGGATACACTGAGATTTCCTAGTAGAGGCCTGTGTGTTGCTGGGGGGAGTGTACTGTATTAACAGGTGCTATGGGTCGGCCTGAGAGGAATCAACCTAAGTTGAATTTTGAAACGCGGAAATCTGCGGCGCCCCCGCCGCAAGGCATGTCAGACACTGAATCGACAGGAGCTGCGGGGGGTACGTCAATTCTGGAGGCCACGCTAATAGCCATGCAGAAAACACTGCAATCCATAGAAGGCACTATGGAGGCAGTAAATCACAGGTTGGACCATATGTCCACGCAATTTGAACGGCAAAACGAGAGAATGGATGAGGTAGAACAGAGGGTGTCCGCAACGGAGGATGGCCTCACCACAGTGACTGATAAAGTGTTCAGTATGGAAAGGGTACTGGCGGTAATACAAGCTAAGAATGAGGAGTTGGAGGGGCGGTCCTGGCGCAACAACATCCGCGTCACGGGGCTGCCGGAATCCACAAATGTGGGCAGGATGGAAGATTTTATGGAAAGACTCTTTGTGGATATATTTGGATCTGACCAGCTCTCTAAAATGTTTATTGTGGAGCGAGCGCACCGCTCCTTGGCAAAGCGTCCGGTGCCCGGTGCTCCTTCGCGCCCCATAATTGCACGAATTTTGAATCATAGGGACAGGGATGCTCTGCTGCGTATGGCGAGGGAGAAAGGCACTATAGACTATCAAGGTAGTAAATTGGAGTTTTTCCCTGACTTTACTATGGCTGTGCAAGCGGCGCAGAAGTAATTTGCGGGAGTGAAACAGATTCTTAGGGCAGAAGAAATTCCGTATGCTATGTTGTACCCAGCTCGGCTGCGGATAGGTGCACCTGCGGACAACAAAATCTTTACCTCGCCAAAGGCAGCCATGGATTATGCGAAAAAACAGAAGAAGCGTAAGAGAGACTCAGCTAGGGCGCAGGAAGGTGATGAAGAACTGCTTGAAGATAACTAACGGTTCTCCTGCACTTAGGGTGCAAGCAGTTGCTTGCTATCGAATTATTGATGCATTGTCTGATGGAGATGGTTCTCCTTTTCTGTATTAATCTTTCTCCTTACAGGATGCTGCTTGGTGACATTATTACAGGTCTTCGCGCGTTGGGAGCTTCACGGTCTTAGAATTTACTATTCCTTTTTGGCATATATCCTTGGCAGCATGGGACATTTATGCAGCTACTGTGATCGTGGGGTTCAGGGTCCGCCTGCCATACTGTCAGAGATGCTGTTTTATGGTTTATGTGCCTCACCTTATGTTCCATATGCTATAGCTCTGACTCCTATACGTAGTGAAGCGACTGTGGGACCTCTAAAGTCTGCACTGTGTTGAGTAGTTTGAGGTGTGGAATGGCGATTGCCGGTCCCTGCGAGGTTGGCACCTGTCATCTCCTGTTCTACTGATGGGCAATTGTTGGAATGACCGGGGTAGGTATGGGGCGACAGAGGTGGATTGCTTATCCTGATGGCTTAGTCACCTCCTGTTTCTTCTGAAAACGGGAGTTCTGTGCCTCTACGCCCCCACTTATGGGAATACCCCACGCTCTGTTTGCAGTTTGGCAGGGGGGATGGAGCTGGGGGGGCTTGGGGTTGCTTTGGCTGGTTGGGGGGGCCGAAGTGGGTGGGGGTGGGCAGGTTTGGTCCTGGGTAGTTGGGATGGTTTTGGTTTTGTAACTTGGTCTGTCTTTCCATGTGAGACCTCTATGGGCAGAAGAACACTAAGGGTGGGGGGTTGGCTTTGGCAGGTTGGGGAAGCTGTCATGGGTTGGGGGGTGGGGCGGATGCGCAGTGGGATCCGATTTTGTTGGACGGTATACACTGAGGATTGCAACAAGGTCTATGTACAATATACAGAAGCATTTAACTTGTGGGGCTGGGAGACGGGTAGCAAGATCACTGCTTGTTGGATGAACGGTGAATCACCGGATATTTGCCCGGACATACCCCCTGAAGATACCTATGGTTAAGGGAGGGAAAATCACTTGGCTAACATGGAATGTACGGGGTCTCAACAGGCCACAAAAGACCAGACAGGTGATTGCATATCTGAACAGGCATGATGTGCAGGTAGTCTTCCTACAGGAGACGCATCTTAGCAGGCAGGCAGCGGACACGGTGGCTAGTCGTTGGGCGGGCAAGAGAGTGGCCACCTCGTATTCTTCGTATGCCAGGGGTGTTATGATCTTGATTAAAAAGAATGTCCCCTTTGTGTGTTTGCCATGAGGAAGTGGATAAAGAAGGCCGCTATATTATATTACATGGTAAACTATGTGGCACGCTGATAACGATGGTTAACGTGTATGGGCCGAACATCGATGACCCCGACTTTTATGTCACTTTACGGAATAAGGTATATACTTTGCCCCCTTCTGCGATCATTTGTGGGGGTGATCTGAATGTGACGTTAGACCGGGCTTTAGATAAAAAGGAGGCACGACCGGTTACAGCAAAACGAGCGAGTGGGGCGGTCCAAGATGGTATGGATGTACTGGGGTTAGTGGATATGTGGCGTCTTGGACATCCGGGTGTGAGAGAGGGTACCTGTTATACATCTGCACACGATACCTGGTCGCGCTTGGATTACTGGCTGGTGACAAAAGATGTTAGTGGATGGGTAGCGAGGACGGCGCATTTACCCCGCACGTTGTCTGATCATGCGCCTGTGTTGATGGAAGTGAGGATGCCAGCGCATGCGCATGCTCCGTTTACATGGCAGCTGCCACCTGGGGCTTTGACTGATCAGGTGGTGCGTGAGCAACTGCACGAGGCGATCAAAGTCTTTTTTGATAAGAATGTTGGTTCGGTGAAAGATGCGTGTATTGTCTGGGAGGCATTCAAAGTGACGGTGCGGGGAGCATGTATTGGAATGCAAGCTGGAGTGCTCAAGTCGCTCAGGGACTCTATGGATCGATTGGAGCGTGAACTGCTGGGTCTGGAACGACAATGCGAGCAGCGGCCAGCTGACGCTCTGTTGGCTGAAATATGCTCGAAAGTTACTGAGTGTAATGAGCTGGCAGAACAGGAAGTAAACTATTTATCCAAGCGCACTAGGGCACGGTATTATGGTGATGGTGGTAGACCCGGACGGGGATTGGCGGACAGAATCAAAGATCCTTGGGCTAAACACTGGGGTACAAGAAATTAGGGAAAGTGACAGGACTGACGGATGTGGATGGTATATTAGAATGTTTTACACAGTACTATACAAACATGTATGAATATAGGGAAACTGCTGACGAGGAAGACATTGCGACATACTTGGAGGATATAGTGTTGGTCTGGCTTTCGAAAGGGCAGCAAGAATTTTTAATGCATCACATCACAGAGGGGGAACTTAGGGATGCGATCGCGGCGTTGCCTAATGGTAAAGCTGCTGGTACCGACGGTTTACCGTCCGAATTCTATAAAGAATATGTGGACTTGCTACTGCCACATTTGGCGATGGTACTGGAGGAGGCGTTTGAGCAGGGACGACTTCCAGCGACAATGAGAGAGGCTCTACTAGTGGTTCTCCCGAAACCAGGTAAACCGCATGACCGTTGTGAGTCGTATCGTCTCTTGTCCCTGATGAATACGGACGTGAAGATCCTCGCCAAGGTGTTGGCCTCACGCCTGCGACTGTTATTGCCAGTTATGGTACTGCCGGATCAGTCGGGCTTTGTACCACTGCGCTCGACGACGCATAACTTGAGAGCATTGTTCACGGTTCTTCATTTACTCAAGCCTGAGCTATCTGCGGTAGCGGTCCTCTTGTACGCTGCCAAGGCGTTTGACTCTGTGGCCTGGAGATATATGATGGCGGTGTTGCATCACATGGGTGTGCGTATATTTTTACGTCCTCGATCACCTTACTATACACCGATCCGGTAGCACGCGTGCGGGTTAATGGTCGAGTGAGCGCCTTTTGCTATACAGAGAGGTACGAGGCAGAGATGTCCGCTCTCACCATTATTGTTTGCTATTATTCTGGAACCCCTAGCTTGTATCATGCGGCAAAGACATGCAGCCTCGTCTTTGCGTTTTCATCTTCGTTCATTGGCAGTATCTATGTATGCTGATGATATGGTGCTTTATATCCGGGAGCCAGGTAGATATCTCGAAGGGGTGATCAGAGAATATATCAGATTTGAACGATTCTCTGGATTGGCCATAAATTGGGAAAAGTCTATTATACTGCCTTTAACTGATATTACCCTCCCATTCCCGATAGAATTCCCTTTGGAATGGGCCTTGGAGCCGGTTCGGTATCTAGGGATATGGATACACAGAGACGCCCAAGAAATAATTCGTGCTAACTACGGAGTGATATTTCAAAGTTAGAAGATCAGGTTACACGCTGGATACGGTTGCCTCGGTCGTTTGCGGATCGGGTGGCCCTGATCAAAATGGTGGTGCTCCCCAAGTTTTTATATTATTTTGTAAACATTCCACTTGCTTTGACGGCTAACTTTTTTACAACGCTTCGATCCTTGTTAATCACTTTAGCCTGGGGGGGGGGGGGGAGGGGGGGGGGGAGAAACCTTGAGAACAGTGGGACACCCTGACAAAGCCCTATGAGCAGGGCGGGTTCGCAGTGCCGGATATAAGATTGTATTATCTGTGTGCTCAAGCCCACTTTGCTTCCTATTGGATCTCGGCACCACCGTACACACCACATGTAGCGATTGAGGCTGGGGCGCACTATCCACTGCCCTTAAAAGCGATGGTTGTGAATCCACATTCGGTGTATGAGAAGGGCGAGGTGGACACAGTACAGTGCACGGCGCGGGCGTGGCGGGACTTAGGGAAACGTGCCGACCGTTTGCCATTGTACGCACCGGCCATGCCTCTGTTGCATCATGCGCACATCTCGGTCTCGAACGATGTGGGCGCACTTCGGTTGTTGCAGGGTGCTGGGATACACACCATGGGAGATATATTCCCGGCTGGCCAATTCATTGGCTTACAGACAATATTGGATCAAACGACCAATTGTACTATGGCTACTTTCACCTATGTTAGGCTGCGCGCTGCGGTGTGCGATCACTACCCGTCCTTTCCGATAGAGCCACCTACGTTGAATGCCTTGCAGTTGCTGTATACGGCGAACTCCCGAGTGAAGTTGATTTCGCGATTGTATAGGATGTCGCAAGAAGATGAAAGTGGTGTGAATCTGCTTGCAAAGGCTAGATGGGACGCATGTTTGCTGGTACCGTTGTCGGATGATGACTGGGCTGAATGTTGTACTATGACTGGCAGTTTTGCTGCTAATGGGAATTTTAGGCTCATACACTATAAATTCTTACAACAATGGTATTACACCCCGGAGCAACTTTTTAAGTATGGGCTCCGTGACACACCTGCGTGTTTGCGTTGTGGGATGGATGTAGCCAATTTTCTACACTTGGCTTGGGTGTGTCCCAGAGTGTTTGCGTTCTGGACAGACGTAACAGTGGCGCTGACTGAGATGACGTTAGTGACGGTTAATATGGACCCGCGCATATGTGTTGGGCATGGTGTCTAGTATGCCGCTGGGTGTAAGGCGCTTGGTCGCATTAGCGCTACAGTTAGCGAAGCGCAGAGTGGCAGCCTGCTGGGGAGGGAGGAGGGCGCCTGATGTAAAAACTTGGTTACAGGAAATGGCGTATTGTCGTGATCAGCTGACATGTTATTATGAAGAGCTGCCATCTGGCTCACGCACAAGAGACATTTGGGGACCTTACACCACACACATCTTGGCAAAGCTCTCTGATGACTGAGCTTGATCCGTGCTTTCTCGTGCCACGCTGCCCTAATCATACAGGCACTGACTCGTGTGTTGCAGACTGCCAGGCGGTTGGCGCTCCTCTGATCGTACCCCTCTGATGCCAGTCAAGAAGTGAGCCTGTTGTTCCTCCAGATGCACAACACTCCCGCTGCTGTTATTGCTTTGTATGTCCTCCTACATTGGTGCAGGTATTGGTTGTTCTTAAGTTAAGCTTCAGGTGTATACCTACTGTGAGTATCTTTCAGATGATGTGCATCCCACTCGCCTCACTTGCTCGGTCCTTCATCGCTCGTGTAACTGTCCAACTAGATCCTAAGATTGTAGGGGGGGGTTTGTTTAGTTCGTAAAGTGGACTATGTTCTATTGAAAATTTAAGGCTACAAGGAGATTTGTCACTGATACTGCAAGCTTGAGTATAATTTTTCAACGTTTGTTACGCCGCCGGGCCTTTGGCTGTCGGCATCACGGCTGTGTTCTGATAACTGGATGAACGTATGTTTCAAATATTAGCGGCCGGCCCACTGGGTTGTAGGCCAGAAGCTGTGTTCTTGCAGATTGGTGCAATAAAGGTCTTCAAAAACAAAAAAAAACAACAAAAAAAACCTATAACTATGGCTTAGCAGGTTACACACCATTCACATGATTCTAGAGCCTTTCAAAACTACCTTAAATAGTATTATTTCACATGCAAATAAAGCTATTTTGGTCTACAGTTTAACATCCAATGGTTGCATGGCATCTCAAAAAGTCTCCTCCCATTATACTACCTAATCCCTGCAAGAAAACGGACCTTGCCCTAAACCGTCCAATTGTTACCCCCCCCCCCCTAAGTTTCATTCTTTGAAGGACCCTCATTACCCTCCATCCTCAGTATTCTTCATCTAGAAGTATATATTACTCTAACCTTCATGCCTTAATCAGTACCATTTTATTTATGCAATCTGGCCACAACTCATTTCACAGACCACACTCTTTCCTTCTTTGAAACCATATGCCTCCAAACTAACCATACCTAATCTCCACCAGACTATTCATCCATGCAACAATTTGCATTAACTGACTCAGCCCTCACTTCTGAAAACACACAACTCCTATTAATGTAATCTTTCACAAAGAAACTGGAGCAAGTGCTGCATGGTATCATGGCTTGTTATAGGTGCTCGTCCCCATTCTCATTCACTTCTGGTCTTGGGTGTTTATTGGCCACCCCTATCAGAAGTATTGCCATGCAGGTTATTGTCCACGCTGTGTGATAGGACTCATGCCGTCCAGAATCGTGGCTGTCATTTGTGTGCTGCCACAGTTGCTATCCCCTTCCTCCAGCATAGTCAATCCTTTCTCCATGCAGACACCCTAAGTCATGTCCATACACCGCACCCCTAGTGGTGGGGTCCTGTGGAATGTGAGGATTTAAGACAGTATTTAAGGATCTTGAGATTAGAGGCACTACTGGAGGGTTTGAGGACCCTGCTGTATATAAAAGACACACAAGGGCACAGCTAGGTGCTTTGCTCTTCTCCCTTTTGATAAGGAACTGAAATGGTCACTTACCAATAGGAGTAGTTTTGCAGCTTGAAGAGTTTTCTTGATCAACATGCTATGCATTATTAGGCCATCTAGTGGTTGGGTCTGGAGTTGTCTTCCGTTCGGTTGTTTTTTCTGTGGGGCGTCGCCGACCACCATTTGGTGCTAGGTCCATCCCTTGTGTGACTTCAGACGGCACCCGGAAGTTCCTGAGCGTGGTAGCCATCTTCTGATTCTTTTTTCCCCTTTTCCTTCCGTGGTAAAATAGAGTAGGTCTTAAATGTTCTAGTCTTTAGTTCTTCGTTTTTCATTTTCGTGATCTTTTCTCCCACCGGTTTGCATTCCTTCTCTGGGGGAGGTGGGTGGGTCGCATGTGAATCCAGAAAACCCTTCAGGCTGCAAAATTATTCCCACTGGAAAGTAACCATTTTGTTTTGCAGCATGAATCATTTTCTGGATCTCTTCAATGTCTACCTCGAACCGTTACCTGAATTACTATGTACCTCCAACATCTCCTTTCACATGTATGCCGATGATACCCAGATCTACATCAAAATCTCATCTCTAGACAAGATCTACTCTTTGAATGAGGCCCTAAATCTGACTGTTTAATGGCTCGCCTGCAACCAGCTCAAACTAGCTGCACAAAAAACGGAGTTCCTTCTAATCTCCCCCCCTAAAAGTGACATCCACAGCACTAAACTGCACAGCGACCATAGTAGAATCTGCCAAATCTCTTGGCATAACCCTGGACAGCAACCTGAATAAGAGAGACCACATCAACTCGATGGCTAAAACTGCCAGGTTCCACCTGAGTTACCGGAGGAAACAAACATTTCCTTGATGCCTCATACCTAAAAATGGCAGTCCAGGCATTAGTTATCTCCAGAATCGAATATGGATGCTCAACCATTTCAAGCCTGCCCAAGATCTCCACTGCCCCCCTAAAAGCTTGCCTTAACGCCACCGTCAGATTCTTAACAAGCTAAAAATAATTCGATCACATTTCACCGCATCTGAAGGCGCTGAACTGGCTTCCTCTTGAAGCCAGAATCCAACTCAAACTGGCATGTATCACCCACAATGCACTACACACGAAATCCCCAGCATATCTCGCCCAGAAAATCAGTTTCTGGAGGAGCCAGAAACTCCAGGTCCGCCAGGGACTTTGTGCGCTAGTCACCCCACTTCTGAAAGGAAAAAACTTACAATTGTGCTTTCTCTGGGGTCGCACCAAGAATTTGGAACTCGCTGCCATCTGTCAGCAGAAAAATGTCCTCTCTGGCAATATTTAACAAGCATTAGAAATGCAATCGGGCTCGGATTTATTTGAGTTTGAGCTAATGGCATTGTAAATGCCAATGTATTGTTGCTATGTGTTATGGAGTGTGTTCATGTGGTGTGTACTGCCAGTGATCTCCTTGTGAGTGTGAGAATATTGCACCGTTACTGCCTGTGATGTCCTTCTTGTGAGTGTGAGAAGCTTGCACCTCAGCTGCCTGTGGTCTCCTTGTGAGTGTAAGAAGCTTGCACAGCTGCTGCCTGTGAGTATGAGAAGATTGCATTGTGCATCTCTGTGCTGTGCCTGTTCTTTGTAAGGGACTCTTGCTCTGTTGCTGCTGCTGCCTTGGCACAGTACCTGCTGTGAGTGTGTAAGGGAAGCTTGCACCTCTGCTGCCTGTGGTCTCCTTGTGAGTGTAAGAAGCTTGCACTGCTGCTGCCTGTGATGTCGTTCTTGTGAGTGTGAGAAGCTTGCACCACTTGCTGATGTAGACTGCCCCATACCTGTGTGAGTGATGCTTGCAGTGATGCAAACTGCCCTAAACCTGTGTGTGAGATGCTTGCAGTGATGCAGTCTGCTCGGTACCTGTTGTGTGAGAAGCTTGCACCAATGCATTCTGCTCTGTACCTGTGGTGTGTGAAGCTGATGCAGCCTGTCCTGTACCTGTTGTGTGTGAAGCTTGCACTGATGCAGTCTGCTCTGTACCTGTTGTGTGCGAAGCTGGCACTGATGCAGACAGCACTGTACCTGTTGTGTGCAAAGCTTGCTCTGATGCAGCCTGTCCTGTACCTGTTGTGTGTGAAGCTTGCACTGATGCAGCCTGTCCTGTACCTGTTGTGTGTGAAGCTTGCAGTGATGGATACTGCTCTGTACCTGTTGTGTGTGAAGCTTGCACTGATGTAGACTGCCCCATACCTGTGTGAGTGATGCTTGCAGTGATGCATTCTGTTCTGTACCTGTTCTGTGTGACGCTTGCACTGATGCACCCTGTGCTGTACTTGTGCCTGAAGCTTGCACTGATGCAGCCTCTACTGTACCTGTAGTATCTGAAGCTTGCACTGATGCAGTCTGCTCTGTACCTGTGGTATGTGAATCTTGCTCTGATGCAGCCTGTCCTGTACCTGTTGGGTGTGAAGCATGCACTGATGCAGACTCTGCTGTACCTGTTGTGTGCGAAGCTTGCACGGATGCAGACTGCACTGTACCTGTTGTGTGCGAACCTTGCACTGATGCAGTCTGCTCTGTGCCTGTGGTATGTGAAGCTTGTACTGATGCAGACTCTGCTGTACCTGTTGTGTGCGAACCTTGCACTGATGCAGACAGCACTGTACCTGTTGTGTGCAAAGCTTGCACTGATGCAGACAGACTGTACCTGTTGTGTGTGAAGCTTGCACTGATGCAGACAGCACTGTACCTGTTGTGTGCGAAGCTTGCACTGATGCAGTCTGCTCTGTGCCTGTGGTATGTGAAGCTTGCACTGATGCAGATAGCACTGTACCTGTTGTGTGTGAAGCTTGCACTGATGCAGACAGCACTGTACCTGTTGTGTGCGAAGCTTGCACTGATGCAGTCTGCTCTGTGCCTGTGGTATGTGAAGCTTGCACTGATCAGACAGCACTGTACCTGTTGTGTGCGAAGCTTGCACTGATGCAGCCTGTCCTGTACCTGTTGTGTGCGAAGCTTGCACTGATGCAGACTGCGTCGTACCTGTTCAGTATGCAAGAGTGCGACTTGCGCTGCTGGGCCTCTGCGGTAGCTGTAGGTGTGTGTCAGTTGAATTGCTGCTGCCTGTGCAATACCTCACCTATGTGTGTTTGTATGTAACGTGTGCACTCGTCTCCGCTGCATATGGTGTTGCTCCTAGTTCATGCGAGGAACTATGCAATTCTGCCTGCCCCAGTTGTACCGCACCCCTGCTTTCAAGTGTAGTTGTGCTTAATTTCCTAACCAAGGAATCCTACTGCCGCCGTGTGGCAGGATGAGAAACTGTTTTCAAACAACAAAAGCGGTGTAGTGTTCATTCTGTGCTCTCCGTCAGCTGTTTGTGAAACCACGACCACGGAAGCCATGTTCTCCAATGTATTATTTGGCCATTCGTGGGCGCACGCGAGGAGCCTCGAGGTTGGTTCGAAGCGCCTCCCTCCATTATCCGATGGCCTATTGAAAAGATGCGGACATGACATTGTGTTTAGATTGCACTTATATAGCGCTTTCTACCCCTGACGAGGCGTCAGTCACGCTCCCTGACCCGTGCACCATGCTTACACCACTCCGGTATTTTGTGCAGCGCTGTCCAACCAGCGCCAGGCACCCGAGATGCCCTCCCTTGTAACCAGCATTAAAACTGTTGGGATTCTATTTATAAATTTATGCAATGATCCTTATCAGATATAAACCACACATTCATGAGTATGAACTTGTACTTGTCACTGCACAGCATCGAGGCGATGCAGAGACCTACGTTAAAGAATGCATGTTTTTATAAATATTCAGCCCTACAGTGAAACGGACATAAGGGAACAGAAATGTTGCTTTAACGAGCTGTGCGCCACCAGTTCGTTAGTGAGCTGAACACTTTACATATGCCAATTGATAAAAAAAAATCAAACTATGACCGAATCAACAAGAATATTCAGCAAAATTAAGCACACTTCAAGAAAACATTCAACACTTCCTATAAAAAACAAGAACTACAGTGTGGACGAGCATGTATGAGTCATCTTCTGTGAGCCTCGCCTGCTGCCTCTCGTCATTTAACATTGAACGCGCTCACTGCTGTGAACGCGTTCGCATCATCTGGCTTGCATTACACGGGCACTCTGACAGCTCGTAATTAAGATTAATCACTCTGCCATGCTCGCTCTCGCACACAAAATGCCACATCGGGCACGCGTACATTACTTACAGCCTATCACTTCAAGGCTACTACATACACAGCACAGGGAAGACGAATCACTGACCAGATGCCAGAAAACGCAAAGGAATGTGTGGAATTCCTCTCACCAAGGCCCTTCTTCTTCTTCTTCTTTTTTTTCTTATAACATTAGGATCTCGAAACTCCTCCCCCAGGGGGAGGAGTCCGAGCCCTAAAAAGGAGGCCAAAGCCTTACCAATGGGTAAGATTCTCCCATAAATCATGCATTGCACACACTGCTCAGTGGCTTGGTCTTTTTTTGTTGCCGCTAGAGTTTGGACTGACTGGGTGCTATCCATCTTGTACTGACCTTGTATTCACTAATGAATTTGCTGGATTTCTCTGCATTATGATCTGAACATTGTATACACCTTGTTATTCCCAAATGTTTCACCTCCTTCTACTCCTGCTAATGGTTTTTTGTGTGTTTTTCTTTAACTATTTCATACTTGTATACAACGTCTTATCCCTGTAAAGTGCTCCGAAACCCTAACAGGTCACGTTTGCGCTCTATAAAACACCAAATAAATAAATAAATAAAACATGCTGTGCATTGGATTCCATAGTAGTTTTCTCGTCCTTGTGGTGGTTGTGGTAAGATGAGGAAGACTTTGCAAACGAATGTTGAAGCACCTTTTGTCCCACTTGAGCGTCCTTTGTCATAGTTATATCCACGCAGTAATGCTTGATGAAGGTGTGTGGAGATGCCAGTCGCTGCTGCGCATATACTGTCTAATGGCACATGGTCTATGAAGGCCAGGGTGCCCCTTTTTTCCTTGTTGAGTAGGCTTTTAGCCGGGAGTGGAGTTCTTCCCGCTGAGTAGCATACCTGAATTGCTTCTACAATCCAACGTGCAACTGCCCCCTTTGTCACAGGTGTTCTTTTGTTGGACTTGGAGCAAGAGACGAACAATTGATTCCCCTTATGGAATGGTCTTGTCTCCTGTAGATAGTATAGTAAAGCCCTTCTTACATCCAGGGTATGAAGGCTTCTTTCTAGTCGGGTTTGTGGGTTTTTGAAGAAAACTGCTAGCTGAATGCTTGGATTCATGTGGAATTTACTTACTACCTTGGGTAGGAATCGAGGGTTGTTCCTTAAGATAACCTTGTCCTTGTGGATTTGCATTTATGGTTCCTCAATACTTAATGCTGGTAGTTCACTTACTCTCCGTAGAGATGTTAGTTATTAAGAAGGCAGTCTTAATCCACCTTCTCCTGGTATGCCTAGCATGGATCAAGGAATGGAGACTTGGCCGTTGCTGTATTGCGATGGCTTTGTCCATCCTACGTTATATTAAATCCGGCTCTCCTCTAGATCCACTTCCCCCAGCCAAGCTGGTGCTTTTGACATGGACCTGCTGCAAATGGTAGTAGATCAACTCAATTGCTCGATCAAAGATGGCCATATTCAACAGGCATGGAAACATGCTATGGTCCTCCCACTTAAAAAAAAAAAAACACCAATCTTGATCCTACCATATGGGCAAACTATAGACCCATCTCTCTGCTGCCCCTTTTTTTTTTTTACTTTTAGAAAAACAAATGCATGCCTCACTACCTTTGCTGAAGCCCACCTACTGTTTCACCAATCGGGTTTCAGAAGGGGTTACAGCACTGAGACCACCATATTAGGGGCCAAAGAGCACCTAAGACATCTTCTGGATGAGGGCAACACCATTGCCTTGATACTGTTGGACTTGAGTGTGGCCTTTGACACAGTGTCTCTCTCTATCCTGATAGACAGACTGGGAACAATTGGCTTGGAGGTCACAGCCCTTGAGTGGATGATTTCATTCTTGAAAGCGAGATCATTCCATGTATTTTCGTCTGATTCTCGGTCTGAGTCCTGTACCATGTCCTCAGGAGTCCCTCAGGGTTGTGCACAGAGTCCCCTGTTGTTTAATCTTTTTAAGCACCTGTTAGACGATGTGGTGGAGAGCTGCAGTCTGACACCATTTTCGTATGCGACTACACTCAAATTATTCTCTCATTGTCATCCCTTCAGAAGCACCACGCTCACTTAATCAACTGTGGTCTTAGACTGATTTCCCCCTGGATGGAAAGCAATTTGCTTAAATTGAATGGTGACAAAACCGAGGTTTTGACTGTGGGTAGAGACCCTCAATCTTGAGGCCCAGAGTACTGGCCTGCATCTTTAGGAATTGCTTCTACCACCTCAACCAAAGTGAAAAGCATGGGCCTCTGGTTAGATGATGCTTTGTCTATATGCACTCAAGCTGCTACAGTAGCATCTACCTTCTTTGCACTCCTGAAATGGGTGAGGAACATTATTTGGATTATTCCTCACTCGGCACTGAGAACACTAATTCAGGCCCTTATCCTCTCAAGACTGGATTATGGGAATATTCTCTATATGGCCACTGACAAGGCAGCTACCCAACACTTCTGCAGGTTTCTTACTAGACTTAAGAGCACGACGGCGCCCTCCCCCATTCTCTGAGAGCTGCACTGGCTACCTATTGGAAAAAGAGTACAATTTAAAGCTCTCTGCTTTAGGTTAGGAGCTAAAGCAGGACTTGGCCTGAAACATGTACGAGAGCTGGTCTCACCTTCTATTCCCTGCCATGATTTGAGATCTGCGAGTTAGGTCCGATACTGTATGTCCAGAAACCACCGGGCTAGATTGGGCGGACGTTCTTTTGCTTATTTAGGGCCAAAACTGTGGAATGCTCTGCCTCAGTATATAAGAAACTGCACTTCGTTAATGCAGTTTCATAAACTTTCAAAAACATGGCTATTCTAAATATGGTGTTTCAGGATCTCCTTGCAGGTGCTCAGCGCCGGGATACCAGATGGGTAGCTGTGCGCTTTACAAATGGCAATTAATAATATTAATATCGTCATGTGTCAGAGTGCTGCTTTGTGCATGGGTTTGAATGGTTCTGTCATTAGCTGTGTTAGAATGGTGTTTAAGCTCTGCACCGGGGGAGCCTTCCTTGGGGGTGCAATCCTCTTGGAACCTTCCAGGAATCTTTTGATAACTGGTGATGTGAAAAAACTTTTACATGAACCTACCCTGGTGTAGGCTACAATCCCTGCCTGGTGCACCTTGGCTAGAGTAGTTGATCTTGCGGTCTAGCAAGTGCGCAAGATATGAGCACAGTTTCCTGTAAGAATACTGAATTTAAGGTACTGTTCTCGATACACCATGCTATGTGCCCTTTACACTTAGCTCTGTAGCATGGTCTTGTGGTTGGTTTTCTTGCCTCCTTTAATATCTCCAATGTTCTTTGCAGTAAGTTTAAATGTCTGAACTCTATGTACTCAGGCACTGCTAGGCTGAGTGTAGCTGGTTCCGGGGGAAATATTGGACCCCTCTGCATTGTGAGAAGTTTCTTCTCTGCCTTGAATCTGATCATCTGTGCCTTGGACAGTTTGAGTAGGCATAAGTGCCAGGTTGGCCTTGCACATTGAGGGGCATTAAGAATTAGGTCTGCTCCTGGTTGTTTGGTTTTTTCCAGTATCCTATGTAGCAGAGGAATTGGAGGAAAAGCCTATGAAATGTCCCGGACTAGTTTAGCAAAAGGGAACTCTTTTGATAGGTGGTAATAAAACCTGGAGGTGAATAACTGGCATTTCTTGTTCTCTACTGTTGCAAATAGGTCTATTTCTGGTGTCTCCCAGAGCCTGAAGACCCTTTGCAGGCTCCTTTGCTTTATCTCCCATTACTGTTCTGCCTGCTGAGCTGATCTGCTTCTATGTTGTCCTTGCCTGGCAGGTGAATTGTCAGCAGGTTGAGTCTCCTTGAATTGGCCCATGTCCATATTTTCTGAGCTAGCTTGCTTAGGGTAAATGATTTTGTTCCTCCCAGTTTGCTGAGGTAAAACATTGTTGTGGTATTGTCCGTCTGTGAGAAAGTGACTATATACTCTGGACCAAAGTAAGGTACAGGGTGTATAGAGGCCACCAACCGCAGAGGTATAACAGAGGTTAAAGTCAGGCCTCACCTTACTCTCAAAAGTGGTAGCTTGGTCGAGCAGTAAGGCAGTACCAGAGGACAGTGTAAAGCATTTGTTTTACACACTCAGTCAGCAAAAGGTTTCACACACTCAAAGACTGAACTCCAGGCGAATGGTTTCTATATCAAAAGATATAGTTGTATATTTTGATACCTGTTCTAAAAATAAAACTTTTCTCAATTCTGAGTGACCTCAGGTAAGTACTTTGCAGAATGGTAATAACTTTGTAAACACAATAGGTACAGGGGTGCAGTAGGCAACACAATTCTAAACACAATCTAACATTGAGCTCAATGGGTTTTTCTACATAAATGATAATGATAGGATATGATATGATAAATACAACTTGTAAAGCGCACGTTCACCTACTGTTTCTTAGCGCTGGAGTGGGAGGGCTATCCAGTACAGATAGGGTGAGCTAGTTGTAAGCTAGCGAAAAAAGCCAGGTTTTCAAAGATTTTCTAAAATGGACGTAGGATGGGAGGAGGCGGAGTGCGGGGGGAAGGGAGTTCCAAAAGAGAGGGGCCTGAATGGAGAATCGCAGGCCTCCATGTTTTTTACGTCTGAAAGAACCGGGGGTGAGAAGATTGTGGTTGGAGGAGCGGAGATCGCGCTGGGGAACGTAACGGTGCAAGAGGGAGGAAATAAAAGAAGGTCCCTGGGAGGAAAGAGCTTTATGAATCAGGCAGCCGAGTTTGAAGAGGCTGCGCTGAGCAACTGGGAGCCAATGATGATTCTTTAAAAGGGGCTTGGTATGGGTAGATCTTGGCAGACCATAGACCAACCTGGCTGCCTGATTCTGGATAAGTTGAAGAAGTTTGGATTGATATGCTGGTATGCCCACATATAGGGCATTCGCATACCCAATGCGAGAAATAACGAGCCCCAGGATGACCTGTGCAAGAGCTTCGTGAGAGAAGTCTACTGATTTTACGGATATGGCGTAGGTGGTAGAAACAGGTGGATATAACAGAGTTAATTTGTGCCCTCATAGAGAGGTCCTTGCAGATGGTAATACCTAGGCTCTTAACAGTATCAACAGGGGAAAAAGAGGGGCCAAGTGAGGGTGGCCAAAAGGAAGAATTCCAGGGGTTACCATGGGGACCGGTGAGAACTAACTCAGTTTTATCAGGATTAAGTTTAAGCTGATTAAGGTTCATCCAGGAGCTAATGAAGTTCTTGACAGAGTGGACATTTTGTATGGAGGAGGGGGAGGGGTCGATACTGAAAATAAGCTGAAGGTTGTCCGCGTAGTTGAGGATAGTGACAGATTTTTGTTGGAGCTCCGAGATGAGGGGGCGGATATAAAGATTAAAAAGAAGTGGTGAAAGCGAAGAGCCCTGCGGGACTCCACAGGCGAGATGTTCTCCCACGGAGGAGAAAGGTGGGAGGGACACTGCCTGAGTATGGTCCTGAAGAAAGGAGGTAATTCACTTCGGTGGTAGCCCCCGGAGGCCGGCGTGCTCGACACGTTCAAGTAGGATGTTGTGGTCTACAGTGTCGAACGCCGCCGACAAATCCAGGAGCACCAAAGCTTGGGAGATGTTCTGGTCGGCCCCCTTTCTTAACACCTCATGGACGGCCAGGGCGATAGATTCAGTGGAGTGCTGAGGCCTAAAGCCGGCCTGATGAGGGTCAAGGAAGTGGGTAGATTCAATAAAAGTGCTCAGGCAGTTGACCACATAGGCTTCCAGAACTTTTCCCCAAATAGGGGAGGAGGGAAATTGGGCGGAAATTTGAAAGAATATCGGGGTCTGCTCCGGGTTTTCTCAACTGCTTTTCAAATGCAGTTGATTACTTTATAGATTACCTTTGTAATTCCAAGACTGGATCCTAGATTCAGTCCTGGGGGTCTAAGCTGAAAACAGTTTAGTAAAAACGATTCACTTATTGCAATGATTTTTAAAGAATATAAAGGGATTTCAAAAGTTCACACTTTGAAACTTTTCAGTGAAAATCTAGCAATGTTATCCAATGGGAGAAAATTCAAGTTATAGGTAAAGTACGTTCTCATTACTTATGTAATCAAGCACTGGGCTCCTAGGTCAAGCACTGGGATATCTACTTTAGATCGGTAAGCAATTACGTTTCAGTAGTAGGTACGATTTTTAAGGAATATTTCAAGTTTTCAAAAGTAGACAATTAGAAGAAATGTCATAGAAAAGCAGACAATGTTTTCCTATGGAGAAAATTCAGGTTACTTGTAAACCCGGTTAGGATTACTTTTGCGGTTCAGTACTAGGCTACAAGGTACAGTACTGGCTTCTTTCCTGATCACCGGTGAGTACTTCGGAATTCGGTATTCTGACGATTTTATAGGAATATTTTAGAGTTTCAAAACTTCACACTTAAAAGATTTTTCGAGTCAAACCAGTCCATGTTATCCTATGGCAGGTAAGTGAGTTATCGGTTTCCAGGTGAGTACTCGACCAGTGAAGTTAAGGTTCTGGGCATAGACTCAGGGGTCCCCAAGGGTCAGGTAGGTACAGTTGGTACACCCTCAGCGGCACAGGGGCAGGAGGGTGCAGAGGTAGTTAGGCCCAATGTTATCCAATGAGAGGTAGGGGCCTTCGGTTGGTGGCTGCTGGCTAGCAGGGCACGCGGCTGTGGGAGCTGGGCTCCTGGTCACTTGCTCAGGGCAAATGGGGAAGTAGGTTAGGACACAGGGTGCAAGGCCAGGGGCACTCGGGCGGCTGGGTGCAGGGTGCTTTTGAGGCGTCGGGCGATCAATGTTATGCAATGGGAAAGGTAAAAAGGGAACAAAGGCTGCAGACTCGGGGACGGTGATTCTTCAGGTGCGACCACCACTTCGAGAGGTAAGTTGGGATCTTGGAGAGGAGGTAGGTACCCCAAAGGAAGGCACAGGGGCCTGCAGGGCGCAGGGGTGTGTCTGGGCGTCGGGAAATCTTACCCTCAGCTGGTTGCGGTTGGAGGGGTCCCTGGTTCTGAGGCTGCAGGAGTCATCTGGTTCGTCAAGGAGGGTGTTTGGGCACTGGACTTCGGGTCCCAGTCGCCGGGGGGACGTCCTCGTGGTCTTGGATCACTCAGGCACGTGCCGGGCTCGGCAGGTGCAGAGTGGGTTGGTCTGGTGCTCTAGGCTGGCACCAAGGGTTTGGTTGTGGAAGCAGAGCCTCTGCTTCTGGGAGTCCCAGTCTTCAAGAGGGTCAAGGCAGGCAGGTCCTCCGGGGGTCCCAAGGTTGCTGTACGCAGGAGTCGCTGGGATTAAGCAGGAGCAGGTTCCAGGATCGACAGGCCGATAGGGCTGGGGCCAAGTCAGTGGGTGTCGTCCTGTTAGCAGCTGCATGATGGGTCTTCTTCTTGATCTTCTTTCTTCTTTTCTTATCGGGGATCTGAGGAAGGAAGGTTCACGGAGCCCCTAAATACTGAATTTAGGGGAGTTACAGGTAGGGCAAGGGCAGGGACCAATAGGTCACTGTCCTGGGGTGGGTACACCCCCTAGTCTGCTCCTCTCCTGTGGGAGGGGGGCAGGAGCCTAGCTGTGATTGGGCAGGGCTCCCCATCTTCAAGATGGCCGGAGCCCGGGGTTGTGCTTCACCTCGCCTCTCCCACCAGAGGGGTGGGGTTGGCACAGGCTGGCACACCCTCCTTTCTGACGTAGGGTTTCCCGCCAGTCTTCCCGCCAGAATGGGGGTCAAAACCGGTGGGGGCCTGTTGCTGGGTACAGCAAACGGTCTGGATAAGCTCACAGAGGCGGCAGACCTTTGAAGCTTCCCCCTGCCCATCCTGGGGGAGGAGACCTAGCACCTAGCCCAGGATGTGCATTGTTGCAGGCCCAGGAGAGCAGGGGGGCTCTCCACCCAGGGGTCCAGCAACATGTCTGCTGTGGGGCAGCCTCTCAGTTCAGACGTGGATTGTAGGTTAGGTTTCAGGGGGCATCTCTGAGATTCCCTCTGGTGCATTTTACATTAAATCTCACACCGGCATCAGTGCGGGTTTATTGTGCTGAGAATTTTTATACCAAACTTCTCAGTCTTCAGTGGGGCCATCATGGGGCTGTGGAGTTCGTTATGTCGACCTCCCAACACCATATACTCTTAATGGCAGCACTGCACTCACAGTGCCTAAGAATGGCCCTGGGTACTGTAGGGGCACAGGGCTCATGCCTCTGTGCCCACACCACTGGCATAGGGCACCCAGCTAGAGGGGTAACTGAGGTATGCCAGAGCAGTGGGTCTTGTGGGCATGGCACACAGGGATGTATGCCATGTCGACTCTTTGTTTAGTTCTGTATTTAGACACTCAGCCTGTAAAGGCAGGGTGTGGGTGTCAGGGTACCTGGCCCCTAAGGGTGACACTATAAGTGCTGCAGCTCTTCGGGGTCTTCTCTGGTCACCTTGCCCTGGGTACCTAGGGTACCATTTACTAGGGGCGGACAGGTGGCCAGACATGCCAATTGGGTTTTAGGTTCAACACAGTTTTAGGGAAGGGACACAGGCCCTGGGTACCTGGTTGGCAGGACCCCAGGGTACACTCAGTCAAAGCACATCAGCAGTTCAGCAAAAAGTGGGGGCATACCAATGCAAGAAAGATGGCACTTTCTCAAACTGTCTAGATCAATACGGTCTTCCCTCCTATGTGGGCTTGGAATGCCTTTGGTGCCAGGAACACAGTCTTCATTTCTAGGAAGTTGATGTGTTTTATTGAGTCTGCATCATTCCACTGTCCCCGTACCCTCCGGTTTCCTGAATGTGCTCCCCAACCCTTGTGGGACGCGTCTGTTGTGATGGTCACTGAGGAAGTGGGTGATTTGAAAGGTCTGCCTAGTGTTATGTTCTTGAATGCCCACCATTGTATGTCGGTCTGAACCTTTTCGGTTACAACCAAGAGATCCTCCAAACTCCTGGTTTGTGACCAACTGTTGCACAGTCATTCCTGTAGAGGGTGCATGTGTAGATGTGCATAGATAATGAGGGGAATGCATGATGCTATAATGCCCATGAGTTTCATAAGTGTTTTCACTGTCCGAGACTATCCCTTCTGGCAGAGGTGAGTTTGCAGTTTGATAGCTTGTATCGTCCTTTGGGCAGGGTATGCTTGTGCAATCTTGGGAGTTTATTCTTGCTCCTAGTAAGGTTTATTCTTGTTCCGGTCTTGTTGAGGATTTCTTGTGGGTTATGGAAAGTTCCAATCCTTGTGATCACCTAAGAAAAGGTAGGTAACATATTTGCCTTGAACTAGGTTTCACGAGGCAGTGGTCTAGATAAGGAGAGGCATGGCTTGCTCCCCTTAAGGACACTGCTACCGCTACTGGGCTCTTTGTGAAAACTCTTGGTGCTGATTTTATTCCGAAGAGCAAGACCTTGAATTGGTTGCAAGGGTCCTCGTGAGTGAACCGGCGATATCTCGTGTGCTTGGTTCATGGGGATGTGCAGACAGGAATACTTTAGGTCTATTGTTGCCATGAAGTCGCCATTTTGTAGCTATGGGATTGCGTACTGCAGTGTTGACATCTTGAGATGTTGCATGCAAATGAATTGGTTTATGAATCTGAGATCTAAGATCCGTTTTTGTGTGAGATCTTGCTTTGGTACCAACAAATTAGGAGTAGTTTCCCTAATTGTGTTCCCTTGTTCGTACCTTCTCTATTACTTGTTTTTCTAGGAGTTCTTTTATTTCCTTCCTTAAATGTATGAGTTCTGTTCTTTGGAACCTATACTTCCTTGGTGGGGGTTTCATTGTTAGCACTATACAACAGCCATGGCGTACCACATTTAAAATCCAACTCTCTGTAGTGATGTTTTCTCATTGAAGTGGGTAATGCGCTATTCTGCCTCCCACAGGTGTAGTGTGGGGGTCTTCATTTGTGGGCAAGTCACTTGGAGTTTGCTCCTCCCCCTCCCCCTGGCTCTTCCTCTGCCACAAAAGGACTGCTTTGGTTGCTATTGCCAGGATTGGTATCCGGACTGCTGGTTCAATTGCTGTCCATTGCCCTGTGGTTGATGTTGCCCTGCTGAGAAGACCACACTTCCTGTAGGTCTTCTGAAGTTAAATCTTCCTCTTTTGAAGGTGCCCCTCTGTTGCAGGGTACCGGAAGCCATGGCGGTCTCATTGTCCTTTGTATTTGTTGTAGGGATTCATCTACCTCACTTCCAAAAAGGCAGTCTCCTGTGAAGTGTTTATTGATTATGGAAGTTTGTACTTCCAGTTTGAGGCCTGAAATTCTGAGCCTGACGAACCTTCTCAAGTGTTGTGCCTGTGCACATTTGTCTGCTGGCTGTATCGGCTGCGTACAGACCAGATTTCAGGCCGGTGTTTGCTATGTTTCTTCCCTCATGTATGATGGATTGTGATCTTTTTTAATCTTCCTCTGGGAGCTTGTTCATTAGTTCATCTATGTCGTACCATTGTTCGCGGCCATACCTATTGAGGAGGGCATTAGAGTTCGCAATGCGCATTGCATGGCTGCCTTCTTAATTTTTCTCCCCGCCATGTCCATTCTCTTAGCTTTCCTCTCTGGAAGTGGGCCAGTGGTGGAATGAGCATTGCTTCTCCTTCTTGCTATGGTAACAATGATAGAGTCAGCCACTGTATTCACTTGAATGTATTTAGGGTCCCTTGTGGAGGGTTTGTATTTTTTCTCAACCCTTGCGGTTACTCTTTTTGCTGAGGCAGTCTTCCTTGAAAGTCTCCATGCCCTGGTCCAGAATGCTTGGCAGCATTGGAAGGTATTGTGTACCTTTCGTGGATGGTGCTCATGTTTCTAGGTGGAAACATGAGCCTCCTTTCTCCTCCTCTGAGGGGACCCCGAAGATATCAGCTGCTCTCTTGATGAGGCCGTTGTAGAAGGCTATGTTGTATGGTGGCAAAGCCTCTGAGGGATATGTGATCACTAGTATCAGTGAGATTCTGTGAAATGATATATCATGCTAATACCTCTGCCTGCTACTCTTGTTTATTGCTTGTGCTTTTGGACATTTTTGTAAAACAATTCTCAAAGAACTTTAAAAAAATGTTCTAACAAGGTAAAATGGAACATCAGATTGAGCTGGACTTGATTAAGGTGATTTTTTCCACAGGAATAAGCACTTTTTAAAATATCTTTAAAATGTTAGAAACTATGACCTGGTTTCAGTATAGTATCATGAAAACCTGATTAAGGAAATGTGTGTGGGAATACATAATTTAGTCTGGAAAAGTGTTAAAGGTCTGAGGGAATCAAAGTCTTGCTGTTGAAGACACTAAGGTGCCAACATGCAGGCTTGCAACACCCAGATCTCATTATAGGCTCAAAGACATTAACCAAATTGGGGGATGTGACTGGCTTTGTGGCTCTCCACAGGACCACAACCTAGGTTTGAGAAAGAAAACTGCAAAGGAAATTGTCTTGATGTAGTCACTCCGACTCAGTGAGGACATAAACCATTCTAAGACCAGCACTTCTGCAAATGATCCAAACCTAGTTACACAGGTAAGAATTATCAGAGGTGTCAAAAATTACGATAAGAGCTGAAATCACTTTCAGGTCATTCGGAACAGATTCAGTTCCCAGATTGTGTTGGGTTGGAAGTCCATATAGAATTCAGAGAACATAATTGGACTCGAGATAGCGCTTCGGACAGGAGCACCAGCCAAAGGCTTTTTCATTACAGGCAGGGCCACTAGAAATTACTAAATGAAGAAAAGTTGTGATGAATATTACCATTTAGTGTGGCTCAAGAATGGAGTGGATATTTTGTTAGCAACTGAAATAACTGCAAGGAATGTCTTACACAGCATCTGGTATTTTTTGCACAGATGAGAATCCCAATACCGTATAGAGTTGTAGGAGCGCTCATTCATTCTTGGCTGTCAAGGATTCCAATCACTTCAAAGTTCTAAATGTCAACGTTCTCCACACTGAGACCCTACAAACAAAGTTAATGCAGATGACGGAGAGCAAGTGACAAAGGAGACATGGCATGGACCTCAAGTGCAGGGCATAAGAGACTTTAGATTTCTTATCTTTCACTTGTACTAGGACACACATTCAGTGTTTCCCTTCATCTCCTGCAGACTAATTTCACATCAATCTTTCAAGGCACTCTTGGACATTTTTCTTTTAAAAAGAAAACAAAAAGATCTCTATAGGAAAGAGGGAGATCAAACAGAGCACAAGGGTCCTCTACTGATTTCTGCAGAGTCCAAAAACAAATTAAAATAAAAACAGCAACTCCAATACTAAAATCACTGAAGAATACCAAATTCTCCAGTCCAATGCTCCAGTATCCTGCACAGAATAGCACGAAAAATAGAATCCAGACACCTAAACTGCCAGTGCATCCTGTATGTCATATCAGTGGACTTTCTGCATGCATGCCCCCCCCAGAGTATATTCATTTATAGTCCAATTTATAGTCCAAGGTGAACATGTTCCTGATCGTAGAGTAAGAGGCTGGTCCACCCCCCCTCACTATGTTGAGTATGGCGTTCTACCCTACTTCCACCCTACCTAGCATTTCTTTGCTCTGGTGAATCTCTCAAGGAAAAAAAGCAGAGATTTCCACATCATTCAGTAATTGTCAGCTTACTAAGTGATTGTTTCAGTACCCAGATTTTCGTTCTGTGGGACCCCTCTTTGAATGAGCTGTACTTATGGAAAATGTAAAGTAGAGCAAATACTTGGACACTAGAAGACTGCTCAAAAACCTCCATGCACTGGGTTCAGAGAGGAGGTCTCAACCCACATCTGTACCTCCTTAAGGATAATGTCTCCGTATTTTGCAATCTATATATTTTAGGCTAAGAGCATGCTTCCTGAAGCTGCATGAATATTTCTAAAATATGTAATGTTGGTTTATCTTAGTTTATATTTCGGTCTATAGTGGATTATAGAAAGCCATTTTGACAGTAAATAATTAAGCCATTTTAGGCACACAATCTGCTTTATCCAAGGAACAAGGTGCCCTACTACTCCAGGCACATTTGGATCAATTGATTTTTTTGGCCATGTTTTCACTTCAGCAACACAACTACTCTTTATAGTGGACCATGGACTGTTTAAATATAAAGGACTCACTAGTCTGCTTTTGCTTCTCTTGACACATTTAATAATGCCGGCCATTGGACTCCACTTTAAATTATCTCGGCCCATATGAAGTTAAAAAGAAAGGATGGAAGCTTTTTTCTTTTATGGAAGTCCATAAACCCAGATGGGTTCCTTGGGTTGCCCTCTCCTCTTTAGTCTCTTGAACAGTAACTCCTGTCACAAATTCAGTTGAACGTGACTGTTAAACTGCGTTTCAGATGCTGTGGAGCTCTTTCAGGCAAGTATGTCAGGTCCACCCACTAATATGACAACTATACAAATTTTTACAACGGATGTAATGTTATCAGCATATGTGCAGCATAGATCTGCCATGTGTAAGAAGATCTTGTGGCAATGTGGGCTGCCTAGAAACGGCGCCATATTCTGTGGTTTCTTTGCAGACTTAAGCCTGAGATATCACACGATTGATGTATTGTAGGCACTGTATTTTATATTACTCTAAGAGGAAAATGTTATTTTAATGTTCGTGGCATGTAGTGCTGTAGATTCATATGCTGGGCATACCCCAGATATCTAGCGTTTGGGTCAGACGTGTGCAAGTTGTTTTTCTTCTAAGAAGTCTTTTCGACTCACAAAGTACCATGTCACTACCTACTGCTGGTAATGCACATGGGCATCGTCTCTATAGCCTTGGCTGTAGTGCACAAAGACATTAAACTGCTGCACATCGAGGAAAAACATTAGAGGGAACATTGGTCCTGACCATTACCTAGTGATCTGGCTCAAAAAGAGGAATCATTGTTTGTAATGTATACACTCTAGCTGGGCTCTGGAATGCTTTATCTTCTCAGGAATCTAGTATTGCTCTTAGGTAAAGGCTGTACCTGTTGGGGTTGGAGATGGGATTTGGTTGCACTGATGGTGAAGCCTAGACTGTGCAGTAGCTGTTAGGTGATTTGAGCATGCACCAAGCATTGCTATTGTGTGGCGCTCTTGATCAGCCAGTCTTCCAGATAAGGGAAGATGTGGATTGCGCTCCCTCTGGGGCGAGCAGCTACTACTACAAGACACTTTGAAACAAACTGGGAGATGTGGTTATTCTGGAGGACAGCACTTTGAACTGATAATGCTGACCACTTACCACAAACAGGAGGAAACTTTAATATGTACGATGGATACGCATTTGGAAATAGGCGTCCTTCAGGTCAAGAGCAGCCATAGTGTTGCCTTGCTGTAGCAGTGGGAAGATATCTTGGAGTGTCACCATGTAAAAATGTTTCTATAGTATGTCGTTTTTGAGGGGCCTGAGGTTTAGACTGGGCATAATAGGATCCATCTTTTTTGGTGATTAGGAAGAACAAAGAGTACACCCCTTTGACTGTGTTGGGGCGGTACAGGTTGTGGCAATTCTGGGCAAATCACTCAATCTCCTCGTGCCTAACCAAGTTAATGTGTCCGTCTAACGCAACTGCTGCTCATGCAAAGCGCTCCGATACCTTCAGGTAGAGTTTGCGCTTTATAAAACAACAAAAAAAGAAGTACTGGAGATTGGTCTCTTAAGTCGCTGTACTGTACCTGAATGCTGTACTTGTTTATCCTGCCATAGGATAACATGGCAGGTTCGGAAAAATGCACTGTCAACTTTTTAAACATTAAAGTATTTCTCTTGCAAAACGGACTTACCTGATCGTATTGATTCTGGTGCATTAACAAAGATATTTATTTATTTATTTTGCGATTTCTAAAGCGCCTGGTGACCCGTAGGCATCCCCGCGCTATAAATCTATGTGGACCAGGAGAGGGGGAGGAGGGAAATGGACTATTTGGGAAACAGGAAGGTTTTAAGTTTTTTTCGGAATAGAGCGTGACAGGATTCCAGGCGTAGACTGCGTGGAAGAGAATTCCATCATGTGGAAGCTTTGACCGAGAAGCGGCGACCACCGGTGCGAGCCTTCTTGAATTTTGGTACAGTGGCCAGATGTTCGGCGTCAGAGCGGAGGAGTCTGGGGGCTTTGTAGGGGATAACCATGTCTTTCAGAGCGGCCGGACCAACCCCATTGATGAGCTTATGGGTGGTGCACAAGGCTTTAAACTCTACTCTCTGGCGGACAGGGAGCCAATGTAGGGCCTTAAGAGCCGGCTTGGCTGAGGCTCTGGGTGGGAGGTTCATAATGAGCCTAGCCGCCGCATTTTGGGTGCGTTGGAGTTTAGCCAGGGTGAATTCCGGTGCCCCAAGATAGATGGCGTTGCTGTAGTCGAGCCTGGCTAAGATGAGCCCCTGGACCAGTAGTTTCCTGGATGGGAGGGGGAGAAGAGGGAGGATCTTGCGAACAGATCGCAAGAGACCAAAACAGGTGCCAGCTGTTTTGACAGCCTGAGTCCTCATGGTGAGGTCAGGTTCCAACCATACTCCTAGTGTTTTGATCTCTTTTTTTGGTGTGGGGATTTCACCGAAGGCGTCCGGCCAAACTGATGGAGGGATGGACGTCCATTTATTACCCAGGAGCATGATTTCGGTTTTTGCACCATTCAGCCTCAGGGAGGATTCACACATCCAGGTATGGATGTCCTGGAGACAGTTCAGCAGGCTGTCTGGGTGGTTATCCAGGTGGGACAAGGAAACGACGAGTTGAGTGTCGTCAGCATAATTTATTATTTTTATCCCGTGTGGGGTCACGACATCTTCTAGCGGGGCCATGTATACATTAAACAGGGTGGGACTAAGCGATGATCCCTGGGGAACTCCGTTCTTGAGTGATAGTGAGTCTGAACGTGAGTTACCGTCCCACACCTGAAAAGAGCGGCCGGAAAGGAAGGATTCAATCCATGCTAGTGCAGTTCCCGCAATTCCTGCCCTGGCCAGGCGATGTAAAAGGACACGGTGGTCCACCGTATCAAAGGCGGCACTGAGATCCAGGAGGATCACTGCCACTGATCCTCCTGAATCTAGGATACACCTTGCCTCCTCGATGACGGAGAGGAGGGCAGTGTCCGTGCCATGGCCGGGCCGGAATCCTGTTTGGGATTGACGCAGAAGATTGTTTGTCTCAAGAAATTGGGACAATTGCGCATTCACTAGTTTCTCCGCAATTTTGCTGATACATGGGAGCAGCGAAATAGGTCTGTAGTTGGCCATGTCGTCCGGGTTAAGTTGGGGCTTTTTCAACAGGGCCTTGACAACCGCATTCTTCCAGTTGGAGGGCACCGTTCCCTGGGAGAGAGAGGTGTTAATAAGATCCCTGATGGTGGGAGCTATGTTGGTCGAAACGGTTTTCAGGAATCTAACCGGGGCTGGGTCAAGGGGAGATCCACTTTTCATTTTATCCAGCGTGGACAAAACCTCGGTAAGGGAAACTGCTCTGAAAGTGGTCAGCTGTGGGCTGTTGTTGCAGGCCTCTATATCCGTGTGGATAGGTGGGCTGGTGGTTGGAAGGGAGTCCAATATCCTCGAGATTTTGGATTCGAAGTAGTTGGCCAGGTCCGTACTTCTGTCTGGAGGAGGGACGTGAGAGGAGGGTGTTATTGGGATGTTTAATAGTTCTTTAACTATCAGGTAAGATTCTTTTGACGAGTTGGTGGCGTTTTTTATTCTGCTGTCATAAAATGCAGCTTTGGCTAGCTTAAGGGCTGATTTGTAGCGTCTTACCAAGCTGTGGTACATGTCTTTGTTACTATGAAGCCAGTCTTTTCTCCACAGTCTCTCGGCCTTTTTACACTCTTTGCGGAGAGCTCTTAGATCGGTGTTATACCATGGGGCATGGCCCTTAATCCTATTTTTATTCTCCCGATTTTTAATGGGAATGATACTGTCCAGGGAAGAGGAGATCCAGTCTCTGAACTGGATATCCGCAGTGGAAGGATCAGCCGTAAGACTGGGGGTCGTGGCGTCTAGGGCATTAGCCCAGTCTTCCACCAAGAGTCTGGCCCATGATCTGTCCTTGGTGTAAGTTATAGGTTTTTGGGGTTTCTTAAATATCCCTGGTAAGTGGACCGAGACCAGGAAATGGTCCGTCCACGGGAGGGGGAGGGAGTTTGTGAATTGAAGAGAAAGAATGTTCGAGAACACGGGGTCGAGCAGGTGTCCTTTCGTATGCGTGGCTCCTGAGTTGACAAGGGAGAGGCCAAGGGCTCCTAGTTCACAGATTAGATCAGATGCCCCTAAATCGAGTGGGTCATTGAAGTGTATGTTAAGGTCTCCTGTTATCAAAAAGTTAGATGTTAGGTGGGCCATGGATGAGACGGTTTCCAAGAGAGCGGCAGAAAAGGGGCCGAAATGCCCTGGGGGCCGATACACCAGGAGGCCTGACAGGGAGTTGGTCGGGGAGAGCTGAATCATAAAGAGGCAGCTCTCCGACCCCTGGCTCAGAACCTCGCTGGTTCGGCAGGCGAAGTAGTCTCGATAGATGATGGCTAATCCACCTCCTCTACCCAAGGGGCGGGGTTGGGACATGATAAGAAAGCCAGGGGGTAAGGCCAAGACTATGTCCGAGTTAGAATGCCCGGTGATCCACGTTTCGGTGAGGAAAAGTATATCCAGATCGTGATCGACAATCAGATGATTGATGAGTAGGGCGTGCTTGGGAAGCGATCTGCAGTTAAGTGTCGCTATTTTGAGGCCTGGGGGTGGGGCATCCCGACTGGGAAGGAGTAACTTTCCAGGTTTACAGGTATTGCAGCTAGTATAAGGGACATTGGGATCGTTCATAATATGACAAGTGCTGTTTTTAGTTGGTCTGAGGCTGAGAAGCTCTCGGCGACAGTAGCTTACCCTTTTGGTGGCAGGATCCGGCATAGAGTCTGGCCCAAGGCCCGGTCGTGCGCGGACGGGCGCAGACTGGCTTGCCTTAGGCGCGCTTTCGGCGCGCAAACGGCGCTCCCGCTGCGCTCGTCCGCTGCGCTGGTATGGCCGGCACATTTGAGGTAGAGGGAAATGGGCGTGGCCTCGAAGTGAGCGTGGCTGCCCTTCGAGCGGCGATGGCGGGTGGAGGGGAGTTTCCCTGTCTCAGCGCTCAATCGGCTGTGTCAGGGGGAATTCCGTGAGCCTGCAAGGCGCTAGAAGCGAGCGCTTTCCGTGCAGGTGAGTGCAGTTTTAAAAGCAGTGAAGGAGATAAGTTTTCAGTTTTAAAAATGTCACAAGATACAGACAAACACACCTCCGGCTTCCGCCTCAGAGGTCAACAACAAGATTGAAGCCGCGCTAGTGATCAGCGTTTAAGTACTGCGAGGGGGCGTGGCCTCGAAGTGGGCGTGGCTGCCCTTCGAGCGGCGATGGCGGGTGGAGGGGAGTTTCCCTGTCTCAGCGCTCAATCGGCTGTGTCAGGGGGAATTCCGTGAGCCTGCAAGGCGCTAGAAGCGAGCGCTTTCCGTGCAGGTGAGTGCAGTTTTAAAAGCAGTGAAGGAGATACGTTTTCAGTTTTAAAAATGTCACAAGATACAAACAAACACACCTCCGGCTTCCGCCTCAGAGGTCAACAACAAGATGCGTTACTTTTATAAATTGGTGTAGATCTTCTAATTGGGTCTTGATCGTCATTTGACGGTTGTGTGTATTTGCGGATGTCTAACACTATTCTGTGATAAGCCTAAGGCTGTTCGATCACACTAACCCCTAGAAGAGCACGTTGGGAATGCTAGAGCAAGTCCCTGCCCTTTCATAAGGGAATACCTGGACTCTTTGCATTATGTACCTCTTTTTGGTATATCATATAAAAAGACAGCTTTCTACAGTTGCTGCTTTGGGTCGGATGTAGAGGCCTCAGGAGTGGTGGTTTTCGTCCCGCCAAGATATGGTGTGCATCGAAAGGAGTAGTGGGTAGTCGTGTTTGCAGAGAACCCGTGGCTTTGAAGGTCTGTGCTCTTTTTGATTTGGTCCAACATCTCAATTTGTCCTCCAAAAGGTGTCAGCCATCGAAAGGCAAGTTAAGGAGATGCTATTGAGCCTCTAGTTTAAAGCCCAACATGCACCCGCAAGTGTCTGTGGAGAAGGTCACTGGTATTGACTGCAAGCACAGTCTTGTCTGCTGCATCTAATATGCACCTGGTGCTGGTGTTTAGAAATAATTTAGCATTCTGCCACCAACTCCTTCTCACGTTTTCTGTATAGCTCAAGAAGGTGCTGAACCAGATCTTCCATTTTGTCCCAGTAGGTGCTGTTGTAGCGAGAGAGTAGGCCCACTGAATAGGCGATCTGCCAATGTGTGGTAGACTTGGCAACGACATGCTTCCCAAACGTATCAATCTTTTTTTCTCTCGGTCTGCAGGCGGCGCATCGTCTGTACAGTGGGAATTAGCAAGCTTAGATGCGGAGTGTACTACCAGGGAGTTCGGTGGAAGCTGATCCCTGATGTGGGGGGGGGGGGGGGAGGCTTTAATTTATTTTTTACGCCCTGGGGTGAAAAAATGCACCTTCACTGGCTCTTTGAAGGTGTTATGCGCTGGTCATAGCATGCTCTTCAACATGGGCAAATATTGCATTGACCTATGCATGGAGGAGAGGGTATTCATGAGGAAGTCTTCCTCCTCAGGTTCTTTGTGCATTTCCACCTTGAGGAAGGTGACTGCATGCTGGAGCACCTCATGATACGAAGTAGTGTCATCAGAGGGCGACTGCTTAGCCGGATGAAGATCTGGGTCTATTTCAGCTAGTGGTGCTAAATCGTAACCATCCCAAGGGTCCGCGTGTGGTTGTGTCTTGTAGAGGGATCATACAGGTCATTGAGACACCCTGAAGGAGAAGATTCCTGTGTGAACGTGTTATAGGGTCTAGGGATGGTACAGGAAAGGGAGGTTGCGGTGAAAGCGGTAGATAGGGAATAAGGAGAGGCGGTGGTGGTGGAGGAGGAGGTGGTGGTGGTGGTGGTAGCAGTGGTGGAGGTGCCCGTGTCTTGATGTCAATGATTCTGGGGTGTCTGCTCCGAAGAATAGTCCAGCGACTTGAAAGTTAGTTTCCTTTTTAGGAGAAGCAAAGTCTTTAGGCTTGTCTGGAGGCTTGGCAAGGATCCGACCAGTGCCAGGGTGTATGTGTATTCGATGCTATCTGGAGTCGAGCTCCTCATATAGGGGCTGAAGTACTGGCTGCTCAAAGTCCTGCAAAGAAACAGAAGATGCAGGTGTGACCAGCGCCTTCCTCAAAGCACACTGTCTGAGGCCCATGCTGTGTCGAGGTTGATTTCAAGTCCAACGGTGGCTGCCAAGGTGGAAGGGCGAGGCAGACTTCAGTATCGAAGTATGGACATGCCTTGGGTCTGAACTCTCAATTCGGTGCAGAACATGGCCTTGCCGCAGTGGTGACCGAGAGACCTCATGAGTACTTTGGGAGCTCAAGGCTCGAAAGGAACTAAATATTGACGAGTCGTTGGTGGGAGCTAGTACTCAGTGTGACTACCTTGAGCTGTCTTTGTATCGACAGAGTCTCAACCTTCTCCAGGTAGAAGTCAGAACTTTGGACCGTCAAGGGCTCCTGGACTCTACCACCGGTGCTCTGCAGCTTCTGGTCGCCCTTGATGTATGTCCCCAAAGAGGCCAGGGGTGTCCTCCCACTGTTGGTGAGTCGTGGATGCTGAGGCATTGAGAAGAGGTCGTCCGTTCCAAAGAGTCTTTTTACTGCAGAACGCGAGACCGGATACGCAGGAGTCTTATCGATTGCCTGGACATAAGCAGAGGTTACAGACTAGATGGAGGTTAGTCCTCGGGTACTTGCAATGACACTTGGGGCAAAAACAGAATGGAGTGCTTTCAATCCAGAGACCATTCTCATGGGCCAAAGATGGCGCAGATAAGGCCCGCGAAGCACCAAGAGGGGACTCAAAGAAAGTGTTCGTTCTGTGTTAGGAGAATTCAGAACAGGTGATTGTTACTCTTCTGGCGAGGAATGGAACAGAGCGGCCCTGGCGATGATAACATGGAGCATCAAACAGGAGCTCGAAAGAACAAGTTTGAACCAAAAGGTGGAGAAAAAAAAAATCTAAATGGAAGTGATGCCCATGCATGTTTACCAGCAATAGGTAGAGCCACGGTATCTTGTGATTCGAAAAGACTCCTTAGAAGAAAAACAACTTGCGCACACCAGAGCCAAACAGTAGATGGCAAGGGTATACAAAGGATATGTATCTAAAGCTAAAAATGTCACGAACCTGCTTCCACTGAGGAACGTGTGCTATTACTATTAATTATTGGGTATAACTGTAGCTCCACAAAGTAGTAATAATCTATAGCTGGGAGACAGTTTCCTTTTCACCAAGCAGCCAGCGCATAATTTGTATTGTGCAAAGAGTATGTCTGCAGAGCATTACCAATTACTAATGAATCTGATCTTTGGTCGTGGTATGCAATTTGTCCAATAAATAGACTGTACTTGGTGTTGATGGCTATGTGGTAAGTTTGTGCAGGGCATGACTAATACTATGCTAAACTCTTTCACCAGTTCTCAAATTAATAACAGCTACTCTATTACCAGTGGAAAAATTATATTGTAGTATAGATACTCCTTTATGAGTTTTAGTGAATGCAAGTCCAGAAGAGGAAGAATTTATAAGGGTGTGAATAAATACTAGTCTGTTTTATTAAATTATGATTGAGTATTTGGGTGCACATTTGGTTTTGCACGTCCTGTTCCCTCTTTCATTCCTCGTTTCCCAAGAGGGAAAATTAGCTACTGGTTGAAATTATTTAACGATGTAATAATTTATGATGTAATTGCATGTTTTTGGTTATAACTTCAATTGCTCCCCAATTCATAGTAATGGCTATTTATGGGTGCTACAGAGGTGCTTGTACAATATGTTTATTTTAATATAGCAAATATTAAAAGAAATAAGTATGGTAGCCTTGTTGAGGTACCTACATGATGAGTTACTGAAGCATTTTTCACCTAAGCAGTATATTTGAAACCTTATTTGCATGCCCAGGCAATCATTGATTTATCTTTGATTTCAGGTTATTATCCGGAAGAACTGAAGGAAGCTCAACTCCTTAAGTGACTCAAAAAATCCAAAACTGGATCCTGAATGCACTGATAAATTTAGGATAATTTCACAACCACAATATCTTTCCAAATTACTTGATAGGGCAATTGTTAACCCAACTGTCTACTTGTAGCACCTCAAAATCCGCTTCATCCATTGAAGGCGGGATTTGATGTGTGGTGCCATACGGAGGGTGTTGACTGCGGTACTGGATGGTCTTGTTGCTGTGCTGCTCAGGATATGCACACAGCATTAATTTTATTGGACCGCTCAGCAACTTTTAACATTCACCATCAATACAGTTTAACTACTTGGATGGCTACGATATAAGAGGCACAGCTGTCAAAGGTTTTAATTTTTAAAAACTGTGGGCCACACTAGCCAACTGTGGAACCATTTTGTCTGAGATTAAGCTGCTGACGTGTAGTGTACTGCTGGGGATAGTTCTTCCCCCTACCCCACTCTCCTTTTTAATATAGATTCCTATTTGATTCAGTCCTATAGTTGGCCTTATTGCTATATGCTGACAACACCCAGAATGTTTTTAGGTCGATGGGGATGTTAGCGTAAAGGCAGAAATTTGTATAACTGTATGGCGAGTGTCCAGCTATAGATGTCAAAGACATCTTCAAAATAATGGTGTGAATAACTGATATCTTAACACCCTTCAAGCAGTGTGGATTAACCAATTTAGGCCTCATGCTCACTGCCAGAAGCTGATGTTGTAAAAGCATCAGAAATCTAGGTGTAAACTTTGACATGTACCTCAATAGAAGATAGTTAAATTCTTAAGACCATTTTTTACACAAGTGCACGCACTGCAATTAATAATTTCTTCTTCGTACAGCAAAGAATTCAGATTATAAATCCAATCATCCATGCCAGGTTAGACTACTGTAACAGTCTTTATATAGACCTCCCCACAAACCCAGTAAACAAACTTCAACTTGTGAAAACTAGATTGATTTTGGAGGTCAAGACATTTGACTCCATATTCACTGTTTTAGCTAAATGGTGCTGGCTTCGGTAAAGCATAACGTAATATTTAAGTCTTTGCACCTTGTATTCATATTACTGAATAACCCCTGCTCCAACCCTCTATCCAGAAGGATTTTGTTCTGCAAGCCAAGGCTTACTCTCAGGTTGGAAAATGTTTTTACTTAAGCTTTCTAAATCAAGTCGAACCAACTTCGGTGGCAAGCATTTTCAGTTGCTCTGCTTAGACTTTGGAATAGAGAGAGAGGAATCATGTCTTACTGTATTTTAGAAAACCTTTGAAGACTTAATTATTCCCTGTGCCTTAGCTTTTTTCATCTTTAGGCATAACAGGATATCTTTTGATATTTCCTGTCAGATTGTGAGCATCAAGAAATCCTAGAGTAAATACTGCCTCACTAAATACCAAATCACAAAATGAGTTACTTACCTGTACCTCTCCATTATTGATATGTTTCATAGATTCACATACTTGAATCATTCCTCGAAGTAGGAGGCTCAGAGTACTATAATAACACAATGTGCATCACTACAATAGACAGAATGGCAATAAACCTTGTTATATAGCCTATCTACATTCCTTTCAAAAAGGACCATACTAATAGCTTTGGCCAATCAAGTGCCATCACCCTCTAGAACACTTCACAGTGAGCCTAAAACCCTCAGATTTTCAAGCACAAGTGTGAATTAATGGGGGCGTGGCCAGCCGGGCAACATGGCGGGCGCAACTTGTTAGAGCTCCGCTAGCGAGGCCCCGCATTATCCTACAATTCCCCTCAAAGTGTGCTGGGCACCCGCCTCAGTGGAGCGGAGGAGCTGCGCGATTACCTGGGGACGCCGCCGGTGCAGCCTGTGGCGAGCGGAGGGACCAGGAGAGCCGGGGGTTTGCCGTCGAGGGAGAGCAGCCCCGGGCCGTTGTGAACGGCGCGAAGTCCGGCAGCCCCGCAGCGGAGGGAGACCTGCGGTTGCTGGCGCGGTGGCGAGCTGCGGAGAGCGCCTGGGGGGCTCCGCGGCAGCCCCGGATCGCCTGCTGTGACGCTGACCTGTCAATGTGGGGTGCCCCACGGAACCCGTGAGAGGACTAGACGGCGTGCCGCCATTTTGGGACTAGGCGCGCCTGACCCTGTGCGCGCCCGGCGGTGGGCGAGTCCCGTAGCTGGACACCGGGCACCCGATCCGCCGCTGGTTGCAGAACGCGGCAGCACCCTGCGGCGCCCGACGGCTGGAGGCATCAGGGAGACCCCGAGGTGAGCTAGGGCAACCGGAGGAGGTGAGCTAGGGCAACCGGAGGAGGTGAGGCACGGAGCTGCTGAAGGGGCGCTGCTGACGGACCACTGCAGGGGACGCGTTGCCTGACCGGGCCCCGTAGTGGAGGGGGCTTGACGTCGCTGGTGTTGAGGTGACCCCGCCCATGGCAGTGACTACGGGGTGAACGACCAGTGTGCTGACCGGCTTACAGAAGGTGCCGCAGAGTGCCTGTGAGGAGACGGGTTCCTGAGCCGCCATTTCGGGACTGCCCATACCTGCATCCGCTGTGGAGAGAGCTCCTGACCGCTGCCGAGCCCTGCGGGCGGCGACCGGGCGGACCGGGCACCCGACCCGCCACCGTTTGAGTGAGGTGGTGACCCCCTGTGGCGCCCGACGGCGGGAGAGAGCAGGAAGACCCAGCGGTGAGCAGACTGAGCTGAGAGAGGGGGACCGGACCCGCCGGGGGTGTGCAGGGCAGTGGGGCTGACGCGGAGCGGCCTTAGGTGCGAGCAGTGAAGATCCGGAGGTGGGCACGGAGGTGGCGGCCTGACCTGGCGTGCGGACCGACATGGGAACGAAGGCTGAGAACAGCGGTGGTGAACCCCCGCTGAGGCCCCAGGGGGACGGATTGGGCTGCCAAGATCCTGAGGGGAGCGTAGTCAGAGCGCCTACGCCTGAGAAGAGCCGACCCGGTGCCTGGTGGGGCGGATACGGCGTCGCTTACGCTCGGGAACCGCATTTGGGGCCGGCGAGGACGATCCTGAGGGGAGGGCCCCCCCCCCCGCTCCACGCAGGGCAGCCTCTGGCACGCGGCTTGAAGGAGACACCAGTCGTCACCTGCACTCTGAAGGAGTGGACCACCACTGAACGCCCGCCACAAACGAGACCCTGCTATCCGGAGACCGCACCTGCCCACCGCGCAGCCGGGAGTGTGGATGCCCATGGCACAGCAACTTGCTATGGGTAGACTGAAAGACAAAGCGCTGCAGCGGCAGCAGGAGGCGAGTGGAAAAGATGCAACACAGGACCAGCGACGGGCAACCGTAGACCCCGCAGCTGCACTAGCGGCGAAAATGGACACAGTTCTAGCGGCAGTGGAAAGCATAGGGGCGACTCTGGAGCAAACTAAGACGTCACTGGAGGGGCGGATTGACAAAGTGACGTCGGACTTCACGCTGCTGCACGCTGAACACCGGAAACTGGCGGAGACCGTCACGGAGCAGCGCCAAATAGTGCAGGAAATCCAACCCGTGGTGCGCAACCACACAGCGGCCCTGCAAGACCTAATAGACCGAGTCCATGAGCTGGAGGATCGTGCCGAGGATGCTGAAGGGCGCTCCCGGCGCAACAACGTCCGGGTAGTAGGCCTGCCGGAAGGAGAAGAGGGGACGACACCGGAACGATACACTGAGACATGGCTCAGGGAGATCCTGCCGCCGGGAGTACTTTCTCCGCAATTCGTGGTGGAACGGGCACACAGGGTACCGGCGCAGGCCCGGAGGGTGGGAGACAGACCTCGCCCGTTCCTCTTCAAACTCCTCAATTACAGAGACCGGGACACGGTGCTCCGGGAAACCCGGAAGCTGAGCGACTTACAAGTGGGCAATAGTAGAGTAATTCTTTTCCCGGACTACACTGCGGCGACTCAGAGACGGAGCTCATACTTGGCAGTGAAGAAACAACTCAGAGAATTGGGACTGCCCTACTCACTGCTCTTCCCCTCGAGGCTGCGCCTAGTGGCAAAAGAAGGCACACGATTCTTCGACACACCAGCGGACGTCTGGGACTGGTTGGAGGAAACCGGGCATTGGTCGGGGACGAGGCCCACGAACCAGGAGGGCGGCGGATGGCAAGAACAACGCTTCAGGAGAAGGAGGGGAAAGAGAGGGGCCAAACGTGGGACGGGCCTGGGCCAAGCGGCGCCCAGCCCAGAGAAGATACGACAAGAGCGACAGGAGGTGCTGGAGGCGGTGGCCACGCTGGGTGCGGGATCAGGCCACGGGGGGCCAGACCACGACCGACACGACGGAGGCGGGGTCAGCGGATCCTCTTCACCGTCTACTGTGCTGTCGGATGATATCCTGCCACCGGAGGTGACACCTCAGACAGCGGACTATATAATGTGACACGCGGAGGCCTCCTGATGAACTGCTGCATGGCTGATGTCCTCGAACACGGACCCGCTGTATCCTTTGTAAGACTTTGATAACAAATGGATTGGTAATTTTGCTGGCCCAAGTATGTATAGCCATAGCAACAGGATAAGCCCCTATGCTGCAGGTGGGCGGACGCGCTGCTAACCTGGGTCACATGTGCATACGCTGTCGCACAGGGAGGCGCAGGTGGGCGGCTCGCGCTGGTTAGTACGCTCCGCTGGGGATGGTGACCCACACACACCCTAACTGATTTGGGGGCCCGCTGAGGGAGTTACATGACGACGCCACTGACTGCGCGTTCCCCGCACGCACACACATTGCGTTCATAGTAAGCTAGGCAGTTGCTACACATTGCGCTTGCAATAAGCTAAGCCACAGTTTAGTTGAACAGTTTGGACACATCCCCCCCGTTGGGGATACGCCCATAAAGTTATGTGCTTAACCACAGTTACCAAGTTTCAGATGCAGTCACTAGTGCCTTCAGACGGGGAACCCACCCCCCGGCCTCCTGAGACACACTCTTTCTCCCCCCCCCCCCCCCGGGCGAACACAACGCAGCACTTTCCATGGCATGCACTAATATCATGACCTGGAATATCCGGGGCATGCACACCCCATCGCGCCGATACTTTTTGCATATATGCAGCGCCATCACACAGGGATCGCACTCCTACAGGAAACGCACATGTCTCGGGTAGAACTGGACAGGCTCCGCAGACGATGGAGGGGACAAACCCTTGGCACTACTTACTCAGCACACGCGCAGGGTACCCTGATCTGAGTGAAGACTGGGGTCCCCTTTCAACACACGGATACGCAGGTGGACGCGGAAGGGTGATACACACTAGTAAGGGGGAGGCTTAACGGGCAGGACATACTGCTGGGCTCCATCTATGCCCCTAATACGGAGCAACCTGCCTTCCTGGCGGCTCTAAACCAAGTCCTTCAACAATACGCGGGCCTACCCTGGTTACTAGGAGGCGACTACAACATGGTACTGAACACAGTTAGATCGCTCATATCCACCCCTGCGCGCAGCGGCTGCGACCTCACTGGCACAGACGTTTGGAGACTGGCTGACACACTGGGCCATCCAGGACTTTTGGCGAGCACAGCACCCCACAGACAAGATATACTCCTACTACTCGCCGGTACATGGCTTGCATGTTAGGCTAGATAGGATAGTGGGCTCTCAATCCCTGCTCCCGCTCATAACTAAGTCGGAGTATTTAGGCAGGACGCACTCCGACCACAACCCCCTGTTACTCCAAGTCAGCTGGGTGCCTGACAGACCACCGGTGCCCACATGGCGACTGCAGGCGGCTGCGCTAGAGGATGCGGAGTTCAGGTCGTCTCTTGGGGGTGCCATTCTCTCCTACTTCGAGGACAATGAGGGCACGGCGAGCGACCCTTTGGTGGAGTGGGACGCACATAAGGTAAGCATACGGGGACACTGCATAGGGACCACGTGGAACATTAGAACCCGACTTTCAGCGTCCCTGACCCGCATAGAATCGGAATTACATCAGTACGAACGGGAGGGGGAGGGTACGGGCCGGCACGCGCTTGAACTGGAGGGGCTACGGAATGAGCACGCGGTCCTAATCGAACGTTTACGGTGCCACAACTATGCGGCGCATACGGCCCGGACGCACGCGAAAGCGGACAGAGCCGGACGTTTGCTCGCCTGGCTGATACAGGCCACGGAGCGCAGGGCTCCAATAGGAGCCATTCGACTGGATAATGACACTGTGGTATACACGCAGCGCGACATACACAAAGCGTTCACGGAGCACTACCGAGACCTCTACAAGGCCCGGGGCACTAGCCGGGAGGACGCGGTGGCTGCCTTCCTGGGGATGATCGCGTTGCCCGCGGTCGCCGACACACAAAGGGAGGAGCTAGGCGCCCCGCTCACGTTATAGGAGGTGGGTGACGCGATCCAGGCGTTAGCAACTGGGAAAACGCCGGGACCTGACGGCCTACCGGCTGAATATTACAAGCCGAACAGAGACATCTTATCGCCGAGGCTGCTTCAGATGTACCAGGAGGCGATAGCCGAGGTCCAACTACCGCCCTCCCTGCGGGAAGCGTTCTTGGTGTCCCTGCCTAAGCCGGATAGGGATCCAATGTCCATGGGCTCCTATCGCCCATTGGCGATGCTCAATACAGACTATAAAATACTGGCTAAGATACTAGCCGAGCGCCTGGCGCCACTGGTCTCCCATCTGGTCCACCCGGACCAAAATGGCTTTGTGCCGGCACGGTCAATGTCCCTGAACCTCAGGAGATACTTCCGAGTAGCGGCAGAGGCGTCGACGGCATGGCCCAGAGCGGGATGCCTGATATTGGATCTGGAAAAGGCCTTTGATAGCCTCGAGTGGGGGTGTCTCAGAGCGGTGCTGGAGGCGTTTGAACTGGATAGGGAATTCCTAGAAATGGTGGGACTCCTGTACAGGAGTCCAGTGGTCCGAGTTCGTTTGGGACCATATGTTTCGGAGGAGGTGGCGATAGGCAGAGGCACCAGACAGGGATGCCCCCTGTCGCCGCTACTCTTTGCACTGGCCATTGAACCGCTAGCGGCAGCAATGAGGCAACTACTAGGCGATGGGGTCCCTTTAGGCGATGGCACGCACCAGATGTCCCTGTACGCAGACGATCTCCTGATATTTGTCAGAGACGTGAACAATATGCCGGAACAGCTCGCCCCACTCAAGCCAATTCGCTGACATCTCGGGGCTCCGAGTTAACGTGGGCAAGTCCTGTCTCTTTGCCTTCAATGACGGGACGCACGACCCGGAGTACACCCTTCACGGTGCAGGGGTGAGATGGTGCCCAGCCACGTTCAAATACTTGGGGATCCAGGTATACAGGCAATCGGTGGACCTGCTGGACGGGAACCTAGGCAGAGCGGTCACCGCGCTCAGGGCACAGATGGGCCTTTGGTCCACGCTTCCTCTGACGACCACGGGACGAGTCGCCCTGGCCAAGATGGTGATGCTCCCTCGCCTTCTTTACTACTTCACAAACCTCCCGCTGTTCGTGCCCGCGGCCTTCTTCTCCAGGCTCAATGGTATCCTGCGCGACTGTGTGGGGCGCGTCTCGACACCGGCTGGCCCTAGGGAAGTTATTTCTCCCCACAGACAGGAGTGGCCTGGCTGCCCCCTGCTTCGAGCACTACTACTTGGCAGCGCAACTCCAGTGGATTGCACGCTGGCTGGCTGACAGGGGGAGAGAGGACACTGCCACGGACGAGCCGCCTTACACCTTGGAGCGGATCACCGCGATGTTCCACCCGCTGGCAGACTGGGCCAAACCTGCCCCGCTCCTGTTGGGGGTGGCGTATAGGTGCTTCCGTAGGGCATTATACCTCACGAGGAAAGTGCTCCCATACGCACCTGCAGTGCCGTTGGAGGGCTCGCCGGGAGGCGAGGGAGTCCTTACGCACCGCATGCTTGAGCAGTGGCAGGAGGCGGAGGTGCAAACGCTGGGAGACCTCTACCAGGATGGAGCCCTGATCCCCTTCGAGTCGCTGGTTGCAGAGACCGGGCTCCCCCTGGGGGATTCCTAATGCACAGGTCGCTCATAGCCCGGATGGCACTGAGGTGGGGTGACATGACGGAGGAGCCGTCGCAGAATCTGGTGATCCAGTACCTCCACGTCATGGGCAAGGGCAAGCACCTCATTAAGTGGTTTGCCGCGTCTCTGCGTCTACACACAGAGTTGGACCTAGCCCCCCTCCGTGGGAAGTGGGAGCGAGACTTGGGGAGGCCGCTGGCGGACAATGAATGGGAGCGTGTACTCAAGAGCCCGGTGCGTATACCCAGAAACATGCGCTTTCGCCAGATCCAAGTTTATATAGTCCATAGGGCCTACCTCACCTCGGATTTAATTAATAAATACTTCCATAGGGCGGATGCAGCTTGCCCCAGATGCGGCGAGATTGCTGCGGACCTCCTTCACCTCCTATGGCGCTGTTCGAGGCTTGGTCACTACTGGGGGGAGATACACGCTCGGCTCGTGCAATGCACTGGTCGCGAGGTCCCATGTGACTGGCCAGTGTTCCTCTTGCACCATTTCAAACAGTCCCCTACTACCAAAGCGTCGTCCAGGTTTTTGGACCTGGGAATGATCACGGCGGTGCGACTTCTGACGAAAAGATGGAAGGCGAGGGAACCGCCCAGCACACGGACGTGGACCCTGTCTCTCCTTTCGTGGGGCCGAGCGGAATGGACTGCCATAAGGAGGGAGGAAACGTTAGGATTACGCAAGGAGCCCATGGCGGACAAATGGGAAAACATGCTCAACGCGCTTCAGGCAGCGGGGACAGAGGCGGCTGCGGAAGGGGGTGAGGGCATGGAGGGCGGAATGGAGCAGCATGGAGAGGGAGGCGCAGCGACCCCTAATGACGGTAGCAGAGGCAGCAACGGCACCGACATCAAAGCGCCGGCGGGAGCCCAGAGTCGGGATGATGGGAGGGTGTAGTGAACGGGGGTGCACACGGGCGTCAGCAGAAGAGGACAGAGGAGGGAGGAGCGCGAAGGGATGCCCAGACACACCGGAGATGCGACACATTCATTGATTGAGGGAGGGGCGAGGGGGTCTTGGGTGGAGGCGGGGGGGATTGATCTGTTCTGTGCATAGGCGTTATGACTGCTTGTTGTTATCACTGTTTCTTCGCTATAAATGTTGTGGTTATAATAGCGTAGGTTTATATGGACTGGCAGTTCAGGTGGAGAGATGGCGCAAAGACTCACTGGCACTGTGGACATGTACGATAGATTGGTGCCCAGCTGCTCCCTGCATATACCATAGCGACATAATATCTTGTAACGATAGATGTTGTTAGTGTACCGATACCGGAGTACTGGGGTGCTTGCAGCTATAATTGTAACCGTTATCTAAAAAAGCGACCATTGGAAAATGTGTATTACAAAATGCCAATAAAAAAAAAAGAGTTGACAAAAAAACAAGTGTGAATTAATAAAACAGATGAAAGGAGACTCTCCAAGGGGAGGAGGGTAATTCTGATTCAAGCATGTGAATCTACAAAAGATATCAATACAGGAGAACAACATTTACTGATCAGTAATTTTCTTCTACAGTATTGGATCTTTCATAGATTCACATGCTTGAATCTGAATAATAAGCAGTACACCAATAACAGCACTACAATAGCATATAAATATATATTTAGCGGCTGGAGCGAAAACATGTAAAAGAGGCTCACCTTATTGAAACAGATGTCTTAACACTGCTTGTCCCACAGTTAACCGGCCTTTTGAGTCTCATCCAGGAAATCATGTTTTGTAAATGTATGCCTGTTGGACCATGTTGCTGCTTTGCAGATATGCTGGATGGGTATACCAACAAAATGAGCCGTAGATGTGGAGCCAGCCCTGGTGGAATGGGCTTTGACCTTGTCTTGTAACGGCTTTCCAGACTGCGAGTGGCAAAAATCTATTGTCTATGCAGTCAGTTTTGCAACAGGAAGACATTTCCTGATACCACCGTAAGCCAGAAACAGTTGACCCGCTCTATGGATTTGATAAGTATTTGCAGGTATAACTTTAGGTATCTTTGACATCCATAAAGTGGAGAGATTTTTCTGCAATTGTCTGAGAATTCAGAAAGAACATTCATAGGATGACTGGCTCGTTTAGGTTGAAGTCTGACAGCACTTTGGGAAATTTAGGATTGGTTCGAAGTAGAACATAGCCTGCTTTGAATTGAAGCAAAGGTTCCTTAATGGTTAATGTGTGAATGTCACTTATTCTTTTGGCGTATGTGAGAGCCACTAGAAGTGTAGTTTTCTGAGTAAGGTATTTCAATTCTGCCCTGTGAATGGGCTCAAATGTTGGTGTCCCAGTACTAAATTGAGGTACTGCAATGGTGGAGGATTTCATGCTGGAGGAAAAATCATGTATAGGCTCTTGAGAAACTGTTTTACAATGAGATTAGACCATACAGGAGGCATATTACTGGATCGCCCAAACCTGGAGATTGCTGCCAGATGCACCCTGGAGGAAAAATAAGTCAAACAGGATCTTGCTAGTTTGAGCAGATATAGGAGGCTTTGTCCTGGCGGTGGACATAGTCTGCGCACCAAATGCAGAAGCATTTCCATTTGAATGTATAGGTTCTGTTGGTGGTTTCAGCTCTTGCTTTGGCTAGGATATCCCGGATGTCTGCAGGAATGTCTACGTTGGAGAGCTCATGGAACTCAGGAGCCAGGCCGATACGTGCAGTAAAGTCAGATCGAGATAATGGACCTGGCCCAGATTCAGGGTTAGCAGCTTTGGTATAGGTTTGAGTTGAACAGGAGGTTTTCAGAGAGGAGCAAGAGCGCTCTGTATCAGAACTGCCTGAGCTACCTGGGAGCTATGAGAAGAAGTCGGAAAGGCTCTCTCAAATTTGTTGAGCACTCGTGGATTTAACGGGCTAGGGGGAAAAGCACAAGCATTGATCCTTGACCATCATATCGAAAACACATTTCCCCACAATCCCTGTTGGGGATGCCAGCTTGCAAAGAATGAGTATTTCTTGTTCCTTTTTTGCAAATAGATCCAGGTTGGGCTTGCCCCACTGATGGTCAGTCTAGAATGTGCTGGTCTAGTTCCACTTGTGGTAAGAGATATATGTCTTGCTCAGCGAATAATCTTTTCCCCTTCTGTAGAATCTTCAGGGCTTACAGCTTGGTTTCCTCTGGTAATACATAAGCAGACATACCAGACCACATTTGGCAGTTATAGCAGCATAGAATAGCAAGAATATTTGCCGCTCCAACTGTGGTTGCCGCCATCGTTGGCAGAAAATGTTTTCCAAAGACATTATCAAGACAACGATCATCATTGTCTGGAGGAGAGGAAATAGGTGAGAGTGGATTTTTAGAGCGGCGCTGTGCTGCCTGGGAAATCACAGAATCTTATTTTGGCTGTCCATTGAGGCAGGTGGGAGAATCATCTGGAGCTTTGAACTTTTTAACCAATTTTGGGATGACTGCTGAAAGCATTACCGGGATTTTCATGGCTTTAAGACCGTCCTGCCAAATAAAATCAATAATAGGGATAGCCCTGACTCACTTTTTGGCAGGCTCTTTAAAATCGTAGACAAAACAATCTGCCTGTTTAGTAAGCATTGGAAGTTCAAATCTTTTAGTAGCTCTCCTTTAAATTATGAGAAATGCCAATGTCATCTGGCAGCAAGACTACTGGAGTCGCTGTAAGTGGAGATGACGTAGGACTGAGTTAATCATCCCAATCATTGGGCGTTAAGACTGTCATGCATTTCTACGTGACAAGGTGATGATCATGGGTGAAGCTGCTGCCCTAAAGGTAGATGTTGAGGTCCTGGTCATTGTAGATGTGGTCATTGTCAACGTTAATCTACTCAAGGAGCTCGAATTTGTTTTAAAAGATCTTAGTCAACGGCAGCGATTGTGAAGGAGTTTTGGCAATGCTTCTTTTCAAGGATGGAGTGGTAGGTTCTGAATGAACCTTTTCAGAGGCAGTTTTCTTATTTTTGGATGAAGGAGGAAGGTCCTCATGCCTCCTTTCATGTCGAGAAGAAATTGCTTTAGATTTTTTAATAGCCTGTGAAGGCGGTTCAGAGGTAATCTTTTTCAATGATGCTACCCTTTTTACAGATGAAGTCTGTAAAAAGCGATTGCTATCCTCCTCAGATAATGGGCACTCCTTACGTTTAATCTTCTGTAACCATAGCAAACGTCTACCTTCCCTGTCCTCAAGAGTTTTTTTTTTTTTAGATAAGGTGCAACAGATTTTGCAGTCTCTCACCTTATGCTTTGGATAAAGACAAAAAAGCAGCCTTTATGTGTGTCATCCGAATGGAGCCTCTTCTTTCTACACGAGTCACAGGATCTGAAAACTCCTTTTTTAGGAAGTTGGGACATGATATCCTGTCAATATATGCAGTTATTGAAAGAAATAATTCTTCTCGGCAGTCAATACCTTAAAAAAAACACTTGAGAAAGAAATTTGAGCAGAGCACGAAGGGGACTCCCTACACATGACTTTCAGAAGAAAATCGGAGGCGCCTCACTGTGGGGTGTTCTAGAGGGTGTCGGCACCTGATTGGCTAAAGTTTATAGTTTGGTCCTTTTTTTAAAAGGACATAGGTATGTTCTAGGACATATGGTTTATTGCCATTCAGTTTATTGTAGAGATACACATTGCTTTATTATAGTACCGTGGGACTCCCAATTCGATGACAGGGATTGATTCAAGCATGTGAATTTATGGAAGATCCAATACTGGAGAAATTATTTGTTTCCAGTAACCATAACAAATTACCTAGACCCTTGCACTCAAAACATGACTAGGAGTGCCAAAAACCATGTTTCTAATTTCCCACACAGCTCCAAACACCTTCACTTTAGCAGAAGTTAACTCTGTTAAGCATCATGGTGCAGATGGAGACAGGATTCGGTCTATACAAAACAAATCATGATCAATATAGGCATTGGTTGAAAAAAGTGCATCAAATTGAAGGCCCAGAAGCAACTCCATTTGGTACAACATGGTCACCCATGCTGTGTGGCTTTGGTCTTTGTTGCAGAAAGCTACCTGGCAGACTAACCAGTTAATTTTTACCAGACCGGTGTTCAATTAGTAACTTTCTTGCTTGATATGAACCCAACATAAATTCTTTCTGTTGCCTACTCACTGTAAACTAAAGTAGGATATATTCTTCCTCCACTCTTAACTTTTTCAAAGACCTGATTCAAAACAGCTTAGAAGAAAACTTGGGCAGCTTCCATTCCATGTTATTGCTGTAGCAGCAAAACGTATTTGAGAATTTACCAAAAAATAAGTTGCTGTGTGTTACTGTATTGGCAGTTACAATTAAATTAATAATGTAACCATTTGGGAAGTGGATCAGGTTTTGCAACATTCAGCTATATGTTTCTCCCACACAAGTTTGACATTAGCTTCTTGGTTTTAGGGTCTAAAATTGAGGTTTCAAGACGTTAGACTGCGATGGCACCATAGTAGATTACAATATGAACTGAGCATCGTTCATTATATGTTATGGGTTACCGAGACTCCAGGAGCTGCTTTCCTAAGAAAAAATACAGATTGTTTCTTCTCACATTTAATTCCTTTGCAGTGGTTTTGATGCACACAACCGTACCGGTAATTATCTTTTGTTTTTAAATACCAATTGCAATGCAGGATTTTATATTTTAACACTAAATATGGTATATACACTTCAGTCATTAAACAGATCCGCACAATCCGTTAAATTCCATAAGGTTATCGGTAAATGTCTAATTTGACAAATAAGGATGACTTTACATGTGGGTATTGTTTCCTCAAATCTTTCTAGAGAAAAGGTGTATGTGGATCATTGACAAAACTGGGCTTGGGTACATGGCCACGGGATGATTTTACTGCACAGATAGTCAGACAAGAAAATCAGATTAAGTTGTTAAACTGATTATATACAAAAAGCAAACGTGTGCCAGATTTGATGACTTACCTCCTGAAAGAGTGTAGACATTTCACAAACAAGACATGAGCTTGGGCTTTGCATTTCACATTTGTGCCTGTCTGAAAGGAAAAAGTCTCGCAGTAGTGGAGTGTGGGTAAGTGCTTGAACGATACAGTTCATAAAACACGTATTTCCAAGGTTGATCAGCCCTCGTAGACCTATAGAGAAGAAAGATTGGAGAATTATAGATTTGTTTTTTATTAAGAGACTGAACATACTTTTGTTTGAATTGTCTGCAAGACATTCTTTCGGATGGATTCAATACCAGCAGATTCCAAATGTGAACATCCTCAGGTTCAGACTGGATTCTGAATAATTTTATGAAAGCAACATATCACTAACTGGAAGTGTTGCTGGCCAAACGTCCCAGATCAGTGCGAGTGTGTCAGTTTATGTATAGTGTACTGCAGGCACTGGAAAGGTCAATAAAGGAAAAGTCATAACAGACTGTTAAAGACAGAAAAATGAACGTCAAAGAAGAAAAATGGAAAAGGAGGATAGAGTGATAAATTGGCAGCAAGACTAGTATCAATCAGGCAGAATTTGACCAAAGGGTGGTAACTTCTACTATTTGATACTTCTTTCCACAGATACCTTATGAAAAGCCGTTCCTGAAGCAGTCAGTCTAGGCGATACCAGCAAAGCTAAAATATCAACTTTTGATAAGGCAGAGGGATCTATAAAACCTCTAGTGGAGGGTTCTTCCCAGTAAAATCATATCCAATATTAATCACTGAGGAATTTCATCTCGAAATGGTCTGCTGGTCAGCTAACCATGTTCTGCTCCTTCATAACCAACAAATAGGTTTTAACCAACCCTGAATTATTTAATCCTGCAGAGAATGACTAAATTCTCTTCTTGGATCGTACTTAAGAACCTGAAATTCTAGTTCAAAAAATTAAGAGGTGGGAAAAAGGCAAAGACACACCCTGTTCTAAGTGAATCCTTAAAACCTTAGGCAAACAAGGAGGCTTGACTGCAACAGTAAGGTTACCATTTGAAAAAAATAAAACCATCAAGGGAGAAGACTACAAAGGCGGACCTTTTCTCACCCTTCCTGCTGAAGTGCCATAAAACATTTTTAAAAGAAAAATCTAACAGACAAGAACATGGAGGCTGAAACAAGGAGTCATCTGAAACGGTAGAGCCAAATTTCAGTTCCGAGACGGTACCACAAATGGAACACAAATGTTTTTGTTAATTGTCATGCAAAACCAAACTGGAGACTGCTCGAAAATAGCCTTTAAAATAATACCTAAACCATTATCTGCCAAATCGAAAAGTGAGGGAGTGGAGGGAGTGGAGGGAGTGGAGGGAGTGGAGGGAGTGGAGGGAGTGGAGGGAGTGGAGGGAGTGGAGGGAGTGGAGGGAGTGGAGGGAGTGGAGAGGAGAGGAGAGGAGAGGGGAGGGGAGGGGAGGGGAGGGTGTGAGTGTGTGAGTGTGTGAGTGTGTGAGTGTGGGAGTGTGGGAGTGTGGGAGTGTGGGAGTGTGAGTGTGTGAGTGTGTGAGTGTGTGAGTGTGTGAGTGTGTGAGTGTGTGAGTGTGTGAGTGTGTGAGTGAGTGAGTGAGTGAGTGAGTGAGTGAGTGTCTATATCTCCCCCCCCCCTTCAGAATATGACTTTCAAAGAATACGACTTTCAAAAATAGACTGCCTTAGTAGAAAGTCTTCTGGACATAAACAAATGATCAAAACCACACGATGTACAGAAAAATAAGAGTGAAGTCAGGAAATTAAGTGCTATAGATTAACATGATTTCAATCCTCCTGCCATATACTGTCACCTTGGACATAAGTTGTTTTTTTCTTCAAAGAAGCTCCGAGTCACGGGATGCTCTGTCTCCCCCTCCCCCCCTTTTAGGCTTACAACATGCATGAGCAGACCACCTGTAGATCGTTTTTCGCTCAGTGGGTGAAAATGGAGTGCAGGGAATAGTAGGTAGGAGATCTGCACACGGTTAGTTGATAGTTAATATGTATTTAGAATAGCAAATGTGCTAGCGCTACCCATGCCTGGGAGGAGGATGGATGCATGAGAATTTACAGCACGTCACACTACTTTCAGTTTGTAGCATGTGTGTCTGTCGATACACATGCTATGCATCAACTGTACATGCGGCTTCCTCCTCATGGTGGCAAATGGGCAGATGATTCAGATGTCTGAAACCAGTTTCTTAAGAAAATCTGGGCAAAAACCTCTTATTTACAAGCTTATATATCCCCACAGTGATTCTATGTGAATGTGTGCGGCATTGACCAAGTAGCAACTTCACAAATATCTACTAAAGAAAGGTTATCAAAGAGACCTAAAGTAGCTCCATTGTAACATAGTGTGTGCCGTTGCAAGTATATGGAGTCCAAAGTTTGCCTCAACATAACTGTGGATGCGTTTACCAATCTATCTTACAATGCCCAATTTTGAAATAGATTGGCCTTTATAAGGTTTAGTGAAAGCTACAAAAAGTTTATTGGTGCTTCAAAAAGCTTTTGTCTTATCATGAGCACCAGTTTAATATCAGTGGTGTGTAATACCCTTCCCCCTAACTAATTTGGCTGTGGAAAGAAAGGGTAGCTCCCTAGTCTGATTCACATGAAAAGTTGATACAACCTTAGGTAAGAACGTGGGTTGTCCTAAAGACCACCCCTGTCATGTAGCTACTATAAATGGCTCTACAACAGTAACAGCTTGCAGTTCACTAATGCGCTTGACGGACGTTTTTGCTACAAGAAAAGTGACTTTTCATGAAGGGAACTGCAAGGCAAGTCAGTGGATTGGTTCAAAAGTCTTGCTTTTATTATTTGGGGGATGGGGGCCAGTTGCATGGACAGATGCGCCCTTATTTGATGTACGGACAACCAAGAATCAGGGTGGGCTTTACCTCTAACGTAGCGAGGGTTGTTGGGAAACACCTTAAATTTCCTCTATACCATAGGTGTAACCACCTTTGATCTTACAAGGCCTTTTAAGTTATCTGGAGCAGTCTTAAGCATCCCCAAAAGCATTGGCAGAAACTGAACTGTGCGTTCAGTTCTTGAGAGGGCTTATTTATTTTTATTTTTTTATTTAAGAGGTTTTATATAGCGCTGGCTGGACCCAGGAGTATCAGAGCGCTTTACAAGGTGTTTCCATACAGGTACAGTGTGTATAAGCACAGACAACGGAATGATAAAAGAACAAGTCCACATAGGATACATGACATCTAGATAAAAAAGTAAAAACAGTTGCTAGACACTGAGTCATACAAAATAGCGGTCACAGTTTGGCGGGAAGCCTCACTTAGGTATACAAAAACATGCAAGAGAACTGACTGTCATGAGGAGGGGAGGTAAGGTGATCAGATAGAAGGAAAGGGAGTAGGCCAGGCGGGTGGTCACAAGTCATATGCAGAGCAGATAGGTGGGGTGATGCAGAGGGGCGAGGCTACCAGGGAGGGATTAGAAACCCCAGTATTTATTAAGGAGAAGAAGTTTGAGTTCTTTTTTGAAGCTGGGGTAGGACTGGTTACAGCGGAGGTCTTTAGGGAGGGCATTCCAAATAAGTGGGGCATTGCCTGAAAAGGAGCGTGACTGAGTGGAATTCTTTTTCTGAAGGGGGGGGATAAGTAGGAGGGTGTTGGAGCTTCTCAGTGATCGCGTGCAGCCTGCTTTGGTCAGTTTATTGGAGAGGTATGCCGGTGTGTTTTGGTGGAGGATTTTGTGCGTAATGCAGGCGGTTTTATATGTGGATCTACCTTCAATGGGGAGCCATTTAAGGGATTTAAGGGCGGGAGAGATGTGGTCAAAACGTTTGCAGTCCGTGATAAGCCTAGCCGCGAGGTTGAGCACAGATTTAAGAGGTGCCAGGTGGGTTTTGGGAATTCCGGTGAGGATGGCATTGCCGTAATCAATGCGCGATAGAGCAAGCGATTGGACTGCCAGTTTAAAGTCATCAATTGGGATGAGGGGCTTAATTTTCTTAAGGTTACGGAGAGTAAGGAGGGCTCCTTTGGCAGAGTTGTTGATGTGAACGTTGAGAGTTAGTCGGTTGTCAAGGGAGATGCCCAAGGATTTGACTGAGGTGGCTAGGGACAGGGAGCAGTTGAGGGCGTTAAGGTCTGTGATCCACTTTTGAATGGGGAGCTGGTTGTTTTTTGGGGAGAAAAGAATAATTTCAGGTTTTTTTGGGTTAAGTTTGAGATGGTTCGAGTGGAACCAGGCTTGAATTTTGATGAGGGTGTTGTTGAGGTGGAGGATGTCAGCATGGGTTTTTATCTTATGGTAGAGTTGTGTATCGTCAGCGTAGAGGTGATAGTTAATCCCTGCTTGTTTGAGAATGAGGGTGAGAGGTTCCATGAAGAGGTTAAAGAGAGAGGGAGATAGTATGGATCCTTGTGGAACTCCTAGAGAGATGGGGGAGGGGTTCGAAAGGCAATTGTTGATTTTAATTTGCTGAGCGCGGTGCTGCAGGTATGAGACAAACCAATTATGAGTCATGCCATTAAGGCCGAATCGTTCTTTAAGGACTTTGAGAAGAATAGAGTGGTTAACGGTATCGAACGCTGCGGAGAGATCAAGGAGGATCAGTAGGCTAGATTCGCCATTGTCAAGGGAGTGGTGAATGTCATCTATAATGTTAAGCATGGCGGTTTCGGTGCTGCAGCCTTTCCTGAAGCCAGATTGAAGAGGGTCAAGTAAGTTAAAAAGTTCAATGTGTCTGTCAAGCTGAAGGACACATTTTTCAAGGGCTTTCGAGAGGAGGGGCAAGTTGGAGATAGGACGGAGGTTGTTGAGGTCATTAGGGTCAGCCGTAGGGTTTTTAAGAATGGGGGTGATTTGTCCCAGTTGAAGGGAGGTGGGGACACAGCCGGTGGCTAGGGAGGTGTTAATGATCGAGGTCCAGGCAGGTGTGATGATATGTTTGAGGTTTTGGACAAGTTTAGAAGGGAGGGGGTCTTTAGTGTGGGAGGAGGGTTTAAGTTTTGCAATGATGTCAAAGACATCTCGTTCAGTGACTGGCTGGAAATTATGCCAAGCGGCGTTATTTTTAGGGTGAGTGTTGGGGGGATTAGAATCTTGGAGGGTGGAGGGAAAGGGGGGGGGGGGAGTGAGATCAGTATTATGGAGGGTCGTGGAGGTGGCGGGGGGGAGTGGGCAGGAAGCAGGTGCGGTAGGGGGGATGTGTAGTATGGAGGTAGGGGTCAGAGTCGGCAGGAAGGATTGCTCTATTTTTGTAATTTTTTCAGAGAAAAAGAGGGCTATTTCTTCGCATCTGGACGTCGAGGCCATAAGTACAGGCGGAGCGGCTGAGGTTTGATTGCGAACAATGTTGAACAGTTCTCTGGGTCTGTTTTTGGCTTGGTCAAGTTGTGTTCTGAAAAAGGATGCTTTTTGTTTAAGGATGTGTTTTTTGTAAGAGGATCTTGCAAGTCTGAGGCGAGCTAGGTGCAAGGGGGAAGGGTGCAGTCTCCATGTTCTTTCCGTCTGTCTCAGTGAGCGTCTTTCATTGTTAAGCTCCGTATTAAACCATGATTTGGAAGGGACGGTTCTTTGGTTTTTGAGCTTAAGCAGGGCCAGGCGGTCTAGGGTTTCAGTAACTGCTTTGTTGTAGTGTTCTGTAAGTTCATTTGCGTTAAGTGAGGGCGGAATGGCGAGAAGTTGGGCATGGAGTTTGGAATCCAGTACATCCGGGGGGATATTACTCCAATTTCTGGTCAGTTTCGAGGGTTTAGTGGTTTTCGTGGGCGGGGGAGTGGCAGAGACCGCTATAGAGAACAGTATGAGATGGTGGTCGGACCAGTCGATGGGAACAATGTTGGATAGGAGGGCTAGATCTTTGCTAGTAATTATTGCATCTAGGATAGCTCCTTTGGAATGGGTCGGGGAGTGACAGTTGCACTAGGTCATTGATCTCGAGGAGGTTGGAAAGGAGGGTGATAGAGGGATCGCTGCGCTCATTCCAGTGGAGGTTAAAGTCTCCCAGGAAAATGTTGAGGGAATTCGAAAGTGAGGATTGTGTAAGAATGTTGGATAGTTCATCAACGAAGGGATGAGTATTGCCGGGAGGGTTATATATGTTGTGAAGGCGAATGGGTTGGGAGCCGTGAATTTTGAGTTCAGCTTCAAGGTATTCAAGGGTGGAGTAATTAGTATTATTGACAAGGGAAATTTGTAGTTCCTCTTTGAAGATGATGGCAACACCACTGCCAATTCGGATGGGCCTGTCTATCCTGAGAATAGAATAGCCCGGAGGAGCTAGGAGGTCCAGGATGCTTGTCGAGTGGTCTTTGAGCCAGGTTTCCGTTAGGAACGCAATGTCGATGGATTCACTAAGGATAGTTTCTGATATTTCAGTGGCATGTCGCACAGCGGACCGACAATTAACAAGCATGCAGTGAAGAGGTTTCGGGGGAGTTTTAGGGAGTGGAAGGGAGTGGATGGCTGTGAGTTGGGGAGGAGGCCTAGGTGGGCAAGGTGAGCGGGGAGTTCGGCTAGTCCCCAGTATGACAGGGATGCTGGAGGCCGGGGGAGGCTGGAAATTAGTGGGTGAGCAGTGAGGGTAGGATTTGCAGAGGTCGAGCATCTCCATGGGGGAGAGGGGGCAGGAGGTGCGGAGAGGTCTGTGTGTGCGGCAGTGTAGAGGAGTCGTGCAAAACTGTTTTGGGGTAGCGGGATTCTTATGTCTAGTACGAGCGCAGTTTAACCGAAGTGGGAGGGCTCTGTTTTTGAGGGAATAGAAATCAGATCTAAGATGAGCGAGATCTCTGGTGAGAGTGGCAAGAGTGTGTTCAATGTTGCAAAGAGAGTTAGATATAAGACTAAGGTGGGATATTGGAGAAGGGGGAGGGAGCGGAACGGGATGAGCGATGTTCTTCATAGGGGGTGGTTTGTTGTTGGGAGGGAGGGTGGGGTTCCTAGAAAGGGAGATGGGAGGACTGTGGTAGTAGGGCAAGAGGAGGGGCATGGAGGGGGAAGATGGGTATGTGGTCATCGAGAGTGAAGAAGGAGGAAATGGAGGGGCAGGAGTGTTCGGAGGAACGGTGAGGGACTGGTCGGGAGGGGGGAGCCATGGTAAACAAAGGGAGAGAGGATGGGACTAGGGGGGGGGGGGTGAAGGGGCGGTTCTGGATTAGAGTGAGAGACGGTTCGGGTTGATGGGTGCATTGAGTTTCGGGGGGACAGAGTATGGGTTTCGGTGAGGAGGAATAGGGTGGAGTAAGAGTGGGAGGGGAAGGGGAAGGGCAGGGAGAGTCAGAAAGGGGGTGGGGGATAGCACTTGTGGTGTGGGAAATGAGGGGAGAGTGAGGGCAGGTCGTATGAGTGGGCGATTGGGAGCTTTGGGGAGTAGGGAGGATCAGGGGAAGAGGAGGGTCCATCGAAGAAGGTCGGGCCAGGGGGGTATGCGGGGGGGGGGTCAACAATTGTGTGGCATTGTTGGACGTGTACATGGTCAGCAGTTGTAGGACATTGTTGATCGTGGACATATCTGCAGAGGGGAGTAAAGGATAAGGGAGAGAGGTTAAAGTGGAGGGCAAGGGGAGAGAGGGGGGAATGTTGTTGGGGGAATTATGAAGTTGGATGGTCAGCAATTGTAAGGCATTGTTGACTGTGGGCATCCTTCTCTTCACCAAGGAGTATCAGGAGGTTATTGCTTGGTGTGAGATGGCTCAAGATCTGGGCTGTCTGGAGGGTCAACAATTGTCCCATGGACCTTTCTCTACTATGGTCTCTGCAGGTTCATCTCAAGGGTTTTTCTACCAATAATGGCTGGTAGAGTCACAGCAAGAGTGGACTGATCCCCTCTGGAGAATTTAAGGTAGGCAGAGAAGTATATGGGTGTGGACGATCAGGCGGTTAAGTATGAGGGTAAAAAATATAAAGGAGGTGGTCTTGTCGTTTTATGACAGTAGGTGCCAAGGTCTCTCAATAGTGGTTGCCTGCTCAAATGTGAGTGTTGGCTTCTTGGGTATGAGAGACAAAGGTACTGAAAACTTTCCCCAGAGGTGGCTTTGCAGACATATTTACAGTATCCAGGAGGATAAAACATCTTTACTGCTATGCATCCAATACTTCAGCTAGCCATTTGAGGATGGCTGCTTAAGAGAGCTACGATCTCTGCGTTGAAGTCTGGGTACTGGGCTTACAGTGCTATTTCGGCACAGACGTTGGCGCAGAATGTGTAGTGTCAGGAGTATTCACAAGCAAGATCGTAGAGGTGTGGTGGAGTTTTACTCCTTTTTTCTGGAACTTGCTTAACTCGGCTTTTTTATCCTGGCGTTAACTAGCATCCAAAGGCAGCGGTACACCAAACTTGGAAGCTTTTTGCCTCATGTGCTCAGGGCTCTAAGCAATACTCCCTCTGGAGCCATGCTTTGCCACTATGGCAATTAGGTGGGTGAGGCTTCAGTTAAGTGTTCAGGACGAGGGTAGTACTCATGGTCACCTTGAGAGTGGATTTACCAGCCTCAACGTTGACTATGTTACCTTGATCGCCTCTCAGATGCTTTAAGACACGATATATAAACTAAGTGTCGGTTGATGTGCTGCTACTCCAGCAGCCCTGCCATCGCTGCCATGATCTTAAGGAAGCCGTGATCAATAAAAATATCTGGTGTCTTAGCACTGATTGCTGGTGCATCTTACGATGAGCACAGGCCTTTCCTTCATGTAGCTTAGCATTTAGTCTTACACCTTAAAGCGAAGGAGGACTCTCAGGAGGTCTTGTTGTGATCTGTGGAGAGGCAAGGTTTGCAGGCGCTGTGTCCAAGGGGACCTGGTGTGGCACTGTAGGCAAGAGCAAAAGGGTGTTCAGCCCTTCACCATATATCTGCCTCCTTTCGGCAAGTTGCTATGTTTAAGGAGTCGGCCATCGTCTAGATTAAAAATGTTTACTGTGGTTCACATGATCACAATGATTGCTCTACGATCATCAATGTCAAAGTCACCAAACTGCTAGGCCCACAAAAGGCACAGGGAACATGTCGATTCTGAGCAGTACAGAACATGTATGTACCCTATAGTGGGAAAACCCCAATCTATGGGTGAAGTGGGTTTTTATGCACATTGTACGACTAAGGAAGGAGTCACATAGCATTTGTGACTCAAAGCTTCTTTGCTGAAAAACAACTTGTAATGTCAGTTTAACAACAAAAGAGCAAAAGTATGCAACATGTGTGTATCTACAGTCACATATGCCATGAACACAATGTGACCCACATCCTTAAGAAGCGGCCATTTGTAAGTCATTGATATTGGTATGCAGATGAAGTTTTTTTAGTCAGATGACCCACTAGATCAACTGATAACAGATCAATTCTTGGATTGAGGATTCACCATCACAGACCATAGATTTATTGAATTATTTCATTGCAGATGAGTCTATGCCTCCAGCTTTAATGAGGTAAATCACCCAGGAGGATTGTTTGGGACAAATTAGACCGGTTTCTGCTGAATGTGCGACAGGAAAGAGGAGGGTCAAACTCACTGCCCAGAACTCCATAAAGCTGAAAAGAAATCTGGACTTCATTATAGACCACCTGACATTTGCACCAACATATTGCAGCCGAAGGCTAAGGAAGTCTGAAGGGCTGGTGTAGAAATACATTGAGCGGGAAAAAAACACAATTTCAGAATAATCTGCAATACTGGAGCAATGCAGGTCAGATCCATCAACTGCCCACTGAACAGACTCCACTGGTGCCTAATGAAGCACAGAACAGAACGCATCCTCAAACAATCTTGAGGCACCAAAAATGTGTACCACCTCATCAACAGCACAAGGCACACAACTGACCTTGTGACTATCCTACACTCCACTGAAAATCAATGGACCATCAATTACATATTCTCCACCTTTTAGAGTTGTGAAAAGCAAATGGTTTTTGTTTCGAATGGATTGATGTAATGTTCTTAATAAGCTGGAGTAAGAAAAGTTTTTTTTACTTTCATAAAAAACCCTGTAAACTTCAGGTCAATGGCCAAATGTCCAAGTATGGGTACACATGCAGCTGTTGTCAATGGAGATTATCTACAATTACAGACAACACCTTTGTAAAGCTTTACCCAATGAAATGGGGAATAGCAAAACCACAAAATGGTATTGTTGTTCCAATCCTTGAGGCACATCTTTTTGGGGGACCAATATATATCTGGAATACAGATCCCTTGCCCCGCTTTCCAAGGGGAACTACCATTCTAGTTACTCTTCTAAAAGTGGAAACTTCCACCACCAAGATGCTTATTTTGTGAGTGGATGAACACATTGCAGTGTTGCTTGAATATTGCTTGAATTGTAAAATAAATCCCTCTTCCACTATCTAAAGGACCATCATTCAGAGGTAATTTCATTTCGGGCAATGTGATTGCCAACCCCCAATGGTTTCAGCTAACGTCCTACCATAAGCACTTAAGCTCTGTTGTGGTAGGAGGGGGAAGAAGATAAAGCTGAAATAGTCTGCTGATCCTCTAGCAGCTGACCAACTATGTGGTAAGAAGCATTTCAATACCCTTTGCTGAGGCTTCTGCACTTGCTTCCTCAACAGATGCTTCTACCCATTGAACTCCCTCCTCTTTTGGCACAATCTGCAAGTGCACAAAGCCAAACCTAAAATACAAGCCAAAGCCATGTGCCGCTTAAAAAAAACCAAAAAATGGTCACCAAACAAATACTGCTGAATAAATGGCATGTGGAGCAACAGCGTTTAGCAAACGGAGGAAAAATACAGTGGAATGCATCCACACATGCCTCTTCAATAAATATGCAGCTCGAACTACCACAGCATATTTACTGTGTCCAATCCACTCAGCATTATTTGTTCATGTGCTGCAATCCAATATCTCAAGGGCTCTGGCATACTGGACACAGACAAAAGCGGGTACACATGAATATCTAGTCACAAAACAAACTGCACTGTAGGATCTCAATTCCAAAAAGAAGCAAACACTTTCCTGCCAAAGAATCAAACGTTGTACATTCACTACTCAGGATATGGCAGGAAATGTATTTTGTTTCAGCTAAGTTGAAGGAGCATGAACAACCAGGCTTTCAGGCACTTCAAGTGCAAACAATATAAGAGGTTGGATGGAACTGGCCCTTGGTTCTTAGCAGCATGCTCAACATGGCGTAGATTATTGCTTCTCCCACCACCTACTTGCATAATTGTGTAATGCCTCATGAGTAAGCATTCAGGCACAGTTTGGGCAGAAAGAATGTAGGGTGGCTGATGTTTCCATACAACATCTAACAGGAACAAGCATGAAGCATTCTAACAAGACTTGACAGAAATATACAAATAATGAAGCAAAGGTAACATCCTGTAAGTGAAGAAAGATATAAAGTAATTCATCTGGAAACAGCAGCTACAGAACCACAATCCCTTGCATACAGAACATGGTATCCAAAGAAAAGCCAGCCTAAGAATGAAACTCGCTGGTTCATTCCACACTGAATTAAAGGTCCACCGACACATTATGTGAAGCTCATCTTAAGCCCATGAAGTGTGACAGTTCGTTAAGAAGACTGGGCAATCAGGATAATTTAGCCAACAATCTCTGGACGAAGGAGGTGTAAGTCCTGTATACGACCTTCCCCCAAAGGAAAACACTGTACGGTTCAGAGATGCATAAAACGTTCGGCTCCCTCTCCACTTTACAATTAATGGCTACCAAGAATGAGGTTCCCAGAAAAGCAAATTAAATTCACCAGCAGCCAGTGCCTGAATGGTTTGTGCACTGGATGTCACAAGACAATATTGTGGTTCTACTAGGCAATCGACAACGTCACATGTGTAAACAATTAAAGGTCACTCAGATGCTGTTTAAAGGCCTTGCTGGAAGACAGACAAGAAATCGCAGCAGACTTTTTCTGTAGGCTTCTACCTTAACATAATATGTTCTACAAGTTTTGACTTGCATTTAATATACTTGACATCTGGAAAAGGCAAATCTTTGCCTGGAAGCAAGTGAGGACGAGGACTGACTAGAACACGGTTTAAAATCATCAATGTCATGAAACACTGGTTTACATATCAATACATATTATGAGAATATCATGGTAGCAGCCAGGAGATTGTGAATTTCAAGTGAAAGGACTAGATGGGCTAATGCTAGCTATTAAGGAACCGGTGGCTCCTTCGAAGGGAGGCAGTAGGCATGGGGATTCAGCTAAATAACGCATCACACATTGCTTCTGCCTACACCGATGACCTGATCCTTTTTCTTAACAACCTTGACCTTAACCTAGACCCCATCCCCTCTATTTTTAAATGCTTTGAATTGGTTTCTGGCTTGGCAATTAACGATACCAAGTCTTGCGCCTTTTTATGCGATATCAGGAACATCCAGAACCGACACGTTTAAATACTTAGGTATTCAATTTTATCGATCCCCACAGGACTTGATTGATGGTAACATACTTAGGGCGATCACTTCCCTCCGAAAGCAAGTCTGCTTCTGGGTTTCTTTACCACTATCAGTGATGGGAAGAATCGCGCTCTCCAAAATAGTGATGCTTCCTCAATTATTGTATTTTTTTGCTAACTTGCCTGTTGTGATCCCTTCTTCCATTTTTAAAACTCTGAATACATTATTGACTGAACTGATTTGGGGCAATGGCCGTAGACGGATTGCATTGGCAAAATTACAATTGAGACCGGAGGAGGGCGGTCTAGGTGCACCTGATTTTAGGGCTTATTTCCTAGCTAGCCAATTGCAATGGCTTTCATATTGTTTGGCGGGTCGTCAACTGCAGGAAACAGAATATACCCCTTGACTTTTGCATCAGGGCACTCTACACAACATGCTCTTACCCACTGGTAGGCTTCCACCTATGCTTCCTTCATTACTCACTACAGCTCTCCTTTATTGGAAAAAAACACTCAAATATACCAAGAAAGCCATTCCATATTTCAATAACATACCGCTAATGGGAATCCCAACTGCTACTGAAATAGTCATTGCTAACAGGTTGTCCTCCTGGACGACTGAAGGGGTTTCGACCGTGGATGCGTTCATCGAAGCAACCCTGACTGATCATGACAATTTTCAACGTACTCATGGAGTCCCCGCGACTTTATTTCTCTTACACGCAGCGCTTGTCCGTTATATTAAACAGCATTGGGCCCCTGATGGGTCCGAACCTCCTACACATGCTCTAATCCATGCAATACACTTAATGGGGAGGGGCGGACACCTTATTAGATTGCTGTACAGGGGTATCCGAACTCATTCCAGCACACCCTTACTCCTACTCTGCACCAGATGGTCATTGGATCTCAAAAGGGAATTTACAGACAAAGAATGGTCCTCGATATTAAAATTCCCTAAGAAAGTATCCCGTAATGCCAGATTTAAATATATCCAATCGATGATCTTACATAGAGCATACCTCACACTACACAGACTTAATAGTATGAATCCGGTTGTCCAACTCTCCTGTCCTAGATTCCAGTAGGCAGATGCAACTCTTATCCATATGCTCTGGGCTTGACCTAGACTGTTTCTTTTGGCATGCCATCACTCATACCATTCGACAAGTCACTAACACCTGTGACTGGCTAGCTCCTGAAGCTTGCCTTTTGGGCCTCCATAGACGCCCTAAGGGACAGAAGATACAACTCAAATTAGTCGACTTGGCACTCCTTATTGCTAAGCGAGCGATTACAATGAGGTGGAAGTCTCCCTCTCCTACAATGCCACTACACTGGAATACGGAATTGACACAACGGGCCCTTGCTGAAAGTACTATAATCCGACAGGAGGAATTCCGGGGCCTACGTAAGATTCCTATCTCATTGGAATGGGACCAAATGTTGGAAGTCTTTAAAACTATAGATTCTTTAACACCTCCGACATCACCGATAGCTTTGACTCGCCCCATTAATCCCGTATTCCCTTGAATGACTAACTTGTCACCCTCTTGTACACTGACAATTATTTTCCCCCTTCTTAAAAATAATGGTGTACGCGTGTAGAACAGTCCTGTGTGTAGCAGCTAAGGCTGTGGTTCATTGTATTTTATTCTTAAGCACTATTATGCATCATGTTCTATCTGTGCACAAGGGATGGCCTCATAGGAGTTTGGGATCTCAGACAGTATTTGGAACCAGAGAACAGGGGGGTAGGGGGGCGTTGGTTTATCTTTATATCTTTTGTTTATTGAGGATTAGACATGTTGTGCCAATGTATAGTCTACCCTTGTTTATGCCAAGATTGCTACTTTCAGTATATGCTGTTATCCTGTGCTTCATGTTGATCCAACATTGCCTATTATTTGCACTGTTTAATATATGGCTACATCTTTCTTCTTGGTAAACTGTACAGAAACATACATGCCAATAGACCCGATTCAGGCGGGAGACTACCGATTTTAAGCCAAAAATGTTTTTTTTTTTTTTAGCCGTCTCACGCCTGAAATGGCATTTTCTACAATAGAAGTCAATGGGGAATTTTCATTCTCCCGATTTTTTATTTTAAACCTCCCATACGACTATGATGTATTGGTTAACACTGCAAGCATTTACATTGCACGGTTCCCAGTGATTAACATGACTGTATTTGGGAGTTGTCCTCTATTATAAAATCAATAAAATTATGTTCTAAAAAAAAAAAAAAAAAAAAGGAATCGGTGGCTCAACCAGAACCATTATAGGAAGGGAAGAGGGATTCTTTTTCTCGTCCATAAATAGGTGTTGACAGAGGAGAAAATGGATTAACATCGCATGAGGCATTTGCAGGTGTTTTTAGACCCTGACCTGGTGTGGTCAGTCTGTCGCTATAAGGATAAATGAGCAGTAGGGGCTTTGATGTTCTCATGGAACTTTGAAAGCAGAGGAGCCTACAGCCAGCTCCACTCTGCCTTAACTTGAAGTAATCCCCAGGGATTCTAGAACGGTCCGATTGAGCTGCCTTTAGTGGGGTGATCTCAGATGTCAGGCAACCCTGATATATAGCAATTTGTAAAGGTATCATGTTTAAGATTGGCATCTAGTATCACTAAAATAGATGAAGTCACTGGACCTATAAGAGAGGAGACTTAAATAACTGTTGCAAGGGTCTTTTGGAAGGCCACACTTGCTGAAAGCATAACACTGAATGTACTCTATGGTATCAACTATCCATCACCAATGACATTTAGACCCAGAAGCGTTGCACGCCTGATGTATACACACACTCTGAACTGCACCACTTGAAGTCAAAGTTAAAGACTTCGAAATGTCAGCTTTCGCGATGGCCTGCAGTTCTTTCCTCTGATCCTGTGTCCATATGGAACGGTAACTAGAAGGGATTTGCGGCTCTTGAATGATCACCTTTTCTTGAAGCACATTCTCTGAATTCCTTTCTCTGAGCTATGGAACCAACCTTTGATAGAACAGTATCTCCACCGGGCATCTGTTCATGGAACAAGGGTAATAAAGACTGGCTGCTTTGTGCATCACAATGTTGATGGACCATGGTCCCCTTGTACCAAGTTTGTAATAAGAGTAACGGTTAAGACAATGGTTTGGGGTTCATAGAGCAGGGCTCTATTGTCACCTGAGACCTGAAGAATGTTTCAGTGAGAGTCTGCTTTGCGTTAATCAGATGAAGCGCGAAACAAATTATCTCTTGCAAAAGAGAAAAGCCACCGCCTTTTTTTTTTTTTTAAAAAGGACTAGAATGTTGATTTCAGTAGAATGGGAAGGATTATATATTAGTAAGGTTTGTTGCAAACTCAATCTTCAGAACCATCAGTGTTTTATATACTCTGAAACAAGGAAATGCAAATAGGTAATGCATTGGCTGCTTACATTTTCACTTGGCCAATGCTTATGTTCTTTGCGAATGGTCTTTGCATGAAGACATGTTGCATAACAGTGACCTGGTAGAAGTGTTGGCGGAGAGGAAGCTCCCAGGCCCTTATCTATGAAAAACTTGCATTGTCTAAAAGCTAAATTATATTAATTCAATATCCCATATGGCACAATAGTCCCTGGAGTTCAAGAGGACTAGTTATTGTGCGAATGTGTACATTGTGCAACAAATGCGGTCACAAGGAGTTCGGTGTGCCAATGGTTGAAGTGGGATGACACTATGTCCTGTGTTGTATGCTGTGGTGTGCGGAATGACACTACAGAGGACCAATGGATGAAGAGAGCCAACTGAAAGTCCCTGTATCTCTCCAGGATTCCATGTATGACTGTTGTTATTCATTTCCATAAACAGATGAGGGGCTCTGCTGTGCCGTTTATAAAGTCCAACTTCATTCTGATGCAAATACTTTGCCCCCAAACGTCCAACTTCGGCACTAGGTAGAATACTCCAATATTAAGCTAAAGAACAACTGACGCTTACGTTACGTGACCCAAGGAATTGCAAGCAGGCTGTGATCAGGCTAAAAATCCGGACAAACACTGAAAAGGCAGCAGGAAGACTACGAAAAATAACAGAGTAAATGGGGAAGCAGGTAGAAAAAGGCTTGGCAGGGAAGACAAAATGTAAGGGTGAAAAATACCTAAGAAGCAAATGAAAACGTGGACCAGGGTCAAACGAGGAGACCGAAAAATACTATTTTACATATCAATGTGTTTCTAAACTGTACATGAGATTCTGAGACCCCGTAACATGGCGACCTGCGCTTCGCTTCGAGTCTTTGCCAACAAGTAACTGGATTTTCACAGGCAGCATGGATGGGTACAGTTTGGGGCGCTTGGTCAATTACGAACGATTCATTCTATCCGTGCTCTGGAGGACATGCCACTTAAAGGCACAGATGCACCACCACCTGCCACTACTATGGGGCCATTGTTTCTGGCGCGCTCCCTTCCCCACTGCTCCTTTTATCCAACGGGGGTGTTAACCTCCACTACCTCTTGCAGTTTGGCACATGGAAAGCGCCTAAGGCTCGGGCCTTCAGAGTCCATTACTCTCCCATTGTTCATGCCTGGCACGCTCGGGGGGGGGCCTTTAGTTCGAGTCATTTCATATGCTAATCGGAGGCGCCGATAGCCATCTTAATACCTATTTGGGATACAAATCTTTCCAGGATGAGCGCGCCGCCGAGTTCAGAAAGCAGGCTGCAGGGGTTCCTGGCCGCAGCATTTTTACCCAAGTAGCGCTCTAGAGGAAAACAAATCTCGAGAGAAAGGCCACACAAAGGTTTCCTCCCACAATCGGCTATCACAATCGGGTCTTTGGAGGATGCGGGCATGGAGTAGGAGTTAAAGTAGGGGGAAAAACGTCACGTCAAGATTAGACTTGTTTATACAGGGCACTCTGTGACCTAAACATAAAAGTGGAAACATAAAAGTGGAGTAAAACAAAAAGTGATGGGTGGGACTGAGGTTCAAAACATTGGGTCCAATTTTCCAAGACCATTAAACACCCAGTAAATCTGCCTCGAAATATTTTAATCTCTCGGCAGCTGACAAATAATCGTGGATGCAAAAGGCAATTAAAGGGTTTGTTTTGTATGTGTACGGGGAAGATTTGGGAGAGTAAATTAAGAGGTATCAAGCAGGATTTTCTGATTGAGAATTTCAAATTGTAACCAACACTTAACTATTGCTTAAGAAAATGATGATGTGTATGTATTCAATGGCACATGCCAGGCACAGTAACCTGTTGTTGAAATTATATTCATGAATATCGGGGACACAAGCGCCGCACATGGCCGTCAGTCACTTGAAACAATGCACTGATGCTGTAAAAACACACACACACACACCCTACCACACCCCACCCCTACCCTACCGCCCCCCCACTCTTAGCGGTCATCAGGTGTTGGTGAAGGCGTGGCGATGCAGGCACATGTGCATGCCCCAATCATCCGAAGCTCTTGCAGTTGTAGTGTGCCAGCTTTGGGCTGCACAGTATCGTGCACAGGTCAGTCTGAACAGTTCACAGCTCCTAGTCTAAATCAGCGTCTGACTGCCTCATGGATCAGTGCTAATGTTGATCTGTCTCAGACTGAACAAGAAGATTCTCTTCATGAGGTGCTTTTTACCTCCTGCCATCTTAAGCAGTAACAGAAGCAGGCGACAGTCCTTACTCTTGAAGACACGGAGAACATTACACACACACAGATCAGAAACTCCCTATTGTGAACATGCCATTATCTAAGCTACTGCAACCAACAGATGGATGAATCTGGAGAAACAAGAAATTCACAAGAACTCCCTTTGTAATGGAGGATTTCATCTGATGCTCCACCGACCGATCAGTCTTTAGCAATTGCATTTATCCCAAGTGTAGGTCTTCACTGAGTAAGCCCCCTTCAGCCGTTGGCTTTCAGTCAGTGCCATTGTAGGGGAAGTTTGTCCATCAAGAGATGGCATTTTGTGGAATGTTCTGCTGTCCCATTTGTGTTTATTAGGCTTTGGTGATGGTATACAGCAGCAGAGTAATTATTTATGGCTTTTATGTAAGCACGTGGTGTTTGGTTGCCCCCGTCCATTATAAAGACTCAGTATGTGCTCAATTTCTTATTCCTGCAATCAGATTACGTAGGACTTAGAGCTCTTTGTTTACAAAGTAAAGGTGTGCAAGCACAACGTTTCTTAAGGATGCAATGAAAAAAGTGTCCCTTTATCGACTAACTAGTATCTATTATGCAATATTTTGTTGAGTTTTCATTTACCACTTATAACGTGAACTTTATATTCAGACTTCATATAACACTCCTTTGAGGGTACAGTTTCACTTCGATATAACAGTCGGATCAGTAAATGTGCTCCTACTGCCAGCATTGCAAATTGTTGTAGCTTCAACAGGGGAAGTCATTTGGACAGGCTTGGCAACACACAAAGTAGCCCAACGTTTTACAAAACAATCCCCCCATAAAAAAGAAAGACCAACTGGCTTTGCCAATGCTAGTTTCATGTTGGTAGTAGTGCTGCATTCACTAGATGGCAAAAAGTAGTGCAGTGGTGTCAGGAATAGGAGAACATAAAATAGGACCGGTAGGCTAGATCTTGATCCAAGAACTGGGATAAGTGGGTAAATCATAGTTGTGTGTGTTGATTGGGTCATGTGACACAATGGCTTTTAGGTAGTCTAATGGAAAACTAGGAATGTATCTAAAAAAGCACCTCACACACATCATGTGCCATGCTTAATCATCAGGATCACTCCTTCATCAGCACCATGTGAGTGCTAAACAGTCTTATCTTAAGTTCTTGAAGCTATCAAAGTGTTGCTTATTGAAGAGGAGCATTCTAGATTGAAAGGCCTCGAAGTCCAAGTATTAAACTCCGATTCCGATACAAATGCAAAGTCTGTTTCATTAGTATTTTGTAAAAGTACTATCTTGTGCAATAATAAACATCTAATGTAGGAGAAAACAAATCCAATCTATCTTCGTAAGGCCGACAATTCTGCCCATCAACTGGTGCAAAAAGAATCCTTGGTATTCCATCACCATTATGAACCCTTTCGGTCTATACCTTCCTAGGTTGCCTTCACCTCATGAACGAATGAAGAAAACTCCTTAACAGTATTGAGCCGGAGTAAAGCTCAAACTCCTATGCCTTACGTCCTTTGTCAGGTGACTGGGGGATGAAGCACAGCTCCTACCCACTTTGAATCATTGCAGGTGCTCTGTTCAGAGTGCTCAACACCTAGTCACCTACACACAGCATCCCAGGCTGTGGACAGTGCACAATTTTTAGGACTCCGGCTGCATGTTAGATACAACCGGATTATTGGGATATCCTTGGACCTACCCTTGCAGCCTCAGTTTCTCCATGATAGTTTGAGCTGAAAAGCGAAAATGGCATAGGTTGATTATTTTTTCACAAAGATAAAATAGGAGATCATATGATGAAAATCATCATAAAAGTACAGATATTAACGCAGATGGCCATCCGCAAGGAACATGCAAAAGATGGTAAAATGGTAGTTCTGGCAAGAAGCATTGAAGCCTTCCTCTCTCGCTTTGTGTCTCCTGGGCAAATGACTGTGCAAAATGCTTTCAACAAGGTGCATCCCCTGTACTTAAGCAAATCAATGCAGGAAATAGGTAGCAGCAGGTATTTATGCTGCTAGATTTTAGAACAGGAGCTCCCACTACCGGCCGGTTTCTCGTGTTACAACTGCCCCTTGTTGTGCTGCAACATCCTTGGCAGCCAGTGGCACCTGAGGGCGAAGAGGATGTTAGAGGTTTTAGGCAATGCTAGGGAGGAGCAACAATCCAGCCCAGGTAGTGATATTAACTGTAACTGCAGCCAAGAGGTGAACTAAAAGAGCACCTGCGGATCCAACCTCCTTGAAAGAAGTGAGGATTTTACAACTAACTATTTCAAAAACTTGGGCAGACACACTGAGGGAGGCTGCATAACCTGGTGAAGGCATAGGAGGGACAGACTGCATGGCCTGCAGCAGGCTGATGCAAGTACACAGTGCAAATTTTGTTGATGACCGAGAAGAGGCTGTCACTCGAAGAGGCAATCTCCTTATAGCTTCTGGAGTGTGCCCAGCAGGGTGTGCAATCCAAAGATGAATTAACAAAAACCTTCTGTGTACCATTTATTCGTTTTCGGGGGAGAGGGGGTGCGGGGGGCAGCTTCTATTAAAGACTGGAAGCGTACCTAATTTGCCTAGATCATTATGATTTCGATTTTACTGAAATCAATCATTATCAAGGGGTTGCCATCAGTAGGAAAAGTAGAATACTTCAAGCTTCAAACAGCCAGAGATCATTCATTAATGCCGAGTAAGGAGGATAGATTTGCTAGTCTTTTCCCAAGAAGAGGTGTCGGAAGTATAAAACATATCTTTGGAGTCATAACCCTCTACTGGATTGATTTCAGATATCAGCAATTAAAGTTTCTGGTTGAGCGATGAAGAAATGAGTTAAAAGAATGCTTTGCTCTGTTTCAAGCATGTGGATGGGGGACACATTTCATGGCTCGATAAATCCTATGCTATGCCACCATAGTATTCTGTGTGGCCATAAGAGCAAAAATAATCATTTGGATAATGTTTAATTTAACCAAACTGTGGGTAATGAAGCAGTGTTAGTGCCTACAAGACCATTAACAATATGCAACTCTAAATCCAAATCATCCCTACACAGAACCATAAGGTGGTGGTAACGAAAATCATTTTTGGTAACAATTTTTTGGGTAGACCCTCGATAGAGCTGAGCTGCAAGAGGTACTGTTATACCTGTGATAATTGTAGCATACTTTAATTGAATCAAATAGTTTTAGCTTCTAACAGCAGCATGGAGAAGTGGTGGGTCTACTTCTTGTTCTAAATGTATCTACTGGTTTGTCCTACTGAGAAGCCTTACGTTGAACACAATTTCTGACAGTTTAGCTGCTGATCTGTAGTGTAAAATGCCGAAGAGCTTGAAACTGCATACTCACCCATATCCAAAAATATTTCTCAGACAGGTGAGATTTTGAGGAGAGGTCCTGAGTAGTACTTTGGGATTTGTTAACCCTTTCTTTAAGCATGGAAAATCTTTACACAAAGGGAAAAGTTTAGGATTGGTCGTGGCTTTGGGGAAGACGTGATAGAATTTATATCACCTTCACATATTTCTTTGGTCCTCGCCCCCTTTACTCAAATCTCCATCTTTCACTGTTCCATCGCTATGACAAAACAACCAGTTGGGTTAGTAGCAAGAATGGCAGAGTTGACATGGCCCACTTATGCAGCTAATTAGAAATTGCATACAAATGGACCAAGAGGATGTGGCTCTGTCTCCAAAGTATTGAGCTAAATGTTGTAATAAAAACGAATAAGAAATTACTATACAGTGTAAATATGGTAGGACTCAGCCAGCACTGCCTCTGCTCTTAAGTGCCCCTCCTGCCAGCAATGTTCTCCTCTCCCTGCCCTTTTCACTAATGCCTTTTCCTCCGGCAACGCTGTGTGGGCTGGGGATGCACACAGGTGTACGGTTGCCATGATAATGCTGTACCTGTTCTATCACAGTAAAAAAACAAAATAAAAACAACTCTTATTTCCTTATGCTTTCTACGTCGTATTTGTGAGCGACCCTTGCATTGCTGCGAACAGGTCTAACACAATTTGCACTATTGCTGCGGTTTCCAATTGTGTCAATCTTCGGTCGGTTGATTAACCCCTTCAGCTCTCATGACAAGGTCAGCTCGTCATGGGCGTTACCTGCGCTGCGCGCATGACGAGCTGAACTGGTCACGTAACGCGGGATTTTTGAAATCGTAGCGCGCAGCGGGAAAACCGCTAGCGCGCATGCGGTTAAAGAATGCACTAATGGTCACTATACTGTAACCCATCAGCATTTGTTGGAATGTTTTAACTTGTGCTCGCTACACTGTTTCTGTTCCGAATGGATTGCAACTCTGGGCCAAGACCTTTGCACTATCCATATAAAAGGCCAAAACTGACTTTGTCAATGTAAGCAAGGATTGGCAAAGTAATGAGTATTCAAATCCAATATGATCCTTGACATCAAGATGTGATTAAAAAAGCATTACCTGTTTTTCGGGTTACCGTTTTCCCTCTGTTACAGTCCGAGCCATGAATTACATGGCCAAGCTATGTGGAGCACTTGTTTAGACGGTCCCAAACCCTGCTGAATTCTTACTTCAAAGTATCTGCTCATTGGTAGGAAGCAATAAGCGTCTGACGAGGCTGCTAATGCAAAGTCGCATAGAATGATCAATAACAGCAGGCCAAAGATGAGATTGTCCACTTTTGTTCACCGTCCGTGTCATTAAAAAGTAAACTTTTTATATCCATTGTAATAGATTTCTTATATATGACCAAAAATAAGCAATTTAAAGGGTATTTTTCATAGAAAGAGGTAAGGCTTTCAACATAGCAAAGCAGCTAAGTGAAGGCAGAGTCGATGCTCAAACTGGAAATCTATTCAACAGGAATAGAAGATACAAGGAAGGCCATGGACAGCATGATTTGAGCAAGCAGACGGCAGAGGTATGCAAGCTCTTTATACATGTGAGCCAAACCAGTAGCCACCTTCAAAGAGCTTAGCCATTAATTCTCGGCATAAAATGACAGTCTGTATTAGATAGTACAGAACTCACGTCCCTCTATCCCCATAGAAATATTTCACAAGGGAACTACAGAACATAGCACAGGTACAAGTGAAATACATTGTGGCTTTTCCTAACACTAAAGTCATCCTACTAAAGGGGAAAAGCGTGTACTCTTCACTAGTGAATTTAGCATTGTGTCACAAAAAGCTGAACCCACTCCTGCTTTGTAAAATAGAAGACATTCCCAAATACCTGCTCCTTCTCACTTCATTCATCAACATCTCTGTAAACCTCTCAAATTAACTATCACAAACCCCAAAATTACTAACATTTATTCTTCCATCACAAAGGCCACGGACTTTGAGGGAATCCAACATTAAAACAAACTAATCTCCTTAATTCAGCAGCACACTAGTGAAGCACCCAGCAGGCAGGCAGGCAGGCAGGCAGGCATTCATTCATTCATTCATTCATTCGTGAAACAGAGACTTAACGACACAGTCTATGTAAGGTAGAGAGAGTTGGCTGAGCTCTGACTGCTTTCTCCTCATACTCTATCTTTGGCAGTTTGTTACGATGAAACATTTAATGCAGAAGTTAGTAATGCCATTGGTGATTTTCTTAGACTATGACAAACTTAAGAGAGTTTCTTCAGAACTTGAGTTACTCAGAAAGGGTTTTATAGGTACAGAAAGATTTATGGGTATACATGAAGCCTCAGGACAAGGACCGACAAGGGCTACTCCAGGGATAAAGGCTATGCTAACCAGAAGAATGGTTTGACCATCTAATATACCAAAGATATTGATTTACATATTTCTATAGCAACAACTTGACGAATATATATTTATGCAGCGGCAGTGAAAATAAATGGCACCCAACAACATGTTTTTTAGAGCAGCTGAGCGCATATTAACATTACTTCTGTGCAGAGGTCAAATTTGAGTTTATTACCACAGGATAGCAAAGGCACTACTGGAGAAGAACTTTAACTGCCTCACAAATTGCATGTAACAATTCCTTTACGCAGAGAAACAACTCTTCAAACACAATATTTCTTCAGTGCGATTTTACATTGCTGCAGAAATCTAACTCCTTGCATCCTGGTTTTGGTTAAATACTTTGTTAAAATACACATGGAAATATGCCATGACATTATCCATGCATGCAGAGGCGCATAGCATAATATGCTGTTTATTACTATTGTTAGAGAGAGGAGGGGTATCATGATTTGCAGTACGCTGTAAAATATATTAAGTCAGTAATTGAATATTGAAAGCATTCGGGATGATCACATACGAGCACTGGTCATTAACTAGTGCTGGAGATCCGTTTCAAAATTACAGATTGTGGTTACAGAAAAAAAAAGTTGAAGCGTTATGTTGCACAACTGTGTATAAACTCAGAATCCACTGCACTTAGGGAATAAAAAATAATAATGGCACAACCATAGTTACATCTATAGTAGTATCAGTAGAAAAAAAGTATTTGAGAACTAAAGACTCCTTTATTTTTTACTAATTTAATTTTTTTTTCTAAGTCTTCTGTCAGATGAAACCTAATGGAAAACAACCACACAGCCAGTTTCAGGCCAAACAGCATTATGTGCCAGAGAAGGATTTTGAAAAACGAAACACATTTAGAAAGATATCCAAACCTTTGGTCTTGAATGTCTACTACAGCTCTGCTACTCTATTGGATGTTTAATACAATTCATAAACGCTCTCGGTTTCAGTTCATTTACAGGTTTTCTAAAGAACCTAGAGACATAAGGTCTCTGAACCTTAAAAAATACAAAGGAAAGCAGCCTTAAAAAGGTTAATATATTCATATATCAAACCCTCAGAAAATTAATTGATGGCCCCTACAGTGGTCACTTAGAAAAAAAACAGCTGTTTAAGGGTTAATAAGGTTACTATGCCAGTGTTCATTGGGGACAGTTGCCCCCCACCCAATCCCCCTCGGTTTCATTATCCCAGTCTCAGAACTAACTCCCTCAGTACTGAATTACAGGAAAATCCAAACTTCACGTTTGCTTTGGTCTGGCTACAGAAAGCATTTGCTTTGTGGATGACCCATTTTATGGATTCTTCTAAAATGTGAAGTAACATGCGGTAAGTAAGTAAGTAAGTAAAGGGGGTTTTGTCATGCGCAAACTTAGCCCAGTGGGCGTCAAGGCGGTACAGTCAGCGTGAGCTTTGGGTCACTCTCCTTTAACCATTGTCTTTCATGTTTTTCATTGGTTGCCAGTACTTGGTTGGGCTGTACATCAAAGCCATGGGATTTTGAGGATGGTTATATTATCCTGTTTTGGTTGCTATTACGTTTTGTTAACCATTACATCCCTTTTCTATGCCTTTCAATTAAGGCTTCAGTTTTACTCATCATGGGTTTTCCCAGCGTCGTGGTTGTTGTAATGAGCACCCAGATGAAAGATGTTCTCTTATTTGCGTAGCTGTTTAACAGTGCAGTAGTATTTTGCTAGTCTTCAGTTTCCGTAGTGTGCCCTTCAGTGCATGCAGAGGAGTGTTTTTTTTTCTTTCTCTTCATTATCTGTCAAGATCACGACCTCTTGTTTCAAGAACATCGCTGATTTATGCAACCATGCTTAGGATGTCTGCAATGGGGTAAATACAACTCTGTGCTGATGGATACCTGTTTCTAATTTAACCTACTACAAGGACAGACCTTGTGTTTTATTCGAACCCCAGGACTACATTTGTGGAGGTTACACTTTAAACGTATGCTGTAATCATAGACGCAGTCAAGTCTTTTTCTGCTCAAGAGTTCTAGGCTCATTTGCATCTCGAGCTCAGCCGTTGTGCCTAGACCTCATTTTGTTAACTTGCATACCACAAAAGCTTTAGATATATAATGCCTCTTGCATCAAATGGTGTGATGCCAGGGGGTTAGCAAGCAATAGGTTCTGGAGGGATTGAAAGCATTTCAGATAAACCAAGATTCATATTAAACAACATCAAAAAGACCACTAGGGCCAGAGTCCACCCATTGGCCACCTGCAATACCAACCAAGGCCCTCCATTTGAAACCTTGTTTTAGCTGCCCTGACGCTCTGTGCAAACAGGGAACTTAAAAAAATCTGTGCTGCTCTGGTTCCCTTCTTACATCCACTGACCAAAAGAGTCTGGAACGGGAAAGATCAGCCGAAGGACAAAACCTCTATGGGTTTACCTCAGAGCAAGGCTGGGGGGGCTTTGCCAAAAGCATCACGAATCAAGGCTGGAAGCAATTTTCACCCACTGGGACATGCCTTCATAACGTTTATGACTAGGGCCGTGCCACAACAATTGTGGGTTCTCTAATTGCCCTAGTTATCTTGCAAACTAAGCATCTCTAGACTACCTGAAACCACATCATCCATTCAGTAATATCAGGTTGCACTACTTGTTGAGCATCTTTCAACCTCTTTAAACTTCCACTCTCTATCTTAGCGTCAGATCTGGATGGGTAGAAAGAAAGATTTCTGGGGTAGGGATCAAGAACAATTTGAAGTGGACGTGATGAATTTATCTGCATGCAATGGATGGAGACAGAAATGGCGTGTGAAGGCCTCTATTTATGTGCATCTATCCCCTTCTTTGAGGAAACTGTCTCAGGGTCCTGCTCTTGTGTCCATTCCAACCTCTCCTTCTCCTGGAACATGCTCTTGGACTGTAGGTCCTCTCCTTTGTAGAAGATCTCTTGATCCTCCTCCACCTTTAGTTCTGGGGGTCATTGGGGGGGGGGGGATCAAGTTTATCCGAGTCCTTGTTCCCTTGAAATATTTCTGAATTCTCAGAGGCGTAAATTTCGACTGCATGTTCTTCCAGTTTGAGCGTCGGATCCAGTTTCTTTTCGACGTCTAGGATTATGGTGTCGAAGTTTAACTCAACCCTTGTAACAACTGCTCTTGACTTCGGTCATCCGCCAACACAGTTCTCTTTTTGGCAGCTTCTGCCTGTGGTCTACTTGATGTGGGACCTGAGAAGCTGTTGTTCAACCTTCTACCTATGGAGAGCTGCACCAATCTGACAAATGACTGTGGCATAGCTGGATCACAGGTGGACCACTGCCTAGGTCATATATTCAACTACATATGTACTAAGAGCAATTGTTACTTACCTGTAAACAGGTGGTTCTCCAGTATTAGTGTCTTTCACAGATTCACATGCTTGAATATTCCCCGTCGTCGAAGTGGGAGTCCCACGGTAAATAAAATAGCAAAAATGCTAAATATATATAACCATAGTACAAGAAAAAAAAAAGGAAATTCAACCGAAATCCTCTAAAAACGATTCCTACATAGGAATGCAAGGCAAAGAGAAAAAACTATTTGTAACACATTAGTGTTATTATGTTAGTCCAAACTGCAGCCAATCAGGCGCCAGCACCCTTTAGAACCTTCTCCTCAGGAGCTCAAGCACTCAGATTTTCGTAGCACAAAGTAACAAGAGTATATGAGGAGAAGAGAGCCTCTGAGGGGAGGAGGGTGGGTCGCATGTGAATCTATGAAAGACACCAATACTGGAGAACCACCTGTTTACAGGTAAGTATCATTTGTCCTTCTCCAGTATTAGGGGTGTCTTTCATAGATTCACATGCTTGAATAGAATAGAAAGCAGTAACCTCCTACAAACTGAGATTGCTAAGCATATGAAGGAGAAATCAAGACAGTACTAATAATAGAGTCATATAACACATCATAGCAATCACAGGAAACACTAAGGAGGAGGGAACAGAGGCCCACCTTACTGAAAAAGATGGCGAAGCACTGCCTGTCCCACTGCGGTATCCGCTTCATTGATGGCATCCAAACAGTACTGTTTGGTGAAGGTGTGCCTGCTGGACCATGTCGCTGCACGGCAGATCTGATGAAGTGGCACACCAGCAAACAAGGCGGTGGATGAAGACATCGCCCTCGTAGAATGAGCCCTCACTGAAGACTGCAATGGTTTGCCCGTTTGTTGGTGGCAGAAGGCAATGGCTGAGGAAAGCCACCGGGCAATAGTCGGCTTGGAAACTGGATGTCCCCTGCGCAGTCGTCCGTAGGCAATGAACAGTTGGTCGGACTTGCGGAAGGGGGCAGTTCTGGCAATGTAAAATTTAAGACATCGTTTGATGTCCAGAGAATGTAAGCGCTGCTCCGCCGGAGATTTTGGGTCCGGAAAGAAAGTCTTGAAGAACACAGGCTCATTCACATGAAAATCCGTAGGTACTTTAGGTAGGAAAGAGGGGTTGGTACGAAGTGCCACTCCGTTAGGTTTGAACTGTAGATAAGGCGGTTTGACAGTAAAAGCATGAAGGTCACTCACGCGACGAGATGGAGGTCAAAGCCAGAAGAAGTGCAACCTTCCAGGTGATTAATTTAATATCCGCCCTATGGATAGGCTCAAATGGCGACTTCATAAGTTGGGATAGTACCACATTGAGGTGCCAAGCTGGAGAAGGGCAACGCACAGGTGGAAACTTGCAGAAGAGCCCTTTGAAGAATTGGCGTATAATCCGTGATGAACAGAGGGATGAAGAGCCATCATATCGGAAACGGGATATTGCAGCTAAGAAAACTCTCAGTGTAGCATGAGAGAGACCTGACTGAGCGAGGCTCAAAAAGAATGGAAGGAGCTGCTCAGGAGTGGAATGGATGGGATGGATATTGGCTGTAGCGCACCAATGACAGAACCGCTTCCACTTAAGTTTGTACGTCTTGATGGTAGACGGAGCTCTGGCATGAGCTAGGATGTCTCTGCACTCCTGGGATATGTTCAAGCCAGCGAATTCAAGGTGCTCAGGTTCCATGCCCACAACTGCAGCGTTGAGGGATTCGGATGACACACTAAGCCCCTGTCCATAGTTAGAAGGTCTGGACGAGGACGTAGAGGAATGGGCTCGCACTGGGACATTAGCAGCAGTTCCGAAAACCATGCCTGTCTGGGCCAACGAGGTGCGATCAACAGGATGTGGCAGGGCTGCCTCCGCATCTTCCACAGTACCCGCGGTATTAATGGGAGCGGCGGAAAAGCTTAAGCGAATAGATCGCACCAGTTGATCAAAAGGGCATTCCCGCAGGACCCTGGGTGGGGATGCCAACTTGCATAAGACGTTTATCATCACCACCCCCTTTTCTGAATTGTTTTTGGCCACTATAGGTGTGGCAGGGTATACTCAGACATGAGTCCCTTGCTCACTGCTCCATCAGGATTCAAGCAAGCCGGGCCGACGAGGCTGAAATGCCAGAAACCGGTCCCCGGAAGCTTGTCTCCTTTCTGGTGAAGAATTGGCTTGGTAGTTTAGTCTGCCCTGTTCCCATGATGCACTGGGCCAGGGACAGACTAATTTGCATATAGCCAGGTTCTGAGCTGGGATGGGGCAGTGAGCTAAATAACGGTGATGGATCAAGCCCTGATCTTTGGACTGGGTAAGAGTGGTCTGCTTAATTCAGACACTCTGTTCATCACCACCCCCTTTTCTGAATCGAACTTGCATAAGACGGGCATTTCCGATTCTCCGGTGTTGCAAAGCGATCCAGATCTGGGTGACCCCATTGGCGGAACACACAATCCAGAGTCGGTTGGTGCAGTTCCCATTCGTGTGTTGAGGAAGTGGACCTGCTCAAAGAGTCCGCCAGGAGGTTGGATATGCCCGGAAGGTGGACAGCTGTCAAGGTGATGTGATGGCGAAGAGCCCAATCCCAGATCGACTGGGCCAAGCGGGACAGAGGCGGAGACCTGGTCCCTCCCTGCTTGTTCACGTAGTGCATACTGGTGGTGTTGTCTGTTTGGATTAGCACTGACTCCCCGTGAACAACTGGGAGGAAGGACTGGAGCGCTAGAAAGATCGCCATCAATTCTAGCCTGTTGATATGCCACGTGCGCTGCGTCGGCGACCACTTGCCGATGGAGACCCTGGAGATGAGCGCCCCACCCCTCTAAGGAGGCGTCAGTCGTCAGCGTAAGGTCTGGAGCATGATCGAGGAAGGACACACCCATTTCCAGATTTGCGGGCTGCGCCCACCAAAACAGGCTCATTTTCATGCGGGCTGTAACGGCAACTAGGTCGTTGAAGGATCCGGAGACCTGACGCCATTGTAACTCCAGTTCTTCCTGAATAAGACGGGTGCGCAGCCTGCAATTTGGGATCAGTGCGATACAAGATGATGCCATTCCCAAGAAGGATTTTAACGTCCGAACAGAAACGGACTGTTTTCGCCGAATGAGTGAGACCAGACGAAGGATCTTGAGACGCCGCTCCTCTGAGAAACGCTTTTGAAAGCTGCGTGTCTAGGATCGCTCCCAGGAAGGATCTGGTCTGCAGAGGTGCAAACTCTGACTTCTCGATGTTGATGGTCAACCCCAGAGAGCCAAACACTTGCTGGCAAAGGTGCGTGTCCCGACCCAGCTGATGGTGGCATTGAGACTTGAGAAGGCAATCGTCTAAATAGGGAAAGATCTGAACTCCTTGTAGACGCAGGTGAGCCACCACCGGGGCCAGTACCTTCGTGAACACACGAGGAGCTGAACGCAGTCCGAAGGGTAGAACTTTGAACTGAAAATGCATTGGTCCTACTTTGAAACGCAGGTACTGGCGATGTTGTTCGATTATCGGATCATGAAAGTATGCGTCTTGAAGATCTATGGTGGTCATAAAATCCTTGCTGGATAGAAGACGCAGGACTTCCAGTAGCGTCAGCATACGGAATGTTTGAGACTTCAGGAACTGGTTGAGAGCCCTCAAATCCAGAATGGGTCGCCAATCTCTGTTCTTCTTGAGTATGAGGAAGAATCGAGAGTAAAAACCCTTCCCTCTTTGATGTTTCGGGACCACTTCGACTGCACCCTTTAACACAAGAAGACGGACCTGATGGTAAAGCTCCTCGAGATGTGGAGGAGGTGGGCCACGAGGAGGAGTCTCTGTAAACTCCAGGGTATGACCCCGTTTGACAATGTCCAAACCCCAGCGGTCCGAGGTGATCGAGGACCATTGGGAATAAAACAGAGATTCGTCCTCCAACACTTTGAGAGTGGCAAAAGTCATTGGCGTTTCTGATTGGCGCCACGATAGGACGCCTTCCCTCGATATGATTTGGAGGGTTGTTGACGAGACTGCTGATTGGGCGTGTAACGTTGGCCGCTCTGATTGTAGGAGCGGTATTGTTGCCCACCTCGAAAGTTGGAAGTGCCGCATCCGCGCGCACCTCGAAAGGACTGCTTCCGAAATTGCAGCGTGCCCAAGGACTTTGCCGTATCGGTGTCCTTCTTGATGGAGTCAAGGGCATCATCGATATGGGATCCAAATAACGATTCCCCATCATATGGCATATCCAGTATCCTGGCTTGGACTTCTTGCCTGAAGGAGGTGGACTTCAGCCAGCCTTGTCGTCGGAGTGCAGCCGCACTGGCCAGGAGGCGGAAACCTGTGTTAGCAATATCGACTGCACAGTCGATGATTTCTTCCGATGCCCTTTGACCATCACTGAGAATCTGTTGTGCGTCAGCTTTGGAAGAGTCAGGGATGAGTGCCATGTAATCTGCAATGTCTGACCACATCTGCCGGTCGTAACGACCCAAGATGGCTAAGGCATTGGCGGCCCGGACAGATGTTGAAGCCATCGTTGAGAACTTGCGGCCAATAGCATCTAAGCGTCGACCCTCTCTCTCCGGAGGGGCTGTGATTTGGGACGCTGGATTACGTGCTCTACGCTGTGCGGCCTGAGTCACAACAGAGTCCGGTTTGGGATGAGAAATCAGGCAAGCTGGAGAACCAGTTGGGGCCTTGTACTTCTTCTCAAGGCGCGGAATCTGAGCAGGTAAGGAGTTTGGAGTATTCATTAGTTTAATGCCCTCTTTCCAAACGAAATCAATAATAGGAATTTTGTGAACCTGCTTATAAGGTTTATCTTTAAAGTCATAAAGAAAATAATCCTCTTCGCGTTGTGATCGGGGAAGTTTGAAACGCTGAGCCGCCTTATCCATTAAAAGATGGAAACTGGCGATGTCTACTGGTGGCGACTCACTCGAGGTACCAGGTTGAGGAGAGGGCGTCTGCGCCCGATAATCCTCCCATTCGGCCATATCCTGGTCGCCTGCCTCATCATCCGTGTTGTCTGGGACTTCACCGTCCTCCCGTTCTGCGACCTCCTCCTCATCATCCGCATCCCGCGGGTATACCGTGGTATGGATGCTAATTGATCTATGAACCTGAGGCGCAGGTGGTACTATAAGCGGCAATGAAGGTGGAGGTAGTACCACAGGAGCGGGAGATTGTGCAGGTGCAGTGTTGCAGGAAAACAGCGGTTGTAATCGTCCAGCATATGTTGGAGATTGGAAATTAAGGTCAAAGGAATGGTGGCGACAGGAGCTTGAGTAAAATGCTCTTCATGTTGAAATTCGGGGTCACCGCCAACGTCAGAGTCTGTGTCCTGACATTTAATTATTAAATCAGAGGGACTACGTGCTGCCCCAAACGTGTCCTCTTCATGCTCAGAGTCTGTATCATGCTCAGATGTAGTTGCGAACATCGGAGAAGGTGGTTGAGGCTCTGGATCAGAGATCTGTTGGCAGGGTACTGTAGTGCGAGGCTGTGAAGATCTAGAGGTCTTCAATGGCAATAACGGCAAAGATGCAAACGAAATAGGTGCCGCCGTCGACGGAGCCGTCGCCGGTAACGTCGACGATGCTGATTTAGCTGTTGTCAACGGTAATTTTGAAGAAACCTTCGTCGACGGAGTGGTCGTCGACGGGGTCATCGACGGTGTCGCTGTCGACGGGCAATCCACTGTAGATGAAGCCGTCGACGGGGTCGTCGTCGATGCTGGCACCGACTCCGTAGGCGGAGTCTTCGTCGACGGGCCTGTCTTCGTCGTCGACGAGATCTTGGTCGACGGTGTCTTCGCCGACGAGGCTTTAGTCGACGACGACGATGTCTTCGGGTCTTTCGTCGACGAGGATTCCTCTTCTTCGTCGACGAGATAGGAATCGTCGACGAGACAGGTTTAGACGGCAACGAAACCCTTGTCGACGTCGAGGCTGACGACGAAACCGTCGTCGACGAAGAGAATGCGGAAGTGGTAGTCAGCGTCGTCGTCGAAAATGCAGGCAATGCTGTGCTCGTCGTCGGAGCGCTCGACAACGCTCCCGTCGACGGCGGAACTTTAAGAGGTGTGAAAACACCCTTAGAGGCAGCCAAAGACGCCGGAGAGCCAGGTGTCGTGGGCGTAGAGGTGGTAGGAGTGGCAGAAGACACCACAGGAGCCACAGACAAGGCTAATTTAGGCTTTTTGAGGAAAGGAGAAGGAACCTCCTGAACACTACCACGTTTTGAGGCTGCTGAAGAGAAACCAGAACGTAAACTTTCTGCGTCGAACAGTACAGACTCCTTGCCCTTAAGACGTTGTAGCCAAAGGAGCAGACAGCCTTCCCTGTCCTTAAGAGTCTTGGTAGAAAAGGTTATACAAAACTTGCAGCTGCCAGCCTCATGATCCGGGTACAAACAATAAATACACTTCTGGTGGGGGTCCTTTTCAAAAAGGCGCAGCTTCCCACAAGAAGAGCAGGGTCTGAATAAAGACTTTTTACTTGACATGCTGAAGACATTTCTGGAACTAGAAGAATAGAGATGAAAACTGAGCAGAGCTCAGGGAGACTCCCTTCACATGACGTGCGGTAGAAAATCTGAGGGCTTGAGCTTCTGGGGAGAAGGTTCTAGAGGGTGCTGGCGCCTGATTGGCTGCAGTTTGGACTAACATAATGACACTAATGTGTTACAAATAGTTTTTTCTCTTTGCCTTGCATTCCTATGTAGGAATCGTTTTTAGAGGATTTCAGTTGTATTTCCTTTCTTTTTCTTGTACTATGGTTATATATATTTATATATATTTAGCATTTTTGCTATTTTATTTACCGTGGGACTCCCACTTCGACGACGGGGAATATTCAAGCATGTGAATCTATGAAAGACACCCCTAATACTGGAGAACTTCTCTGCTCCCCATCCCAGAAAGACCACAATTGCCCAATAAGTAATCAACCTATCTTAGGAAAAGTGACTTAAGAGGCCTGCAGTCAGTTAAATATTTTCATTATTTTATCATTATCCTACATTGAACAGAATGCTCGACAACATTTAAAAAGGACTCCCATGAGGAAGGAGTACATAATCTGCTCTAATTGTAACAAGGAACACAAGACTACTAAGAATTTGAATTGAGTAGTGGCACTCCTGCTTTCATATCTTTTTCTGCATTTATTAAATTCCATCATTGCACTTTGCTCCACAGACTGAAGGCGACCCCATGGTAAATGACCACCTTTCCCAAGTCCATTATGAGATCACAAACCTAAGACCAACCTCCTAACCCATCAATCCAAAAGAGAAAGTTTAGTGATCATGGACTCAAACCTCTTACTGATTTGCCAGGAGGGCCAAGTTAAGAAAAAACACACGTCTATTATAATATGCTTAAACATAATTTTATCTTCGTTAAAATTCCGCCAAAAGGTACACAGGACCATCGGTTCAGTTCCTGCCTAGAAGGACTAGGCCAAGGGTATTCTAACTCTGCACATCAAACCACGTGGTTAAAAACTAGAGTCCCCAATGTCCAGCAAAGGATAAGTTACTTACCTGTAATCCTAGTTCTCTTCCAGGGGTATCCTCATCAAAGTCATAAGCACTGAATATTCCCGCCCATGTGCGGGACCCCGGAAACAATATAAAAATATATATATGTAAAAAACATATATCTCGCTCCACATATATGTACGTACATATATTATTTTTCTCACACCAATGCAGCTCCAAAACTGAGGCTAAAACAATGTAAACACATGTACATGTACTGCAATTAGTAAGGAAACAAAAACACATTAGGTAAAATATCCCTTGAACTTTGTGTTTCAATGAGTAAAACCACTCATAAATCCTGAAAATTGCTTATAAATAGACATTGTTAGCCCTCAGGCTGCATTGTAAAACAATAGCATAGAAAATGAAACCATTTTCAACAAAAACTGGCACCGTGTCTTTAAGGCAGCCATGACCCCAGGCTTCCCATCATGCCTCAGGGGTGACAGTTAGGTCAGTTGTTCTTTGCATAACACTGAAGACAGGGCTCAACCATAAGATTGTAATAGTACCAACTCATTTACCTGGGGAGGCGGGTGGGTTGCTTATGACTTTGATGAGGATACCCCTGGAAGAGAACTAGGATTACAGGTAAGTAACTTATCCTTCTCTTCCAGGGGATCCTCATCAATAGTCATAAGCACTGAATAGAATAGCAAGCCCATCAACCACCTGCAGGTAAATGAGAAGAACATGACCCAACCAAAATATAACAGCCAATAACTCAGCTGTTAAACAGATTCCTCAGGGAGGCCTGGCCCACCTGGGTATCTGCTCTCGTGTCAGAATCTAGACAGTAATGTCTGGTAAATGTATGGACAGACCTCCAGCTCGCCGCCTTACAAATCTCAGACATGGGCACATTATGCAGGTAAGCCGCCGTGGCAGCTCTACCTCTAGTGGAATGCGCTTTAGGGGTAAACCCCAGAGGTTTTTGCGCCAATTGGTAAGCAAGATACACGAAACGATCCATCTGGAAATAGAACGTTTCGATGCTGCATGACCAGTTCTGACCGATCCATAGTTAATAAATAACTGATCAGAATGCCGAATAGACTTGGACCTCTCCAGATAGAACTTTAAAACCCTCTTCAGGTCCAAAGAGTGTAAAGCCCTCTCAGCTGGAGTAGAGGGATTGGGAAGAAAAGTGGGCAGAGAGATCGACTGATTAACATAAAAATCTGACACCACTTCGGCAGGAAAGAAGGGTGCGTTCTCAGCACTACTCTATTCAAATGAAACACTGTATATGGTTCCTTGGTACAGAGAGCCTGAATCTCGCTCACCCTACGGGTTGACGTAATCGCTACCAAAAAAGCCGCTTTCCAGGAAATATGCTGCAAAGTAGCTTTATGAATGGGCCCTTGTTGTCAGAACGGAATTTCTTCCGGAATTCCTTTTTCTTTTCAAGCCCCACGGCTTTAAGGGTGTCTAACTCAGTCTTCATCCGTTGCATCTCATCAGCTCTCGCCCCAAAGAGAGACGTGCCCGAAAAAGGAAGGTTTAGTATTCTGGCTTGAGCCTCGGGTTTCAATGCTGTTAGGCGCAACCACGAGGATCTCCTCGCTGTGATTCCATGCGCATAACCATGCGCAGCCAGAACAGCTCCATCTACCGCCGCCCCTATAATCTGATTGGAGACTTGACTGCCCTCCATCAGAATCTCCTCAAAATCCTTTCTATCCTCCTGAGGCAGTTTAGTAGAAAACCTCTCAAGCGAGTCCCACAGAGATCTATCATATCTGTCCAGTAGAGCTTCCACATTGGAGACCTTGAGGAAAGAGGCTGAGGTGTTACACACTCTTCTCCCCCATGAGTCTTGTAACTTGCTGTCCTTATCCGGCGGTACCGTGGATGAGGAGGCTACCGCATTGGATTTTTTAGCCGCCGCAATGATTACCGAATCTGGAGGTGGGTCGGACTTGAGGAACAGAGGATCCTCTTCGGGAGAACGATATTTCTTGAGAATTCTCGCTGGGACTGACTTCACTGTAGCCGGAGTCAGGAAGACTTCATTCACCGGATCCATGATACCCGGGACCAACGGCAATAAAGGTTTGGGTGCCGGTGTGTGCTGCAGGGTTTCGAAGATGACCGTCGTTTTGACCTGCGGAGCGGTCATAGGCACTCCTAGCTTCAGGGATCCCCTGCCCAAGAGGTCTTGGAACAAGAAAATATCCTCAGTTGGAGATATTCGAGTGTGGGCTGTCTGTTAGTGTTGGAGAGTAATTCCTGTGAGAACGGGTCCTCGATGAACTTGAGGAGCTATAAGTCCGCCTGGACCTAGATCTTCTCCTACTTGAGCGCGTTCTAGAACGAGATCGATCTCTGTGGCTAGATCTTCTCTTATTTGAGTGCAATCTAGACCGAGGCCGTTCTTTGCGGCGGGAGGTTTGATCTCGATATGCCCTCAACCGATCCGCCGTCTCCTTGTCCTTGGCCCAGTGGTGAAGAGGTCTATACCACCTTGGGGAAAGATGAACAGTAGGAGATTTCTGGGTGCGATCCTTCACTGGCAAACGTGCGCGTGGAGGAGGTTGATCCGCTTGATCCTGCTGCGACTTTGCAGGGGACTTGGACCTCTCCCTATCCGAAGAGCTGATTTCCCCATCCGAGGATCTGCCACTTCGAGATGCCGCGGAGGATGAGGACAAGCTCACCAGTGGCAGTCTAGAGGAAGACCTCGACCGACCTCTCTCCTCCGAGACCATTCTCCTTTTGACGGGAGGATCCTGTATCAGTGATTGTTCCACCTCCGCAGCCGATGCTGATCCTGGGGAACCCAGTTGAGACCTTAGGGTGTGAGACACGGATACTGCTGCTGCCGTTAACCAATGTGTGTTTTACTCCTTGTGTGTGGCGTCTTCAGTGGGGCAACCTTTTTGTGGAAATATTTATTTATGTACACACTAGTGTGTGTCCATATATATACACACACACATATATATATATATATACACATATATATATATATATCATTCAAAGTTTGTCCCGAACTCGGGGAAGCACTCCATCACAGGCGAACTAACAGGTTCCTTTCAGTTTGGGGAACCGGCAGTTGCGTTGCTGAGTTTATTCACGGCCTAACATGTTTCAGAGCCCCCAGCTCCTTTCTCAAAGGCAAACCTCCACATCGCGCAAAGAATCACTGTGCACTCGTTTTTCCGCTTATTTAAATACCTTTAATAGGTTGCAGGTGAGTCATTTCAAAGGATTCTGGTATCCGTAGTGCACAATGAAATAATTTCAGTCCTCCAATGGATGTTTGCACGCCTGAGGATATTTTCAAAAATATTTCAACCCTCCAGTGGGCCCCAGTAATTCAATTGCACGGTTCAATTTGAGGCACTGTGATGTCGCATATAGGCAAAGTCCAGTCTTTACCACGCGCCCCATTCCCTTTCTTTTCTTGGGCGGTGCCATCCCCCACGGCCTGGACCGCCGTGTAAATATCATTCAAAGTTTGTCCCGAACTCGGGGAAGCACTCCATCACAGGCGAACTAACAGGTTCCTTTCAGTTTGGGGAACCGGCAGTTGCGTTGCTGAGTTTATTCACGGCCTAACATGTTTCAGAGCCCCCAGCTCCTTTCTCAAAGGCAAACCTCCACATCGCGCAAACAATCACTGTGCACTCGTTTTTCCGCTTATTTAAATACCTTTAATAGGTTGCAGGTGAGTCAAGAAAGGGAATGGGGCGCGTGGTAAAGACTGGACTTTGCCTATATGCGACATCACAGTGCCTCAAATTGAACCGTGCAATTGAATTACTGGGGCCCACTGGAGGGTTGAAATATTTTTGAAAATATCCTCAGGCGTGCAAACATCCATTGGAGGACTGAAATTATTTCATTGTGCACTACGGATACCAGAATCCTTTGAAATTACTCACCTGCAACCTATTAAAGGTATTTAAATAAGCGGAAAAACGAGTGCACAGTGATTGTTTGCGCGATGTGGAGGTTTGCCTTTGAGAAAGGAGCTGGGGGCTCTGAAACATGTTAGGCCGTGAATAAACTCAGCAACGCAACTGCCGGTTCCCCAAACTGAAAGGAACCTGTTAGTTCGCCTGTGATGGAGTGCTTCCCCGAGTTCGGGACAAACTTTGAATGATATTTACACGGCGGTCCAGGCCGTGGGGGATGGCACCGCCCAAGAAAAGAAAGGGAATGGGGCGCGTGGTAAAGACTGGACTTTGCCTATATGCGACATCACAGTGCCTCAAATTGAACCGTGCAATTGAATTACTGGGGCCCACTGGAGGGTTGAAATATTTTTGAAAATATCCTCAGGCGTGCAAACATCCATTGGAGGACTGAAATTATTTCATTGTGCACTACGGATACCAGAATCCTTTGAAATGACTCACCTGCAACCTATTAAAGGTTTTTAAATAAGCGGAAAAACGAGTGCACAGTGATTGTTTGCGCGATGTGGAGGTTTGCCTTTGAGAAAGGAGCTGGGGGCTCTGAAACATGTTAGGCCGTGAATAAACTCAGCAACGCAACTGCCGGTTCCCCAAACTGAAAGGAACCTGTTAGTTCGCCTGTGATGGAGTGCTTCCCCGAGTTCAGGACAAACTTTGAATGATATTTACACGGCGGTCCAGGCCGTGGGGGATGGCACCGCCCAAGAAAAGAAAGGGAATGGGGCGCGTGGTAAAGACTGGACTTTGCCTATATGCGACATCACAGTGCCTCAAATTGAACCGTGCAATTGAATTACTGGGGCCCACTGGAGGGTTGAAATATTTTTGAAAATATCCTCAGGCGTGCAAACATCCATTGGAGGACTGAAATTATTTCATTGTGCACTACGGATACCAGAATCCTTTGAAATGACTCACCTGCAACCTATTAAAGGTATTTAAATAAGCGGAAAAACGAGTGCACAGTGATTGTTTGCGCGATGTGGAGGTTTGCCTTTGAGAAAGGAGCTGGGGGCTCTGAAACATGTTAGGCCGTGAATAAACTCAGCAACGCAACTGCCGGTTCCCCAAACTGAAAGGAACCTGTTAGTTCGCCTGTGATGGAGTGCTTCCCCGAGTTCGGGACAAACTTTGAGAAATACATATATATATATATATATATATATATATATACACACACACATATATATATATATATATATATATATATATACACACACACACAGACACACACACAGACAGACACACACAGACAGACACACACAGACAGACACACAGACAGACACACACACACAGACACACACACACAGACACACACACAGACACACACACACACACAGACACACACACACAAGCTTCGAAAAATATCCTCACCCACTCCCTACGACGAGTCAGATTTGATCAGGTTGAGCTATTTTTGGCACCTACTCGCCCGCTCTGGCAGTGAACTTAAGATGGAAGGAACAGGTGTTCACTTTCTGAATGAGCAATCAAAGTGCCTTTAAATCTTGTTTTTATCTTGACACATTTGCTATCTGTTGAAGGACAGAGGTCAACTGTCAGATTTGTCTTTTTACTAATGTTTTCTTATCCTGGAAAATAGGGTTTGCTTTTCTTTCTCTTATTACAGTTAGAGGTTTTTGGTGAAGTGAGCTGTGGCAATCATTGTGAAACAAAAGGCTGTAAGAAGTCAGTCCCCCCCCCCCCCCCAACACAACATTTAAACAGAACGTAAATGAATAGTGAAGTATTCCAAAATATAAAACTTTTTGTAATTCAGAAGAGTCATGCAAAAAAAGATTTAAAGAGCAAAACAAATCAGATGTGCAAATGAAAAATATTTACAGTAGCTATTTTCAAACATTATACACTTTATAGTTTTATCAGTAAAATCACGTGAATGGAAATTGTAGCCATTTCAATGGAACATCTGGTAATTGTAAATAAGTGTTACTACTTCATGCTTCAGATATAACTTCATTAAAAGTCACATTTTAAACATGATGTGAGAAACATTCCTACTTTGGCCACGACGACAATGTGTTTAATAAACTAAGAGGCAAGTCAGCGGTCATGCGTATCCTATATGTGGCTAGATTTGTATTATATATGGAGCAATAGTTTACTAAATCGAACAAAAGTGTTTTTTTGTCCAGCAGACCTGCTGAACTCACATATTTAAAGGTGCTCTCATATGTGATAAAGAAGAAAATGTCGGTTAAATGAATTAAAATATTGACCCAGGATCACATAATTGGACACCAGTTTATGGGTCAATGGCATTATGATTAGGGTGAGTAGATTAAGTCACTAGACCTGCAGGTCTAGCAAATTGTTTGATTTTTTGAGGAGATCTATACATATATTCCACATGAAAAAACCAAAAGGTTACAGATATAGTTCGGGAAACATCTATTCTTTCCATACAAACCGTACTTAAACTACACAAACATCAGAAATTCTAAAGTTATAGTTATAACTTGGTTACACTTTACACACCACCTTCACATTGCTATAAGGCGCCCACCTTTGTACACAGTGTTACTTAGTTCTCACTTTTTAACTTAACACACCACCTTCAAATTACTACATCACGCACCTCCATAAAGTGTTCTCACTCACCATAATCCATTAACTAGAACTTGTGCCGTCTCAATGCACTGTGTATACCCTTGCATATGACATTACATATACCATATCAAATCAGTTTTCATAACACTTTTGACATCTCAATTGAGATGATTTTTCAGAGCACGCTGCATGGTAGAGTTGTGAGTTATAGTTAATGTAGTATGGTGCATTAAGTGAGAAAACTGTACGGGGCGAGTGACATAGTAATTTGAAGGTGGTGTGTAAAATTAAAGTTAGGACTATAACTTTAGAATTTCTAATGTTTGTGTAGTTTAACTATGGTTTGCATGGAAAGAATAAATAACTTTTTTTTTTAACTATACCTCATCCATAACCATTGGTTTTTCCGTGGAATGTCAATGTTTGCTTTTAATGAAAATGTGTTTCAAATTGTAGCACTGAGTGTTATTTATTAAGGTATTGTTCAATGGAATGTCGTACATTAAAATGAAGGTGAGTTTCGTACAGTCTAGTGTCTTAGAGTGGAGTATTGTACAGTGGAATTGACTGCACTGTAGTAGAATGTAGTGGTGTAGAGTGGGAAACAGTGTTGTGGAGTTGTATAGAGTACAATAGTGTGTTGTACAGTAAACTGCGTAGTGAGGATGACCGTGACAAAGCGAGGTAAAGTCTCATTCAAGTGGAGTGGAAATCAGTGGAGTTACGCAACAGTGTGAAGTAAAGTAGAATACAGTGCATCAGGTTATCAGAGTAGAGTGGCGTGGAGTTGGGTTGAGTGGAGTTGTGTAGCATATATTCTAGTCAACTCTTATTAAATTGGAGTGGTGTTCTTTACAGTACAGTGGAGGACTGTATCGAACAGTATCAAAAAGAGTAGTTTAGTGTAATAAAGTAATGTACAATGGAGTGTACGGGCATAGACTGGGGTGTAGAGCTAGACAATGGAGTGTACATTAATAGTGTGAAGCAGAATCGTCTACAGTGCCATAAAGTGCAGTATAGATTTATTGAGTGCAGTTCTAGAGAGGGGAATAGTGTGTCGTACAGTGGAGCAGCGTAGAGTGCAGTGGCATAAAGTGGAGAATCATAGTAGAATAACATACAGTGGAATGCCATACAGTTTAATAGTGTACACTGGAGGGGGGCGTGGCTAGCAGCCGAGCGAGATGGCTGCCACCTGAAAGAGCTCTCGCCCTTCCATGGCGTAATAGCTTACATACCGCCGACCAGACCAGAGTGTAAAGTGAGACTAGAGGGGAGTATTGCCCTGATGCCCCTTCCTGCTGAAAAGTGTGCCCAGAGAAGCCCGTGAAAGGGTTATTGAGGCGAGACAAGTACCGGTCCGAGGGGTGGCGAATCCATCATGGCGGCACCGGACCGGGCTCCCTGACGGAATGCTGAGACTTTGCCCTCCCACGGGGCGACAGTGAGAGCAGAGTGGACCCGGCGCGAAGCCCGGTAAGGAGAGAGGGCCGTTGAGGAGGACGCTGTGAGCCGTGTGGCCCCCACAAGAGCGGAGCTGCGCAGACTACGCCGCCGGTGCCTTCACTAATCGAGGCCCCGGCTTCTGGGCCTTCACGCGGGGGGGGGGTAGACGGGGACTGGGCGGTGAGGCAGAAGGACAGCTAGCCACATTTGCTTGGGTAAAGGAGGAGAAAAAGGCGAGTTACCCAGATCAGGTACGCACATCGGTGGACTCGGTTACAGTTGAGGTCTCGCTACTCAGAGCCGATTTTAGAAAAATGGATGAGAAGGTGAAGAAGTTGAAGATTGTGACGGCCGCTCTGCAGACAGTCACCTCGGACTTACAGACTCCGATGCTAGAGATGCAGAAAAAACAGGATAGAATGGCGCAGCAGCTGGACGATTATGAAGGCAGAGCCCGCCGTAACATACGAATACTAGGTGTTCCAGAGCGAACAGAGGGGCCAGCTGCGGACTTATATGTTGAAGAACTAATCACGAAACATCTGAAACCGAAAGCGCTATCTAGCTATTTTTCTATCGAACGGGCTCATAGAGTGCCGGGAGGAAGACCCAGGGTAGGTGCTCCCCCGAGGCCACTGATCGCCCGAGTATTTAACTATCGGGACAGAGATATAATATTGCAAACGTCCAGATCTGCTCCACCTTTGAAGATAGACAACTATGAGGTGACGTTCTTTCTGGATTTTACGGCTAAGGTCCAGGCGCAGAGACGGAGTTTCCAAGCAGTGAAACGGGAGCTGAGAGATCGAGAAGTGAAATACTCGATGTTCTTTCCAGCGCGGCTGCGAGTGGAATCAAAGGGTTCTTCGAGTCACCGGAGGCAGTCTGGGACTGGATGGAGGGTTGGACCACGGTGGAACATCGGAGGCGGCCTTGACCTGGTAATTCAGGAGTGCAGAGAGATGATCGAACAGATACACTTGTCACGGAGGCGGCTATAGAATCCAGCAGGCTGGAGGACCAATAATGAATTGTTCAACTGCTGAGCTGAGGCATTCTTCTTGGTGCACGATGAACAAGAAACAGTTCGGGGGGGGGGGGGGGGGGGCGCAGAAGTGCCCTGTGGATTTGGTACTGCGATTGCCTAATGGTTCACTCGGGGTGGATGATATGAAGTATCTGCTGAATATAATGATGTGATATGATGTAAGAAATTACTTATTGCTAGGTCGGTGGTAGGTATAAAGGATAACGCCCGGTCGGTATCCTCGTAACCTTCGGGGCAGAGCTCGTCCGCTGAGCTATCCGCCGCGGCCCCATAAATCTCATCGTCGTCTCCTACCTCTTCGACGTATTCGAGGACCTGACCCGCGACTCCGTCGTCTCCCGGATCCGCCTCGACCTCCGTCTGTGATGGGGAGATTTGTAGATGGTGACCCTGGACCTCTTCTTCCTGGTCGCCGAAGATGTTCTCCGGATCTGGGGCCGCTTGCCTAGCTTCCAAGCGCACCGCGCGCCGAAGCTTGAGAGTTTTCTTGGAGCGGAACTGTGCACAGGCCTTGCACTTGCCGTCGTCGTGGTCCGGTGAAAGGCACTTGTTACACACGGGGTGTAGATCGATGTGTGGGTACTTGGACCCACAGAGCGGGCAGTACTTAAACGGGCTCCGCTCCATGTCCGTAAAGGCTTGCAGTCGTGTCGCGATGAGAAGGCCTCAAAGTTTAGAAAGCGAAGAAAACTCCGCTTATTCCGGCTCCAAGAGACGGAAGACTCGAGACCGAGCGCAGACAATACCGACGCAAGAAAATCGAGGCCTTTTGGCCGCTAAAAGTTAGTTTTACTTGGTTCCGACAGTAAGACGTCGAGACCACATCCGAACCCAATGGCGGAAAAAAACAATCTGGGGATGGAGCCGATGCCCATGCGCACTGTAGTCCAGGGGAGGAGCCACCTATCTCAGGATACTTCGAAGACTCTTCCAGGACAACAATGTGCAATCATCCGAGCCCAACACTAGGCGGCGATCTAATGCTAAGATATGAATTTAGCAGCCCACATGCCTCGAACAAAGGATAACGCTTACAGTAGCCATGGAGGGGGGGGGGTAGTTACCTCTGCATTCTAGCATGTTCAGTGGGGTGAGAGACGCTCTGCCATGTTTGGGGGTGGGTAGTTTTGAATCCACAGGCAGGGTAGCAGGGTGGGGGTAGTTAAAGGGAGTGGGGGGGGGGGCTGGGGGTTGGAACGGGGGTGGTTGTTGTTGTTGCCAGGATATTGCTCAAATGGTGTGACCCTATGCTACGGAACGGAGGGCAGATTTTACTGTGACCACAAACAAATGTATTGGCCTTTTTCTCTATGTTCCTGTTTAGCTGACCGACTAATAGCTGGTGCTGACTCGGTTATATGTATCAAGCTCATTGTGTTGCTGATCTTATGTCCGACCTACAGTGCGATGATCGTCCTGAGACCCAATGGTAGCTGACCGTGAATCGGTGCTCTCCATCCTCACCTGGAATGTTAATGGTCTGGGGGACAAAATTAAAAGGGGGGGATAGTACAGCAATATTTGAAACGGCAGTCCCCGGACTTAGTTCTCTTGCAAGAGACCCATCTGGTTGGCAATAAGAGTAATGCCCTAAACAGGTGGGGGTATAGGCTTTTGGTGCATGCAGATTACACTACTGGCTCTAGAGGCACGTGTATCTTGGTTAGGAAAAATGTTCCACTGATTGTTCTTAATACATGGACGGATGCCACTGGTAGGTTTGCAGTGGTGGAGGCACGGTGGGAGGGAAAAGCCCTGAATATTGTATCGGTCTACCTGCCGCCAGCGTTGGGTAAAGTAGCCTTAACTGAACTCGGCCGGGTGCTCACAGATCTTCCTGATGGGACCCTAATAATGGGGGGAGACTAGAACATGACTATGAATGACTTAACGGATAGGCACCCTGTGAGACAAACTACTCGGCCAAATGAACTTATGTAAGACTTTATCACTGCTTTGGGGCTCCTAGATGTTGGATGAGAACTGAGGGATGACCCAGTAGGATATACATATTTCTCCAGTGTCCATGGCAGCCTCTCCCGGATTGACTACTTTTTGTCGTATGCAGCCTCAGTAGGTAACTTTAGGCGACCGAGGACGTATCCCAGAGGCCTATCAGTTCACTCCCCTGTAGGAATAGATTTCACGCATGGTGCCAGACAGCAAAGTCGTACCATTGTCATTAACCCGTGGCTATTCAAGGTCTCAAATATCAGGGAGGAGCTAAGTGCCCAGACTGGGTATTTCTTTGAAGAAAATGTGGGATCCGTAGATTTCGCGCAAACGATCTGGGAAGCGTATAAGGTAGTCCTGAAGGGATATGCGCTTTCGTTGAAGACTCAATATATGGCTAAGAGGAGGGAGAGGTTGACGCAGTTGGAGGAGGAACTCAAGGAGATGGAGGCAAGGTGTACACTCCACCCCTCAGAGGAGTTGATGCATGCTATGACACTCAAAAGCGATGAATATAAATTAAAAGCCCGAGAACATATGATAACGACGCAAACAGCTGCTCACCACAGACTTTACAAATTAGGGGACAGGGCAGGTAAAACACTGGCCTGGTTGGAAAGGAAGGAGCAGGGTGCGAGGTGGGTACCTAGGGTACGGAACTCAGGCGGAGACATTGTCTCTTGCCCTGAAGACATCGCCGAGGCATTTGCTGACCACTTCGAGGAAGTGTACTCGCCATCTGCCATATACACAGCTGAGGAATCGCGACAGCTTTTGGAGGAGTGTGCGTTGCCTACTCTGTCCGCTGACGATAGGGAATCCCTAGAGGCTGATCTATCCGATGAGGAAATTCAGACAGCCATTGGTCGCATAAAACCGGGAAAGGCTATGGGACCCAACGTTACCCCGGTGGAATTTCTTAAAGCGACGGCCACTTAGGTGGTCCCACATTTGCGAGCCATGTATCAAGAGAACTGGGAAAGAGAAGTGTTGCCCACGGACCAAAGGCTGGCGAGCATTGTGGTCATCTATAAAACAGGTAAACCGGTAGAAGACTGTCGTTCCTATCGACCGATCTCATTAATTAACGTGGAGGCGAAGGCCTTGGCTAAGATTCTTGCCACACGATTGGAGACGGTGATATCCTCCCTGGTACACCCTGACCAATCAGGTTTTATGCCAGAGAGAAACACGGCTCTTAACATTCGTCGCCTACATAATGTGTTGGCCCCGCAGGACTATCTAGGAGAGGACGCCGCTGTGTTTTCCCTTGACGCCTCTATGGCTTTTGACTCGATTGAATGGTCCTATATGTTTGAGGTATTACTACGAGCGGGATTGGGCTCGAAATTCATTAAGTGGGTGCGATTGCTTTATACGAATATATCTGGACAGGTTAGAGTAAGTAACTACACGTCCAGACAGTTTTTTCTTCGAAGAGGTACAAGGCAGGGGTGCCCCCTGTCGCCGCTATTATTTGCATTGATGTTGGAACCTCTGGCGTCATGGGTAAGGAAGGATGGGATGACCAGGGGTCTCAGATGGTCCCCTGACTATGAAGACAGAATATCACTCTATGCAGATGATATAGTGCTATATCTGGCATATCCATTTAGGTCCATACGGGTGGTCCTAGACATTTTCACTAACTTTGGGAAGTACTCGGGCTACGCTATCAACTGGAGCAAATCGGTAATGTATATGCTTCACGGCCAGGCCCCACGTCTCTGCGCACTGATGGTCGCGGTGGACAGCTTTAAATACCTGGGGATCTTTGTCATGCCGGACTCAGATCTTTTCTACAAGACCAACTTGGCGCCCTTGCTCACTCGGCTACGAGCAGATGTCCAGCACTGGAGATCGTTGCCTCTATCCCTGGTTGGCCGGGCTGCCCTCTTTAAAATGCTTGCTCTCCCACGCTTTCTGTATGTGCTGCAGAATTGTCCAAATAGAGTCCCTGATGCCTTCTTTAATGCAGTGGAGGGTGAGGTGCATACACTCCTAGGAGGGCTCCTAGAATAGCAATTCAAAAGTTAACAAAGGGATGGTATATGATGGGGGTATCGCTATACCGGATATTCAGCTGTATTATTGGGCCTCGCAATTGGTCACGGTAAATAGATGGGAATACACCTTACCCGATGACCCGGCGTGTGCTCTAGATAGATTTCAGATGGACAGGGCTGGTTTTCTCGGGGCGCTGTACTCCGTAACACGAAAGAAGGATATTGTGGGCCCCACCCAACATACGCTGAAGATATGGAAACTGGCTAACTCCCGCCTGGGCTGGGCAAACAGACTCACTACTATGACACCACTATGGTCTGCACAAAAGTTGGGCATGCTCTGTCGACATCCTGGATTTGACAAATGGGACATGCTAGGTATTTCGGTTGTAGGAGATCTGATTAAAAAAGGTAGGATTCTGAGGTTTGAAGAGCTACGGGAATAGTATCAACTGGCACCTAGTGAAGCCTTTCGATACTTGCAAATCAGGCATGCATTGATGGCGGCATTTCCTGATTGTGCGGACATACTAGAGTACTCTCCTCTAGAGGATCGCCTACTAGATGGACAACTGCAAACTAAGGCAATTTCCCTCACATATAGGAAGCTTAGTAATCACATGCCGGACTCCTTTGTACAACTCAAGGAAAAGTGGGAAAAGGATTTAGGGGCTATAGAAGAAGAAGACTGGAGGCAGGCGCTGATGTCACCGAGAGAGGCTGCCATTACACTTAGATACCGACTCATACAGCTCCGTATATTACACCGTTCATACTTGACTGGGGTTACTCTGGCAAAGATTGGGTCAAGGCCAGACGACTTATGTTTTAAAGGGTGGGGGCAGTCTGCTAGCTTCTATCATATGATATGGGAGTGCCCAATGGTGCAGAACCGATGGGATAGAATAGTGACGCATGTGAGATCTGCACTAGATAAACCGATTGACCCGACGCCGCGGCTAGGCCTCCTGAACATCTGGGAGGCTACGGATCTTACGGAGACAGAACAGGAGACAGAACAGCAATTTGTAACACTGGGCCTAACGCTCTTTAAAAGGGAACTTGCTAGGGGGTGGGGAAGTACTAGTCCACCGAGAGTGGCGATATTGATGAGGGAATTGGACAAATGCATGATAGCCGAAAAAGAAGTGTTCATCGCACGTGGGTGTCCGAGGAAATGGGACAAGAAATGGGCCAAATGGAACATGTTCAGGGGAGAGATATGTGTGTCACCAGTAGTAGAACTAGAATTACGAAATAACAGAGAGGGTGAGCGGGAGATGTGAAAATGTACGCTGTTTGGATTTATTGCCCAATGTACTGATGCATATGATTTATGGAGTGGAGTAATTTGTATATCAGTATATGGTTTTTTTGCAATAAAAATATTTTCCCAAAAAATAAATAGTGTACACTGGAGTGTCGTGGTGTGCCATACACTGCAATAGTGTACAGTGGAGTGGAGTGGCATACAGTGGATTAGCGAACAGTGGAGTAACAGTGACATGGCATAGCCTGAAGTGGCGTACAGTGCATAATGGTAAACTGGAATTTCATAGTGGAGTGGCAAAGAAAGGAATGGCATCCAATGGAATAGAGCAGAATGGAGGGTCGCAGAGTGGTTTGCCATACATAAGTGTGGCGTACAGTCGAGTACCATACAGTAGAATAGCATACAGTTGAGCTGCGTACAGTAAAGTATAATAGTGTAAAGTGGAGCGTCAGAGTGTCGCCAAAAAGAATAGCATTTAATGGAATGGCGTGGAATATAATGTAGATCCATACAGTGGAGTGGGGTACGGATGTAGTTGAAATTTTGGAAGACTGTAAATTATGTTGTGCAGAGTACTTGCACTCAATTGAATTTCTGAACGTGTACCAAGGAAAGCAGGGCGACATAAGGTGGCTTTGCGTAGTTTTGTAAATTTTATTGCAAGTATTGTGCTGCCCTTGCGACACTATGCATAACATAAGGGTAACGCTATACAACCCCACATTTGTACCCATGTGATATATTGTGCTTCGGTACACCGCACTAAGTTAGTGGTATACCGTGGTACATTTCGATACAAGCCAGTATATAATTGGCTGTCTGCCTTTACAAATATTTAAGACAGCCATAATCCTTTTATTTTAATATGTGAGGTCATAACCAGTGCACTGCGGGGACGCAAGTTACAGTTAAGCACAGGTAACTATAAGTTCAGATTTTTTTTTACAGTGATATCTAATCTAATCTTTTCCAAGACTAGATTTGGTCTGTCTTCCCCCTAAATTACTAGTTGCATTACTTCTGTTAGGATTAAAATTAACTATCATTGAATTGGTTTTAGGTTTTAAAGCCCTGCTCTGATATTCTACCATAGCTCGGTCTTTGTTTTCTGCTGGCTTCATAGCTCTGTATGGCCCAGTAAAAGGCTTGCTCTCAACAGACGTACTGAATGAAACCTCCCCCAATGCTTGAGTGAATGGAGCCACAACAAAATAGCTGAACTAGTGCATTTAACATATAGCTACTAGGGAATGTGCCTTGACTGTCTGTTTTTTAATTTGAGGGCATCACCATTATTTCCAAATAATGTCTGCCTGTCCTACTGGACGGACTGGACTTAAGGCTGTACAGCAGAGCCAACGTCTTCTTAGAACAACAGCTCTAACAATTGGTGAAAAACCCCATTCAACACATCCATTTCTGCATCTATGACAGCAGCCGATGCAGTGGCTCCCGTTTTTAACTAAGGTCTTTGCTTCTTTATTTGAATTTGGCACTGGTGAAACGTTATGTCACATCTTCCGATCGTAATGACTGAGGATGGCCAAGATGTTTGCAGCTTTGATTGAAGTTGCAGCAATAAAACCAAAATTGCAGCCCAGATTTTCCAGTCTTTGGCCAGCACTGTTAGAAGGTGGAGAAACTGGAGTGACAGGATGTTTAACATCTTTGGGCTGCTAATACGATAGAGGAGACGCATAGAATAGCCTGACAAACGATGTGAAGCAGAATTGAAAGTCCTATATTTCTTCTCCACATGAGGCACCATTGCCAGTAATGTTGTTGGAGCTTTTTAACTTGAGGCCATCTAATCAAACAAAGTCCTGAATGAGGACATGCTTTATGGCCTTACGGGGTTGCTGTTCAAAGTCATATAGAGGGCATTACTGCTCTTCTGATGCTATGGGGAAGGAGCCTTTTCACAACATTTTCAAGTAGCACATGAAAGTGAGCTATCTCTTCTGGAGGTGAATGGGGCATCATAGGTTACATACTTTTTCGGCAGGATGCAATCCTCAAGCTTCTGATCATGCTTGTAGTCAACTGGTTCTCTTACAGCTCACCCTTCTACATTTCAGAGAACCGATTGGAGTCTGATGTATCTTGTTTGCTCATATCCCTAGGTGTTGGTGGAAAGGGTTGCGAACCTGGGTAGGTGCTGGGGAAACACAGGCAGGTGGGGCCTCCAACATCGAAAGAGGGGCGGTGGTGGATGCAGCATTTGTACTTGTGGTGGTTGGATGGATGGGACAGGCAGTAGGCCAATGGGAGGGAAAATGACAGTCTACTGCGAGAACAGCTTTTAAGTCTTCAGCACATGTCACAGAATCGCCATGAATGTAAATGGCACCTGCCAAACTGGACACCTTATAGTAGCACAAAGGGTCACAAAAAAGCTAAACTTCTGAGGATCTTCTGACACAAAGGTGTTACGCTGACTGTCATAATCCTGATCTTCCTTCCCTTCCTCAAAATATGGCATATAGCTCACATCCAGTTGCTCATGGTTATTTATTTATTTATTTGCAAGCTTATACCGCGCTGGGAATCGACTCCCTGGGGAGTATCTCCGCGCCTTTGGCAACATCAGAAAGCAAATAGCCCTGTCATGTGTTAATAATGTTCTACAAGTGTCAATAGTTAAATAAAAAAGTTTTTAATTTTTTCCTGAAAGGAAGATGTTCCCTGCAAGCTCTGATTTCCAATGGAAGTTCATTCCAAAGTTTCGGGCCTGCCACTGACAGAGCTCTACCACCTTGTCGTGTTTTCCAGAATCTGGGGACACATAATAGTTCATGGTCTCCAGATCTCAGAGTTCTTGCGGGAATATATGGGATGAATTTCTCTGTTAAGACCTCCGGGCCACTACCAGACATGCACTTATGGATAGTGCAACAAGTTTTAAACAGCACTCTCTGTTTTATGGTGAGCCAGTGGAGTTTTTTAAGAAGCGGTTTTGAGGGGGTCCTGGCCGGGGCATTAAGAACAAGGCGGGCAGCCGTGTTCTGCACAACTTGAAGTCTAGCGATGACCCCTTCATTGGCGGCTAGCAGCAGACCGTTGCAATAGTCCAGTCTACTCAGCACGAGTTATACACTGCATCCATGGCGTGCTGCTAGTCACTAATGTCAGCCTCTATTTCAGACTCTAGAATGTGAGATGGTAAGTGCACAAACACTTTCCATAGAGAATGCGAGAATGCATGGAGATGGAAATAGGAAGTCAGTCGTCTGGGTAATCAACTAGGTGATCATGTTTACAATAAATTAAATTGCCGTTTACAGTGAAAGAGGTACTGCCACAGATGGAGTTGTAGATGGTGGAATAATGGTTATTCATGGTGTGGTCGTCAGAAATGCACCAACAACAATCTTGTGCTGTAGTCGATTGTGTTCTCTTGGCTACCCTAGGTGAGGCTGGTAGAACGGCCTTCAATGGTGAAGTGTTAGATGACGAGCCAATAGACGATAATGGGATTTGCTTTATCCATTATGGGGTGTTTTCAGGTGGAAAACTGCAGTCACTTTAGTTGTTAATTCCAGCCACGAAACTGAACAAGTTTCTTTTTTGCGCTGCAGTCTTGGAAGTGCTTGGTAGGGTACCTTACACAGAATCCTTCTCCAGAGGACAGGGCCTCCCCTTTGCAAGAAGGGAATCTTTTTCTCCGCAGCATAAGTGCCTTCCTCATTTTGCTATTCTTTAAGTCCCAGAGGGAAGTGTGTTACAAATATCACAGCGGTATGCCTTGTGCCGTGGATAAAGACAATAAGCAGACAAATAACGTGGAGCATAAACTGCCAATCTTTTGCTCAAAGTGAGTGCAGGGCTTGAAATGAGATCTTTTCTTTGTATGTCATGATGGCAGCTGGTGACACAAAAGGGAGTTCCCTGGATCAGAAAGTGGAGGTTTTCCAAATAAAAACTTTAAGAACAACTCAAAGTATCCCAAAAGCTGAGGTTAAGCCTGGCTGAAGTCCAGTGAAGACGTGGGCAGTATCAAGAATCAGCCAGGATAAGGTGTCACACAGGCTGAACTCTATGCATAATCACTTCACCACCATCCGGGGGTACTTTTGACCCTTTTTTAATCTGGACAAGGGAATCCAGGAATAAAAGTGTTATTAGGATATCCCTTAGTTTTAATAATCACTGTCCGCACCCATTTTGGATCCTTTTCTTTTCCTTCTTTATTTGCCTGTATGGTCTACCCTATCCTATTGCTCCGCCTCTAGCGTTGGTCTGCTCTGAGACGTTTTGCAGAAGTCCTATGATGAAGTATGTCACAACACGTTGTGGAGGGCAGTTTTTATAAAATGAAGGTGCTCCGGATACAATGTTGTATGAATTGCAACTTGAAAAAAATTGAGACTTGAAGTTACCTTACTTTATTTTGTGTGTAAGTTACATATGTAAGAGCAAAGCTTTTCCCAGGGCTCCGGACACACAACATGTAGTACAAATCTGTGCTATGGTGAGCTCTGGGGGAGTTGGAGAGCACAGAACATTCACTTGGGTCGCTGAAGTTTGGGTTGTTTCAAATGAGATGGGATTGCTACTAAAAAACACTGCTGTTGAGGCTTATAACCATTTCAACACGGTTTGCTGCTATTTACATTTACCGAGGATTACCAGCCTGATGATCGGGAATGATTCAAGTATGTGAAATAACTCATTTTGGCAAAGAGGACTGTCTACTGGAGGTATAAATTGGGGCAACATATTGTTTATGTAGAGGATTATTCTTTTTATTGAAAGATCTCGCACAATAATTCTGCTTTTCTGCCTTTATCATTTTTTTCAGTATCTTGTTATTTCAAGATAGCACTTTTACTAAAGTCGGTTTTGGAAGATCTGTCTTTTGCAGATTTGTCCTCAACTACAGCTGATATGTTGGGTGATTCAGAGAGTTTATAAGGCAAATTGGGGTCAAGATGCTTGGTGCCTAAATGTGAAACTTCAACCTACAGGTACAGTCTGCGCTACTGAAATGCCACTGGTCAGTCATTCTGTTAGTCTGTAATGTTTCTATGCCAGCCAGCCAGCCACTCATGCATCCATCACCTGTCAGACAGGGAAAGTTTAGTTAATCTGTCAGTAATGTTTTCACAGAAACAGTGTTCATCTTTGCACTCAATTTAAACATAGAATGTGGTTTGCCATTATGCATTCCAATCAAGTGTTATAGCTTTGTATCCATGTAAATCTAATGGATGGTTATATCCTGTAAAATATCAATTAGAACTTCCATTTCTGAAATATTTGTTTGAAGCTTTTCAGATGTAGACACCGCCTTCATAGTCTAATTTGCATTCTGGTCAGTAATATCTTTTGAATGCAGTTCGGGGTCTATGTACATGTTAACCCCTTCGACGCTGATGACGAGCTGGGCTCGTCATGAGGTAGCCTCCTCGCACGCTCATGACGAGCCCAGCTCGTCACGTAACATGCGATTTAAAAAAACTCAGCATACGGGCGGAATTCCGCCCGCACGCATGCAGTTAACAGAATAAAGCCTTTAATATTAAAGAGTGGACCCCTCTCCATTACTTTACCAATTGGTTGTTCACAGCTAAAATTCATGGTTTATGAATGAGTTCGAACCAGAGTTGCATGTCAGATGTTATTTGCTCTTTAATAGAAGAACTAAAGTCTGTCCTCCAGTTATCAGAACCACAGACAGGCAAGTAAAGAAAGTCACCAAAGATCTTACACACGTTAACCAATGGTCTGACACCCACCAGCATGCTAGAAATAGGTCTGTTTTACTTAGCACACTGACGTTGAGTCACTGAAGATAGAGAGCAAGGTCAGTATAGTCAAAAGAGTAAGCCAACAATCAGGCTATGGGCGGAATAATCACACTGTGCACCTCTTGCTTGTTAAAAGTTCTATCATATTTTACTTAAATTCCTCCTTACAGTCGCTTTTAAAGTGTGGTTTAGAGCGTTTTAGCCAGAAGAGGCAACTCTCAATCTTTTGCAAATCTCGCACTACCATACAAAAATACATTCAGGTTAAAAGTGGAGCACAAAAACGCAGAAGAGGGAAAAATACTCGAAGCAATGGAAAATAAAATTACATAAGGGTATAATTTATTACTTGCTCCAGAGGAAGTTGTACATATAAATAATTAGGCGTCACTCATAGTGTAACACAAGCTCAAGAAATATTTTCTTCTATCTCCTCTTTGCATTTAACTTCCGCCCACAGGCTCTTATTTGCCATTGTGAATTTATTCTCAAAACATTCCAAAAGCAAATTTCACAATTCCTCTGGACTTCTCGATTCATGGTCAGTTCAATGTCTAGTCAGCACCAATCTTGCTGTAGATATGCTATTAAATAAAATGTGCAACTTTCCTTGATTATGTGCTCGTGATAACCAAAAAATATTAGCGTTGGTGCCCATTTTAATGTTTGCAGTAAACTAACTGCAAGCTCTCCTATACCCTCATTACAAATTATGGAGGCTGCTCAAACAGAGAAAGTAAGTCTATAGCAATAGGCATATCAAGGGAACCAGTGTAGTAGAATCCTAGTACAAAACAAGGACTTTTCTATGACTTCAAGGTAGGGTAGGCTGTGTGTTGTGAAATGACATTTACTACTTCAAATACAACTTCCTTAACTTACCTATGGTGCAGTTTGTGGTTATTTTTCTTCTCTTGGGATTATGTCGTAGCAATTCTAATTCTCGTTTTGTTGGCTCCCACGTTGAATATTTCTCTCCAACTCCTTAACAGGATAAGAAGGCGTGTTTAGAGAACAACATTAGTAAGTAGATAGTCCTACAGCAGTTTCATATTAAGGCGGGGTTTGTTAGGATAAATTCAAGCGACATTCCGTTAGGATGTGTTATGTAGTTAATATTGTTTACACTTGCTCTTTTTTGGCCAGGATATCATTTTTACATTCATGAAATGATTTACATCAAGTCAACTTCAGTGAGCTTTCCAAAGTAATTACAGATACACCGTCCATATTACTTTAACTAGTGGAAAATAAGCTCACTGACTCTTTGGTGGATTAGGATACGCAATGTTCAAACCTCTATGCACACGGTTGTACAAGATGCCAATACATCTACAGAAATCAGTTACTGTAATGAATCAAACATATACTTCATAAACCAAAACAATATAGTTTAATAAAAAAATAAACTGGGCAATAGGTAAATACCTAAGGATATGCTACTCTGCAGCACTCTTAAAAGCCAAATACAACATGGGACAAGGTTGCAAACCTATACAAATGTTCTTGAGCACGGCTACTTCTTAAATAAGTGAAAAGCTCAAAAGTTCTAGATTTCAATCTAAGCATTCTCATTGAAAACACTAGTCAAAACAGACCATGTAATGTAACTGCGTAACAGGAGAACAACCAGTTGGACTTGGCGTTTAAGAATCTTTCGTATGAATATCCGAATATCACGGATCTCTGATGTGCTTTACATTTGTTTTTAGTCATCCCAGGTCTCAGTCGGACACATAATTTGAGATGGCTGCTGGAACCCAATCGGGAAGAAAAAAAACAGTAAAGCACTAAGAACTGCCCACATGAAGGCCGCTGCAGAAAGACTGCAGCAAAGATACAAATTGTTATGCAAGGCCAGTTCTGGTGAGTCAGAGGAGCATTCTGGCATTTAAGGAGACAGGCAATCTATTCTATAATGGAGGATTAAAGGCGGTTAGCTCACAGGCACACTGGAAGCAGGGTTAATGTCGCAAACAGATGTGCTCTAGTTTAAACTGATGTTGCTAGAAGATTTTAAGGCCTTCTACTACCCAAAAGTGTATGGCTTTATCTTTAAAGACCCTCATCTCGCACATTACAGCGATCACTAAAGTGGGCTTAGTTACAGAAAGCTGCAGCAGTCTACGTTGTAGTACTCTGATGAGATGCAAAGGTGTTGGCCAAGGTTTATGATGTATCTCAAGTTCAGGTTTATTAAACACTACCAGTAAAGTCATCAGGAACAGTTAACACTACCAAAATGTAGGATGCTTTGAAATGCTGAACAGCTGTAATGCGTGCTTGACAATTCCTTGCAACGCAGAGCAGAGGCACCATTTCCATAAATTAAAGGTCGAAGATCATTGAGACTGACCATGTTCGATTTATGGCTCTTATGAGCAGTCAAGACTATTGCAGTCTATAATCCACAGAGAAGCTCCTTGCTTACGTGCCTTGCTTTTGTCACTCTTAGTCTTGCTCTTCTAACTTCACCACAAGAAGAGAATTACCCACACTGTAAAACTCATTATTAAAGAACAATGTCACTATGTTTTGGAGCACTCCAACCATTACATTCATGAGCACCAAAAACTCTAGTCACCAACCTCCACGCCTAAATCAGGAAATGGCATCTAGAATTCTGTGAAAGCTTATTGAAAGTACCACACACAGATAAGGGAAGGAGGGAAACTCCTACTACGACCTCTCACTATACTTATCACACACAAGAAGTAGGAGTATATCAAGTCGCTATTTTTGTGGCGTCTGGAGTGACAGATTGTGAGCTATGGGCCCACCTTGATGAAAGTGACTACAGGGAGCGGTCCTCGCTTCCCCGCTCATTCGAACTAGATGACGGTAAAATTCGATTTTACACGACCTGCGTAAAAAGAAACGGGCACAAACTTTGTTCTACTGATTAAGGTAGAAGGAAGAGGGGTTTGAATACGGGGGATCTATTAGTCCTAAACAAAGACCAAAACCGGCTGAAACAGGTCGATGAATCTTACAGAGTGGAGGGGTTAATAGTCCATAATTCAGCGACGGGTTATTAGTGTTCAGAATTGGATGGCGCACAACAGGTAGTGGTTGAGTAGTCACGAAAGGTAATTTTGGTTGGTGCTGCTTGTACAGAGAGAACCCTAAAAACTCTGAAACCAAAGGGTGTAGGAGCTAACCCTTATGATAAGTCAAACAGCCAGTCAAGCGCACACAACAGTTGTAAGGATATGAGTAATCGAGGCAAGGTGTTCAAGGATAAGATCACACACGATGTTCTTTCTATCTTAGTTTAATGGGTATGTGAAAGGTCCTCCTATCCAGTGCAAGTCCGCACAAAGTGTAATCGACTGAAGGGTACAAAGCTTGTATTTGAAAAGAGGCGGGTAATGCCTATTGTCAAGGTCACGAGCGGCGGTATGGCGAAGAAATGACGTGGAGGGTATTGCCGGATACAGGAAAAAAGTTTTTCTTGCACTGTGTTTTGCTTGAAACACCCGATCAGGACCGGGTTGGAATTATCACCGGTCCCCTGATACGACGATATCGCACACCTTTTCAGCCCTGAAGAGTCATTGGGTTAACACCCTTTCTGACGAAACACGTGTCGGCTGGTTTTCTTTCTTGGTGGTGTCTCCTGGATAGGAGGACCATTCACATACCCATTAAACTAAGATAGAAAGAACATCGTGTGTGATCTTATCCTTGAACACCTTACCTCGATTACTCATATCCTTACAACTGTTGTGTGCGATTGACTGGCTGTTTTGGTTAATAATCCATAATTAACCAGTTTACTACAAACCACTGGGTCAGAAGCACCCTTGTTTTCACTCTAACCAAGGAATCCACTAATAAAATGGTTATCTGGAAATCCCTCAGTTAGCTTTAACTGTTTTTGTCTGCTCTCTACTTTTGCTTTGATCCCTACTTCTTTATGTGTTCGTATTGTCTCCCACACCCTATTGCTCCACCTCATGCGTTGGCTTGAACGGAGCTGTGTTTAGCAGCCCTATGATGCACGCCACACATTTTTGTGGGTAAAGGCAGTTTTCTAAACATAGTATTGTTGCCAGTTTACCTATACAAAAATAGTGATCCGATATATTCCTACTTCTTCTTCTGTGTGACTGGAAAAGGCTTATTGAATCACTGTTTCTCCTTTCTGTTATGCTTCAGTCCCTAATGCCCAACGATGGAATGAGGTGGAAAGGGAAGACCGTAAATGTCCAACTAGGCTTCAAGCAAACATTTACAGACCATTGTGGCTGAAGGCAGACAAGCTTTTGATACAAGACATGTCCAGAAAGCTTGCGGAGTAGCTCTTGGTGCGGTCCTACAAATGTCTGCAACAGGTTTGTGGAAATGCCACTGATAATGCCTTTGCTGTGGTGGAATGAGCAAGATCTCCTTTAAGGTAATTTGATTTTGAAAGGAGCAAGGGCCTTAAATAGTTTTGGCTATTGACCAGCGTGGTCCGAGATCCTCAGGTGTTTTGGTTTTTTCAGATAGAAATGCAGAGAAGTCCAGATTCTGTAATGATTCTTCAGATGAAGAACATGGGGTTTATGGCTGAGAGCAGAAGAATAATCTTGATTAAAAAAAAATAATGCCACTATGACTTTAGCAATAAAAGGAGGAATCAAAACAAGTTGAACAGGTTTTTGATGAACAAAAGACCAGAAGAGGTAGTGGTGGATACAAGGTTGCACTTCAAAATGGGCTAGTATAATCAATTTTACACCGTTATCTGTATCTCAGTAAGTACAATTGGTGCCTCTCAGGGTGAGATCCCCACTACCCAAGGTATCAGTAACACAAGAAACAAAGGTAACTTGTACAACTTATTCAAAAAAGGAAAACCCTGGCACTCCTAATGTTTCATATTAAGTCCAATATGATATAATATCCATCAAGCAAGGAAACACAAAAATGGAGAGATCCCTCCTATTTCAGGAAACATCGAGAACTATTCAACATTCATTAAATTATTTATTTTATAGTAGCACAGAAAGGAAAGGACTGGCACATAAATATTTGTTACTACATTCATACAATAGTTTTTTGTATAGTATGCATGATGGTCCAGTCCTTGTTGTGTAGAACATCGATCACAGCCAAAGCGCGTTTCCTCACCACAGTGACTTTCTCAAGGCTTCAAAGTTGCTCAAATGGATGCCGGAAATGTCAGCATCTCGACAGTCACGATTACAAGGATTCTCTTGGAATAGCATTCAGTAGTTCTATCAAGAAGGCCAATTCCTTCCTTTCCTATTCAGTATTCAAGCAGGAGACTTTTCCTCCAGAACGATTAAAAAAATGTGTAGACATTAAAATCAATGATTCCTCTTCGCATTGTCTAATAATATTCAATTGACTAGGGCACTATGATAAGACCCTTCATAATAGCTTCTTGTAACCTAAGCTACCGGCTCCTCCCGTCTCTGCTGCCGCAACAATGGAATGCTCATCAGACAAAACTCACCGATCAGAGTTGATCACCAAGAAAGCCATCTTCTAGTAAAAACTATTTCCTGCCACACACCTATGTGCTCAATTTGCATTCACATAAGCAAACTAGGTATTTGCCCTAATAAAACAGTGCATGATTCCAAGGGACCTATATACTGAGGCACCTAAATCAAGTTATTGCCACCCAAAAGAAAGGCTTCCAAAAGCGGTTTCATTTTTCATGAGGCCATAAGATCAAAGAATGTGCGCATCTATCTAGCGAGGACCTGGACTAGACTGTGGTCCAAAAGACCATGAATTAACTAACTGGAGGGAACAGGTGTGTCAAGTCCATGAAGATGTTTGGCAGCCTCATTATCCTCAGAGAACTCTTGACATCTATTTCAAGAGGCATTAAATACCGCTAGGTAGGCCCTGCAAAACTGTAACCCAGAATTACTAAATACATTATGATAATCTGCTGCACAGACCTCTTTGGCAAGACTGAGTAACATACCATCAGCCACTTGCCCAAATTTAAACTTGGGTGTAGAACTTCATGGCAACTGACAAGGTTTTCTGGGTTAAGGTTTACTTCTCAGAAACCAAGTACAACAGTTGTCTGAGGAATGATAGGGAGCAGTGTGGCACTTTCAGTCCCTCTACAGACAGGAAGCAGTGAGTAGTGCTCACACATAGATGGATAATGCCCAAACACCACACCTGGACGAGCTAGCAGAATGGATCAGCATTCTGGGAAGTCATTATCATCTGCAGGACCTTAAAAATCATAGGAGTGTAAGAAAAGTTATAGATCACTATTCCTGTCTAAACCAACAGCAGGGTGCATCCCAGGGACAAAGCGCGGGCAAAGTAAAAGGCACGGCAATAACATAAGGATAGTTGGCAGGACAGAGTGTGGGGCAGAGGGACAGGCAGAGCGAGAGAAGAACATAAGGATAAGTGGCAGGACAGAGGGAACAGAATACGGCAGTGGCGAGTCAAGAACATGAGAATAACTCTTAGGACAGAGTGTGCGGGACAGAATGAAAGGCAGGGCAAAGCAAAACATGTGATTGAAGAACGTGAGAATAAGTGGCAAGTCAGTGTGCGGGGCAAAGGGAATAGAATATAGCACTGTTGTGTGTTGAGGCAACAAAAGCGAAGAAAAGGAAAGTAAATACCATGTGGCACTAAATAAAACAAGAGGGACTTAATAAAGATAAGAAGGGAGCGAGCAACTAGGTGCAAGCACAGGGATACAGGCCTGCTGCCCATAACTGTTTTTTTATTTATTTATTTTGGTCCTCATCTCACCTTTTAAGCCTCTGCGGATCTTATGAAGCCGCTATTACGATCTGTGGGCCTCCAAGCTTACCGCACTCGCTTAGGTCTCCAGACCAATCCCTTTTTTAAAACATCACGGTGTAATCATAGGACCAGCTATATTAATTGTAGGTTACGACCCCAACTCATTAAAGGATGCCAGATGTTTAATAGCTTATCCTCTACACCTTTATATTCCAGTCGGGCCATAGTAAACGAGGCTCTCAGCCAGTCCTCCCTTTTTGGTGAGAGGGGATCTTTCCATTTCTTACACATCTCTCTGTGTTAGTAATACCAGATACAAAAGGAGACCTCTGTGTGACGGTAGGCAGTCTGACAGAATGAACCATCATCTGCGAAAAAGACTAATAGGAGATTGACATCAATATTGGTTTTAAAATCTCCCGGAGTGAGTCGCCAACCTCTTTCCAAAAAGTTCTCAGTTCCTAACACTCAAAATAGACAAGTAGGTCGTTGGCTAGGGGGGGGGTGAGGCATCTTGGACATTTGGGAGGTGGTACTGGAGCAAACTTAGCTATCTTTACAGGAGTATAGTAAAGTCTATTAACGAAAAAATGATCCTTTAGGTCCGAACATTGTAGGTCTAAAATAGCACTTTAAGCAGACAGTTTGATATTATACACAAGTGACCCTGAGGTGGTGATTCCCCGGGTTGAGGAGCTGTTAGTTGGATTTGGGTCTTTGTCTGGTTAGTTTCTCAATAAATCAAAAAGACAGAGGAAATGGGTTGGAACTTGGATCAGTGGACAGGAACAGTTAGTACAGAGTTTAGATATCTGGGGATTTATATTGTAAAAGATCTGGAAAAAATTCCCCAGATTAATCTTAATAGAGTGACAAAAGAAATAGATAGTCTTTTTACTAGATGGAGGAATCTCCCTCTAACCATTTACGGGAAAATCAATCTGGTAAAGAGGGTAATTCTCCCTAAGCTTTCCTACTTATTCTCCACTATACCTCCAACTTTCCCGAAAAAGAGCATCAGTAAGGTGCAGAGTAAGATCGGGAGTTGTGTGTGTGTGTGGGGGGGGGGGGGGGGATAAGGGGGTTCGACTGGCCTGGAAGAAACTTAGACGCAGACTAATTAAAGGTGGGATGGCCCTCCTTGATATTGGTCTGTATGCAGTAGCATTCCAGTTTAAAAGCATTTGAATGCTACTTGTGAAACCAGAGGGGTTAGCATGGGGTAGGCTTTTGGGAGAGATGGTGAGAGCTGAAGGAGGAGGAGGAGGTGGGGAGGCTTTTTTATACAAGTTTGGGTCTCGTAAATTCTTTAAGCGGGTACGCCTGAAGGTTCGAAGATCAGCCCTGGAGTTGTGCTATAGGGTGAGACTCAGTTCGGGGATAGGCTACTATTCAGACCTGGCCCCCGTATGGGACGCACCCGGAACCCCAGACTGCCTGAGAGACAGTTTGGCGTTGCCTATAAAGAGGGCGGGTATCACCACTTGGATCGAGTAGGTGGATTCCGGGGGGGGGTCCACCCCTGGGAATATCTGAGTGTTAAGATTGGTACAGGGTTATCTAGATTCAAATATCTATAGTGAATGTCATGTATGACGCAGAAAAAAGGGAAGTAAGAGGGAACGGGGAGATCGAAAGATTGTGTCAGTCCGCCCTCCCAATAAGGAGGGAAATCTCAGTGTGGTATTACCATCTATTAGAAGCCGAAGATCTTGAGATTCCCTCCTTTGAGGTGGAGTGGAACCAAACTCCCCATGGACCCTCAATAGAGTCCCTTTTCGAACCTTCATTAAAGATACTATACAAGTATATAAAACCCGCCTGTCTGAAAAAGGCTGCCCATAACTGTTGCAAACTGGCAGTATCAGGACTTCAAATGACTGATGAAGGTTTCTTTGGTTGAGCATGCGTACACCTCAAAGACTGGTTCAATGACTTACTTGCAAATCTTACACTTGCAGGTTGAGCAGAAACACCTGCTCTCTTTCGGGTAGCGAGTCTTTCGGGTATTTAGGAGTGCCAAGGTGTTTTCCATTTTTACTCTCAACATTCTGAATCTCACTACTGGAAACATTCAGTGCTAAGAAGAGTCTTCAGCTTGAATGAAATCATATGGGGGACAAATCTCATTTGTTTCAAGGGCACTAAATAAAAGTTCAACATAGTGAGCTCTCCTTCAATACCCGGTTAAGACTATGAATTATAGACAAAGGTGGTAGCATCCGACTACCATGGGACTCTCTAATACACAGGCTGTTAAGCAGCTGATCCCAGTGTTTCACCAGGTTTTGCTTCTCTGAAATCATGAAGAGCTTGCCATGTGGCACCATCTCTATGAAGAAGGGCTGTAGTTCCTAGAGTCTGGTACACACAGCTAATAACTTTATTGAAGGAGAGGTCCAAAGCCAAGTTCAGGATATCAATGGGCAGTAACAGATTTTGCTAGACTACAGTCCAATATGTTACAGATGAACTGAAACTTCTTTATGGAGGTCAGAAGGATTTTTGGTAGCTTTCAGAGAACCCAAAACTAGTAGGCCTTTAATGATCAGGCAGGCTGGTCTCTAATGCTTCACTAGATTATTTTCTTATGAGTAACACAGCTGTTCAGGCGCTTAGGGGACAACAAAGGTGTGATCAACTCTGTTCACATGTGTACTTTTAAAACGCATGTTCATTCAGAAGGGTATTTTAGGACTGAGAGAACATCTTACCCAAATCAATGGGAGTCAGTTTATTGAACTCGGAAGGATGAAAGGATAAGTGCACCTGCTGGGATACTCACCTGTGGCCATGCGTTCAAACACAGACCCTGCAGTGGATGCATTAGTCCACTGAGCCACCAGACACAGCTCCGTGGCAGGAAGACAACCACTAGAGGTAGGATCCTGGTCAGGATCGGAGAGGCTACAATGAGACCAAAAAGGAATACTGGACTGGAAATGCTTGTTTCTTCAGAACCAGACTTCGTTCCCGTGCTTCTGCGGGACACTGACATGAAGGTAATCATCTTGAAAATACACAGTACATAGCTTTAAAAAAAATATATATATATATAATATATATATATTTTAACAGCTCTAAAAAACAGACAAGTCCAGCATCCTGACCTTTGTTCCCTGGTCTTCAGGGGGTTGAAATGGGGAGCCAGGGGCTCTATTGAGGGTTCTAGAAGAAATGTGAGGTGGTGGTAAATGGGGATGGCTGAGGTCTTCCACATTGCGCTCAGACTATCCACTGACCACAGAATGCATTAGAACATAGAGGCAAATCCTCTATCAGGAAATGACTAAAGCGGAGATGGCTTAGGACACTTTAAGCCATTCCGCCCCTGATTAGACAAATCAGACTTATCTGCCTTGGAGTACACCTTCTCTAAGTATATCAAGAGCAGAATTTAGAAAATATCGAGCCCGAGGAAAAGGCATTACACACCATCTGAAATACCAGGGGTTTGCAGCTACCGCACGAAAGGAGCTAAAGGCAGACTGAGGCTGTAGGGCAACCGAGAGGCCCAAGGGTTTGTCTTTAGCCTGCAAGTCCTTAAATCCAGCACAGAGTCAGCCTTGTCTCCAAAAAGACAGGTGCCATGAGGGAAGCTAGGACATCACGCAAAAAGACAGATGTTCTCAGCCAGACATGGAGTCTGTGTTCCAAAGTTGATGAAACCGCTCTGCTTAGCAAGTCAGTCGTTTACAAGCCACCGCGTATAGTAAACGTCTGGAACGGTTTGAGAAAGAATGTCCCGGGCCTCCTCCCGGAACTGTGGCAGCACTTGCACAACCATTTCCCAAAGGGTGTGGGAAGAGCAGCCCAATAAGCATGCGGTGTTCACTAACAATGCAAGGTTGGCGAAAGCAAACATTTTCTTACCCAAACTATCCAGCCTCTTGGATTCCCTGCCCAGGGGAGCAGTAGGGAATGCATCATGGGAAGTGCTGGCTTGGACCACCAGGCTCTAGGAGGTAGGGTGTAAGGTGAGGAAATCTGGGTCCCTTGGAGCAAGGTCGTAGCAGCGGGCAAACGTCCTATTCAGAGGAACCCCTGTGCTGGGTGTGAACCAGTATCCAGGAAGGATGTCGAGAGCATCGGGGCTGGTGCCAGGGAAGGTTGCAGCGGCACAACCAGCACCGGTCTAGATCCATGGGGGACATCAGAGCTGCCAGTATGGAACCAGATGGGCCCACCCCTCCGAATTCATGGGGCCAGAAGGCACCCCAGAGGGGTAGAGTCACTCAGAAATTTGACGCATTGCCTCAAAGCTCTTTCACTTCAGCAAAGGTCGCTCCAGAAAGAGGAGAGGCGCAGAGTCGGCCCAAATGCAGCTTCCAAGAAACCAAGCCTCGAACGCCGATGTGCCTTTGTTACATCAGCCGTGGGGAAGTAAAAGCCCACTTCAACTTTTTGTGTTTTGGGCCCCTTACCTAGGTGCCTTGACTATTTGGAGTGGGACGAAGAGGACAAAGAGGACTTTGGACTCCTGGAAACGTTTCCTAGACCTTCCTTTTGAGCTGGACCGTGACTCCTGCAGTCGCGTACTGGGCCAAAACCGCTTCAGGGACCGCTCTCTCAAAGCCTTCGGTGCCATGGCCCATCAGTCGGTGCAAGACTGAGTTGTGGTCGCACTCCAAGCACCACAAGAAGTGCTGGTCTGTCACAGACCTGGTGCGATGATAGGCGCCCCTGGGTTGAAAACCTGTCTTCGTCAAGGACCTTCAACACACGAGAAGAAAACCTAAAAAAAAGAACGTTGCAAAGATCCTTTAAAAAACGGACAGAGGGGTAGCTCTTCTCGGATCTGCGCTGGCTGGTTCAGAAAGAAAAGCACGGATGTCAGCGCGCTGAGGTGGCACCTTTATAGGCGACACAGATGTCACTTCTGGCGCGGATAACACCAAGTGGAGCCAGCCGATGCCACCTACCAGTGTGCAGGGTACTGCTCACAAAAAATCTTCCAGATCCACTATGACGCTTACGGGACATCAAAGGTAAGGTACCTGCGGTTAGATGTCTATCAGATTAGTGTTCGCAGAGTTGGTAAAAGCTAATCCAAAAGAGCCCTCTCTCTCCGGGTCCACTTACGTGGACTTCAAAAAACAATACAGAGTGAAACAGACTATTTGGTATCTACAGAGAAAACTGAGAAGTCACAATTCTCGGGTTACCTGCAACACCTTTGCTGAACCAGTTAGAGTCACCTCCATACAAGATGGAAAAGGCAATAGGGTAGGGTGTGTTACATCACTGACTGTATCAGTACTTAAGACCCTGTCCAGTTTCTGATACCCTGTACACACCTCGCGGAGGCCTTTTTATCATGGTGAAGTTAAACTGATGCACACAGTATAGGAGTGCAATAGGCAGGACAAGATCAGTTCTTGGTGCATTAAAGTGTTGTAACTCAAATTAGTGGTGTGAATGCAGAGTTAGCTAAGGAAATTGTTATATGTGTAAAATGAGTATGTCTTCAATCAAATGAGGATCTGCATAAAGAGAGTTCAATATGTATCAGATTGTGCTCAGATTGTGAACATACAAGTGAAATACCACAGTCCTCTTGCTACGTGAATTTTCTCTTAGAATCGGATCCCTCAAAATATGAAGAAAAAACATTAATTGGGCATTTCAGATGAGGTAAAAAGGAAAATGCTGGTGGTAAATGATCTGCAAACAATTTTACGGGACAAAGGTATTACAATATGTATCCTCTTAGAGATATTTAATAAACTTAGGAAAAGCTAATGCCCACATTAGTAGCAAAAACTCCAGTAAAGGACAAGAAAGAGCCCTTACACAGTACTAGCTATACCCAATTACCCATTAGTAGCATGAGCTAACATTTGTACACCTTACTGGCTGAGAGACTGGCAGATAAAGAATTAGGCTTTGTTAATAGTAAGCTTAACACCAGAAAAAGGGGGAAGAGGATATGACCTTAGTTCGACCTCCTCGGGGTAAACCTCATCACACATAAGGAAGTGAGGACATCGGAGCCGCATTTTTTTAGGAAAAAGTAAAGTACAAAGTGTAGCAAAGTGCAATACTTTGAAAAAAACTGCCCTCTATATTTAATAAATAATTGGGTTTTAGGTCACTCCAAACGTTGAATAAAAGCAGCATTAGCAGCTTGGGTATTGCATTTCCAGACAGGTTGGGGTATCAAGTGTACATGCAGACAGACAATGGGTAAACGAATAAGGTGAACAAAGTCAAGGGGAATGGAGTTCAGAATGTGGCAGATTACTCAATTTTTATATTGTGTTCCGTGCTTCCCAAATAGGTTTATGGGCCGTCCCCAATATATGCTAGTCTTAGAAGAACGAGTGGTTATATAAAGTCAGTCGCACAATACTCACCTGATCTCCATCAAGATACTGGAAGATTAATCCATTGAAAGCATAGAAAATTACTTTAGTTTCTGCTCCACAATAATCAGTTCAAGTCCACTATTTCAATCACCACAAATTTAACTTAAGCAGAGACCAGACATTGTGGCTGACAAACCCTCCTTAATCAGGGGTTTACAAGAGTAGTGTACAGCAGTTTACTCCAGACAAAAGGGCTCCTTTCATTGGGGAGGCAAATGCAAGTTTACAGATTAGCAGTTATATATCAAAGAATGGCACAGTTTTTAAGGGCCACTTATGAAAGTAACATGAAAGAATTATAAAATATTTTTCTGGATCAGAATTTAAGGTAATCTTCCTTATGTGTGCTGGGAGATCGATTTTCTGATAACTTAGGAATACAGTTGGACTCCGGGAAGTAACACTGGGTGACTGAAGTTTTATTCCGGTTAAACATTTTAGGGATAACTAATATTTCTTTTGCTCAGGCAAAATAAATCTGTAATGAAGAAAAAAACATGGAAACATTGACAAGACTATGAGAATTCCTCAGGAACGATTGCTAATATTTGGGAGAGAAACCTGGAGAAGCCAACAGGAGATACACAGACACACACACCTATTTATATACCCATCTCTATCGATCTATCTTTAAAATGGAGATCTGCAACTTTGTTTAATTTCTAGACTTCCAGTGCAAAAGTAGTCCAGACAGTGATTTTAAGGCCGTCAGGGATGGACAAAAAAAGAAATGTAACCACGAATTATGTCCATGCCATGCTCTCTCTTCCTCCTACATTAATTCTAACATACTCATTTTTATTAACGTGAAGGGGTTTTTACATTTTTTCACAATACCACTGTTTACTCCTTGTAGTAATTAAAAGAAAAGGCATGTTAGTTGCTTCCAAGGCATTGTCTTCATCACATTTTGTCTTTTGTAATCCACATAAATATACTTCTAAATGAAAGACTTTATTTAAGTATTTTTTTAACTAAATAAAACATTTTCATATTCTTTTATACATTTAAGTATCACAATAACACCTATAAATTTCATTAACACACAGGACACCTAAATTGAAAGTAAAAACTACAACTGAGCAGTTATAGCATACCGCAAATGCTAGTTTAGAATGACAACTGAAAATCCACAAGTTAGTAGCAAATGAGCAGAGATAAATTCTTACTATTGCAATATTCTTCCAATGTTTAATAAGTTGCATTGGTAAAGCAAAAAAGACAGACAAGCATATTATATGATGAGGCAACCCACATTGAAATTGCTAATGAAAGTCAGTTATGCCTTTATAACAATTATTTACATTCTACTTGTGCTTAAGCAATGTACACGAAGACAAATAACACTTTGCATATTCATTTCTGAACGCTCTCTTCAATGGGGTCACATTAACTCCTTTATTCATTATTTTTTGGCTCAAATCCAGGATATATAGCTGTCAAATTGCAAGATTTTTTTTGTAGTCCACTTGGTAGGTTTTCGCTCTTTGGGTTGCCACGTAATACTAATTGGAGAAACATCTATTAGATTTTCTAAGGGGAAAATAACCTGGAACATTTTCCACCAACAAAATCCTTCATTCATTGCGGCTACATCTAGAACCCTACATCCAGGAAGTCAGGAGAGCTAATGAAGTGACATACTTCAAAGCTACTCTGGAATAGGAGCTAAAATGCATCCATGTGCCTTACTTCATATAACAGTAACTGATAGCAAACTCACATTTGCCACCATTTTAAGGCTGTCCACACGTTATATGCATGAATCCGAATAGCCTCTACTCAATAGCTTTTTACTTTCTGTAGTCTAATCCTCTAAAGCCAGAGGAAATAAATTACTTACCTATAACTACAATTGTGTAGCGTTGGCATTTTCATTTCATGTGCCTCAATCACTCAGGGTCTCGGGTAATAAGAATAGCAGTGAACATTATTAACATCCCTAGAAAGGCATACAATAGTATTTGCTTGGTAGCCCACTTCGTAACCTTATTGAAAACTGCCCAAACTTCAGCCAATGAGGTGAAAGAATTCTAAATTCCACCACCGTTACAGGTCATCATAGCTTTGATTTTGATGCACTGGTGTATAGGGATAGCATTCATGAAGAGAATACTAATATAGGAAGCAGGAGGACCACAAGGAAATCTATTAAAGATATTTGCAAAAATAATTATAAGTTAATTAACATAGTTCTTCTCCAAAACCCGATTCTTCACAGATTCATAGTGTTTGAATCATAGAAGCAAATAATATACTTGTCATAGATTAATAAATATGGAGAGCGTTGCAGCTTCACCTTATTAAATTGTCACAAAAAACAGTCTCCCCTTCATTAATCTCAAAAAAGTAGTGTTCTGCCCCTTTTACCTTGTGGTCTTTCTGTATATAGTAATATGATCAGTTCAGAGAGCTTGTGTAGTGGCCACACTTTTCGTTCAAGAAGTGATCTACTTTCTTTAAAGAGCAGTTAGCTTTTGAACGGCAGAAGGTGATGGCTGCTCTCCTCCATCTACCGATCCCCTGTCTTGACAGAGGGCAGTCTTTACATTGTAAATGAAGGATGGCAAAATGGTATACAAGTAAGGACTAGATGGTCTCACAATGCACAACTACAGGTATTAATGTAGCTTAAGCATGTGCAGGGATTTCTGCTGCAGTGGCAGATTTGAAAAAACTCTCTACCTTTTTCACTAAGAGGGAAGCCCTATGGCCCTCTAGGCATTAACTTGGCAACTGTGTGTGTAGCACTGCAGTCATAATATAATTGAAGAAAATTGTGCTTTTGAGTACACGCCTGGATATCGCCAACACTTCTTGCATATGCGAGCACTGGTAGCAAGGACATCTTCAAAGATACTAAGTTTAGATCTTCTCTGTGTTTGGTTTTCGATTTATTATCAGCTAACACAGCACTGGGTCAAGTTCCCACATTGCGAGGGGTTGCGATTTCGGTTGATTCAGGCTCTAAACAGACCTCCCATGAATTTGACAAAACAAAAATGGAGAACAACAACTTATTAGGAGAGAAACATCAAAATGCTGGGATTCACTTGGACCCACGCGTAAACCTGCCTGAGTGAGATGTAGCAAGTACAGTAAGGTGGCTGTGGTGGTCTTAGATTCAGCCCTTCCGTTAAATGCCCAAACCAAATATTTTCCATTTTACTTTACATCTCTTTGTATTAAGGATGAAAAGAGTTTGGCAATAATATTTTGACATTCCTCTCTAATGTTTAGGCATGCATTTTACAAGTGTTCCAGAGGCAGTGTTCACATTTTGAGATGCAGGGCTGTGATACAGATTAGAACTCCTCAGCCTGGAGACGAGGTGCCAGGGGTCCTCTGATGAGTGTTTGAGGGTACATGGCTAGGTGAAGTTGGTCCATGACGTCATACGGTCTTTCTTTTCAGCGCTCCGTCCATCATCTCCTTGTGTTTGCTTTGCTCGCCCTAAGTTGGCAGGGTATGCCCAGACGTGGGTCCCTTGCTCACTTTGCCACTGGATTCAAGCTAGCCTGGATGATGAAGGGTGTTACCCAGAAACCGGTCCCAGGATGCTCGTTTCCGGTTCAGGGATGACCTGGCTTGGCTGTTCGGGCTGGACAGTTCCCATGAGGTACAGGGTCAAGACTGATTTGCATATGGCTGAGTCTGAACTGAGGTGGCAAAGTGAGCTAAAGAATGATGATGGATTCAACCCAGATCTATGACTGGGGGTGAGTGTTTGAAAAGTTTCAGTGTTTCGTCCATCATCTCCTTGTGTTTGCCATACTGTCTCAGCCAAGCCAGATCAATTGACAACGATCCTCTTGTCCATGCAGGGGAATCGAGGAGAAGAAAATGCAGAGGATTCTCAAGAGGAGAAGAAACCGGTTAAATCAGGAACATTAAAAATTATGGATGGAATGCAGAACAAATCAAAACATTCATCCCCAGTCAAGTGATCTTGGTTAAATTCATCGTTCTTTTGCTCACCATGCCACCCCAGTTTCGACCCATCCATTTGCAAATCAGTTTTGACCATGTGCCTCATGGGAACATTCTAGACTGAACTGCCAAGCCAGGTCCTCCCAGGACTGGACACAAGCATCCTAGGGCCTGGAGATATGAATTTAAGAGCCCTGCAGATTCAGCAGTTGCTGAAGCACATGTAAAGTTGCCATGGAAAAGAACTTTAAGAAATCTATTTAGATTTAGCATGAGGATAGGGTGGCAGCCTTCAAATGTTTTCTTTCAAAAGGAAAACTTCTAGCGGAATCTGTTTTGCTGGGCACTGGATTCAATCCCTCTTTCAGGCACAGGAGCCAGACAGAAGATTGCTACCGGAAGAATATATAAATGTGAATTTTTGGTCTCCTATGGCCTAACCCGACAGCCAAACTGGACCAGCTCTAGAATCCTTCACTATTGCCTCCATACATGTAGGTAGGCCAAGGGGCTCATGCCTGCATGGCACATAGGTAAAGATGAAGGATAGAGACATACAAGGGTCTCTAAAGCACGAGTCTGTATTTTAAAATGGACGAAATGTGTTACATAAAAACTTAACACAGATTGTTTTTATCGGTTTTGTTTCAGAAGCAAAACCAAAGACTATATACGGGGCATTGAGGGTTTATGCTTGATAGAAGTGTGTAACAGTGTGTTATCTCACGTGGACCTATTTGTGATGCCCAACAAAAAGTGTTATGGTTATTGAAGTTTCCAGACAATGTCTAAATGGGGCAATAATGGAGAGCCAGTGGACAAAGTTGGTAGTGAGTAATGGCAGTCAACATCTGGCAAAAATCACAAACTAATTTGCAGCTTTGTACGACACTGCTGCACAGTACTGATAATCCAGCAGGTGGTGTCAATTTTCTGGACTTCTATTTAGGGTGGCATAGTACATGGGAAAACTGTTCATTCTAATGGCGCTGGGCTCCTGGCAAAATGACCAGATCTAAATGGTGTGCTGGGTGAGCGATTAGGATATCCGCCAGAGTGTTATTTTTTCTCAAATCACAGAACACCACTGAGGCAGTAACTGGATTCCCTTCTTTCCATAAGTAGTATTGAATGGCCTGGACAGACCTTCATCGCTTCTTATGAGAGTCAAAGAAAACAATACTTTCCCCTGGAGGTCATTGGTCTTTAAATCTTTAGAGAACACTGCCAAACTGGAATTTTCAAATCTCATCTGAAGGAGAGTCAAGGAAGGATGTTTTTGACCCTGAACCCTCGAATATTGTTCAAACAGTAGTCCCTGACGATATTATCCAGAAGGACCTGGCACATAGGAGGGTCCTTGTAATGAGGACTGTCCTCATAGCAATAATTCGATCCTATGCCCTACTGTACAGCCAGTTATTGCTCGTCCTGAAGGAAGGGTTAATGGCCACGTTCTGCCTGGACAGCCTCTCCCCCCTCCCCCTGATCCAGCGCTGGAATATTCCTTGCTGACACAGAAGTTACATTTAGTTGCACTTGGCTGTTAGCAGTCCCATAGAAATCTGTTTCAAAGTCAAATCCTCCTTTCATCACTTCTGGTGTCCAAAATCTATCTGGGATGGGATGGGACCTTCCTTGAAGGAATAGGAGCTGGTAAACAGGGTCAGATATCATGTCATTGGTTGGGCCTTTTAACTAGGTCACTGAAGGTGCCTCGATGCCAGGACCGATAAAGGCTGCAACAAGAAATCTGTAGTTCCCCCCCAGTAACAGAGTGTCTAGAGAAGGCTTTGCAAGCTTCTTAGCCACCTTGGTAGGTGGGTCTTCGGAATAGTAAGGCTACTGGTCCATCAACGCTGCTTCTTTCGGAAGTTTACATTTATAAGTCTCTAATTATTGGTTTGAACTGTAGTGGCTTTTTAGGATAGCGTAGAAGGGGCACTTCTTAGACTCCTCCCCTGAGAGGCCTATGTAAGGTAACATATTTCTCTCCCTATCCAAGAGTTCTAGTTGAGAAGGCAGGGCAAATCTTAAATTCTCTGGCTTGGAAGCAAAGTGCAAACAATTGACATCCTTCATGAAGATCAAAGAAAACCTTGGGCCCACAACTAGCACATTGCCGGAATAGGATTTAGTTTCCTTCGAGGATTTAACCAGCTCCAAAAGCTGCATTTATCCCGTCCAAAACTCCTAGAAGACTATCCCAGTAAAAGAGGCTACAGAAGGGTATGATAAATAGAAAACCAAGGGTAATCTAAAGTACAGCAACAAAAATAAAATGTTCCTAAGTGAAGGAGGGGAGTAGAGATACTCTCTCACAATGTGCGGTAGTAACCTTAACTAAGGTGGTGGACATGGTGAATGGAGTTCTGGCTAAAAGCTTAGTCATTTCCAATTAGATGAATGTACCACTATTCTATAGCTTTCTAGAGATGCTAATAATTTTGACTGCTGTTTATATCTTTAAGGGTTACTTAAAGACCGACAATGTCAACCCTACAGAAAAGTCTGGTCAGGCAAATACGATAACAGGGCCTACATACGAGATTGAAAAGATTGGACCATGTAGGTTCCCAGTAGCTTAAAAAGGGTTTCAACAATGACCCAAGTATTACGCACAGTTTTGATAAATTTTACTGTTTTGGAACATTAATGTCACTGCAGAAACATTTTTTGGGGGGAAATGTAGGACGCAACACAGTGATGAACTGTCAGTTCTGAATAAGTTTTTGAATTATAGACAGCACAGCCTCGAATTAAGAGTGAGTATCTGTGGAACATATAGAGGAATGCTTGAAGGGTAAAATAATTATTAAAAGTAAACACCAGTTAAGTAATGTACAGACATTAATAGATGTGGGCATTGTCTAATAGGTCCATGCTGTAGACAAAATAATAACACAATTAGTGCATGGACAAGGTAGCAAGAAGAGTGAACAGGGCTGACCTTAGTGGAAACAAAACAGAACACAGTTATTAGTTTAAACACAACAATAATGTGTCCAAATCAGACTCAAATACTGTGGTAATTACATAAGGTCCTGGGATTAGATTGCATGGCTAGTTTAAAATTAGGGCTCCCGGTTTTATGGTATTTATTTTTTTGCCATTTCCGTCTGTATTTATCCATATTTATTTTTTGCTATTTATTCTGTATTTATCCACATTTATTTTGTATTTTCTGTATAAATTAAGCCATAATGGGTATTATCTACATCTATTTAACGGATAAATGTTTACTCGCATTTGAATGTCCAAAAGGTTTCAGCAGTACACAGTGCAATAGCGGTATCTGAAAACATCTGCATTGTAGAATAGCAAAAATAACTAGCTCTTCACTAAATTGAGCCTACTTAGGAAATCTGCTGTCGTTTTTTCATCTCCCATACCTCTCAAACTGTACACCTACGGACCTCATAATGGACAGTAGACAAAATCATTCAAATCAGACCTATTTTCTGTATTCTTCTGTATTTAACAATAAATACAGACAGGAAAATAAATAGTTTTCTGTCTGTATTTATCTGTATAAATCAGTAAAAACGGAAAACGGAGAGCCCTATTTAAAATGTACAGCATAATGCTCATTCCCTTCAGCTGGAGCAGGTCAATCTATCTTAATGTTTTTGCCTGCATCTTAGAACTCTTATACCCTTTTGTAAGAGTCAATCGAAGCTATTGTTCCATGCCCCATCTGAACTACCTCTTTCTAGCACAGAAAATGATTAAAATGAGTTTACAAAACAGATTCTTAAGTGGCCTCTAGTAAAACTGCAGTGTGATCACCTATTGTTTGGCAAGAAGTGTGCCGCATAACTTCAGTCAACATTGGCTGTAAAACAGCAGTCACTGAACAGGGTTGTAAACTCAATGGGCACCAACATTGCCATAGGAGTAAACAAACATGAAACCGCTATTTGGCCAAAAAGGAATACAGTACATTTGGAAACTAAACTCAAAATGAAATGTTAGAGGTAGCAATCATTTAAAAGTGACCTTCTAGTCTGGAAGCAGAAGGCAATTAGGTTAGCTTTAAACCTATGCCATCAAGTTATATTTAGTACAAATTAAAATATGCCTTCAGGATGAAAAATAAATACACGAGGCGGTGGTTTAACTGTGGTTTATCTTAAGATCAGCCATAGGTGTGTTGGAGCATGGCGAGCCCAGCTGTGCAATCAATTCAAGGCCTCTCAGTTTTGTGTTGCAAGCTGGTACAACCATATTCTCGTCTCCTCACACAGAAAATTGACATATCTTTAGTATCACAAGTGGTATAAATAGTAAACACAGGAAAATTTAAGGTTTTTCTTATAAAGACTCAGTTTAGCACAGTTAAATGTTGAAGCACGCACACTGCTTAGCAATCTGGGAGAGCAGCAGTTATCACAGTTTTAAAAAGGCTGTACTAAGAAAAAAATGTTTCAATTCCCAGATCAAATATGGTCCAAGTTTGACGGTTTGATCCCTGAAGTATGTTAAAGAAACAACACAAATTACACCACAAGGGTTGGCACTCCTGACTGTCAATTTCATCTAGGCGTGGCGGGACATCAGAAAATGGACGCATGTGAGGAGAGGTGCGTCTCCAGCCCAAGCCTCTTACCTGTCATTGTATACTGGTAAGGAGAAACCATTGTTGGGGTGAAAGCTAAAAAAGAAAAATTAGGGAAAGCAAACTGAATAATAACACAAATGTGTGCACAGAATATAGCTCACTATATTGTGTACTATGTGTATTATGACAATGTTCGAAAAGTCATTAGTAAAAAATAGAAAATTGAGCTTGCTCGGTTTTTACTTTGGACAAGCTTGTTAATTCCGTGTAAATGTAAGTTAAATTAAAATATTGTTCAGAATCTTTATGTAAATAGATTTTAATTAAAAGGAAATATACTAGAAACCAGACACCTACTAAATGATTGAATAGAATGATTTGAAGGGTTCAGCCTCAGTAAAGTGTTTTTCAGTGTGCATTTTAGAAACTTAAAATATCCTAATTCATTTAAACTACAATTGTGCCCATCTAAAACGTTCATCTGTCATAAAGGTTAGTCCCTCACTGATCCCTTTATCCGCCTTAAATCTAGAACCCACATTATTTTATATACTATAAGTAAAACCAAACCTTGCAGTTTCCAAGCTTTCCGTTGTTCTTCTTTGGCAATTTGTTCCATGTCTTTGTCGTAAATGTAATCTTGACACATAAAGCAGTATATACCCCCATACAAAAGGTCTATTGCTGTAAATGAAAGGAAACGGTGTGTAAAGCAGCATGAAATGTCAAATGTAATCCACTTTTTGTAACAGTGTTGAAAACTGTGAAACTTCATGAAATAAAACACTTTTCAACCATTTCAGCCATAAAACAAACATTCTCAAAAGATCGCAAGTCAATGTAACCAGAATAAAATAGTTTACTTGCAAAGAAATGTGGCTTCCGCTTTCCATCCTTATCTAGTACAACTGGGAGCCATAATCACTGGGTAAAGAGTTTACACGCAATTCTTCTTACATTCCGACCAGCTATGAAAAAGGCTGGAAAACAAAGTTAAAGAACAATTTAATAAATCAAAAAGGTTTACTTACCTGTAACAATGGTTCTGTTGTATGGCCAACATTCACCAGCTGGTAAAATCCATTTGGAAGGATTGGGCCAGGCTGAGTTTATTTATTTAAAGAAGTGACAAAAAAAGTGCCCATAATTAGGCAATCATGAAAAAACCTGTGAAATTTCCTGCCATTTTTGACATAACCAGCAGGAGAGAAGCCTTAGAGTTCTAAGGAGTGGAAGTGTGGTGGTTTGTGCATCATAACGTATAATGGAGAGCCATTTTTTATTTCCAAGTTATCTTCTCACGCATGGGTCCATATTTAGAGACAACTACAAGAGTAACAAAATTGAGCATTCCAACATGTTGGACACTGGTGAATCACTTGAGCATAGAATTTCCTTTAGAATTCCAACACAATCATCTAAATAGCTTTTTACTTACAATCTTTTATTGACTGTTATAATTCAATTGCTATTAAGGTGTATGTAACGTACTAAATTCTACGTAAATCTGCAAACCAAATAAGAACCATATGAAAGTTCAGAATCCGTTAGATCCTATGAGATATTTAAGTCTACTTTTGCTGACTAGGAAGTAAGTAGTGGAATCTGCTTTTTCAGGAGGCATGTTCAACCTCAGGGGTTAATGGCTGTACAGAAAACCTGATGCTACAAGAATCAAAATGCTAGAAAGAGACTATCTTCACCTTTCATGTAGGTCACTTTTGTGATGTACATAAAAAAACAAAAACTTTGAGCAATGCTAACCGAGAGAGAGGGCTGTACTAAAAGTGTGGAGAAGAACCAAGAGGAGCAGGTTTAAAAAAAATCCAAATTCTATGGCAGGACCGGAGGCTTCAGATTATGCTGCACCTTTCCTTCAATTTATTACAATTCATTCAATCAATCAGTCAATCAATACATTTGTAGAGCGCGCTACTCACCCGTGAGGGTATCAAGGCGCTGACGCGAGGGGGGGTGCCATTAGTTCCAGCAGCCTCATAAGAACCACAATCTGCATAAAAAAACGACTTTTCCCATGAACACAGGGATAATGGAAAAGAAGAAAAGTCCCACAAAGGTAGCCAATCCAGCGCGAGGACATTCCACAACTTCCCCCGCGGACGCTCGTCTCCCTCTTTCTTCACTGCTCCAGCAGCATTAAGATGAGTGCCTTTCTCTTTCTCTCATATTTGTGATCGTTTTTGTATTTGCTATTGCACTTACGGGTGCATGTTAATTGTGGGGGATTGACTCGTGTTTTGAATTGTGGCAATATCGTTGTGTTTTGCCTTTCAGGTCGGCCGCAGGAGCGTAGTGCGCTCCTTCGCGGCAGCAATGTTTGTCTCAGGCTCTCATCGCGGTTCGGCCTCCTGCCGCTAGAAGACCGCACACCCTTTCACTCAGCGCACTGACAGTGTGTCTACCTCCCATGGCGGCGAGTAGTCTGGTTTCCGCTTTGCTCACACTTAACGCGGTTCAGACGGACTCGCTGCAGCCGCGGGGGAAGATTCCTGTTTTAGCATTTGGGCATTGTGTAATCAGAGAGCCCCTGCCTGGAGCCTGAACACCCGCATCGCGGGTAAGAGTAACTTTATATTAGGAATCGGGACCGGCCCAGGCAGGTGTCAGTTTCCTCAGAATAGAGAAGGCGATTTGATCTGGTCCCAGGCATTTGCTTAGCCTTTGAGGTGTACGTTCAGTGTTATCTTAAGAGGGTTATTTCCCTAAATTAATCCCCTTTATTCTCAGCTGTTGAGTTGTGACCAACTTCTTTGTGGAGTTTGAAGATTATTATTATGAGGAGGAAGAGGAGGTCATGTACCTGCCAGTAGATGATCATTTTTGCCGGGTCAAGGACTCCTCCATCCTCAAGGCTGTGTCCCAAGTGGTTGAGCCTTTGGAGAAGAAAATAGAAATGCTACAGGTGCAATGTCATTTACCCCTCGACCAGAGGGAAGATATGTCGGGCATATGACACCCCTACCTCCAGGAAAACCCCCCCATTAGTGCCGAAGACCCCAAACGCCAACGTTCTGAGTACGCAGGAGTAGACACGGTCACTTTTGCGCGACATAAGAAAGCTTTCATGGGAGCCAAAGCCTCCGCCCCACGCAGTAAACTAGAGGAGGCTCTGGCGGGATCCTCTAGTGTTCCTGACGATGTGGCTATCTTGGACCCAGACAAGTGTCCCCACACCTCCGACGGGGATGGCGAATCTGAACAACCATGGCACCCGTCTAAGCCTGCCCAAGCGAAGTCTCCAGACCCAAAAACAGACATGCTTAACCCGGATGATTTATTGCACCCACTTTCATTGCAGTGGACCACGGCCCCCAAGGTGACAGCCTACATAGCGTCCAGATGCGTAAGCCCCTAGGCCAGGAGGTAAGGAGTTGCCTTCGCGCGGAGTGTCGCCGGCCTACCCTAGAGGGTAAGGTCGCACTTAACCCAGAAGTGGATCCTAAGATTTTTGGCCGAAATTCATCCACGACCCCAAAAAAGGTATTGACCGCTCGTGGAGGGCGTGTCAGGATAAGCTATTGGACACGGCGGTACCTTGGCAAAAATTCTAGATATGGCGGAAGATGCCAAGGCCTCGGGTACCCTGATGTCCCCGGACACCCTCTCCAGTTGGGCGCAGAGGGCGATCATCTTCTTAGGGAACGGCAATGTGGCGATTTCAACCGAACGTCGCAGGTCCCTCATAAAAATAGACCCTAAACTTGGGGAGATAGCTACCTCAGAAGCGGGTCCAGTGGCAGAGGGCAATCTCTTCGGAGACCCCTTCGTAAAAGAATTAGGGAAATTTGTTAAAACTTTTAATTCTTTGGACAAGGCCCAAATGTCAATAAAACTGATCTTAACTCCTCGTGTTTTGGCGCTGCCGGTCGGGTAGGGGGCGCTCGGCCTGCCGCCCTTTCAACAGAGTCTCCTTCAAGCAGGGCAAGTCCCACAGAAGACAGTACCAGGACCCGGAAAAATTTGGGAACTTCTATCCCACCAGAAGTTTCCCCCATCGCAGATGACCTGGAGATGGTTCCTATAACAATCAACGAGGTAAGACTCCAGAGTTTGGGGGAGGTGAAGTTGGGAGATGGACTGCAGTTTTTCCTTCACAATTGGTCTTTGCTCACCTCCGACGCTTGGGTTTTGCAAACCGTCAGAGGGTTTCAAATAGAATATTCCGAACTCCCTACTCAGCCTCTTTGTCCCAGGCCCCTCATCTTCAATTGCAAAACGTCTGAAGATCTTGGAGCTTTTGCTTTGCGATAATAGCAGAGCCAATTGCTCATATTTTGGAGAGGCTTTATAAAAAGATTGACGAGCCAAAACCAAGGATTTAGGATGTGCTTTTCATTGACAGCCAGTGTAGCTCTTAAAGGTAAAAATTAACAGATTGTCAACGAGGAACCTACAAAGTCAGCCTTGCCGTAGTATTTTACACTATCTGCAGGCAATCTAATGGGCCACAGAGCAAACCTAAATACAGGACATTGGCATATTCCATTCGAGGAAATTGTAGCATACATAATGGTTTTGCAGGTTTTACCAGACATAATTCTAAATTTTCATCAGTGTCTGAATCCCTGAGAAACAGGTGCCCGCTACTGACAGTATCTGGGGCAAACAATAGTTTGTTATCAAATTTGACCCCAGAGCATTTAGCTACTGTTGTAGGATCGCGAGTGGGGCCTAGCTCTTCTGGCCACTAATCGTTGGACCAGTCCTCAGATACGTGGCCAGGCAGTAGTACTTCAGTTTCTTCCTACTGAAAGGATACGTTCGGTGTCATCAGCGTAGAACTATCCTAAATGCCATACTATTCAGTTATGAAAGCTAGTGGTGCAAAACACGTTAAAAGGTGTAGGGCTCAACAAAAGAGTGTTAAGGGAGCTAGTAATTCAGAGTTATGGAGAGGGAAAGAATGTCACCATTTTAGGGCTAAATAGACAGCCCCCAGGCCTGCTAACCAGTATAGAAGTGTTTCACGAGAAACACCATTGACTTGTCTAACAAGACAAAGGCTGAAGGCAAGCCTTGAACTAACAAGGTTTTGATGTATTTCAACACTTCTAGCAAAGAGGTTTCAGTATTATGTCTTGGCTGGAAGCTGGATTGGGATGGGTTATGCAGATACCGTTCCAGATTGCTAGACAGCTGAATATTAACTACTGTCTCCGGTGTTTAGAAAGGGCAGGCAGAAGAGAGCATACTGAAATTAGGAGTACTGACCAGACCAGCTCAGAGTTTATGCACTACTGGTATCACTACTGCCAGTTTCCATCTTTTCGGCACCTTGGAGGTGGCAGAGAGTTTATATAAAAGAATGCTCTAATCTAGTCACTTTTTCCTCAAAGAAAAAAAACACAGGGCAATTGTAGTCTTGCTGGCTTTAGGGTTAAGAAATAATTTTGCAATCTGAAATACTTTGTGATGCATTGCCAGCTGGCTTTTTCTAGAATTCTTTATCCTCCTCAAAATCTACTTTTCTTTTTTTTTTTAATAGCTGCTTGCATATTTTTGTGATCAACAGCACTCGAGAAAACCAAGGGGCAGCGCAGTCTGCCTTGAAGCGTAATTGTTTAGGCGGAGCAGCTAAATCTGCAGATAAGGACAACCACTGGAAAACCTGCTCAGTCTCTTCCTTAATGGAACCGGAAGGGAGAATGGTATAACAGACTAGCAACATTCTGTTTGCTCGTTTTATTCCATGGTCGAGAAATTCTAGATTGTGGGTGGCCACTAGTCTCCTTAGAGTATATTTTTTAACTAAATAGAATATGTTAATGATCTGACCAAAAGGCTGGTAGGGTGGATGGAGTCTGCCAGTCCTTCTAGATCCGAAAACAGTAAATCCTAGTATGGCCGACTGCGAGAACCTCATAAAATACATTGCTTGAAGCCAGTCATAAAAAGAATGCACTCCAAACAAGAACATAAAAGTGCAAAGTATTTATTGAATCTGCTTGCGGTGAGCAGGCAATTCGGGACAGCAGAAGAGAAGAATGAAGGACAGAAAAGGTGGGTTGGGAACAAAAAAGGCACATTTGAGAATGGGTCAAAAAAACCAAGTGTAAAATGTAGACAGTGTGAATACTTCCAGAACTGGACATGGAAAGGACAACTGAGTTGCTGAGTGACCGCATTTGGTTAGTAGACTAAAGTGAATGAAGGCATGCACTGACACCCTTAACTAACAGAAGACTAATGAGACATTCATACTCCATTCTAAAGGAAAGACAGATGCTTTGTTAACCCGAATAGGTACCTGCATAGCACGGGCAGCCACCTTGAGAGTTCACAGACCTTAAACAGTATACTTATTGAGGCCATGGGCCTTCATGGTACTGTGGGACCAGACGCCACGAAAGTGAACTCCCCTAAAGAGCGACTGATGGAGACAGACATGCAAGCATGAAAGCAGGCAAAATCCTTGTTCTTCCTTCCTGAAAGACCTTATATAGTTGGGAGCTTACCTAAAAACATTAAGAGTAAATGCACCTTTGCTCCAACTATGCTAATAAAACTATAGTTTTCACAACTTAAACATTTAACAGGTGGCTCGGCATACTTATTTATGCTAATATACAGAGAAATCAATGCTTATAGAACCATAAACTCGGCTCAAAATGTAAAACATATTAATGCATGTTGGTCCAAATGAGTTAAACTTAATGAATGTATCTAAATGAAAATTACCATGTTGCCCATTATTGCAGAGTTCAACATCAGCCCACAAGGAATGGATCCATAAAATATTTAGTGGATAACAGGCCATGCAAATGAATACCATTAGGACTATGTATGAAACTTTATTCAACGGGGCCATCATGCAAATCTAATTTGGATCTAGTTATAGTCGACCAACACGGGACAGTCTGTGGTGCAGGTAAAGCAGCAAGGTTGTGTGCTTCCAGTCGAACCCCCAAGCCCATACCAGACACTGAGTTTAACATAAAAAACAGTCTTACTCAGTATAGTACTGAATAGTGCACAACTATTTGGAAGCAACATCTTGCTTTTGAATTTTCTTGTACAAAACCATGCAATGCACTAGAAGACTTAGACAGAAATACCCCAAATGAGAAGGGAGGTGAAGTAAATGTCAGTGTAAACTGCTTCTTGAAAACTCCACTCCAAGGGGCATGGAAAACAAACATCTTAGAAAAAGGCAGGAAGGCAACCAGATAGACTACTAAAAACCGACTAAAGCTTGGATTACGACAGACTAATACATACATTCCCACAGCAGGATCAATACCAACCAAAAGTTATCAAATGTGGCTACTAACATTTGTTAATTCTGAACGGACACCCATAAAAAGAAAAGAAAATCATGCGTCAAAATGAAGACTATACATATGGATGCAAAAATGAAAGCTAAAGCATTAAAACTACAAATTAATTAAACCTAAATACATTTAGAAAAACAGCAAAAGATGCAGGATGTCCGACTGTTTCAACTGTACCGACTGCAAGTCACAAAGGTACTATGGGTGATCCGAGGAACTATAACGCAAAGAACATTTAATTCTAGAAGGTGACACTAAAGCTACACAGGCTACAGTATATACTGCAACACGTATGTCCCTATTTAAAGACTAAAATCAATATACAAAATATGAGTTTCTCTACTCAATAATAGGCTTATATTGAAATTAGAGCTGCACCACAATGTGTGTATTTCAGGGCCACCTCTGAAAAGACTTTTGGTAATGGATTTGGATCACACTATCTTCAACAGCAGTTCAGGCAGCAATAAATAGAGAGGCTGGCCTACAATACATTAAACAGAGCTGCAATAAATCTATCCAATAGTCAGGCATTTAATTAACATGCTTCACAAGAAGGGAACTCAATGTTTTATTAAATCCAACTGGAAAAAGAATGTAACGGCAATAAAGCACTGAGCAAATCTGTTAAAATATTATATTCAGATTAGAACAATAACTCCAAAATTAAAAGTTACTCAGTAATGTCTCGAAAAGACAGCTGCATACTACACCCAAGAGAGTGAGAGCGAATGGCCTGGAATGACAAATGGTGTTCGTGCCATATTCGACCCAAGCTATTCCCACTGCAGCGACTGGCATGTGGACAGATATGAAAGAGCGACCACAGAATGGAGCTCTGCCCTTCATTTTTAGGACAGGAGTGCTTCATTCAAATGCAGAAGTGCCGCGCCCACAGATTTCACAGTTGCATGGGCCTATGGAACAGTATGGTGCTGAAGGTTTTATTATCTTGACAAAAAACCCCTTTTGGACGCACGTTAATCCTGTGGCTAAGAATCACAGTACAGAATGAACTGTTCACTTCTTGAAGTGCACTATGCGAGCTCACAAGCAGCGCATCGTGGTTCCGCAAACAAGCAGAAACAGATGCCACACTATGGTGAAGGAGGTCAGGAACGATCGGTTAGCTAAAAAACAAATGCCTAGATATACATTCCGATAAGTTCCTCAACAATATTCGTTTGTTACAAGGACATTGTAGTTTTGACGTATATTTTTTAACTGGTCTCTTAAAGCTTCAACGCCAAGTGCTAATAAATGGGAACAAAAAGCTTAATAGTCCAGGGGGGCTGACACACGTAGTCATGTTAGAGGGAGATGTTCAGAGGATCATTTGTGATAAGAAAGGGAGGAAAAAGGCAAATGCAAGATGGGCACAGAAAAGGGGGTTTTGCAATAGGTAGAAAATAAAAATCAGCAGAAGTAAGGCTGAGTCAGCCTGCACTGGATTAAAAACAAAGCCACTGAGGCAATGTTTAAATTACTACAGAAGGATAAACCAACTAAGCAATCCATCAACTTAACAGAAGCAGTTCATATTTTGGGGCAGGACCGGCTATACTTCTCAAATTAAATGCGAATGAGTTTGTATTCGATCAACACATTTTGTCCTGTTTGAAAGGCTTGGTGTTCTACACTTGCTAAACTCAAATGTGTTCTGTTGAATCCATCAATCCATTCAACTTTCAGTATTATGTTCAATCCCCTTAGGAGTCCTACCTGCCATCATCTGTCCGGCCATCCTCTGTCCGGGAGCTACCCAGTGTGTTCAGACAGTGTCAGTAATCAAGTCTTTGGGCAATTCAGTGCAGTTGTGGTTCCATTATCAGTTAAGATATCTTCACACACCACACAATTGAGAAATTAAAGCTTTATCAAATGAGGATATACTGGAAAAAACAAAGCTCAACACAGTTATAATAAAACATGGAATTTACATCAGCAACTCTTCAATCTATTGAAGTACATCAGGGAATTAAGCAACTTTTCATCTCTAAACTGGGTTTGCAAAAAGACGAAAATGCGCTACCTATTAGCTTGAAGTAATGAGGTTGAGATACATCTAATGAGGACAATAGCCATACTCCACAATTTTTGTTTTGCCCTCAACTTTTTTTTTTATTGAATAGAATAAAAAGGTTATTTTCTAGTATGTAAAGCTATTGGACAGCTGAATCTTTCAGCAAAAGGATTAATTAGTGGGATTCATAGAATCCAATCTGACTAGCATTGGAAAACATATGGACTAAAGTCTGAGGACTAGGATCCAGGTGAAACACCACCAAGATAGTGCATGCACAATCCTATGAGTGAAGTGGAGACTATAGAGGAGAGAGGAGAGGCCCCTCAAAATACCAAAGCCACATGAGCCAAAATAGAGACTGGTCCTGAGCTGGAGACTGAACGCTATAAATGCCGCAAAAAAGATTGTATTAGATCAACTCTCAAAGCCAACAGGCAACCAAGGGAGGCACAGGAAAAGTATATGTGGAGAAGGGAGATCCATGAAGTCATAGAAGCTTGTGTGGGAAGAACCTTAGCCAAGGATAGACGTCTGACAAATACGACCTAAATATGTATTTCCACCAAATACAACTTTCAGGCCTACTGAAATGAGTAAGCCACTCACCTAGAAAGTACTAGTATTTAAAGTAACTATGCAATAATCAATATTTCACTGTAATTTCAAGGTGTTGGAATACCCCCTTTTTAGAAATGTTCCTGAAGCGTCTCCTCGGAACGCCCCCCCAACCCCATCCTTTTGAAGACAAATAGAAGACAACACCTGCTTGAAAAAAGAATCCAAATACTTCGAAGATCCCATGCAACCTGGAAGTCATTTTCAGAAGGAAAGGAAAATCTACGGAAACATTGTAGGGCGACCGGCTTGTTAAGAGTGAATGATAACCTCAGGACCACAAAGAGGGATATACAATCAAAACGGTGACGTCTCCTTTCCAGCTCTCTGTTCTTAAGTGGACATGGTAGTTTCAGGATTCAAAATCATGCTCAATCAGATCATGAAAACAACCTACAATTAAATAAATGGATGGAATTCCTCTATGCTCTGCAGCGTCTCAGAACTCCAAAGAATGGATGTGACCAATCACAAAATTGAATTTCCTGTAACAAGCAGGAAATCAGCCATGGCTAACCTAGCTTTAAACGACAGGTTTAAGATAACTCAAAAATGTGAAGGATTTGAGAAAAAACACAAATCCAAAAGAACAGCGTTTTCCTGTTTGAGCTAAGTCGCTTTGCTGAAAATCAAAAGTGAGTAAAATTAAAGCTGTGGAACAATAATAATAATTAGTTCATTCACAGGGCCATCACCAGAGCAGTGAACCACATATTTGCCCAATTTACAGTGCGCTGTTCGCATGAAATCAGGAAGCTCTTTAGCCAAACTTATGAGCTTTTCCTGTGTGAACTGGAAAATGTACGCGTGGACAGACTGCATGCGAACCACTATATATACACAAAGAGGCAAGTATTGATGCTCTGCTGAAATTGAATCGTTTGTCACTGGTGTAAATACAATCTATTGTAACCCAAAGGGAGCCTGCCTCCCTTCAACTTATTTGGTCTGCTAAGTAAAATGACGGAGGAAAGAGGGCACCTGAGTAATACCCTGCTACAGAGTAATGCCGGTAATTGCAGGCATTACAAAGAAACCCCAACAGATATTAAGGAGCTAAAAACAACCAAGGACAGACAGACATGCATTGCGCAAGATTGCCGACAGTTGGGCAAAAGCACTGGCGGGAATACTTGGTGATGAATAGAGGAAGATAACGCGAATAGCAAAAGAATGGCTCCTTTTTTGCTTCCCCAATTTCAGATCAGGAGTTTCCCGCAGAACAAAAGTCCTTATGGCCACGCATTTTCCGTTGAGAAATTTTTACCAAGAGGTATAGATTTGATCTCACAAAGAAGACTCACGAGGGATAAAATATTTCCTGACAGATTCATTAAGCACAAGAAATACCGTTACAAAAAAGGTCACCTGAAGACTGCAATGACAGCAGGAAAAAGGAGAAAAAATGAACGAAAAATACAAAATATTGGCAAAGGGATAAAAAAAAAAAAAAAAAAAAAAAAAAAAAGTTGAGTGGAACTCCACAACACAAAAACAATGCTGAAAGAGGCCTAAAGTCCGTTTCCAGGCCTACCCTAAGTGCCATTCTGGGACAGCAGAACTCTTTGCAGAGGAAGTGTCAAGATGGTCTTGTGGCATGTCCTACTTTTATTTTCCCATTTCAAAGAGAATTAAAAAAAAAAAACAGATTCAATGGGCTTTCAATTACTTACTTCCTTTTCATTTTAATATAAGACAAACCTCTTTTGCCTACGAATATTCGTTTGTTAAATGCATTTTTAAAACAAAGAGTAATACCTACCTGCATTTAGATGCACTTCTGAATACTGCACTTTGCCATTAATATTCCGATGGGTGAATATCCAAGAGTACAAAGATGGAGATGTTCAGCACACAACGTTTAACACAACGATACAATGCCATCCTAAGGATTTTCTAACACACTTAAACACCACCGCGCAGGGGACAGGAAGAGGCACAAAAACAGCTAACAGCCCAAGGATGCCTCAAAATGATGAATAAGTTTGCTTAAAAACAGATGGAATTTGCAGCTCTCGCAACCATGGAAACCAACTAGCAATCTGGCAGGCAAACATATCCACAACATGTGCTGCGGAACCATCAAGAGCTGAAGGCTACCAATATTATTAACAGAGAGCAGAGACCAACGTAAATACTTTTAAAAACTATACTAAATAAGCCAGAGGATAGTTAACTAACATATCCACCCCTAAAATTACTCTCATATTTCACTATACTAATTCACAACTAATCCTTTATGGGTTCCGGAGTAGCATGCTACTCGCCGAAAAAGGGCTTCAACACCCCATCAGGGGTAGCAAGCACTATATAAATGCAAACTTTTTTCCCTCTTCTATCCCTTCACTATCCTTCGGAATCCAAATAACTAACTAATTCACCACTAATACTTTATTGGTTCTGAACTACCATGCTACTCGCCGAAATAGCAATTTGACACCTGGTATGGGGTAGTAAGCGCTATATAAATCAAATTACAATACAATAGTGTAATAGGTCTAGCAAGTGGTGGATGGTCCAGTCCTGATGCTCTTCTTCATAGATAAAGTATAAATGCCGTCAAGAAACGCACATGGCATGCAAGTACAAACATATACCGAGGTATAGAGGAACCAAAGAGAAATCATTGCATAGAACACGGACCACATAAAACAAGAAATGTTGATTCGGTATACGGAATTGGTGTATAAAATTGGGAAACATAATAAATGTTCCTGATTAGGTCATATTTTTTTGCAATGATGGTCTGATTGTGTACAATGTGAATATCAAAATAAGTATATGTCTTTGATGGGATTTCTGTAAATTTAGCGCCTTAAAATGTATACAGATAGCCAGCACACCAGAGGGGATAGCTCTGATATCAAAAAGAGAGGAAGTGTGGAAATATCTTGCCAGAGGAGTAGGTGCACTCGGATAAGATATGGCAGGAGGTTTGTCAGTTGGTTTGTCAGTTGGCTATCAACTGTTATTAGATAGGAGATCTGACATCTCCTGTAGCTCATACTTACACAAACGAAAGGGCCATGAAACTAGGAGTTACATTTACGGCTAGTGTACCGATGCACAGTCAGTCATAGGAGCAGGTTAACATTATGCATCCCAACTAAGAGAACTGACATTCTGCAGATACATTTAAAAAAAGGAGTTCTGTATGCTTACCAAATCTGAAAATTCGCCCATGATTACTACTAGAGGCATATGGTCTACGCTGAATTCGGTGGTCTTAAATGTACAACAATGCTGTGTACATAGTTACATTTTTAACTAACATTTGTTAAATCGGCCATCATATGTTTACGCCAGTCAAGGAAAAAAACGCTGTAAATTCTTGGAAGGCATGCAGTACAATAAATATAATCTATTTTAATGACAAAGTTAGAAACTGGTTTTTGAACAATAATAGTGCGTATGAATTAAGCGATTAACTATTTTCTTGTGACCTGCCACTGAATCGCAGCATGTTCTTGAGCAACAAAACTGTCTTTGAAAACACTGGTGAGATTAAAAATCAGAGCCACTAACGTCTCGAGGTCTTCCTGGAAAGGTGAACATAGTTATGTGTAAATAATCAGATTCAATCAGCTCATAAGAATTTAGGCGGGACAGGGTAGATAAAAAAAAGATACAAAGCAACTTGGTTAACTTCTTTTCAGTGGTTGGAGTAGAACATTACACAATTTAAAATACTGAAGATGCAGAAACCATGTTAAATGCAAAAATAACAATTGATAGACAGAATACAGAACATAATTTTTTTTAAATGTATTCAGCATTCCGTCCATCATTTGTTTGCGTAGCACTTTTCACCTTCAGTGGAATGGGTATGCCCAGACGTGGGTCCCTTGCTCACTATGCCACTGGATGCAAGTTAGCCAGGCTGATGAAGGGTAATACACAGAAACAGATCCCCCAATGCTAGTTTCCAGTCCGGGGAGGACCTGACTTCGCAGTTCGGTCTGGACTGGACTGTTCCCGTTCCCATGAGGCACAGGGTCAAGAATGATTTGCATATGGCTGGGTCTGAACTGGGGTGGCACGGTGAGCAAAATAATGATGGATTTAACCCAGATCACTTGACTGGGGATGAATGCAGGATTTATTCAGCATTCCGTCCATCATTTGTTTGCGTAGCACATGTCAAAACAATGGCAAAACAACAATGTAATGTTCCACTTTTTAGACTTTCATTGTAAAGAGAAATGAGGACCCATAAACACCGGAATTTTCTCTAAATCAGGTCTACTGCTTTTCAGGTAGTCCCTTAGTTAAAACTCCAATGTTCAAATTTAGCTTTGAAAGCTTCAGATGACCACCATGTTCCAGATTTAACAATTGAAAAGCAGACAATTTCCACATGGGTGGAACGGATTCAGCTTCTAGACTGGCCAGCAGTCTATCCTCAATGCTCAAGTCTCAGTATGGTAAATTGAAAGCCAGATCTTTCTATTAACTTTAGTTCTTTCAAGTGATAAGATGTGGGATACTTTCAATAGGAACGGTTTACCTTCAAATTAAAATCCTCACTTATGAAAAGTGAAGGTGTTTTAACAAATGTGTCTTACCTCGCAAAACCACACTACACCATCGAAACATAAGTCACCGGGGCAATCAGGATGCACATGTTGTAATGCATTTAGAGTAATGGTGTCATAGTGATGTAGCTGAATCTCTATTGTTGCAGTGGTTTAGGGGATATAGATTCAGTGCAGCACTGGTGAAAGGCTTACTGGAGCATACGTGGCCCAGAAGAAAGCAAGCATCTCTAGGAGATCAACGCTCCTGGAGCACTCTTTAATGCCAGAGCAGATGAGCAGAGGCACAGGAACCCAGCACTTAGCAACAGTGATTCGGTATCCCTTAGAAACCGCCTGATGAAGTCTTCAACAGCTGTCAGCTTATTGCGGCTATACTGATAGTTGGAGTCTGAATGTAGAGAAAGAGGCATTGAAGCCATACATAACAATCATTGGCAAGTACAACAGGTCTGACCTTGGCAAGCTGGTGCAGTGGTAATTTTGCTAACTTTTCATTTCAACAGGAGACAAGCATTGGCATAGCCTTTGGGACCTCATAAGTGTTTAGTTATCCAGCACAATATCCTTGGTGCAACAACATCAACTGTTGCATAGCTTAACACTTATACGGTCCTAAAGGCGAGACCTATTGGCTATGCCGATGATAGTTTAAAAGAGATGCGGCCTGGCAGCATGAAGGACAGGGAAGCAAAGGAGAGGGGGGGAGAGAAGCACTGGAAAAGGGGCTAGGGTGAGGCAGGTGCAATGGGCAAGGACAGAAACAGACAGGGGGTGAAGGAGGAAGCAATGGACAGGGTGTAGGGAGGATAAAGCATCACTGTGCACAAGTGGAATAAAAAGCAGCTCACAAGAAGAAAGCAAGTGGGAGAGGCAGGAGCAACATGGAAGATAGATGGAATAAAAAGTAGCTCACAGGGCAGAGAGCAAGTGGGAGAGCAACAAGGAGCGCTTGAGAAGCTGCTGGCAATTTAGAGAGGAGAAAATGCATATGGAGAGATGCTGAAAACTCAGCACATGGAGACATGCAAAAACACAGCATCTTGTGGAGTGTTTAAAGAAAAAAAGTAGTTCCCTTAACGTGAGAAGGAAGGATACAAGTCAGCCAATCAAAAGGATGGTAAACAAGACATACAGGGGAGCTACAAACACAAGAAGAAAAAGATAAGCCATTGAATAAGAAGCATGCAAATTAAAATTACAATAAAATCTACTAATGGTAAGCAGCTGGTGGGCTTCAAGCCAGCTGTAAGTTTTGGGTATGGTCTACAAGAGGCTTTTGCCTACCAGAGGGGGGAGGGGGAGGGGGAGGGGGAGGGGGGGGCCTAAAAAGAGCTCTTGCATATTCACTTTTTGTCATGGCCCCAATGTATTACTTAGATTTGGCTCACGCCATGCAGTGATGTAAAACGGTTACGTGTCGGGTATGAAAACACCCCCTTGTTCAGTTTTTTTCATTGCATTCTGAAAATTGTAAAGAACTTTCTTGTTTCAGGAAACAAAATGTAATTATGAGTACCACAGTAATGAAAAAAAACTTTATATGCCGTAACTTCGGAGCTTGGTGTGACATCATTTCTTGCAATTTCATCATTTGGTAAAGACAATTTTTCCCCCCAAGAGGTAATAATTATGCTAAGTTTTAAATCTTGAGAAAACTGCACCTCACTCTAGTAATCAGAATTCTGACATGCTGTGATACAGCTGACTCAGGTGATCAACTTGCAATGTACAGCAGTTATAAATTCACTGGACAGAAGGCCCTTGGTAAATAATTTGTTACAGGGTGAATCAGAAGAGCACTGACTCTGCAGAATCGCTTCTGGGGCGAATGGATTGTATAGTTTAGGGTCTGCGTTCAGCATGTGCGAACCTGCTGACACGCAGAGGAGCGCATGGAGAATACTCCATACAGGCCAAGGAGCATTCTCCCTCCACCCTTGCTACGACTAATAGTGTTTAAATACTGTTCTGGAGTACCAAAACGTGTTAATTTCCCAACTCGGGCAGTAAATAATTTGGTTTAATAGGATCATCCTCAAAACAAAACATGCAGAGGGTGCCAGTGAAGAAATATTTTTAATTGTAAGGTGGTGAAGGAGAGGAGGCGACAAGCTGGGTTTCGCCCTGGATTCTAGCTGAGCAAAGGCCAGTCTTAATACATGTGACTCCGTAGATGGTTTGCGGTTCACAGGACCGAGAGGGCAGGGCTCAAATACTTATGCGGAAAAGTTCCCGACGTTGGGAAAATCCACAAAAAGCTACATTAACTTCTATTTAAAAGCGTAGCCTTTTAGTCCGTTGATTGTGGAGCCAAGTGTCATTACTATACAATCTGACTGTGATCCAATAATTAAAGCTCTCAGAGTACTTCTAGTCTGGGGCACCGGGCATCCCCAGGATCCCAAGATCCACATGCGTTCTCATCTACCCCAGAACTCCTTTAATTTCTTCTTCTTCTCCCCACTCACCTCAAGCAACCGCGCCATGACTGCATCATTGTAGTCTTGGATGTCCTTTTTGCGGCGCAGAGTCTCGGAGGCAACAGCCAGCAATAGGACGGCAGACACAGAGCAGCAAAGGAAATGCAAAACGAGCAGACATCTTCCAGAGTGGAATACCGGTAACTACAGACAGGAGAGCCTCGATAGGCTAGAAAGACCTCACGACAGCAGAAGTAAGTATTGATAGGCTGCAAGAAAAGGCGGGCTCTCATAGGATGTACTAGAGCCCTCGTCAAAGTGAGAGTTTGGTAATAGGCTGGAGAAGGAAGCATTTGCAGTCCATTCTAAAATAAAAGTTGTGAGGCCACGTCATACTGAAGAATGATCTCTTTGGTGCCCCCGGGGGATATATGCCTACTTCTTCGCTTCCTGACGAGTTTTGGCATTGAGACTGATGCTAGGCTGTCTGTGTGTCTTTCTTCTATGATAGATAGGAGATTGTGAAAGCTTGGGTCTCCTTAAGCGCTGAACCCAGACTAAACAAGCATTGGCCGCGCGACGTGGGAAGCTTGTAGTAATGTAAATAAATAAATACATGCTAGTGGTGCGCGCTCCCGCAGCACGAAAAAGTGAAAGTGATCGCGCTAGAAGGGTGGCAGATAGCGGCTGCACGCATGCACGCTCGCGTGAACGCAAGCGCTAGGCCACCAAAAGCCTGTGGCAGCACTTTGAAAACACCGATACTAAATGTCTCGCAGAGCAGCGCATGCGCTGGCTCAGCATGACCTAAAAAAAAAAAGAGGACTTGGCAAAAGAAGAAAAGTAAAGCAAATTGAAAGAGAAAAAGGCAACAAGCCAAATAAAGTATTGCCCCATCAGCTGTGGCACTGAAGTGCACTTTTGTAGGTAGATATGCACTTGTGATCTGAAAAGATGCCATGGCTCACACTGCAAGACAGCCAAATGGCTAAGTTGAGCAACCCACTGTTCTAAAAGAGTGGTGGACAACAGCCATGCTCCTATACAAATGTGTCTTTTAATCCATGAATTCTTTTTGATGGCATGAGGCTGGTACGAGGCTGGCACAACAAAAAGGTGCCTTTAGGACATACCAAAAAAAATATACTTTTAGCATATCTTGTTTTGCCAGAGTATTCATACCCTCAAAGACCTGGATTTAAGGCACACAAAATAATCAATCATAAATCCCAAGTACCAAAAGACATTGGAACTCTATGCTTATGTATTGTATTGTAATTGCATTTATATAGAGCTTACTACCCCTGACGAGGTTTCAAATCGCTTTTTCGGCGGGTAGCACACTACTCCGGGACCCATAGATTATTAGTGTTGAATTAGTATAGTGAAACATGCAAGTACATTTTAAGTGGTGGATAGGTTAGCCAGTTATTTGGAATGATAGCAGAAGGATACAGGAGGAAAAAAGGTTTGTATTTATATAGCGCTTCTTACCCCTGATGGGGTGTTGAAACAGGCTATTCAGGATGCCCATAAAGGATTAGTAGTGAATTAATATGGTGAAATATGAAAATAATTTCTGTGGTGGATATTAGTTATTTGGAGCGAGAAGGATAGTGGAGGGATAAAAGGGGAAGAAAGGTTTTCATTCATATAGCACTTGTTACCCGCTTTTCTGGCGAGTAGCATGTATAGCATTTTTGGACCCTTCAATCACATCCTGTAATATATAACCGATTTATCTTTCCACGTTACCCCCTTCACATTTTTCATTTTTATTCAAGCTTTGCCCAAATGCATAGATGTTTACGGTTGTGCTCATTAGTTAACAATTACATGCATAATCCTGTTGCCTCTTCTAGTTTCTTTTTTCCCCAACGTTTGAAAAAAATATTTAAAGACTGGCCCATTTAATGTGCACATGGAGACTTCCATTTTTTGTGAAATAAACTTATTTATTGTGTATAATTATTTTACTTGTAAAATTCTTTAAATAAATAAAGGGGAAGAAACACCAATTTGAGTTACTGATACTCTGTTCCTGATCCCCCTTTCATGTGTTTTCCCTCTTTTATTCACATTTACTGTGGTGGTCCGTTATCGATGGTGGCAAGTCTTTGTCAAGTATACAAGCACAAACACTCTGCTGACAAAAATGCATCTGTTGACTGCGAGAAGTTGGCTTGGTACATGATGCACACTTATGTAAGTGGGCACCCTGCGCCAATCCAGACAACGCTTATGGTAATTCTAGTTGTCTTTGACAACCTTAGAAAGCTCTCTGAGTGGTAGCTGTGAAGAGCAGGCTTAGTCTAGAAGTGTAAAACTGCTTGTTTTACCAGAACATAATCTTATTGGTATGGATTAAGTGAAAAAGAACCACACTGTGTATTTATAAAATTCTGTATTTATTATAAGACGCTCACTAACACATACAGATATCTCCTAGCTGGATATAAACAATACTTTTCAAAAGAAACATTCAAGTAGCATGAAATACACAGTGGCCACCAGGGGGAGACCAAACCATATACTAAAATAGTGGTATGTGAACCACGACTAGAGTCAAAACTATACCCAGAAGACGTAGAAGTGCCGGGGACCCAAGGAACCACCCAAAGAACCACCCAAGGAACCACCCAAGGAACCACCCAAGGTAAGTAACCACGAGCCCCACGGAAGCCGTGTGCAGAGTGGGAACACGACCACAGGCTCAATGCAAGTCAAGGGTTATGTCTCAGTTGGAATTTCAAAGAAGGACCCTTCCAAGTGAACCCTGAAGAAACTATGTGGGAGAGAGAAGATCGGAGAGCCATCCCACCCGTGGATACCCTAGGAACCAGGATACCTACACCAGGGAAGCTGGGTGCATTGGTGTGATGTGGCGTCAGAAACCGCCAAACTCAATGGGAGACTTCAGGAAGAAGACGCTACTGGAGAAGGTGAAAGTGTCCTGTAGAACCCAAAGGTGATGAGAAGTACCTTCAAGCAGAGGGGACCGAGTCTATGCCACTCATGACTGACCAGGAAGCACCGATGTTTTGTGTTGCAGGGAAGTTGACGGTGACCTTAGAGCTGCAGCTGTGAGGACCAGGCAATGCTGTTGAAGACCAAGAGCCGTTCACGAGCTGCCCCACGTCAAATGTTGAGAGCTGAGGGGTCATTGTCAGTCGAGAACACCAGCAAGCCTTGGCAACTGCAAACAATGTGAAAAGCGAAGAAGGTGAAATTTTCAGGACCAGCAAGGTCCAGGTGACAACACAAACCGAGGAGTCCGTGCAGGCCCTAGCAATCAGGGGAGCCCACAGGATTCAAGGAAGACCCTTGAGACGGCCCTCTGGACGAAGGAACTGGAGTTGCAAGAGGACCTCGAGGAGCTCACAAAAGATACAGGCCCAAGGTACAAGTGAGGACAAGGTCTTGGTCCAGGAGATGCTTGAGGTGCCAAAAGATCTTGATGGAAGGAAGCCAACAAACCTTTGCAACAGCACGTCAACGCGGTGCACAGGGGTTCAGTTTCTGCGGCTCAGAGAAGGGATACTGGCCTCAAACTTGGTGAGAGGATAGGGCAGGCCTTAAGTAATGTGAAGGACCACCACCTGTGTTGCTGAGCCTTTCGGAATCCGTGGGACCCCAGGATCAGCAGACCGGTCAGCTTAGTTGAGGTGCCTGCAGATACAGGGAAGTGACTCCTTTCCTTCAAGGGTGTCTTGGATGCCCACAGGCCTTGCAAGGTTCCTGTATGGAGCACAGGCACGGACTTTGCAGCAGACAAGCAGGGTGACGAGATCAGGAGCAGCAGGAGTCTTCCCAGTTGCAGCCTTGATGCCCAGAGCGAAGTCCGGCGAATTCCAGAGTGCCCAGATGGTCGAACAAGTGGTGTCTTGAAATTAATCTTGTCCTACGACGACTCTAGGGACCCCCTTCCCACCTCAGGTAAGACCTTAAGTACCCTAAGGAAAGTGTTGGGACGATTCAGGGTTCCCTCCCGGGGGAGGGGGTCAGACAGTGAGGAAAATACTCCTATATCCTTTGTCCAGTTTCACACCAGAGCGGAAGCCAACGGCTCCCAGAGCTAGTCTGAACTGGACAATGAAAGGAGGGCATCAAATGTGCCCTTCGAGCTGTCAGAGTGGCGCTGGCAAGTGCTCCCACCCAGTCCCAATACACTAAACCCGGTCTTGGAAGTGGTCACATCTTCATGTGACAGGACAACTATTCTTTTGCCTTCCCCTGCTCGAGCTTGGCTCAGCAGCAGGAGGGCAGAACAGGGTCTCTGGTCGGCAGCATCCATGTTGTGCTGTTCGGGTCTAGAAGAATGGTACCGGGAGCACGGAGGGCCTCCCGGAGGAGCTTTAGAGTGCATGGAATCATACCTTCCATACCATTTACAGTGTGGGGGTATGATCCCAACATGTTTGATATCAAACATGATAGGGTGGTTCGTTACAGCCAGTTTAGAGATGGTCATCGCGTAATGATGCACGACCACTCTATATATCGCAATGGCTGATGCACTTAAAAGCCCAGGAGAATGGACTCCAAAGGCTGTAGGGGTGTCCTGCTCATGCAGGGGCACCCTCACGCTTAGAACGAGCACCCTGCCTTCAGGATTAAAAAGCCTGATTTAGGAGTGACATATGTTTTAAGTGCAGTGACCTTAGATATGGGGAAACCTATATATTGTGTAGGTGGTGCTAGCACCAGCTTACACAGGCTGCAATGGCAGGCCTGTTACAGTTTGAGTGGTCACTCATGGGTTGCATAAAACATGCGTCAGCCCATGGGGGACCACTGGTGTACCTATGTCCTGGGTACCTCAGTACTATATACTAGGGACTGATAAGGGTACACCAGTGTCCACTCTGGGATGTACCCAAGTACTTACCATACCAATGTAGGTGAGAAGCAGAGACTGGGGTCCTGATTAGCAGGATCCCAGTCAGACTAGTCAAAAACAGCATAGCACCAGGCAAAAAGTGGGGTAACCATAAAAGCAGATGCTACTTTCCTACATCGATTGAAATATCTATTTAAATTTGATGGTTTATTATTTAGATTGTACGGTTCTACCCTTTAGCGAGCTAAAGCACTTCTGCAAGAACAATTTTATCGGAGTAAGGTCTCAAGCATACATTGTATTCTGCAGTAGCAAACGACTCGAAAATAAATTTTAAACAAGCATTTACAATGCAATAGGTCTCCCAGTATTAAAGTTTGAGCTATTGGCATTGTATATTACATTAATTTGTTATCAAACTCTGAATTGTTGTATAAAGATGATTTGTGTCATGTGACTTCCCTACCATCTCCTGCATGGCCTGCTGCCTGCAATGTCGTAATGCAAGAGGATGTTCCTGAAAGAACTTTACAATCTACTTCAGCAAAGACAATCAGACACTGTCAGACACAGAGACGAACCAACACTGTGAACAAACCATAGACAAACGGACACTATCAGAGACACCCAGAGAACAACCAACACTGTCAACTAACCATAGACAAACAGACACTATCAGAGACACCCAGAGAACAACCAACACTGCCAACTAACCATAGACAAACAGACACTGTCAGACACCCAGAGACGAACCAACACTCAACTAACCATAGACAGACACTGTAAGACACCAAGAGACGAAGCAACACTGTCAAATAACCATAGACAGACACTGTATTACTCAGAGATAAACTGACGCGCTGTTAAACGCCAGGAGACCTAAAAAGGAGATATATGTATATCCAAAACACTTCGCCTTCCATACACAAAAATATAGTAATACAATTAGAAAAACTTGGGAAACATCTAAACAAAAGAAGCACGTCTTATCACTTTAGCAAATAAAAATAATAATAATCTGGAATCACTGTCCAAACTGAACTGGGCCACTATTCAGTCGTACCATTTTCAATGTCTACCCCGTGCCTTAATGGAACTTGAACTCTAAACGACAATTGAATTAAAACACTACCTAGTGCTCAAATACATAACCTACGCCCCGATAGCCTAAATCACATCACCTGTGCAAAGAAAGAAAACTGAACTTGAAGGAAACCTTTGGCAAGACCAAGATGCTGAAAATATACCAATGCAGGCTGCCACTTTCTTAATGGACCTTTCCTTGTCAAAGGAAAGCAGAGTAAGGTCGTGCGTAAGTGGTCAACTGGATAGAACGCCTAAGAGTAGAGGCAGAGTAGACAACTTCGATACTACTCCCACTTTTATCTGTGTGCACCGCGTCGCTTCCATGCGATCAAATGGTTTACAGGCATGATTTGGCCCTTCTAAAGTATCGAACGCCAGATATCCTAGTCGGAAGTCGCTGCAGCAGGCTTCCGGTAAAGAACAGTAAGCACTGCACACAACTACTCTAGTATGGTTGATTCCGCTAAAGATCTTAGAACGCCAAAGTAAACGTAATGTTACAATAGCCCTTGCACTGAGTGAGCATCTGGGTATTCTCTAGATTTCAAATTACATTCAGTATCCCTCGAATAATAATGAATGCGTTAATAAAGCGGATTTATTTCGAGTCAGATCGGTAAAACATTTCGGTATAAACAAACACTAGAGCTTTCTACCAACTTCCACTGTAAGAGAATTCTTAGCGCAGAGATACTCCCATGTGGAGTCGATTCTAGCCGCTTTACAAACCCGCTAATAATACACTTGTTACGGGCATAAAAAAAAACCTGGCCAAACGGTGTATCTTCTAACAGTAATACAAGTCAAACAACACTCAGTATGCTGGAGAGAGGAAATTGGGGTGCGCTTTCTGTGTTGAACTAAAGATGATAAAAACGTCTTCGTCAATTAGTACTCACTTCCATCAGAGCTGCACTAGGGAGGTAGCAGTCAGACAAAAAACAAGTTTCACTTTCAGTTCGCCACTAAATTGGAAATAAAACTGAATGTCCAGATTAGGCTGCCAAAAGTTAAATGGTGAGCCTTGATCTCTTGCTTTTGCATTATGTGTAGTAAACAGAACTTCCAAAGTGTTCACATCATATGCGATCTGAAGCATGCGAGCAGAGTGCCACCGTAAAATAACGCCTGTGTTAAAAACCAGAAAAGCTCATGCTTCCCTAACTCTGAGCACTAAAATACGGTCCCTACTCAAAACGGACCTACGGAAAATGCAGAGCACATCCAGATTAATAATTTGCCCGTGCCGATGGAGGAAACTGATTACTCTATATTAACTATAGAGTGTATACACAGCATGCTCACCATTTGACAAATTAGAGGTGCGACAACCCCACTAATACCAGGGGTACGTTTTGACAGGCAGCGTGCATTGCGCCCCCCTCATGTACTAGACGAGAAAACAAACTGCATATATTGTTAGGACAATGACACAAGGTACCTTTTGTCTTTGATATTAAATTCAATGCGGCGTTTTCTGAGGCTGCAAATTGTATTTGAAGTCAGAGACGGTTCTAAACAGATGCGCTACAAAACATAGTAAACATTATAACTAGATGTTGCATCACGACCCTGCGGATCTACCGTAGCATTGGACTACAAACTCTGAGAAGCATTAGTAGCAAATGACGTAACACCACTCTCACGCCATTAGGTTCCACTATGCTCTGTTTGTGCCATGTAATTGAAACTACCTGCAAGGCTTTAAGTTTTGAAACAGATCTGCGACAGTTTGAAAGGCAAACTCCAAACTACATGTTGCGCCCATACAGAAGCAGTGTGTTGAATGCTAGACACTATACATAGCGTACTCGTGCACCGAGTGCTGACAGGCTAAAAGGCAACACGTCCCCTCCCACTATGCACAGAAGTTAGGATGGTATGGCTCTCACGTCATACCTACTTGCTATAAACAACACCTATAGGGCAGAAAAAACACAAGGCTCGTGCACCGCACAGATTCGAGTAGAACATCTACTAAAGGTCACAACACCCCTGTCCCCCCCGCCCCCAGAACGGACTCAGTGGATGACGTCGTACTGCACCCTCCCGGCATACATTGAACTCGGGCCGTGACGTCACAACGTGGCTACTGTCACCTTCTACAACCCAAGAGCGCAGCTGCGACCCTCTCAGCGAATTCCCAGCCTGCACACAGACCAGGGACGCGTATGACGCCATACCCAGCAACGCCTGCAGACCATAAACAAAAGACAAGGCCCGTGACGTCACATCAGTCGGACTGCACAGGGGCTGAGGGGTCCGAGGTCAGGCCCTCCTGCGGGGGCACAGTGACGTACCGAGAGGGGGCTCGGCCGCCTGCAGCACTGAGCCGCCCCAGACATCAGAAAGTGAACCGAACACCCGTTCCCCTACACCAGCACAAAAGCTGCGCAGGCCCCGGAGCCCCCGTACCTTGGTGCGAGTAGGGTGCGGATCCAGGGGGAAGGAGGGGGGTCGGTCTAATGGTGTCTTTGTGTGTGGGGGGGGAAGGGGGTAACTAATTGGACGAGACGCAGCCGCTCCGCCCCGCTGCTGCCGCACCGAGCGAATGAGAGCGACAGACAGGAACTGGGGGGATTTACAGATCAAATAGGGCCTCCCGGTAGGGCTGTCCTGCGCGAATGCCTGAGTCAAGTGACGGCGTCAGGCACGGGCTGTAGATCATGGGTCCACAGCGGCGTCGTAGGGTAGCGCCTTGAAGTGCGGCGGAGGTGGAGAAAAATACCTCTTCGCACGAGGTCAGTTTAACGGCGTACTCTATATGAAGGGGTCTTTCAGGCGACATCTAACAACAACTAAATGGCCCAGCGGAGGCGGGCGGCCATGAAACACAACGGTCTGCCACACTTTGAGGACCCCAAACGTGAGACGAAATCGGCCATGAAAAGAATAGGAGGTGCTGAGGGTATAGAAAGTGAAGACGGGCAACAGGTGTTAGTTCCGGGGGTACACTTTCAATGCGGCAACTGAGTAGAATCCATTTTGGATGGGTATATTTACCTTTCCTTCTGCTCCAGCTGTAGCCGTTATCCCGATCGAACGTGGAAGTTGACAGGATAAAAAGCCGATAGTGCGGCCACCTTATAACTGTTAGCGTGCTACTTTCTTTAGATGATTTTTTTATTCTAAATGTCATGACCTACCACCAGCAGAAATTGGCCGCCCAGCCAGCACTTCATCTCAGCGAACCTGCTCCTGTACTCCCCAGCTGGTCGTGTGCGCGTGAGGAAAACTACCGTGGGGCGGGACTTCCGTTTCCTGCTGGAAGCCGCGCCCACGGAGTGCCTGCCCAGGAGAGGAGCGGTGGCGGCTGAAGTCCGGAGTGGCGGTAAGTGGGGGCGGGGGGGCGCTCGGTGCACTTGTGGGTGTGTGTGTGCACGCGTGTGTGTATGCGACAGCGGGGGTAGGTTCTCTGTATGTGTGGGTGCGTGCGTGCATGGGCGCTTGTGTGTGTGTGTGTCTGTGTATGCGTCTGTGTATGCGCATGCGTGTTTGGTGAAAGAGCTTCCCGGGAGACAGCAGCTGAGCGCGTTCGCGAGCGCGTGCCCCGCTCAAATAGCCTCCTTGAAGAGGCAATGCGCGCGGCCAGCCCTGTCTCCTGGGAAGCATAGTCACTGAAAAGATCTCCTGGCGGACACAGCGCTGACGCGCTGTTAAACGCCAGGAGACCTAAAAAGGGATATGGCAAAGTTGACAATTTAGAGGAAGAAAGGATCATTTAGAAAGATTATAGGACCAAGAATATACAAATTAGCATGAGTCTAAATTACACATTCAGACAAACAAAAAAGGAGGAATCGTTTAGACTTTTAAATGCAAGTGGACGACAAATGCTTTGGGGCTTTTCAAGATTTGTCAAGATTCTGTTCACATGTCTCAGAAGGAATTGCATAAAGGGGTGCAGAATCAGAGAAGGATTATTGTGAAGCCAGCAGGATTTTAATTTCTTGATCTAAGGCAAGAATGTCTTTGCTTCTTAACTTTTATATCCAATCTCGCATGTGAAAGCGGAAGTGAAGCTAGGTCGGATGATGTTGACGTGGTTGATTGTGCAGTTTCAGGATTTTAAACGTCGAACAGGCAAGTTTGAATTTGACCCTCACCCCCAACATTAGCCACTAAAGGTATTAATTACATGATCACATCTCTTGGTACCGGCAGTTAAACACACAACGGGATGAAGAAGGGATTTTTAAAACAGCTAGAAGAATTTGCTTATCCAGTAAGTGAATCACTACTGTAGTCAATCATGGAAAAGACTATGACCTGGACTAGAACAGAGGCTGGACTATGTTAGAAGTAGTTTGAGTCATTTCAATAAGTAAAAAGCAGCTAGAGCAGGCTTAGCTGTGACAAGACCATGGGGATGTTGGAACCAATCCAAAAGCCTAATGTTGTAACTTCTTGGGTATTTTGGGGAGCAAAATAATAAATTGTCAATGCATATATTCAGTTAGCTTATATTTTGGGAGACAATTCTCTGCTTAGTAGAATGAAGAGTATTCTCAAAATTAACTTTACTGTGGTTTTGGATCTGCACCCTCTATAAGAACCAGACAGCAAGAGTCACGATGAGACAGCTGATATCGGACAGCTTTGACATACAGAGGGGCACCAGTCGGGGTTGCCCCCGTCCTTTCTGATCTTCACTTTGGCCATGCAGCCCCTGCCATGCAGCCTGTGCTTACTAGCGCAGCTTTGGAGACTCCTTGCATATGACCAACACCATACCACTTCTCTATAAGCAATGATGCCCTTATCTATCTGCGTGAAGCCACTGGCACTCTTCCAGCCCTGCTGGAGGAATTTGCAATCATGTCAGGCCTCAGGGTAAATTGCTCCAAGTCTTGCCATTTTCTCCTCTCTCTGGTCCCCGAGCATAATAGCGGTCCCTGCCGATGTTTCGGCTTGAATGGTGTCATGACATTCCATTCCTTGGGTGTACAGATCTACCACTCGGATAATTATCTTGTTAAGGGGAACGTGTGTAGGGCTCTGGGCTGCATTTGTATGTCCCTCCCATTCTGGTTGTCCTTGCGCTGTCCCCGCAGGTCCAGGTAGCGATCTCCAAGATGCTTATCCTGCCCTGGCTGCTTTACTTCTTTGCTGCGTTAGAGCTTTCGCTCCCCAGGGGCTCCTGATGGAGACAATATGGGGCTTGGGCAGGAGGAGAGTGGTGCTCGCCCACTTCCTAAGGGTGGTCTTGGCACCCCCAATTATGAGGTTTACTGTACTGGCTGCAGTCGTCGATGCACTGGCTGGGCTCGCCCCTCGACCAGTAGAAGATGACCATTCGCAGTATCCTTGGAAGGATGTGCGTGGCTGTCAGACCCCAGGGCCCGCCCACAGCCTGATGAAGATAGCACAACACTGCTGGCATGCATACATGCTTGGCATGGGACCCATCCTCAATACTTCCACTGATCCCAGTTTGGTGGTTGCTGGCACCTTAGGTGGTGAGCCAGTACCATGACATGTTGCCCAGGAGAGAGGCGGAGATTGACCAACTAGGGGAACTCTTCCTGAAGGAAGCCCTAATGCCCTTTCAGGAGATTATGGACACCTGTGGCGATGCGGCTGGGCATTTGCCGGACATATCACGACATACAGCATGCACTTACCACATTGTGGGGAATGGGTAGAGCTGAGCAGTCCACATTACCAACACTGCACACAATCCTGTCACACTGCAGCACACAGCAGATTATTACGGCCCTATACATCGCATTCTGCTCATCCCACTTTAAACCTGATAACAGAGCTAAAGACCGATGGATGGCGGTTCTTCAGTCGCCACCCAGACAGTCTCTGGACCCGGTCATTACAATATCTAAAAGAGGTTTCACACTGTCCACGCTTTCACTACATGCAATTTACCTATTTGCATCAGCATCTCTCATACTGAAACACATTACCAGAGTCGAGTTTTTACCACATGGTCTGACTGGCCTTCAGAAATCTTCTTGCCCACTCGCTATGGTGAGTCAGGGGTTATCAGGGTAACAATTTTTAGGGACAACTGGGCCAGTCTGGCAAGAGACACCAGCTCACAAAGAACAGGTGTTCTTATAATTAGGAAAGTGAAATAACAGTGAAGATGCTTTTAAATCTGGTTACATTTGATGTTCGTTCAAAGACCGAGGTCAGATGTCAGCTTAATGTCTTCTTACAGGTTGATCCAAATTTTATCCCCGAGATAGTGTTTAGAAAATCATCTAACTTTGCAGTCAGAGAAAGAAAAGTAAAGTGAACTGTCTGACAATCATGCTGTGTGCAATGAAAGGCAACACGAGGCTATAGGATGTAGGTTTTGTTCCTACAAAACATTAAAATACCTTGTAAATTAACTGTTCAAACCGTTGAAAATATATTTCAGTAGTTAGGCAAGCACTTTAATTTTTTTTAATTCTAATGTGTAATGGAAACAAATATTTTAATAGGATCAAAACAAATCAGCACACTTTACTTGGTATGGAAGGTGAACCTGAAAAGGGGAGGAGGGGCGGTTGCATGTGAATCTATAAAAGATATCAATACTGGAGAACCACAGTGTACAGGTAAGTAACTTGTTTTTTCTCCAGGATTCTATGTTTTATAGATTCACATGCTTTAATCAGAAAAGTAAGCAGTACCAAAGGCGCAGAGGTGGCGGGTAAGGTGAACCATCCCACCATGCGACCCAGAAACCAAAATACGAATGATAATCATAAAGAGCATATAACATGAGCTCACAAAAATGTATACATAAACTGAAGAGTAAAAAGAAAACGTTCGAAAACATTTATTACCCATCACAATCATAGCACAGTTAGGCGAAAAAGATACTCCGGAGATCATACCTTATGCAAATAGACGTCGCAGAGCAGCTTAACGAACTTCTACAGCCACCTTCTGCCAGGCATCCAGCAGTAAAGCTTTGTGAAGGTATGGACGTTCGCCCATTTCGCCGCCCTACAGATATCAGGCAAGGTCACTCCTGCAAATAGGGAAGAGGAAGCTACCATCTTGTCTGTTGAGTGCACCGCAACTTTGGAAACCAGAGGGCGGCCAGCCATTTCATGACAAAAAAAAATAGTCGCAGCGAGCAATAGACGCCTGCGTCAAAGCCGGACTCTTCCTAGGGGCAGAGAAGGCAATAAGTAACTGAGTAGATTTTCGGAAAGGCTTAGTCCTTTGCAAGTAGAATTTTAAACATTGTTTAATGTCCAGAGAATGGGGTGCTCTCTCAGCTGGCAAAGGTGGAGCGGAAAAGGAAGGAAAAGCCACTGGTTTATTCAGATGAAATGCAGAAGGTACCTTGGGAATAAAAAATGGATTGGCATGAAGAATCACTTTAGCTGGAGAGAACTGCAGGTAAGGTTCCGCTGTGGTGTAGGCCTGAATTTCACTAATGGGCCGAGCAGAGGCTATGGCCAACAGAAGGTCACTTTCCAGGAGAGATACTTCAAGTCACACTTGTGAATTGGCTCAAACAGTGATTTCATACGCTGTGACAGGACAGCATTTAATTGCCATAGCACTGGAGGAAGTCTTACTGTAGGGTAGACCCTGAAAAGTCCTTTCATGAACTCTTTTAATAGTCTGTTAGACCACAAAGACAAACAACCAGAATGAAGTCTGTATCTGAAGAATGCCGCTAAATGCACTCGGATGGACGCATGTGCCAGACCAGCCTTGGCGCGAGATAAAAGATAGGGTCAAAAGTACTCGGGCAACGAGGAGAGAGGATCACAAGTGTGTGCGGCACACCAAGTACAGAATCTTTTCCACTTGGCCAAGTATCATTTGATCGTAGAAGGAGCTCGGGATTTCTGTAGTATTGCTTGACATTCCTCAGAAATCGTTAGATGTCTGAATTGTGTGCGATGAGGAACCAAGCCGACAAGTGTAGCGAAGGATTGGCGGATGAACCACTTGACCCTGGTTCATGGACAGAAGATTCCCTTTTGGCTGGAACAGAATTGGAGAAAAACTTGATAGAAAATACAGCTCTGTGAACCAGTACTGTCACACACACGGGGCCATTAGAATGACACAGCAAGGCTCTTGTTTGATCTTTTGCAGAACCCTTGGAATGAGAGGAAATGGAGGGAACGCATAGGCAAGGAATGAAAGGCATTTCCTAGAGAGCCTGGCTGAGGAAACCTGCGGTCGTAGAATCTGCATTTCTTTGTTGAGTGAAGTAGCGAACAGATCTAGGTTTGGAAACATCCAATAGCGAAAAACCCTTTGCAGCCGTAGTCGTTTAGCTCCCACTCGTGACACTGTTTCGTGTCCCTGCTGAGGGAATTGGCCCAATCGTTTTGGGCCCCTGGTACATGTTGAACCTGTATCGATATTCCGTGGACTATCAGTCATTCCCAGATCTGCTGAACCAGGATTGAGAGGGCCTAGGATCATGCTCCTCTTGCTTCAGCAGATAAAACATGGTGTTGTCCTTTCAGGATCAATGACTTACTGATTCTGGTCAGTAATGCTTGGAGGCCCAGAAAAAACGCTTTCAGTTCCAAGAGATCTATGCAATACGGATTCCTGAGCGGACCACCTTCCGTGGATTTGCAAGTCTTGCAGGTGGCCACCCCACCCGTCCATGGAAGCGTTCTACGTCATAACCAACTTTGGCTTTGTCGTGAGGAAAGAGAGACCTTGAGAGAGATAGTCTATGACTGTCCACCAGACATAGCTGATACCATCACCGAAGTGGTTGAAATTATGTCCTCAAATGAGCCTCAAGATTACATCCAGTGCGCATGGAGCTCTTCTTGGAGAAGTCTAATCCTTAGGAGACAGTTCGGAATCAGCGGGATACAGGATGACATCATCCCCAACAGGACTTATATGTCCTTACTGAAACGTCCTTTTTAGCGGACAGACCCTGCACTGTATTTTGCCGTTGTAATATCCTTTCTGTGGGAAACGCCTCTGAGAACGTGGTGTCCAGAGTTGCTCCTAGAAACACTATCAACCTGGAGGGAGCCAGAGATGATGTTTCCTGGTTGATTCGGAGCTCCAGGGCGTGAAAGCGCTGAATACAGGCATCTGTCAATCTTCTGGCAGCCTGGAGCTATGCGACCTTGACTAACCAGTCATCCAGATAAGGGAATACCTGGTGACCAGCTAGACGTAGAGAAGCTACCACTTGAGCCAAGCACTTGGTGAAGACTCTTGGAGTCGACTTTAACCCGAAGGGCAGAACATGAAAATATGCGTCCAGAAGATCCATAGAGGACATATAGTACCCTCGCATCCATGAGAAGCAGAATTTCATGGAGCGACAACATTTAGAAGGGTTGAGATTTGATGAACTTGTTCAATGACCATATATGCATTATCTGCCTCCATTTTCCTGTCTTTTTCTTTACCAAACAGTGAGAATAAAACCCCAGATTCCACTGATCGTGTGGCACCTCTTAGATTGCCTGCTTGGCGAGGAGCAATCAGATTTCATTATTTAGGATTTGGCAAGGACAATAGGAGGTTCCTTGTGGAGGCAAATTCGGGGGCTGTTGAACAAATTCAAGGGTGTGACCGTGGCGAAATACGTCGAACACCCATTTGTCGGAAGATATAAGCTTTCATTAACTGAAGAATTTGAAGCAAGCGGGCCGAATTGAAGTGAGACTACAGTAGCAGCGGACTGCGGATCCTCATTGCCTCTAATTAGAGTCGTGAGCCCATCCTCCTGATGGTGGGCATCAAAGTGCTGCTGCTCTAGAGTAGGCTGGAGTCTAGGATTGCCAAAAGGGCAGTGAAGAGTACGGAGCACGAAAGCCCGGTTGATAATACGGCTGGAAACGCTGCTGCAGCTGTGGGCGAGAGATATTGACCTCTACCTCTGCCCCAGAAGGAAGTAAACTTTTTCTGCTGCAGATCAGTTAAAGACTTAGCAGTCTCAGTATCCGATTTGATCGACTGCAGCGCTTCACCACATGTTTTCCAAAGAGAAACTCGCTGTCGAACGGCATGTCCAAAACCTTGGCCTGAACTTCTGGACGGAATGTAGTAGCTTTTAGCCACCCCTGCCATCTCAATACCGCTGCTTCCGCTATCTGTCTGAAGGCCGTTAAAGAAATGTCCAGAGCCACATCAATCATTTCCGAAGAGGCTCGCTCTTCTTCCAAGAGCACCTTCTTTCCTTCTTTCTTCTTATCCTCCGGAAGGAACTCCAGCAAGGCAGAGATGTCGGACCACATCTGGCGGTCATAACTTCCAAGGATAGGCATGGCATTGGAGGTTCTGAGGGCAGTGGCCGCCAAATGGAGAATCTTTTGCCGATGTGGTCCAATCGGCGCCCTTCCTGGTCAGGCAGAGCCATACATGGTGAGGAAGGGTTCTTCAATCTCATTTGAGCTGCCTGCATAATGACTGAATCAGGTCGGGGTGTCCAATTCAGGCATGCAGGAGAGTCCTCTGCTGCCCTGTACTTTTTGTCCAATTTCAGCACCACTCCCGGAATAGAAGCTGTTGTCTTCATCAATTTTAGCTCTTCTTGCCATAAGAAATCTACAATGGGAATGCATCGAGAGGAGCGCTGCATTGTTGGCTTAAAATCGTATAAAAAGTATTCTGACTGCTTGACAGGTATAGGAAGGTGAAAGCGCCTAGAAGCGCGTTTCAGCAGATCATGGAACACGCATATATAAGCAGGCGGAGAGTCGGCTGGAGGCGGAGTAGAACCACACAGTCATCCCACTCATCATGGATATCCTGGTCCATTTGCAGTTTCCCCTCCTCTAGTTGCCGGTTGTCATCCTGACTTTGCAAAGGAATTTCCAAGGTTGGCGGAACAGTCTTGCTCTTCTGCAACGGTGGTCCAGCCAATGGTACAGGATTAGGGGCCTCCTGAACGGGAGGCGGCGGAGCAGAATTTGCTTCAGAAAATCTTTTATAATAATCAACATTTAGCATTAACCGAAGATCAGTTACCAATGACAGTGGGATGTTTATGGAGGGTTCTTGAGTTTGTTCTTCCTGTTCCTCATAAGGATAGTGCTCCTGAAACACATCCAAACATTGAGAACTGGGATGCCCCCTAGCTGTAATGGAATAGTCCCCCTCCTGAAACACATCCAAACATTGAGAACTGGGATGCCCCCTAGCCGTAATGGAATAGTCCCCCTCCAAATAAGTAGACTGATCATCCACAGTCACCTCTTCCTCCGAGTCCTGGCACTTAACTTGTTGTGAAGGATTGTAAGCAGGAGCAAAAGTCCCATCTTCTTCAGACTCCTGAAAATCCAGAGGGAGAGTAGGTGGTAGGGGAGACATTTTTGAAAAGTTCTGCAAAAGGGAAGGCATCGGTTCTGAAAGAAGACTAACTTTTTCCCTCGTCTACGGGATCAACGGCACAACCAACTGCGAAAGTTGAAGAGTTGACGGTGAATGAACTTGCTGAACCGTCGATGGAGAAACCCTCACCGACGGAGATTGCCTAACCGCAACCGACGATGGTGACACCATCACTGCCGTCGTCAACGCAGCTGCCGTAGTCTTGGCCGTCAGCTTATTAGGCGTTGCTGACTAAACTGTCGAATGAGCACTAGTTGCAGTGGAGACTGAGGCCGTAGACAGATTTCTTCATCGGCAGGGCCGTCGACTAGTGTTTTATGTCAGCAGAAGAATCTCCGGAAGGAGAAAGAGGCGTCGGAGCAGAACCTGTCCTCTAGTGAGAAGGACGGGGCTGGGCTTTGACTCTTTTCTCCTCAAGCATCTCCTTACTCGGAGACCTAGATTTTTTAGGGTCCTTAAGCAATGAGGAAGGCCCTTCTTTTCTCTTTCTGGAGGAGGTATGGGGCTTCTCCTCCGCTTCATAGTCAGTGTTTTGCTGCTTTTTTCCTTTGTAGCCAGAGAAGCAGTCTATCCTCACGGTCCGAGAGTTTTTGAGGAGAGAGTAGGACAGTACTTGCATTCTCGGGGATTGTGGTCTGGATACAAACAGTAAAGACACTCTTTATGTGGGTCCTCAGAATAAAGTCTGGACTTTTCACAAGTCTTACAGGGCCTAAACCACCAGTTTTCAGACTCTGATATTATGAAGGAAAATAGGGACTCACACTCCTGGCCTGTACCTCAGAAGAAATATGATGTGAAAAGATGAACAGCCAGCTGAAGTTCAAAAGGGCAACAGTAGAAACACTGACTGAGCAGACCTCAGGGAGACTCCCTTACATGAGACATGGGGTAAGAAATCTGAGGTATGATGGCCCTGCAGAGGAAGGAGACTATGGTATACGCTCTGACTGGCTCGAGTTTGGATGTTTTATTTCAATGATAATAGATTGCTAAAAGCTAGTGAATTCTTATGGGCATTTGAATGTTGAAGTTTTACACTGCTATTATACTGTTACCGTGAGACTCTCAACATGACGACAGGGAAGATTCAAGCATGTGGATCTATAAAAGATACAAAACTGGAGCAATATTTGCTATCACTGTGGTGGAGCATTTGATCCTGCCCTCCCATACTTGGTCTTAAAACCATAGCTAAAGGAAATAAGTATTTGTATAAGTTCATAGCCCGAACATCATACTCTTCGATCGGCAAGTCGTGGTGTCCTGGAAGACTCATACAGGCCATGACATACAGTGCTGGCTCTCCACATTGCCGAATTGGGAGAAAGCGGAGCAGAATGTCCTCACAGAGGTGCATATATGTGGAGGGATGGAATGCAGGAGGTTTGTGCTGGGACACATACATGAGAAGCCTAGAGGTGAAAAGTGACATGAACACTACCCTAGGTCCTTCTGCTCCATTCTGCAACACTTGCGTTGTCTTCTTAGCGTGTGAGATAGCGGGTGCGTGGCCTTCTGCGGGCCTAAAAGTTGGCCTAGGTACTACATCCACATAAACACTGCCCCTTGCAACTGAAATGTGGGACTCATCGGGCCGCCTCGGGATTGGTGCCCCGGCCTGGAGCCACCATGCACACTGGCCTACAGGCTCCCTTATATTTCCACTTGAGGATTAGCCGGTGCTAGCAGGTTGGCGTCTGTGTGCCCCTCCCAATCATATTACTTTCCCGGAGACTACTACCACAATACACTACACTGTGGCCCCTGCCTGTATGAGGGACTCCCTCGTTAAGATACTCTATCACATTCTGAGGTTGGGGGGTACAACATGTCTAGGCTATTGCGACTCCACTGTTTCTGTTTATTACTCAGTTTATGATGTGCTTTCATATGAGAGGGACACATTAGAATTGTCACCATTATGATTTGATTTTAATTCTACATGTGCTAAAATGAAATAAAAATACGTTTTATAAAGAGCAAATGCTGGAGGGAGTCTTGGCCCTAGCCAGTTCAACAGAAGGGACAGAAAAGATGACAAAGAAACTTGTCTAAAGATTAAAAAGCTCGGTTTTGAGATTTTTCCTGCCAAAAAAGCCAGAGAAGTAAAAAAATGTAAAGGCAGGGCATTCCACCGCTTAGTAGTGCGGTATTTCGGCCTGTCAACATTTTAACACCGGTTAAAAAAAAATCTGGAGTGGACTGGTGAGAAAGTGATTACCTGATTTGTTATTAACAATTTGGTGCAGTTCTTTGGGTATGTTTAACGATTTTTGAATCTTTAGTTCAAGTATGACACTTTTGTGGAGATTATAAATTCCCATTTGTATCTTTCTTTCTTTGAGTTCTGCAAGTATTCTTCCGTCTGCGTTTTTTACGCCGTTTGCATGCAAGTCCTCTCAGTGTACCTCTTTTCTGGAATAGCGCATCTGTAAACCAGTGATTAGATGATTTAAGTTATTGTTTCTCCTATGATTTAAGCTAAGGTTGCCTGTGATCTTCATCAAGGTTTAGAACTGAATGTTCATTGTATGATCATACAAGTTAATTATATTTAGGGAGCTTCATTTATTTGTGTTTTAACTGTATACCTAGTTATTTCCTCAAACGATCAAGTTTCCCCGAATTATTTTATTTTTTACATAGTTTGATGGGACCAAGTCCTTCACCCTCTGACTGTGCAAACGCAAAGGCATCTTTCTTGCAGTTTGCCTGACTTTTGCAAAACAAGTCAGCGACTTGGCTTCTTCTATTACCTACCAATGTTACCTAAAAGAATGCCACGGCTTACTTCAGATTATTATAGGTCTGTGGTTCAAGCAATCGTTCCATTTAGATCAGTGCAACTCACTATACACTGGTGTTCCAAAAAGAAGCATACAATTTATCCAAACTGATGCTTCATCTTGGCAGTCTACCTCACCCTTGCTCATTCGCCCACCATCTCATAGTGCATTGTTCCACCAGAGCAAATGGGAAGCTATCTTCAAGGCATTGTGTAGTGGTTACAAACCTCTGCAAAATAAAGGTCTATTTTTCATTCAGCCTGGAATCAAATGCTACACTCCCAAGTGGCCGCTATGTTTTTTTAAAGCCTGCCTGGCAGTGGTTTCACATATTTTGGTTGCGCCTAGGAAGGAGAGCCTTCCCCCGCCTGGCCCCTAAGTTCTGAAAGGCACTGGGCATCAGTCTCTGGCAAAAATCTAATTTCTCTCAAGTTCTGAATGTAATGCCTTAAAATCTGCTAATTCTGCCAAGTCTCATTCTGATTCTCTCAGGCTATACCATCAGAACACCCTTATCTGGGAGGCTGCTGCTCATTGTGAATACTAATCATCAATGAGTAAGTCCATGATGGTCTGACAGCTAGCTCTGAGCCAGGATTCTGTCAGATCAAAGTTTTAAGATGTCTTCTACGTCAAAAATGACATTTACAGACCTGCAGCAGAGAAGAGAGCATTTCATTACATTTGTGAAGTTATTTTTGCTTTTATTGTAATTCAGGTTGTATGCAATAGACTGTAACCTTGTTATGTCTGTCCCAGTTCTTAAGGTCTTCGTTTTCTCCACTGGGCATCCTATGACTGTGATAGGCTATGCAAGCGAACATGTTGAATAACACCCAAAAGAGAAGAGAATTAAAGAACATGATTCATGAGTCTTAGAGGAGAAAGTCAGTCCGAATCTGCGGAATATTGCTTCAGCAATTATAGGATACGTAATACACAAGTGTGCACTGTAGTCAATGATACTGAAATTGAGAGGGTTCTTGTAACATCAAACTATAAAGCAAACTTAAGGCCAAGAGATGGCAATGGGCATCTTGTGTATATGGTGTTATATTAAGTTTTTTCCATACTGTGTTTTGAGAATTCAGCTTGAAAACAGTTTTCTTTAAAAGGTATCTAACAATGGGCAGTGACTGGATGTATAACGTTTAGATTTTCTTCACTTTTGATAAATAAACTGGGCAATGGTATGGGCCCGTGATTTCACTCAATTGTATTTGAAGCATCTACTGGAGAAATATAACTTTTCAGTATTTGCCACTAAATTTGCAGATTTCACCAAAACATTTCTAGGGCCAGTGGATGAAAGAGAAAAAAAAAATCAGTACGTGCCACACAATTAGCATTTTATGCCCCAAAAGTTAGAAAACCTTCATGCATAATCCAAGTAGCCCTAGCGACAAAGGTCTACAGAGTCTCTCACGCACTGTCAGTACAACAGTTATATTGTGTTTCGGAAGGAACACAGAATTATGATCCATACTTCACAATTCTCTCTGAAACATAGTTTTTTTAATACCAAGCAATTTGTGCAGCCAACCATTTAAAATATACACACACACGCTCAAGAATATAAGAAAAACCGAAAAACTACTGAATTCAACAAGTTACGTATTGCATTCCAAACAGATTTTCTGAAACGTTTTATAAAACAATAGAGGGCAGTCCTGGTACATTCATGATGTTTGCTCTGAAATCTGGGAGTTGTCGGAGAGATCCCCATGATGTTGGGCCCACTGGGACTTCAAATCCCACCGCAGAGCCCACATATGCCAGCTGGGTTGCCTGACCAGAATGATGCAGGAGCCCATCTGTCCCAACAGCCTCAGAGTCAAACGCACTGAAAACCAGGGTCAGGGCTGAAAGATCTGGCCCATAGTCTGAATGTCCTAGACTCTTTTAGGGTTAAGTCATGAAACGGAACTGTGTCTAGAATGGCTCCAAAGAATGGGAGCATCTCAGAGGGAGTCAGGTGTGACTTTGGCACGTCTAAAGTGAATCCCAAAGATGACAGGAGGCTTGTCACAGTCTGAAGGTGAGAGAGGACAGCCTGGGGTGAGCCCACCTTCAACAGCCAGTAGTCCAGGTAGAAAAAGACTGGCACCCCTGATCTCCAAAGGTACACTTCCTCCATGGCCATCACTTTTGTGAACACCCGATGGCGCTGGTGAGACAATAGTGGAGCACAGCAAACTGAAAATATTCCTCTTCCACCATGAACAGCAGGTAGCGCAGATTGGCCAGCAGGGCTGGAATATGGAAATAAGTGAACTGCAGGTCCAACCCACCATTCAGTTTCCAGAGTCGAGAATTTATCATTTCGGAGGCAGCAATTGAGAAGGAAGCAATCAAAAAGGGTTGAAGACACCCCTCCTGCTTAGGTACTAGAAAGAACTGGGAACAGCAACCACGTCCTACTACTGGTATCCTTTCTACAGTCTCTTTAGCCAAAAGGACCACCACTTCCTGCAGCAAAATGGAGAGATCGTCCTTCATCAGTCATTTGGTAGACAGCTGAATGAGGGGCAAGGAGAAAAGGAAGGGCATGGTTTAACCCCTGCGGACGATTTGAATGATCCACTTGTCCATTACTACTGCTTGCCAACCTGGATAGCATTGGTAAATTCCGCCTACCCCAGGGTGGCTGTGACAGAGTATGATTAAACAAGAGAGGTTAGGAATGTGTGTGTGTGTGTGGGGGGGGGGGGGGGGGGGGGGTACGGGGGTGGTGGAAAGGGCGGCACAGTGCCCTTGGTCATGTGCCAGTGGGCACAACAGCGTCTCCCCTAAAATGGTTGAGTTCTCAGTTGGGGTGAGATAGACTGATAGCAGTTGATGCCTCTTCCGAAGCCGCGTGAGAGAGATGTAGTCCTAGTACCCTTGAAGAGTTAATGGGCAGAGTCAGCCTTGTCCCACAGATAGGCGAAATAACCCAGTGGACCGAAGCCATGTGTGATGATGAATGGGGACACTGCCGATGGCCCTCACAACGGTCTGTGGTGTTCAAACCACAACGAACTGTGAACTTCGCAGATTCATCACTGTCATGACTGTTATGATTTTCTTGTGAGAGGCCATGCAGAATGTCGTCAAGAACACCGGTTAGGACTTGTGTCAGGTCCTAAAGGGTGTGAGTGTAGTAGCCCAGCAGGCAGGAGTTATTAATGGATCAGAGGTCTAAGCTGGCTGAGGAAAATAACCTTTGCCTGAACGCCTCCACTCGCTTTGACTCCTTATCACAGGGAGTAGTTGTGTAATTGGGAGTTAACAAGGCTAGTGGAAGATTGCCCCACACAACTTTATGTAGAGGGGTGCTGAGAGTGAAAGGCCTGCTCCCCCAGGGCAGGACAGTGGTGCTTGGCAATCTGACAGTTCGCAGGAGGACTGGTACAAGGCTTAGCCCAAGCCTCTAAAAGGGTTTCTGTCAAGGCCTAATTAAATGGGAGAAGAGGCTCGAAAGCAGTCTGACCAGGCCGCAAGACTTCGGTCAGTACATTTGTTTTCACCTACATGATGGAGAGATGTAGGTTGAGCACCTCTGCAGTCCTACGCAAAACCATGGTTTAGGAGGCAACATCTTCTGTGGGCAGTCCTGAAGGAGAGAAAAAGGGCTGTTTTCCAGGAGGTATCCATCCCACTAGAGTCTTGCAAGTCCTTATATTAATTATTGTCTCTATAGGGATGAGTACACTCCTCACCCTAGTCATGATCATTATCTGAATCCGTTGGGAAAAGGGAGTGGAAAGAAGGTTGTTTACCTTGGGGAAGGCCTAATGCAGAGGCCTCAATCAAATTCAGTTGAGACATCGGCCAGAGTCAAAAGGGGGCGATGGGAACCACCAATACTAAACGCTTAAGGGTCTGGCGTTGTGATGGGTACTGGGGGCGTAGTTACTTGAGCAGAGGGCAGAAGTAGCTCAGAGGGTTCTGCTTCAGCAGGTTGTGAACCTGCTGCCAGAAGTGTGGGAGGAAGGCCTCTCAGCTCCATGTGACCCACAGCCACACCAGAGTAAGCAGGGATCAGAAAAGTTGAGGCATAGATGCGTGGAACTCTATCACATGCAGCGTGACTAAAGGCCCCAGAAATTTGGGTTGTGCAAAAACCAGCTGCGCAATCTGCTCCGATGTTGGAAGACTTTGGGAATGGGAGAGGGACCATTGGCGCAGTCAATGCACATCATGAGGTGAGGGGGAATGGCGAGAAGGATTGGAACTCCGCTTCCACTTCTTAGGTTTCTGATTAAGATAGGGAGTGCGACAAAGACCAGCCTCTAGATCGGCTCTGGGATGGGATCAGGTCTTCGGAGCAGGACTTGGGGCAGTCCAGACGCTGTATCTTCAACCTATTTAGTCCTCATTTGTGAAAACGTCCTTGAGGACAATATCCTGCTAGGTTTTCATGTTCTTTAGTAAGTCTTACATTGTTTGTACCTTGCACCATTTGGTCTTCAAAAGCACAACTTGCATAATCAAGATATTTGTTGCCAACTCAATAAATACATTTTGTACTTTTTAAAAAATGTATCGCATCACAATAGTGCAGCAACTGTTGTTGTGAACATCTAAACATTCAGTAGGAAAAAAAACAAAGACAGCGCCTTTCTGCAAAATCAGCTACTATGGTTCCTAAAACTATTAACAGGATAAGTGAAACGACTCATTCGGCAACACAGATCCAGTTTACCAGGCACAGCTGCAAGCCTCTCTAGACATGATGAAGCAGTTGGAAATGCTGCAAATTAACTTAAAGATGTTTTGGTTGATATTGTGGGAGAGATGCGGAGGTTGAGGAACATGAAAGAAAAGGACTTCATAGCCATAATAATGATTTTTTAACTATCTTAGGGGCATGATAAAGCATTGTGTATGTGACAAGCAAATCTATGTTGGGATCAGATGCTATGCCTATGCGTTCTTTTGTTTAATTTTTTTACAGACGCCACGTCAAAGTTCAATAAAAATAGATTATAGGAGAAATATACAATACCAATAACGCCTAGAGAAAAATCTCTGATCTATAGGCATGCAGAAGCTACATATTAGAACCATCCTTGTTGAGTGGCATAAAAAGAATTTAAAGATTATATGCAATAACTGTTTTCTCTACTCTCGGTTTTCCTGTAAATTTCCTTAGGTTTCTTGTTGTACTAAATTGTTTGCTCTAATAAAGCATGGGAACTACTGACATGGGCTCTTGGCAGCAATGGCCCTTCACAACATTGCCTCTTCATTGGGGTATCGACTTGTAGCCTGGCCCGCAAGAGAAGTGGTGTGCCGACTAGTGACATTAATGTCTACTGTATCGCTCAATATATGCATCTACCTCGATGTGAAGGGACAACCAAAATTGACCTGAACGCTCTGGGAAATCTGCAGTGTTGGAGAGGACGGGATAGGGCAGCGGAAATTCCTAGAGGCAGAGTTACTCAATGTTATTTTTGTGGCACAAGCTCTCTAAAACTGAAGGATACAAGTCAAACTTTGAAAGCTCTTCGATCTCTGTAGCTAGTCCATGTCTTTGCTCACAAGTACAAGCCCCTATGTAGAAAAGTGAGAGGAAAAACTACTCTTTTTCAACACCTGGCTGACAGAAAATCTAAATACAAGTAGTAAAATATGTGAATTGACAAAAATGCTTTGTAAAAAGGAAATTCAGTTAAAAAAAAATTTAAAACACAAACCAGTGAAGAACAGAGGAGTGTATCTAGGAATCCTACTTAGAGGGAGCAAAAATTAACTGCGGGACAAACAGACACTGTGCTGCGTTCTGCGTGTAGGGAGTTCCTTAACCGTGGTAAAGCGGAAATGCAGATTTGGATCATGGCAGATATCTATGAAAACCTTTTCATTCTAGTTTTTGTTTTGTAAAAGGAGAACAACGAAACACGTTTAAAACAGCAATGCTGCATTTGATGCTTTTAAACACTATTTTCACAATTGTTTTTATTATATGTAAAAACAATGAAATGTCTCCAAACAGGGACTTTAACAAAAAGGAACTGCCCTTGATTTAAAGCATCCCAGACAAATGTAGAGATGCCGTGATGTAGCCTTGCCCTCCTGAACAGTAACGAAAATAAGCAAAAATCTTCCTCAATTGACAATCAGCACTAACTCGCATGAGGTACAATTTGGCATTCACCTGCAACCAATCAACCTCACATGTGGATTTAGAAATGTCATGACAATGACAAATTACCAGGACCTCTTTGTTCACAAGAGTAAACTTCTGACTTATTTTTGAAGTAGGTGATAGTCACCATACACGGTCAACTGCACTCTCACTTCCATCCCCATTATCCACTGGGTTTGAACAGAACACGGAAAACAGTGGTGGTGTCTTTAGAGACCCAATAGCTCCTTGTCTACAGACGTATTCTTTTTTAACCACCAGAAACAGGCATGAATATTTCCAAAAATTGATAGCACCCAAACCCCTCAGAACACCTTTCACTAGGATCCATTTATTGTCTTTCCTATATTGCAAACTGAATTACCTGTAGCTGCTAGGTCAGTAATGATTAGCTTAAAAGCAGATTGCAAAGATGACCAAGCAGTTACAAAAGGGAACTGATGATGCAGATGCACTGTCATTTAAAGCAAAGATATGGTTGGATTAATCATAAAATGGTGAAGAAGTTGTAGCGTGAGAGTCAAGTGAAAGATAGCAGCGGACCTTTCTATGCAGATGGCATAGGGTAACGTTGGGTTCTCAGTGCAAGGTAAGCCTTAAAAGGGGCCCGGGAGGATAAACGGAGCAGGAACAAGACGTCAATGAGTACAGCAGAGCTAGAGGAGACAAACATAATGCCTATGAACTGGAACTTCACATACTTACTGTGAATCCTACCATTTGAATAAAGAGTCAAGGCGGATTCTGGACCATAGTGATTGTAGAACTTCTCTCCCAGGGCCACAGGAACCTATTATTGATCATCACAGTCCACTAGGGCTTTTCCTGAGAGGGGATTTCACTTGCACTCCCCCTTTTAATGTTGTTAGAGAAGTCAGCAAATCAGTCTTCCCAGTACTGAGCCTGATCCCGGAGATAGGTGAGAATACAAAGTAGGTGGATAAAGGTAGCAAACTTTCCATCTAATTTAGGGATTTCTAGGTAAAGAAGGTGCAATTGAGGCTAGGGGGCTGCCGGCTCGACAAGCGAGACCCCCACAGAATGGGTTTTCTAGCACAGAGGACAGGCATGTCTACCTCTGGTCTATCAACTATCCACATTGTTCGCTACAGAGAGAGTACTACACCATCATGCCAAAGAAGAGCATGGTCTCAAAGTCTGTCTGACTACTGCTAGTTTTTTGGGTTTCGCCTGCCGAAGGCTGCGCTCTGCGCAGCTTTTCGGCGCAGGTGAAATCCTTTGTTGACAATAAGGACTTCGGGAACGTCCCCCGGCTCTCATTGGCTAGCTCCATAAATGGAGGCTAGCCATTGAGTGCCGGATCTGTCCGTCAAGGCCGGACCAGATTCGGGGGCGTTCCCGAGATTTTTTCCCAGGGCGGAGTTACGTTTTTTCCCGTTCCCTCCCCTTTCACTGAAAGTCTGTCCATTCCCGCCCCCTCCGTGTGCCTTTCCGCCCCCCCCTCGCTGTCCTGTGCACGTTTCCCGCCGTCCGTGTCCTCTCCCGCCCCCTCCCGCCGTCCGTGTCCTCTCCCGCCCCCTCCCGCCGTCCGTGTCCTCTCCCGCCCCCCTCCCGCCGTCCGTGTCCTCTCTCGCCCCCCTCCCGCCGTTCGTGTCCTCTCCCGCCGCCTCCCGCCGTCCGTGTCCCCTGTGTCCTCGTAGGTGCTTGTTGGATGATGGCAACGAAATCCTGCTGAGTGTGCAGCGACGGCCCAGGGGTGAGCTGAGCCTCGACAACAAGGTACGTAGTGAGATTAATTGATCTTGCATCGGTCGGGTGCAGTCTAGCTAATCCACTGTACACCCTGTATCTACCCCGACTGCTCTGTAACGTACAGGATCTACCCATGTTAAGCTTTTACTTCACCGGCACTGGAGCGAGCAGAGTGCTAGGGCGAGGGAGCCGAGTTAACCAGCCTGGCCAAAGAGTCGCAGGAGTAACTGCTGGTCTCTTTCTTTTGATGCGGAGATACGTATAGGGTCTAAAGGCAGATAAGCCGCTGGTGTTTTACTCCTGCAGGCTGCTGGACTGCGACATCCTTCCTTTCTGTCAAGACTGACTCTAAATGATCTTACCGCGCCTTCAGTATAGTAATGCCCAGCATAGGTTTTTATTTTTTGCATATTCCGACACATTCGTAAAGTAAATACAGAAGGTGATACGCATTTACCTGTTTGTGCACTTACAATTTCTTCGCAATTAAACGCAGAGCGCGAATTACAGCCTTTCTGAAACTGTCAAAACTGTGGAGAGGGGGCGGGTGTTCTGCCTTAAAAATGCTGACCGGCCGTGAACTTCCACTAGAGCCCATTGCACTACAGTTACTGTATGAATATTTTGAAGGGTTGTTTTGGAAACTGAAATGTAGTCACTAAAAAATGAGACCCTGGCTCAGACCAAGTAATTCTTATTGACAAGGTCTGAGCCGGAGTCTCATTTTTTAGTGACAACATTTGTTTCTATAACAACCCTTCAAAATATTAATACAGGTAGATAAAACTAAGCGATCGCACCCGTGGACAAATTAGATCGTAGTCCAAGTGTTGCCCCTCCTAAATTCAACCTCATCAAATCCACTTTTTAGGTATTGTTTACAGACCGCTTTAGCTGATTTTTTGTCAAGACTTATGAGACTAATACAAATTGAGTGGGCTTTAGTTTATGTCAGTTTATTATTGGTTGACTTTCTTGTCAGTCTCTTCTGTTTACTTTGCTTTCAATGGTTTCCTTCCTTTTATGTTTTTCCCTCCCGTGACGCATACCTTCTTTACCATTTGACTGGATGATTTGTATTCTCCACTGCTTACATTCAGAACGACTTTTTCTTGTTGCATGCATTCCTTTTCTAGATTCTCCACTCATTCTTCTGTCGCCCTACTCTCTTCCTGTATCCACTCAGCTCCTCCTTTCATCCCTCATTTCTTTCTGCACTCTGCTCCTTACTGCTAGTGGTTGTTCATTTGGTTCCTTCTCCAACCGCTTTTCTGTTGTTCTCCTACCACGCCATATTTTTTTCTCATTTTATTTTATCTTTGGGCCTAGCAGCTGCAGTTTACCTGGTAACTGCTTTCTCGATAATGCCCTTTTGCACACTTTGTATTTTTTTTATTTTACTGATCCAAGATGTGTGACCACCATTTGGAACAATTAATTAGAAGTTAAAACAAGCATTGACAAAGTCAATAGGTCTGTGTCGGTCGCTAACCTTATGGCAATTCTTTTGTTTCGCCATGGTTTTTGTTCAACTTTATTGTTCAAGAAATCAAAAAAAAAGTGGGAAAGGCAAAAATGATTTTTCGTCTCAAAAAAAAGTAGACAATACCATAGAACTGCCTGACACTCAAGGCAACTACTTTCAGGATGGATGTGCTCCTTGTGAAAGGGAAGCATTAAATAGTCATAGTAAAGTCAGCCAATGGCAGAATTGGGCTGATTTATCACTCATTAATGCATGCTGGAGTGGGTGGAAGAAAAACGTAAATGACGCAGATTAATGGATGAAGTCGGTCTGAAAACCCCTATAAGTAAATATGTTGTAAACATATTTATACTACAATCAAAAGGATGAACTAAAAAGCCAGTTTGTCCGGCATTGGCTGCCAGACCCCTGCCTTTGACAAAGAAGGCAAGAAAGAATGAAGACAAGAAAGAGGGAAATAAATTAAGAAGTACGGGAGAGAGGGGAGAAGCAAGGAAGGAAGAACAAGCATTTACAATGCAACGGTTTCGCCTTCGGAAAAGTTAGAGCTATTGGCAATGTAAAGGACAATGCCATTTATTTATCTGTTTTCAAAACCAACACATAAATACAAATGTTGTCATTTACAATGCCAATAGCTCAAACTTTTCCAAAGGCGAAACCGTTGCATTGTAAATGCTTGTTTTTTTAATGTAGTAGAATAGATACTATAAACGAGAAAATACAAAAACGTACATACTTTCATTTTAACCAAAATGAAAGTAGGACTAGACACTGAAAAGAAACTTTAGTCAAACATAATCGGAAAACTAATGAACCCAGGCAGGTCGTAAGAAAACAGCCATTAAAATGTTTTTTTTTTTATTTAAATGAATTCGGCACTGGAACGTACTATGTTCAAAATGAACAAGTTACTTACCTTCGGTAACGATATATCTGTAAGAAACAGTAGTTAGTATTAGATTCCTTACCTTAGAATATCCCCAGGCGTCAGTCTGGATCCGGAAACTTTTGCGTAGCAGTACCCCTGCGCGTCGGTAGGCGTCGTCTGCAGGCGTCCCCTGCGGCTCCGCGTCGTCGGCGTCGTGCGCCGTGATGACGTCGCTGGAGTATATAGACGCCGCCTCCGCGCGCTGACGTCAGTTCTTTGCACACAGCTTTTCCGCGCCAGAACACGCAGAGCCATGTGAGAACTAACACTGGTGCCATTTTAAACTAGGGCCCTGAAAGGGATGTCCTTAACCCTAGGTATCAGTTCGCAGAACGGGGAGGACGGGTGGGGCGGTAAGGAATCTAATACTAACTACTGTTTCTTACAGATATATCGTTACCGAAGGTAAGTAACTTGTTCATCTGAAAGAAACAGGTTAGTATTAGATTCCTTACCTTAGAATAGATACCCCAGCAATACCAACCCCGGAGGTGGGTCTGCGAACCAATACAACCTACACCAGAAAGTCCTGGAGGACCGAACGGCCAAAGAAGCCGTCCCTCCGAACTTGACTGTCCAGGCAGTAGTGCCTCGCAAAGGTATGCAGCGAGGCCCACGTAGCCGCCTGGCAAATGTCCTGCAAAGGGACTCCCCGGCCCAGGGCAGTAGTAGCCGCCGTAGCCCGAGTGGAATGGGCCCTCAGCCCAACAGGAGGCTCCTTCCGAGCCAAAGAGTAGCATGCTTTGATGCACAGGACGACCCACCGAGAGATGGTTCGTTTCTGTACCGCCCTTCCCTTCTTCTCACCCACGTAGCCAACAAACAGTTGGTCATCCACCCGGAACTGGCGTGTGCGATCCATGTAAAATGAAAGCGCACGTTTTGGGTCCAGACGATGGAGCCGCTCTTCATCCTTTGAAGGATGCGGAGGCGGGAAGAAGGAGGGCAAGGTGATGGACTGCCCAATGTGAAAAGCAGAGACTACCTTGGGCAGGAAAGAAGGTCTAGTCCTAAGAACCACCTTGTCAGGATGAACAGACAAGAAAGGAGGTTTAACAGAAAGGGCCTGGAGCTCACTCACTCTCCTGGCAGAGGTGATGGCAACCAGGAAGGCCGTCTTTAAAGTAAGAAGACGGAGAGGACAGGAATGAAGAGGCTCAAAGGGAGCACACATCAGGAATGTCAGAACCAGGTTCAAGTCCCACTGAGGCATCACGAACGGAGCAGGTGGATACATGTGCGTGATGCCTTTTAAGAATCGTAATACAATAGGGGACTTGAATAAAGATGGCTGATCAGGTAGCCTCAAGAAGGCGGAAAGGGCAGAAAGATAGCCCTTGATAGTGCCCAGAGCAGAGCCCTGCTGGGCAAGGGAAAGAAGGAAGAGGAGAACCTCAGACAGAGGGGCAGAAAGGGGATCCACAGCCTTTGCTGTGCACCATGCCACAAATCTGTTCCACCGGCAGGCATATACCGACTTTGTGGAGGGACGCCTGGCTGCCAGAATTACATCACAGACTTCAGGAGGCAAGTCAAATGGCCTCAACTGTCGCCGCTCAATCTCCAAGCATGGAGGTGGAGACTGGACAGGTTCGGGTGGAGGACCGTCCCCTGCTGCTGCGACAGAAGGTCCTCCTGAAGGGGCAGGCGGATCGAGGGACCGACTGTCATGCTGAGTAGCTCGGGATACCAGTATCTTCGAGCCCAGTCCGGAGCCACAAGGATAACTTGGGCCCGGTCGCGCCTGATCTTCTTCAGCACTCTGGGCAGAAGTGGTATAGGCGGAAAGGCGTACAACAGACCGCAGCTCCACTCGCGCCGAAAGGCGTCGCCGAGCGAGTGCCGTCTTGGAAACTCCAACGCGCAGAACTGATGACATTGCGCGTTCTCTTCTGTGGCGAATAGATCTAACCAAGGCTCTCCCCATTGCTGAAAGAGGCCTCTCGCCACGTCCGAGTTCAGACGCCATTCGTGATCCACCGAGCACCGACGGCTGAGTTCGTCCGCCCTGGCGTTCAGAGAACCTGCCAGGTGTTGAACCGTCAGAGTCACGCCCTGACGTTCCAGCCATTGCCAGAGGCGCAGAGCCTCCTGGCAAAGGGTCCACGACCCCACACCGCCCTGTTTGTTGCAGTACCACATGGCGGTGGTGTTGTCCGTGAACACCTGCACTACACTCCCGTTGACAAAGGGGAGGAATGCCTTCAGTGCTAGGCGAATCGCCCGCAGCTCCAACATGTTGATATGGAGCCGGGACTCCGCCGGAGACCAGATGCCTCTGATCTCCGCCTCTCCCAAGTGGCCACCCCAGCCCTGGAGGGACGCGTCCGTCACAACCACGTGCTCCGGTTGGGGAAGGGAGAGGGATCTGCCTCTGACCCAATCGCGGTCCGTAAGCCACCACTGCAACTGTCTCGCAGTGCCCTCCGAGATCAGGACATGGTCGGATAGGTTGCCCTGATGCTGGGCCCACTGAAACTTCAGGTCCCACTGCAGAGCCCGCATCCGCCATCTGGCGTGATGCACCAGTAGGATGCAGGAGGCCATCAGCCCCAGAAGCCGCAGCGTCAACCTGACCGAAACCCGGGATAACGGCTGAAAGATGGGAATCAGAGCCTGAATATCCCGGACCCGCCGTTCCGGGGGATAAACCCGAAACTGCGCCGAGTCGAGAACCGCTCCGATGAAAAGGAGCTTTTGAGAGGGACACAGGTGTGATTTCGGCACATTGATGGAAAACCCCAGCTCGTGCAGGAGGTCTGCCGTCATCTGAAGGTGGTGGACGACTGTCTGGGGCGAGCCCGCCTTCAACAGCCAGTCGTCGAGGTAGGGGAAGACTGACACCCCTAACCGGCGCAGATGAGCTGCGACCACCGCCATCACTTTCGTGAACACCCGTGGGGCGCTGGTAAGACCGAATGGGAGCACGATAAACTGAAAGTGCTCCTGGCCTACCGTGAACCGCAGGTAACGCCGGTGGGCCGGCAGGACGGGGATGTGAAAATACGCATCCTGCAAGTCCAACGCTACCATCCAGTCTTGTGGGTCTAGAGCAGCCAAGACCTGAGCCAAAGTCAACATCTTGAACTTCTCCTTCCGGAGGAAGCCGTTGACGTTCCGTAGATCCAAGATAGGACGCAGGCCTCCTTTGTCCTTCTTGGGCACCAGAAAGTAGTGGGAGTAGCAACCACACCCTGCTTCTGGCCCAGGAACGCGCTCGATGGCCCCCTTGGCCAAGAGGGCCGTAACTTCCTCCTGCAGAAGTGTCAAGTGGTCCCCCGACACACGGTGGTTCTGCGGTGGCATGGCTGGAGGAGTGGACTCGAAGGGGAGGGAGTAGCCCCTTCGGACGAGCTGCAGCACCCACCTGTCCGATGTTATCGCGCGCCAGCGGGAGTGGTGATGGCGAACCCTGCCACCCACTGGCGTCACGTGAGCCCGAAAGCTCGGACTAGGAAGGCTTGGATGCAGCAGCGGGGGGAGGTGTGGACTGACCTCGCCGCTGGCCTCTACCGCCCCCACGGCGGAAACCACGGCCGCCACCGCGCTGGGGAGCGTTCTGCGGCGCGTGGCTGGCAGCACGTGTGGGACCGCCCCTCCCTTGGCCACGAAAGGGGCGAAACGAACCCGTCTGCTGGCGATGGGTCGAAAGACCCAAGGACTTGGCCGTGACCCTGGAGTCCTTGAAGCGCTCCAGCGCGTGGTCCGCTTTGTCACCAAACAGGCGACTGCCATCAAATGGCATGTCCATGAGTGTATTTTGGACGTCTGGCGAGAAGTTGGCAGATCTCAGCCAAGCGTGGCGACGAATCGCCACCGTCGTGGACATAGCCCGTCCCAGCGAGTCGGTCGTGTCCAGACCACAACGGATCGAGTACCGCGCCGCATCCCGGCCTTCAACCAAGGCCCGGGTGAGCTTGTCCCGCACTTCCTGGGGGCATTGCGGCAAACACTCCTCGACCGTATCCCACAGGGAGTGGGTGTAGCGGCCCAAGAGGCACGCGGTATTACAAGACCGCAGTCCAGCGCTCAAAGAGGAAAAGACCTTTTTACCAAATTGGTCATACCGCTTTGATTCCCGATCGGGCGGAGCCGACGGGAATGCGGACTGTGAAGTGGAGGCCTGGATCACCAGACTCTCCGGGGAGGGATGGGTGGATAGGAAGGCAGGGTCGTCCGAGCACGGACGGTGACGCCTGGAAACGTTCCGGTCAACCGGTGCACCGGAAGCGGGCCTGGACCAGGTGCCCAAAAGGACATCCGTCAGGGCCTCATTAAACGGCAGCAGAGGCTCCTGGGGGCATGACTGCGGTTTAAACACTTCGGTCAGAATGTTCGGCTTGACCTTCGCGACGGGGAGCTCAAGGCTCAGGGCCTTGGCAGCCCTCATCAGGACCACCGAATAGGCAGCACCTGCCTCAGACGCCACAGGGGTCGGGGAGACAAACCCAGGGTTGGGCGACTCGTCCAGACCACTGGCATCACCCAGATCACCTACCCAGTCCACATCATACTGGCAGGCACGGGACAAAGGGTCCTCAGACCCCTCCCAACCCTCTCCATACTCGTCCTCATCATACCCATATTCTGGATCGACGATATAGACATCGGGGTCAACGGGCCCCATCGGCGTCGGATCCGGCGTCGGCCGACGCCGGTCCGACTCCGCGTCCGGAGTCGGAGAGGGAATGGGGGTGGCGCCGCGTGGCGTCGGCGCCGGGGACCCGACGCCGGCCGGAACCGACGGCGGAGTCGCTGCACCGCGCGGAGGCGGTACCACGGGCTGGCCCAAAGGAACCGACGCCGGAGAGGCCGGTAGACCAGCCGGCGACGAACCTGAGGGACCCAGCGGCGCCGGGGCCGGAGCCACCGGCGGCGTCGGGGCAGAAGCACCCGAACCGCTCGGGCCCCCAGACGGGACCGACGGGCCCGCAGGCGCCGTAGGCCCCGCCGGAGGAGACCTCGCCCTCATAGCAATGAGGAAGGCCTCGATCTCCTCACGCGACGCGCCTTCCCCAGGGACCGACGGGTATGGGGTAGACGGCGTCGGCGACCCACGCGGGGCCGCGGGGGTGGGGCCACCCGAGCCCCCGGCCGCATCACGCGGGCGTCGGGGGGGAGTCGGGGGTGCGATGGCGACGCCCCGACGTCTTGTGGTGCTTACCTGACGAACCGGAGGAATGGTGGCGACTCCCGGAGCGCCCATGGCGGCTCCGCGATCGTTCCCTCGACCGCTCCCTCGACCTCGGACCGGGACCGCTCTCGACGCGGGGCCGACACTCGGAGCTCGAGAAGCTTGCGGGACCGCTCCCGCCTAGCTTTTCCAGTCAAGGCCCGACAGTCGACGCAGGACTCCACGTCGTGGTCCGCGCCCAGACACCGGAGGCAGAGTCGATGGTGGTCGGTGACCGACATCATGCGGTCGCACTCGTCGCAACTCTTAAACCCAGGCATCCTACCGGCACCGTAGAAAGATTTAAGTTTCACAAACACTTGGTCAAAAGACCGGAGTACTGCTCTTCGGATCTGCGCTTACTGGCGCGGAAAAAAGAAGAACTGACGTCAGCGCGCGGAGGCGGCGTCTATATACTCCAGCGACGTCATCACGGCGCACGACGCCGACGACGCGGAGCCGCAGGGGACGCCTGCAGACGACGCCTACCGACGCGCAGGGGTACTGCTACGCAAAAGTTTCCGGATCCAGACTGACGCCTGGGGATATTCTAAGGTAAGGAATCTAATACTAACCTGTTTCTTTCAGATATAGTGTATAGAGCAAAAAAAGGAGCTCCGAGTTTTGCCTTCGACGTACCATATTCTGAACGTAGTTTATTTCAACGCTAGATTCAATAATCTACACTTAAACTGGTTTAAACAATGTACTTTAAAGATGCTGCCTTTTTGTGTGGACTACATAAACAGCACTGAATGAAGTTACACATGTAATGAAGTGATAATGGCTACGTCACACCTGAAGAAAAACGCAAGGTATATTAACCGCATCGCTGCGGCGGCTTTTCCCGCTGTGCGCGGCGGTTTTAAAAAACCCGCGGTTCATGACGAGCTCAGCTCGTCATGAGCGCACGGCAGGTTACGCTCATGACGAGCTGAGCTCGTTATCAGCCTGGAAGGGGTTAAAGCTTTTGAGAGGGAACCGCCAGAGACGAGTGATTGGTTGTACATCTTCAGTAAGTACGAGTTTTAGGACACCTTTGCAATCCATTTAATGGCATTAATAATAGAAAGCTCGGTAAAAAGACTGTGGGAGCAGAACAGTGAGCAACGACTGCTTCCGCTGCGGCAGATGATACTACAGACTGCCAAGAATTAATTTCCATTTGCTGCATAAGGTTTCGGGAGCGCACCATTCTGCCGTAGGGGAGATGACTATACACCTGATAAAAGGTAGGGCGATCCCCAAGTAAAAAAAATATATATATTCATTATTTCTCATCAGGCTGCCCACTTCACATTTACAAATACATAGAATGCACAGACCACCACTCCAGTCCAAAGCCTTGCATTGTTCTCTTTAGATTTATTTTTTTTAATCAAAAGCAAGGTCAACAAAGAGCAAGAAGAAAACAAAAATAGTATCTACACATTTCAATAGTGCCTTTTTCGTGTGATTAGTAGTCAAAAATAAGGGAACTCCAAACAACGTAAACATTGAGGTTTAACTTGCGAATGTTCATACATAAAGTCTACCGGCTGCCTTACATAAAAAAAAAAAAAATCAGGATATAAGAGCAAAGTCCAATGTGTCGTTTTTCTATAAATTGGTCTTTCACTATATGTGAATGCCGTGGCTAAAGTCAAAAAAGCCAACTGTGCAAAACAAGTTGTAAGAATTGTTACCTTTCTTAGCTAGAACAATGAAACCAAAACACAAGTACTGGCAACGTTGGTCCTTTTGGTTTCAGCACAGCTAAAAGTTCTCCTCAAAATTCCTTTCCTCAACCTTCGGTAAAAAAAGAGTGTAAGGTACCAAAGATACACACACCCCCCCCCCCTCCCAAATAAAAAAAAATTAAAAAAACACACTGCTCACGCAAACCTGCCAATCAATGAGCACACACAAACCCAACCCATTACGAATCAACACACAAAGGTACAGCATAGTGAAGAATAGAGCACACTTTCTTCACAAAACATAGAAAAAAGAGTAGTTGAGCCGAGTAGTTGAGCGTGGCATGTTAGACTATTGGACATGGTATAGCACAAGGGTGCGGTGATTGTCAACCTGTGGGAATTATGGAAGCAAGACCGGACCAACCAAGCAGAGGTAGGTAGTAGAACTACTCGATGAAACTGACAAGATAAGAAAGTCCGCTATAAAAGAGTCAACATCTCATCACAACAAAACTAAAGCAGTTGCACAGGACAAGGGTTGTGCAGTGCAAAGCTGTCCCAGCAAGCATGCCATGACACCCTTAACTCTGCCATTGCCGCTAAGCAACCCAGTTGGGAAGCCAGGGAAGGGGAACCCATTGAATCATTTAGCAGATTCGAGAGTATTACAAAAGACATGGACAGATTTGCTGTATTTCCAGATTCCAGAGTTCACCTTCCAACAATCCACCTAAAAGCACAAGACTGTTCCTCTTCAGCTGGCTGCTTCAAGATGCAAATACCAATAAGCTGATAGAAAAAGTGAATACAATGTACAGGTTAAGGATATTAGGCCTGCAACAGATTTCTCCCTCAAGTGTTAGACAAATGCACCAAATGAACACAATATATTTCAAATAGATGTACTTTTACAAATCAGATTAACTTCATTAGCGTTACGAAGCACCCAGGTCTGGGCTGAAACCAGCAACACAGCGTTCTCCAAGGGCAAGGCGGTGTATTTAACCATATCTGCACAATTGGATTTAAATTACATTTTTAAAAATTACAAAAAGAAATTAACATTTTGCTAAATTCCAGCTAACAAGCTTAAGAGAACTCATCCCATGTCAATATTCAGCTGATTTTAGGGTTCCAGATAAAGGAAGGAAAATAAATATTGTTACCAGTTCAGGCACTGCCTGCAAGTACTAGTCAACAAGAATCGCAGGTGTTTATCCCGAGTAGAGACTCATCAAATGTCCATAGCTCTTGAGATAATGCCTCGATCAACGGGACAAATGCCTTGCCTTCTGAAGTCGGGGCCATCTTGCATTTCAATTAGATTTTGGAGGCAATTATGTGGCAATGATGTGGTTGCAAGCTGTTTTACACATAGCCGGGCGGTATGTAATGGTTACAGGACACAAACAAATGTTTACAAAAGCAGAGACGTAGCAGGTTACATAAAGTTAGTTAGTTTACAAGGTGTAAATTTACATATGTACCATTATTTGCAGTGCAGGTTCTTTAAGGGGAGGCATCAGATATGGGGACATTCTGAAAGAGCAGGGCATAGTCCCAGTCTTTATGCCAGGTTACTTCGAGCCCTTTGAAGAGTTCATTGATCAGTGGTTAGAGAAGATATGAAGAAGTTATTGAGGGTAGATCCCTTCCAAAACTTGTCCAAGACAAGAGTTATGGGTGGGTCTATACTGTCCAGCTCAAATTAATCACAGACAGACAAATGAATCACAGACAGCTAAAGGGATGTAGTCTTCAAACAAATAGGTTGAGGATGTGTTCATAGAAAATTAACACCATGGAATATTATTAATGACAAACCATTTCACCTAAACAATTTACTGGAAATGTGCAGGATGAATAGCATTTACCAGGAACCAATTCATAGATGGCAACTCAGAATGCCCTTATTTCTAAATTGACTTTTGCATGCCCACATTAAACTTAAAAAATATTCAATCATAATCAAGTTGTAATTAGAAAGTGTCCCTCCTTTCTCCCAAAGGTTTGACAAATGTCCACATAGATCATTCCCCTCCCTTTTCTTGGTAAACCCATCTAGTACAGTGGAGGTGTGGCTTTTTGTACAAGATGTATTTAGACCGTTACAAACTTTGATAAGGCAAAGAACAAATATTAAACAAAAATGTTATTGAGTAAGTGCAGGCTACATGTACTGGTTGGCTTTCTCAAACTCATCTGTCGCTAGTGCAACTCTTCACCGACAGTTATAAATAAATAAAAAAGTCAATAGGTTCATTTCAGCTAAACCTCCGGCTCACAGAAATGCTACTACAGTGACAAAAAGTCCAAATAATTAGAACTTGCAGAACAGGTACTTGGAGGAAAGTTTGCAACTCATTTCTTTGAGACGGACTCTGAGGAAGATAACCTGGGTAGATCAGGTCTCCGAGCATAATCTGCATTCTCAGTCATCTGTCCCATTTAAAAATTACTTTCCTCCAGGTACTGATGTGCTTCTATTCTTTTCTAATATTTGTAAATATCAAAGTAGTACCATCATAGCGAGAAAAAAACGAACTGCTTTTGGTCCAGCTTCCCCCCCCCCCCCCCCCCCCATTAGGAACATCTTCTTTGAATAGAATTGGCACCAATACATGGCAACGTTTGACACCAGCAAACCTTGTAGCTAAACTGGCCTGCTGATTATCACAAAGTGGCAATTTACAATTGTGCGAAGGATCCGTTTGCTTATATGAGCTAAATGTGATCTAATCTAATCAAAAAGCTGGTTTCCAGAGCTACAATTTAAAGCCTGCAGGCATTAGAGCAAAAGCTTTAAGTGCACGAGTTCTCTTCAACTATTTATCATTGAAATTTGGAAGAATGCGGTCTACATGAGGAGATGCAAAAGAAAGAAAAAAAGCATGTATTGCTGCAATAGTACAGGATGACTAAAATTCACAAAAATAGCTCACAGTGGGATGTTTGCTAAGGAACATTTGGAGTCTGCATTCTAATGGAGTGCTTAATGTTTTTGCAGAGCTGGTAAAACTTCACACCTTATATGGCCCAGATACTTATCTCCTTACCATCAAAGGAAGAGACACTTTATTCAAAATGGGTGTATTAAGAATAAAATAAGGTACTCTGAAGTCAAAGTATATCACACAAAATACGGATAGGAGTAACTGTTTCAGCATCACGTCAGAAAAATGTGATACAGCTGAATTTACAAGGATATTATTTAATGTTTCCATATATTTAAAATACTATGTAGTCTTGGGTGGTTAATGTTCCCCCAAACAATGCCTCAAATTCGCGAGTATAAAATAACTTCAGAGGATCCCTTTGCTCACTGACCCAACCACATAAAACAACGGGATATGGCTCAATGGTTTGATGGGTTGGATGCAGTTTGGGCCTAAGTTTTAGGCCAAATAAATATTAACATTTAGGACTTAAATGAAAAAGCAGGTTTAAAGCCTGCTGCTTGCCTCCGTAACGGCGACTGGAGATATTGTATAATCTGTGTGGCGTTCAGTTAGTTGACAGATTACAGTCAACCTCTGCGTTTTAGTAAGATTTACTTTATAGCATGCTTTAAGCTCAGAATATTGGCTGTGTCCTGGTTTAATTTATAATAAATAACATCTTGAATAATGTTTTTGGCTTCTATGCCATTTGCCAGCAATTTCAGCTTATAGAGTACAGTTCTCACTACAAGATCAGAAGAAGAAATCAAGTCATTTGTATTTACGCCCTAGTTATGTGTGGTATTGCACTTTAAACACCTGTTATATAGTGTTTATACATATGCGTGTTCACATTTTGTTGTGAACTCATCTACAATTATATCATACTGCAAGCTCATAGTTTCGACTGAGAGCTGGAACATAAAAGCTCAAATGAGTAAAAGTCTACATTTTCAAAAACACAGGATTTAGGATTATCAAAAACATGCAGTTATCTGCACTTCTTGCTATGGCACATTTGGCAGTACAGTAAATAAGAAGTTGCTATTACTCAAATACATTACGCTCATTTTACAAACTTTGGAAGGCTGAAAAACTATGCCGACAGTCATACACTGGTTTACAGAGACCGTATGTAAAACAAGCCTAGACCATAGAGATTTCAGAAAAAATACCCAATCTCTCTCTTCCCCACCAGAGAACTACATGAATTTTCAGATGTGGAAGATATGGTTAACACATTTCTAGATGAATCATGAGCTACCTAGGTTTCCAAAAACCTAAATAATCATCCACTAACAGACGTTGTCCATATTTTGTTGGGCAGCTATGATCAGAAATATTCAAACTTTGCATGAAAAACAGACCCCAGCCCTTGAGGCGGAGAAGTGTGGCTCGGGGGTTAGAGGCAGCAGACCCGGAAGCTGAGATCGGTCCTGGACCAGGGTTCAATTCCCCGCCTCGGCGGGTCTTGGACTAAAAATTCCACGGACTCGATAATTCTCGCCCCGGTGCCTCCTCGACTCACGGGTTCACACTCTGCGACTCTGGGCAATAGCTTGCTTAATCTCCACAACGGCCCCTCGCGGCGGGATGCCTGACTTTCACCTTGTGGATACCCTGCTATCTCACAGGGGAATACCAGGACGGGTTCCCTAAGCAAGCGCCGGGAAACCCACTGCGGGTAGCTGTGCGCTATATAAGCTCAACTACATTTACATTTGAGGCTAGGACCCAAGCATCAAGAGAACTGCTACTTTCATTCGCAACTGCACACTTGGACTCATGATCAGCACAAATTATGGGGTTGGTACCATCAGCAGCAGCACAGAGTAAAGTCAGTCATGTGAATGTGCCTAAACACTAATCTGGATAGAAATGAGTAAGCATCAGCCACTACTATTGAGGCCTGTAGTAGTGGTCATATCAATAGAACAGACTAATAGTAATCCAAACAGACTTCGACAGCACTTCACAGGAAATAGTATGATTTATTCACTACATAATGATTTTAGAACTCCATTGTTAGACTAGAGGTCTCATACACATCTTCAAGCTGTGTGGTGTTTAGTTATTTGGAACTGGGAGCACTGGGGACATTTGTACTTGGGCTGGACACGCCACCCCTGGCACCCCCAGACCCAGCAAAGCAGGCTAAAGTATCTTAAATCTTGGCAAGGAATCCCACAAATTTAGCCAAAACGTTTAACCAAGCTAGCAAATTGAGCATCTGATCTAGGATCTTCCTTACATAGTTAATATGGGCCCATAAGCATGTGGAGTTTGCAGCTTTCCAAATTAGACACAGCAGGATGGAGTCGGGAAGCCTCAGAGTTTACATGTCAGTTGAAACTGAATGTAACATGATGCTCACTGTGTATCATTCTAGCACATAAGGACAACTCTGATTGCAAAAGAGGCATTGAAAACCGGATGTTGGATGGCTCAGATCAGAATTGTGAAGATGTTCATTCCACTGAAGTAAAATTAGAAAGGTCTCTGAACTATAAAGTTAGGAACAACACACTGCATAAGAGGAGAGATTAAGAAAGGTAACCTATGCAGAAGACACTAGTTTTATACCAAACGGTAAGGCTTCATTCAAAAGAATATCTTTTAGGGTAGGAGGC